>NC_141458.1:16000000-16655000 GCF_015680905.1 Coptis chinensis
TGTGTGTTTTCAAGTTAGTTATTGGGCTGGACCTCAAAACGACTTTTTCCCCATCACTTTTGCGGAAGCAGGAAAATCATTTTTTTTAAATTTTAAAAATGCGATACAACTTTCTAGCCGTTGAACCCTCAACACACACACACCTTTTGCAACACAAACCCCTATGTAATAGAAACAACAATATATAGGTGAGATCAAAATTTGAGGATCTTGGTGGATTTGAACCACCATCTCTTGAAAATCAGGAGACGAATTCCCATTCTCAAGTGCTTTGCCGTATAAGCTAAAGATCCATTTAAGAACAATAAAACCAGAAAACAAAGAAAGAACTAATGGCAGTGAAGGTTCTTCTTGTCTAGTCTAGCAGTGAATAAGTTCAGGGCAAGTCCAATACACTCTGGCTGGAGACCTGATATCTCCTATCTCTTTTTCATTATGTGTATCACAGTCCTCATAATCCCACCACCCCTAAATGATCCATTGATGGCCGGTCACTCCATCCAATTATAACCCAACGACTTTCTTTCAATTTGTAGGCAATTTAGTTTCCTCTCTTTAATCAATAAAGTAGGAGTGCATACATGGTAAAAGCAGTAATGTCCCCTATACTTCATTAATCTCTATCTCTCTCCCACTCTTAACCTTCACAAAGCCTAACTCCATGAACCCAATGCAGCCTAAACAAAATATAATACATTGAGCAAGTAGAAGTATCTCTAGCATAGGCAGGTTAACAAGTAATCTATAATTCCATATTAATCACATAACATGCATTATAATTGTGTTCGGAAGTCCTGACGTACAATTTGCAAAACATAACTCTCAACCAAATCAACAATTATAAAAACAAAAAACTAATTCTCGATTTGAAAATATTTGAGAACGAGCAAGCTCCTCAAACTGCTTAACCCAATCCTCCATCATTCCCTCCTTGCCCAAATCATCACCACCACCACCAACCTTTGGTTTATACACTATCGATTCCAATCCTCGAACCGTCTCTCGAGTCTGCTCCCTAAGTTTCTTTAAAGCCTCAGTCACGTGATTTTCCTTCAAAACCTTCTGTTGCCCTTTTTTCTTACTTCTCAAATTAGGCAATCCACCACCCAATCCTTGTACCCCAGTAGGCAAACAAGCCTTACTTCCAACCTTCGTTTCCTCATAGCCAATCTGACTTCCACATATTTGCTATTCCACAAATTTTTGGAAATCTCACAATACTGATGCTCGTATCCTTCAAATACCTCATTCATCTGCCCCAAGATTTATTATTATTTTCTTAACCTAACAACATCCAACAAACAATAAAACAAAATTTGATTTAAAATAATAATAGATTATAAATTCAAGTGACAAATTAGATCGAAATTAGAAAACTAAAATAGCAAATACAAATGGAAAAGTCACTGGGAATAGAAGCTAAATTTGGCGGAGATGATTTTCTCTCCAGAGGATCAACGTGGTTGAGAGGTGAATTGTGATTAAATTTTATTTCCTCAATCTTCAGTTCAATAGGTAGAGGGAGGACAGAGAAGAAGGGGTTTGGGGGTTTTTTTTATTTATTTATTATTTATTTATTTATTTTTTTGTATCGTAAGTTTTGTTTTAATTTTCCAAACCTATCTACCGAAAATACCCTTTTAGGATTTATAGAAGCCGTGGAAATAATAATGTAACCGTAGATGCTAATAGAATCTAACAGTATGGATTTGGAGTGAGATTGGAGTCTAAATAAGTGGAGTCTACCTAACGGGCTCGTTGATACAATAGAAAGAATGTTACATCGTGAGACTTGGTGTCACATGATTATGAAAACAAAAAGAAAAAAAGAAAAAAAAATACTATAGCTAATGTCTAATCAAATCTATAGTACGTCCTCGTGGTATTATTAGAACTAGCATGATGCATGTGCATAATGTTTTTGTTTTTTGTTTTTTTGCATGACTAATTCGTAAATAAACAAAAATATAGGGACAATTTAGTAGCTATTATGTGGGCCATGCGTTGGGACCAAGTAAAAGTGTGTTGAATCTAAATGACATAATTGTCCTTATTATTATTTCAAATTTACTTGAACATTTTGATTGGGTTTTTGTAATTTAATCAATTGAGTATGAGCAATTCCGTCAAAACAAAATGGTTGAAGAGATAAAGAGTTACAAAAAAAAATTAATAAAGTACTGTTGCGAGACTATAGCTCACAGCCGCGTTCTTTAAAGTAGTTTAGATCTAGTACTTTTCCAAACTCCAAAGACAGTCTCCAGAGTTCAAGCAACTCCAGCTGCATCTGCATCTGTGCCTAGTTGTTCTCCAAAGTCCAAAGACAGTCTCTTGACTGAAGACCATAATACCATATTATGTCAGTGTTAACGATTCCGAACAGAATGTCGGAATACCGCTAGATATTTCAGTTTTTTAAAAAAAAAAAAAAAAAACAACATAGGGTGGGTCGAAATATTAATGGGGTGGGTGAAATATTAATGGTTCTGAAATGAGTTGAAATTAAAATATAGCATCGGTAGAAATATTATCAATTTTGGATTCGAAATCCCAAACTATGTATTATGTATGATTCTAAGTTGAAGGTTACATATATGAATAGTTAGTAGAGCTATCAGATTACGAAAACCACTTTCAGTATGCTCTGATTTGTTTGTCACAGATGTGAGTAATTCACTCTATATACAGAATCATTACCTGTGACATTCAATATATATATACGGCATGTTAGGGGGTATTTCCAGGTTGCTATCATACCTTTCAATTAAACGAGTAATGATATCGTTAGGACCTAGATATGGCCATGAGTTTAAACTTTAAACTTGGCCATCTCCAGATGCTAACCATAACATTAGATTTTATTATTATTGGTGCGGTGAATGATAATGTTATTCTGATCAGAATTTGATATTAAGGAAATGTATGTAACTAGCAGTTTCAAGCATATGAATTTTGTGAGGGAGTGATATTCTCCTTCATGAATATCAAGCACGTGCTTAGCATGGTGGAAATACCACACCAACTTCCGACTTACTTCTCCGACCTATGTCACCAGATCACGTCCACGAGCTACGAGATCGCTCTAGAACAGTTCGTATCACTATGCAGATCGTTCTATATCATGACCCAACCCACCTTCTAGAAGCAATCATTACTAAAGCTGCACGTACACAAATCACTGCCGCCAGCTACTAACCCCTGCTACTAATCCCCATCATTATGACAGACCTACTAGCACAGTTCTCACACGCTTCCATAATCTCCACCCTACATTTGTGTTGATCTTTACACGTGTTGGGTTCAGATTCACTTTCATCACTTATAAATACTTCCCATATGAACTACGCCGGACCTAATTTTTCTCTCCCCCCAGAATCGAGAGTAAGATACGTAGACAGTTCACTCATCAACAAACTCGGTCTTTCCCACCTTCAATCCCATTCTCCTTCTTACCTTGTATGTAAAGGTGAACTAAAACACTCCTTTACATTGGCGCTGTCTGTGGTCTCGATTTCTTAAGAAACCACTTAACAACTCCCAAAACCAACAAGACAACTTCTCAAGCCCACGAAGCATGACAAGCCTTGAAGCTCAAATCCAGAGTCTAGTAGGTCAGCTAGGAACAATGAATGAACATATCACACTACTCAGACAGGAGAACGTCACGTTTCGCGCGCAAGTGGACACGCAGAATCCACCTGGTACCGTAGCAGAGGATGGTATTAATGAGGTTAATCAACAGATTAACGAGCAGTCACAGCGGATCGACCAAAGTGCAGTTAAGAAAGACGCCACCCAGATCATCCAAAAGATGCTGAAGACATACCGTACGTCCCCGTTTACTGCTGAGGTACTTAGTAGAGCTTCTCCTCCAGATTTCATCCAACCACGTTTTCCGATGTATGATGGCAGCGCGTGTCCTGGTTAGTACGTAGCTCGCTACATTCAAAGCTTGACACTCTATAGTGCACCAGAGTTTGACCATTTTCATTGTCGCTTGTTTCCCGCTAGTCTCAAAGATAGCGCACTCGATTGGTTCTTTTCATTCGAGCCAGACTCGATAAAGACCTTCGAACAACTCACCGATTTGTTTGCTAGTCAGTACATCCAAAACATACGTAAGAAAGCTGATCTTGATTCACTCTTCTAGCTATCATTTGGCGAAGATGAAACCATTCGCCAATTCCTAGGTCGGTTCAAAGCTGAACTGTTATGCATGGAAAGCTGTCTCAAAGAGTCTTTTGCCACACTGACATTCTCCAATGCATGTCGAGTGCGCAACACAGACTTCTCCAGGTCGCTGATGAAAGAGCGTCCAGAAATGCTGTCCGAGCTATATGCTTGAGTAGACAAGTACATTAAGCTACAAGAAAGCCTGAGACGTCACGGCCTGACAGAAGACCTAGAAGTAGCAGCGATCTTCGATGACACCCCACCTACCAAAAAGCGGTCCAGACCGCAGGAACAGAAGTCGGGGAACAGAACAAACAACAACCGAGAGTTTGCTATCCTCACATGATCTCCCAGTTACATACTGGACAAGATCAAGCGAGCTGCATACTACCGACCGGAGGTACGACAACCATCAAATCGACTCGACAAGCCTTACTGCGCTTTCCATCGAGCAAAATGTCACTAGACTGATGCGTGTTGGGGGCTAAAGCATTACCTTTAGGACCTCATTGAAGCAGGCCATATCAAGCAATACACCAACATCACCGATGGTGATATGCGCCACAAACTGACTCTTCCTTCTCTTCCTCCACGTCATCCCAGCCAAGAGAAACTTCGTGAATCTCATTAGATCACGTATCGTCTGAGTCAGACATCTTTCTCTTGTCACTCACAACTCTACAACAGACAATAAAATGAATGACCTAACAACTCAATACTAAAAGCAAGAACAAAGCAGAGAGCAGAAGATCAACAATGGCAGAAAACTAACCTGAAAACTCTCGGTGTAGTGAGTTTTTCTGCAAAGAAAAACAAAATATGGCGATTCAGATAGCCAGCATTGTTTTGTATAACAGCCCCTCCAGTTTCCAAAGCATTAAGATTACACCCTAGCCCTAGCTGCACACATCTTCCAACAAGCTGTCTTGTTTTTTCAAATCCCGAAAAAAATGGGGCTGCACATTTTCTTTGCAATTGCTCAGATTTGCTCATGTGCCATACACGTGCTAACTATTACCGCATACCAGTTCACCGGATAGTACAAATCGATCTATAAAGTTCCTTGGGTATTTCCATTTGCATCAGTTCGTCTCTTCATGCATGCTCAACACACACTACTGTGTTATCTCAGCAGATCACTTCAATGAACTGCACGACCTACTAAGAGGGGGCTGTGTGAGGGAGTGATATTCTTCTTCAGAAATATCAAGCACGTACTTAGCATGGTGGAAATACCACACCAACCTCCAACTTACTTCTCCGACCTACATCACCAAATCGCGTCCACGAGCTATGAGATAGCTCTAGAACAGTTTGTATCACTACGCAGATTGTTCTATATCATGACTCAACCCACCTTCTAGAAGCAATCATGACTAAAGTCGCGACATTATAAACAAATCTGCCGCCAAAGAATCGACTATTGCTGCAAGCTACTAACCCCTGCTACTAATCCCCATCATTACGGCAGACCTACTAGCACAGTTCTCACACGCCTCCACAATCTCCACCCTACATTTGTGCTGATCTTTACACGTGTTGGGTTCAGATTCACTTTCATCACTTATAAATACTTCTCATATGAACTACACCGGACCTAATTCTTCTCTCCCCCCAGAATCGAGAGTAAGATACGTAGGCAGTTCGCTCATCGACGAACTCGGTCTTTCCCACCTTCAATCCCATTCTCCTTCTTACCTTGTATGTAAAGGTGAACTAAAACACTCCTTTACAAATTTGATACAGATAGTGATGATGTTTTGATGAGAATCAATATAGAAAGAAATTGAGACTAATTGTTGCGATCTAGTATTCTAAAATTTAAGTTTGAGTCCAATTTTATGGGATTAAATCAGACTAGATTAGGTCACAGATCAAATCCAATACATTAACCCGCCCACCCCAATGTTCTGGCCAAGTCTAATGTAGTGGCACAATGTGGGAAAATTGGACTAAGTCAGCGGTACAGGGGATAGGATGCAACATAACAAAGAAAATGGAGGAGTAGGGAATCAAGACCGCGGAACCCTAGACCGCCGACGTGGCATGAGTACGGTCAGAGGGAGAGCCATGGGATAACAAGATAGATGGACGGTCTTGATTCGGGGATATAAAAAGAAGAGGATGAGGAGAGAAAAAAGGAGGCCGCTAAAAGAGAAAAAGGTGAGAATAGTGAGGAAGAGGAAAAAGGAGAGATTGTTTAACTGAGATATTTAGGGATCATACATTTGGCGCCGTCTGTGGGGAGAGACAAAATCAAGTTAGAAATGGCACCAAAGAGAGCAATGGGTAGACCAAAGAGGGTGGTGGTTCAGGAGCCGACGTCGGAGGCGGTGATTAATGAGGGGGAAGAACGAGAAGAGGGACGAGCAGCGGAAGAAACACGACTGATGCGAGAAGAGATTGAGAGGCTGAGAGAGGAGAACGATGAGCTGAGAAGAGAGAAAGAGAAGGCGGAGGAAGAGGAAGAGGCCGGGGAAGAAGTAAGTGAGGGGTCTGAAGATGAGGGACCTGAAGATGAGTAGCCCGGGCCAAATCTTGTGGAAAACCCGGTAGCTGGCTTGACAATGGAGCAAGTTCAAGAAATGATAGACAATGATAGGGAGGAGAACCGGGCGGCAGAAGAAGACATAGGAGGAGAGCCGACCGGTGGTGGTGGCTGGGTTGAATCGCAACCCATTAGCAGATGACATATGGGCTTCAGAGGTCCCAAGGAGGTTTGTTCAACCGAGGTTCGAGAGGTACGACGGCAAAGGAGATCCAGTGGATCACATCCATCATTTTCGGCAACAGATGCCACTTTGGCAGGAGTCTCGATATGATGGTTTGCGGTGTATGATGTTCCTGGCTAGCCTTAAAAGAGGGGCGTCGAATTGGTACTATAGATTACCAGTTGGGAGCATAAAAAACTTCCAGGAGTTGGAGCAGGAGTTCATAGATCACTTCATACATCAGAAGAAGCGGGTGGTAGGTATCGCGTTTTATTCAACGTGCGACAAAGGTCTACGGAATCAGTTAGGGAGTTTATGTGCCGGTTCAAGGTAGAGACACTGAAAGTGGAAAATCTGGATGAGAGGACAACAGTGATAGCATTTGAGAGAGGCTTGCGTCCGGGAACAGGAGTGCACCAGTCCATGGCAAATAATGAGATAACGACTTTACATGAGCTGTATCCGCAAGTGGAAAAGTATATAAGATATGAAGATACCATGCAGAAGGATTCCAAGAGATCAGGGAAATTAGTGTTGTCTTTGGAGAAGGAATGGGAACACCGGAGGGCAGAGACATCAGAAAAAGAAAGTGGGGGATACTGGGGATATAGAGCACGGGCAGAAGGAAGCCGGGAAGGCGTCCGAAGGGAGTACAGGGAGAGGAATCCCTACTATGAGATGGAACAGACTCCGCTGAATAGGCCCCTGAGTGAGATCTTGCCCCTAATCAAGAATCTTCCAGGGTATGAAGGACCGCGAAGCATGCCAATAGAGATACCAGAGAAACCCTTCCGGCGGCATATCATCGATCTGAGAATCATGAGAGAGCGATCGTTACACACTAAAATGGTTGGTTCAGAAGATGGTGGAGAAAGGGAGGATGAGAGAGTTTATGAGAGACGCTCAGAATGAGGAGCGCATGCCGCCTCAGGGAAGAATACTGGGAACCATCAATGTGATTTACAGCAGTCAGGTTCTGAGTCATAACGCCCATAGAGACAAGATAAGGCGGACCGCAAGTATCCAGCAAATCAATGAGAGAATGGATAGACCACGACAAAAGGGAGGCGACAGTAGTAGAAAATGACAGAATTGTATTTAGTAGCGCGGACCTCAGGGCAGTGAACTCACCACATGAAGATGCGCTGGTCATTACCGTCGCGATGGGAAATTACATGGTGAAAAGGGTGTTGATTGATTGTGGAAGTGCAGTGGATTTGTTATTCAGAGGCGCTTTGGAGGAAATGGGAGTCGATCCTAAGTAGCTGCGTCCTTCGCGAACCAATTTGTATGGATTCAATGGGAGTATGACAGAGCCCATGGAGGAACTCTTATTACCTGTGACAACAGGACCAGTGACAGTTTTTGCCCGATTCATGGTGGTAGATTGTGCTTCGCAATATAATGCAATTTTAGGAAGGCGGTGGATTTACGAGATGAAGGTGGTCCCATCCACGTATTATCAGGTAATACGGTTTCTCACGCCTATTGACATGTACGAGATTTACGGTGATCAGGTCACTGCCAAGAACAGGCATTAGGGAACAATAAAACGGTTGATCCGCGGACCAGAGGGGGAGACTTTTAATCCTAAGAAGAGGCAGACATAGCAATTATAGTGCACCTCGGTGGAGGGGGAGGCTGAGACATCAGTGGGACCAAAGACACTCGATGAGATTGAGGTGGTGAATATTGGAAGGGGGGAAGAGGAGAAGTTCACGTCGATAGGATCCAGTTTGCCAGAAGAGTTGAGGGGTAAGTTGATATAATTCTTGTCTGAAAATAAAGATGTCTTCGCTTGGACAATAGAGGATGTTACTGGGTTGGACCCTAAATTCGATTGTCACCACTTTCATATGAAAGAAGACGCTAAACCCGTGAGACAAAGGATGCACAGCATTAGGCCTAAATATGCCGAGGGGATCCGTGAAGAAGTCGCTAGGTTGAAAGGGGCAGGGATAATCCGAGAAGTTGAGTTCACAGACTGGTTGTCTAACATAGTCGCAGTACCGACAAAGAATGGGAAGGTGCATATGTGCGTGGATTTTACTGATGTAAATCTTGAATGCCCGAAGGACAGTTATCCCATGCCGCGAGTAGATGAGTTGGTGGATAGGACGGCAGGATTCAAGATATTTTCCTTCATGGATGCATTGATGGGGTACAACTAGGTAGCAATGTATGGGCCAGATCAGGAAAAGACAGCGTTTGTGGTGGAAGGCGGTACATACTACTATACGAGGATGCCATTTGGTTTGAAAAATGCGGGGCAGTTGGGTGAGAAAATGTTCGAAAGCAAGATTTGGAAGGGGATTGAGATCTATATAGACGACATGATGGAAAAAAGTATGTCGGAAGAGAAACATATAGAGGGTTTGAGAGAGACCTTCGGGATACTACGGAGATACAACTTGAAGCTGAACCTTGAAAAGTGTACATTTGGGGTTAGTAGGGGAAAGTTTTTGGGTTATATAGTTACTCATAGTGTAATTGAGGCTAACCCCGAGCAAATAAGGTCCTTGTTGGAGATGCCATCTCCGCAGAATGTGAAGGAAGTACAGTGGTTAGTAGGTAGGATTACGGCTTTAAATAGATTCATTTCCAAGTCATCCGATAAATACAGACCGCTGTATAGGTTGTTAAGAAGCACACTGGATTTCGTTTGGACCACTGAGTGTGAGGAGGCATTTCAGGAATTGAAAAAATATTTGGGCAAAGCGCCTTTGTTGTCACGGCCCGAGATAGGGGAGAAGTTGTATTTGTATTTGGGTGCCACAGAATATGCAGTTAGCTCAGTTCTAGTCCGAGTTGTAGACAATATGGAGAAGCCGGTGTATTTTCAGAGCAAGACATTACTAGACGCAGAAACACGATATAGTAGAATTGAGAGGCATGCCTTGGCGTTAGTTTTCTCAACCTTGAAGCTGAAACCATACTTTGAAGCGCATGTGGTAGTAGTGGTAACGAATTTGCCTTTGAGGCAAGCATTGAAGGCAAAAAAATTTGGTAGAATGTTGAAATGGGCCGTGATGCTGAGTTCCTATGAGATACAATATCATATAAGAACCGCGGAAAAGGCGCAGGCGATGGCTGAATTTCTGGCAGAGTTTCCCGCAGAAGACCCCACTTGGGGAGAAGAAATGGTCATGGAACCAGAAAGGGAGGGAGAGCCAAACCTCCTAGACCCATGGGATAAGAGGAATGGATGGAGAGTATTTGCAGATGGATCGACTACAGATGCATGCAGCGGCATAAGAGTCATATTGGTTGCACCCAATAATGGCAGAATAGAGCAAACCATGAAACTGGGATTTGCAGCATCCAGTAATGAAGCAGAATATGAAGTGGTAATAGCGGGATTGAGAATGGCCAAAGATTTGGCAGTGACGGAGTTGACAGTATATTTCGATTCAAATTTGGTGGTGTATCAAGCGAATGGAGGGTTCACCGCCCGATGCCCCAGGATGGCAAGATATTTGGATGTGCTGCACAAACGATCTGCAAAATTCACAGAGCTCAGGTTCATTCACTTGGGTCACGGAGAGAACAGACATGCTGATGCCCTGACATATGTAGCCGCTGCAATTCCAGGGTCAGAAGAAAGAACAATATGAGTGGGAAGGTTGGAGAAATCGAGCACAGAGGACGCGATAGAGATTTGTCAGGTCGTGGAAGAAAGTGGGAGCTGGATGGAGCCAATTAAGAGCTTCTTGGTGGGAAGGGAAGTGACAGATAAGAAGGAAAAAAGAAGATGGGAATAGACTTCTCGAAGATACGTTTTGTTGGAAGGAGAGTTGTATCGAAAAAAATTCAATGGACCACTATTAAAATGCTTAGGTTTGCGGCTATCATATGAGGTGCTGACAGAATTACACGAGGGAGACTGCAGGAGCCATTCAGCGGAAAGAACTACAGCACATTGATTATTGACACAGGGGTATTTCTGGCCCCATATGAAAAGGGATGCAGTGGAATTGCTAAGAGATGTGACAAATGTCAGAGATTTGCACAGCTGATCTTCGCCCCTGCAAAACCATTACATAATGTCTCGAGCCCATGGCCGTTCGTTATGTGGGCAATGGATATAGTGGGACCGCTGCCCATGGCTAGTGGAAAACAGAGGTTCATGCTCGCAGCCACTGATTATTTCACGAAATGGATTGAGGCAGTACCTTTGCAGCAGGTAAAGGAGACACAAATCATCAAGTTATTATGGGAGAATATTATTTGCAGGTTTGGGATGCCATATGCCATCATAGCAGACAATGGGACTCAGTTCACAGGAGCGAAGTTGACCGGGTTCTTGCAAGCCTATAAGGTGAAACAGTCTCAGCCCCTTACAATCTCAAGGGCAACGGACAGGCGGAGTCATCCAACATAACTATCATGAACAACCTTAAGAGGAAGTTGGAAGATAAGAAGGGGGCATGGGCAGACGAGCTGAATCATGTACTATGGGCCTATCGGACCACACCTCGGTTGTCCACCCAAGAGACCCCGTTCTTATTGGCTTACGGGGTGGAGGCCGTGATCCCTTCTGAGATGGTGGCAGCTACAACACGAACAAGGGCCATGGAGGAGGGCTCAAACTGGAGAATATTAGCAGCGGATCTGAATTTGGTAGAGAAGAGAAGAGACATTGCCTGTATAAAGCTGGAAGAGTACCACCGGAGATTGCAGAGACAGTACAACAAGAGGGTCAAGTTGAGGCAGTTCCAAATAGGTGACCTGGTGCTCCGTCGAGTGACACCTAGTACCAGGAAGGAGAAAGATGGAAAGTTGGGTCCAAACTGGGAGGGACCTTATACTGTAGTGGATATCAGAGGGGCTGGCACCTACAAATTGCGGACACAGGAAGACAAGTTAATAGAGAAGTCATGAAACGTGAGAATGTTAAAAAAATTTCACACTTGAATGTAATGAAAATCTAAAGCAAGAGTATGTAGTTGTATGTAGATATATAATACGACATCACTTTTGAGAAGAGACTATAATTGTTAAGGGCAGGAATCCAAAATAAACGTAGGGCATGGAATACAAATGAGAGAGCGGAGGGGATGAGCCCTTCGCTAACACAAGGTCGGAATTGGGCCTGGGGCAAGACGAGTTGCCCCAACTAACTTTCTGAAGCTATAGATCCCGCGGAGTGGGATGAGCCTTTCGCGGATGAGAGATGCTAATCACACATGGGGCATGGAATCCAAGCATGGAGAGAGATAGCAGAGGGGATGATCCCTTCGTTGATACAAGGCTAGAGGTGAACCTGGGGCAAGATAAATTGCCCCAATTGACTTGCTAAAGCTATAGAGCCCGCGGAGTGGGATGAGCCCTTCGCGGAGGAGAGATGCAAATTACACATGGGGGATGGAATCCAAGCGTGGAAGGAGACAGCAGAGGGGATGAGCCCTTCGCTGATACAAGGCTAGAGTGGCGCCTAGGGCAAGAGGAGTTACCCCGACTAGTTTCATGAGACTACAGAGCCCGCAAAGTGGGACGAGCCCTTCGCGGATGAGAGATGTGAACTACACATGGGGCATGGAATCCAAGCAGGGAGAGAGACAGCGGAGGGGATGAGCCCTTCACTGATTTAGGGCCAGAAATAAGCTTAGGTAAAGATGAGTTGCCCCAGCTGCGTCCCGAGATATACTAACCATACGTGGGGTAGGGGACCCAACCTTCGTGAGGGATAGCGGAAGGAATGAGCCTATCGGTAATGCAATGCATGAGTGGAATAGGGAGCCCGTGGACAAGATATGCAATTTGCACATGGGGCATGGGGATTGGTTTACATTTGGCTGAATAGCCAAACAAAGAGAAAACGACAGGGCAAGGGAAATTTTTTATTTAGACAAAGAGACCAGACCACAGACGAAAGGTGGAATGGGGGAAAACTTGAAGATAGAGATACAACGCAGTTTAAACGAGTAGCAGAATCAAGAGATAAAGAGACAACAAACGCGCCAGACAAAATCAAACATCACATTAAAGAGAATAATATCAAAATATTAAGAAAACAATTAGTACTGCAATTAGCTGGTCGGGATGGGGTAAAAGTGACTTATTACAAAAAAAGAGGATCTCTAGTGCATCTCAGAGGGGGAGTCATTGGCAGACATTACATTAGTGACTTCTTCGGTGGGTGCAGTGGTGTTCTCTGTGGTGACATTCTCCAGGGTTGCAGCAGTGGTCTCTTCTATAGCCACTGCAGGGGTGGAGGTTTCTTCTAGCATCGGGGAGTTGGGGAGGGTCTCGGTGGCCGCCACCTCTTCTCTTGCGTCCTCAGGGGAGGCTACCACTAGGGTGGTGGGCCTTTCAGGAAGAAGCCACCCATCCTGTGTGAGTCGTGCAAGCTCCTCTTGGATCTTCTTGGTTACCCTTTTGTCGGCTAGAAGTTTGAAGGCGTTCGCGAAGGGCAGCCATGTCTGCTTGTTGTTATTTTAGGAGGGCGGCAGCAGCATCTTTGTGTTCTTGGTTGAGGGTGTCAACGGCTACCTGGTGTTGTTGAGTCAGGGCTACCAGATTGAGCTGGTGTTGTTCGAGGAGCATTTCCCTCTGACGACTCAGGCGGTTGTTGACCGTATCCATGTATTTTTGGTGAGATGACTCCGTGGACTGGAGCTCATTCTGGGCCTTGAGCTTAGCCAAGTTAGCAGTGGCTAGATCAGATTGGAGCCCAGCATAGGCAGCTTTTATGCCAAAAATGTCGTTGAGTTCTTTCTCTAGGGCGGCTAACTTGGTCTTGGCTCTGAAAAGGCCGCGGATCATGAAGGAAATGTCCAAGCTCACCTAGGATAAAAAAGAGAGATGCAAAAAAAAAAGAAAAAAGAAAAAGAGAGAGTGTACCCTCTCCCAGTTGGTATACAGAGAGGTACGGTGCTGATAAAAAGACCCCCCGTCTGCATAGGCGATGTCCTTGGGCAGATGCGCGTTGTAAAAAAGGGAAGAGGCTACATCCGCGTTGTCCAAAGTAGAGTCAGCTGTGGGCACCTTGCGGTTGCGCACATTGAAGATGGGGCAGAAGTCCTCTACAGGGGAGACCAGAGCTGCAGGTGGAATTGGTTCTTTGCCAGGCCGGCGTGTGTGTGTGTGTGGGGGGGGGGGGAGCGGAGGAGGTGGGAGGGTCACGAGATCTAAGGGAGTGAGAGGAGGGTCGAGGATGACGGTGGTGGGAGGAAGAGACGCGAGATCTTTTTCTTGTAGGTGGAGAGGCTCTGGGTTTCCGCTCTTTGGGAGGGGGAGGACGGTAAAATGGAGCTGAGAAATCGCGGAAAGTGTGTAGATTAGGGATTTGCAGCAGTGGGGTGGCAGTAGTTGGGTGGATGCCTAGGCGGTCGGCTTGAGCAGGGTCGAGATCTCGAAGTCTTTGGAAAAATAGGACAAGAGATGCCGGAGTAGAGTTGGGATTTGGATTCCGGCCTCCAACCTGCAAAACAGAGAATAACAGCGAGTTAGAGTATACACTACAAGAAAATAGGGCTTTAGCCACGGATGACCTAGAACGTTTGCCACGGACCAAAGCTGTAGGATAATTAGCCACGGTTGTTCTTCATTGGTATTGTAATAGTAGTTGTAGCATGGGTTGACGATATTTTGCAACATTTCTCCACGGTTAGTACGCGTAGGTGTTCCCACGGTTTGGACCGTTGGATCAGATCCTTGACACTATCTATTCTCTCCCACGGCTATACGACGCCGTCATAGATCCAAAATTGCTCCAAAATTTTGGGCGCGCACCAAAATTTCCAGCCCACAAAAACTCAAAATATTCAGAGAAATTTAGAAACTAATCTCACCTCTAGATTCCACTGCCTCTGTCACCATCTCTCTCATCTTCTTCCCTTTCAGTTCATCCACCACCACCACCTCGCTAACAGTTCATCACTACCGCTTCTCTCACGATTTCTCTCATCAAACATTAAAGGTAATGCTTACAACTGTTTAATTTTTAAGTGTTTATTTTATTAAAGGTTTCTCCTTTTTTTGTTTTGGATGGAAATTGAATAAAGGGTGTTTTTTTTTTTTGTTATTATTGGCAACTCAAAGGATAACAATAAAAAAACAACTGGATGGAAAAAAGACAGATACCTGTATATAAACATAAAGATTAAAACTATACCTTGGTCCTGGAACAATGAGAGTACACGCGCAAGTGAGGGGAGCCGTTATGAGTTGCCCGAAGAACATTATTCCCTATTAATTTGTGCCAAAGAAGAGCACTGATAGGGGAAGAAAGAGGTATTAGGAATCAAAACAGCAACAGTGGATATCTTACATGTAAATGACTGGATTAAGACAAGGTTCACTTATTATCGAAAAAAAGGACAAGGTTTCACTCCAATGAGGTAATGACATACTTATAGTAATCTGGGTTGGGGACAAAGTTTGTAGTATTCAGCAGACCATAGTTCCGCCAATTAACGATTCGCCGTCAAGGTCTTGTGATTGAAGGTTGATGTCATACCAAGTTGATCTAAATACACAAAATCAAACTCTTGGTCTTCATTGCCTTCAACTTTATCTTCAAACTATCGGTAATCAAAACACCTTTTTTCCATCTCAACTTACATACGATTTTCACTTTGGAATTAAGTGCGTTGTACGTACCACCAACAAACTAATTGAAGTTGTAGTTTGATATTTGACGTACGTTAGATTAAAGTTAGTATTTTTTAAAGTTGGGCTTTTGTTTTTTCACTGTTAGTCGATTGGGTTTCATTTATTTGATTTATTTATATGTGGATGTTGTTGTTCTCACTGGTTTAGTTCGGTTTGAGATTTGAGTGCTTGATTTGTTTGTTTATTTTAACTTGTATGATTGATGGTTTGCTGATAATTAAAGATGGTACTGTTAGTTTGTGATGAAAATAAGGTTGAAATTTGTTAAGTTTTGATCATGTTACTGCTATGTTACTGCTTTTGAGTGTTTTTCCTTGACTGTTTGTTTCATGGATGGTTTTTCAGAGAACAATTTTTTTTCCTAACTATATATAGTATTAATATATAACTATTAAATTACTGATTCTTTGTTGGTTTGAAACATATAGATAGAAACATATTTAATTGTTACGCATTTTTTTTCAGCTCAAGAAGGTATGCCTCAGTGCTTACAGGGTTCTCTTGTAGCGTTTTACTTACTACGGAGGTGAGATGCCAAACTATTAAATGTATTTTGTTATTGGTTGTATGAGTGAATAAAACAACTATGTGAAATGGGTTTATTTAATTTTCAATTTAGCTCATTTGGATATGCTCTCTTAATATATATTTTTTTCTAATCAATGTGACCTCCCTGGATGGCCGAGTTTTAGTTTTCTTAGTTTGAGCATATTGCACACATTTATTTATTTCAAAAATGGATTTACATTGATATTTGTTTTGGTTCTTGTCTCTTTTGCTTTATCCGTTACAAATATATTTTTTTCATTACAAATTGCTTAGGTTTTAAATACATATTTATGTGATTTTTGCTAGTCCGGTAAAATAATTCATTTTAGAGATTTTGTTAATTTGGTTAGACATTTTTGCTTGAGATGAGGGTTTGGGATAGGTTTATTCATGAATGGATCATGCTATTTATCTTGTATATAGTTTGAATTTTTGAACTTGTGTGATTCTTGTTTATTTGTAGATACGTCATGGAGGGTTTTTCTCCAACTGATAGAAGTAGTTGGGTCAATTTAGACTGCCATGACACCCGCTTTATAAATGGGGTAAACTATTTTATGGACTTTGTGGTAAAAAAACTACCGTAACAAGCTCTTAATGCCGTGTCCTTGTCGTGTGTGTAAAAATGGAGGGAAAGCAAAAACCTACGAACTCGTGAGGTATCACATCTATAAAAACCAATTCGACCCAACATATTTACACTGGATATTTCATGGTGAAGAAAGACATGATCCAAATGTGGAGTCCCATGGGAACTCTAATCTGCATGAGATGAATATAAATGATGCATTTACTACCGTGGTGAAGAGTTAGATTCATTTCTTGTAGGTCTCGGAGTTGATAATGGAGAGGCACCGGGATTTGATGATGCTCAATCAATATTGTCAGATAAGAACTTTGAAGAGGCCATGAGTGCTTTGTATCCTGGTTGCAAGAATTTCACTGTCTTAAGGTTTGTCAGAAAGTTGTTTAGAATCAAAGTTACACGTGGGTGGTCTGACATAAGTTTTACCGAGTTGCTTTAGTTACTTAAGGCAACGTTATCGGCGGATAATAAAGTTCTGAAAGACACGTATCGATCTGAAAAATTAGTTAAAGAGTTGGGGCTAACTTATGAGAAGATTGATGTATGCCCAAATGATTGTATTTTATATTAGGGGAAGAAAAATGAATTGTTGCAAGAATGTCCTACTTATAAGGTGTTGAGATATAAAATTGCAACAATTGAGGAGAGAAAAAACCGTGTAAGACTACCTGCGAAGCAGTTGTGGTACTTTCCAATTGGGGATAGGTTGAAGAGAATGTACGGTGTTGGTTGGGTAGCCAAAGCTATGTGTTGACATTCCACAAATAGATTGGGGGATGGTGAGTTGGGTCACCCAGTTGACTCATCATCTTGGAAACACATTGATAGGATATACCCAAGCTTTTCTTCCGAGCCACGTAATGTTTGATTGGGCCTTGCCACTGATGGGTTCAACCCCTTTGGAATGCAAAGCACATTGTATAGTTCTTGGCCAGTGATGTGTGTCACATATAATCTCCCTCCTTGGCTATGTATGAAACCGCAATTCACTATGCTAACACTGCTCATTGAGGGACGACGACAACCTGATAATGATATAGATATTTATTTACAGCCATTGGTCCATGAATTGCAATCCTTGTGGGATAAAGGAGTGTTAGTCAAAGATGCTAATAGGGGTGATGTCTTCAATGTGCGTGCAGTTCTCTTATGGACAATTCACGACTTCCCAGCTTTTGGGAACATCTCTAGATGTAGGACTAAGGGGAGATATGCTTGTCCCCCTTGTGGTCTAAATACATCTACTGTGAGACTTGTTCATGGGAGAAAAAATGTTTACCTTGGTCATAGACGATTTTTGCCGCAATTAGATCCAAATAGACTTGATATGAGAGAATCTACTTTCAACAAGGAAGAAGAGCTCTCAGTCACAACCCCCCGTGATTTGTCCGGGGAGAAGGTTAAAGAGTTAACTTCGAGAATCTCAAAGTGAAATGGGGAAAGTTAAAGAAAAGGAAACGGGGAGGTGGTGACTCTGAGGATGAGGAAGATGTGGTTGGGGAAGATGTGGACAGTGATTCTAGTTTTTTGAAGCAGTCAATATTTTCTAAACTTCTTCCATATTGGGAAGAACTCCCCGTTCCTCATAACATTGATGTGATGCACACTGAGAAGAACATATGTGAAATTCTTATTGCTTTGATATTGGACACGAAAAAAACCAAAGATAATCTCAATGCACGCAAAGACTTGAAACTTTTGGGGATAAAGAAGAAGTATTGGGTGACAGACAATAATCGTAAAAAGAGTGGAGTGTTCTGTCTTACACCTGCCGAGAAATCTTTATTTTTTACCACCTTAAGAAACATGCGCATACCTGTTGGTTTTAGTAGCAATTGGAGGATTATTGTCAAGGAGGGGTCCATGGAACTCAAAGGGATGAAGTCTCATGACTATCACATTCTAATATAACATTTGCTTCCTGTATTGATCCAACACGCATATAAAGGTCGGAAGGAGGCTCGGGCTGTTATATTGAGTTGTTGTACTTTTTTTTTTGTGCTTTATGCTCGAGGAGAATTGATGTTGATTCTTTGGTTATACTTGAGATGGGTATGGCCAGAACCTTATGTGAGCTTGAGAAGATGTGTCCTCCGTCGCTTTTTGTCATAGTGATGCATCTTCCCATTCATTTAGCCTATGAGGCCCGCGTGTGAGGACCAGTATTCTATCGATGGATGTATGTCTTTGAAAGGTATACTTAGATCAAAAACTTTTCACATTATTATTTGGTTTTATTTCTCATACTTTCTATTTAAGTTTTGTTATTTAAAGGTTAATGAAGCAGTACAAGGATTATGTTACGAATAAAGCACGCCCAGAAGGTTGCATTGCTGAGCCATACTTGAAGGAGGAGACAATGATATATTGTGGAGGATATGAAGGAGGTGGTTGTAACGCCCGTATTTAAAATACGTTTTTTCTATTTATTAATTAATTAAATTATTTATTTAAAAATCGACTGGATGGGATTTGGGATATGTGGGCCTGGTTTCTGGGTCAGAGTCTGTGATTGGGCTTGGGTTTTGAACCCAAGTATATATTCATATTGTTATGGAGAATAGGGTTCTTAGAAAACATAAAATAATAAAAATGGAGGCGGCTCGTTTGCTGGAGGGTGAAGCGCGACGATTCGGAATAGGAGGAATTTGTCAAGCTGTTAATAAAGGTGAGTAGCTATTTTGCTATTTCACCGGATTTATGGTTTTCGTGTATCGGTGTATACTGTCTAATGTTTATGTTTTTTATATATTGCTCATTATATTGTTTTATTCGGTCGTCTTGTTAAAACTCTATTGAAAACTGTTGTGTTGTTAAAACTTGAACTCTGAAATTTGGGATTTGGAACTGTTGGAACTCGGAAGTCGTCAATGGCGGCGTCGCGGGTCCAATGACAAGAAATCGGCCCAGTTTTATTTGAACATTTATGATTTTATTTACTGTGTTGTGGGGTTGGGTTATTAAGTGAGTTTAGTATCGATTTTTATTGAACTGTTGTAGCTTTGTTCAAGCTTTGAACAGGCGTTAATGGCGTCGCCAAGCCACAGGGACAAATCGTCCTGAGGGATTTGTTTAAACTCTTTTTTTTTATACTGTGATGTTAAAATTAATTGGTTGTTGATGTATGATGGACGTCGGGATTGAGGAGTGGGGCTGTTCTAGTTAGGCTGAAGCTCTGTAAAACAAAAAAAAGAAATCATTAATGGCAGCTCAAACTCGAAATTTGTTTTTATTGGGTTGATCGGTTTGTTGGCTGGAGGCAGATGGAATTGTGTACTGGAAAGGGATTGTTGGTGATGGGGTGAGTGAAGGGTGTGTGTGTGTGGTACGTTGAAAGCTCAAGAAGCCATTAATGGCGGATTGAACTAGATCTAGTTTTGAGGATGGGTTATCGAGTTAGTGAATGGAGTTTTTGCTTTTGTTAATGTGATAGGGTTTGTAACAAGGATTAAAACCGCGGGGTTGTATTGGGTGGTCGAGTGGAGGTCGACGGTGGTCGATCCGGTGGTGGCAGTTGGAGAAGATGACGACTTGGGCCTGGGCCAAAGCCTTGGTTGTTTTGTTTGGGCCCGGTTTGTTTTAGTTGTTTGGGACAACCTTTTATTTGTTTGGATGGGCCGGATTCTATTTTAGTTGGTTTGGCCCATTTTCTTTTAAGTCTTTGGGCCAGAACTTAGATTGTTTTGTTGGGCCGGTTTCAGTTTAATTTTCGGGCCGAACTCAGTTGTGTTTTGGGCGATTCGATCTAAAATTTTTGGGCGGAGTTCTAATATTGTTTTGGGGCCCCCCATATGACTTAATAGAGATCCAAATGGGTCTTTCAATGTTTAGACTTCCGGGTTTTAAGGTTTGGGCTTGGCCAGTTGGGTCCGAACCATTTCCTTAGTCATGAGCCCTTGAGCCATGCACCTTTGCTCTTAGCCATGAACCATGGCTATGACCCTGAACCTGTCGAACATGGAAACGACAATTTGACTTTGACAATGACAGTTTGACTTTGACCATGATGGGTTGACTTTGATTTTGACCATGAGGTGTTGACTTTGACCATGATGTGTTGACTTTGACTTTGACCATTGACTGTTGACTTTGACCTTTGACCGTTTACTATGGAATGTTGACTTTTTCCAGTTTTTCACATATTTAAGAATATGGACAAATATAGTAATAAAATATTGTCGAACATTATATAACGTTGTTTGTCATTATCTAATTAAGATTTGACGTGAGTAGTGTGTAAAGCATATATCTATTGGGTTTTGGTTGGTAATCGTGGATTTGTTTAATTGTGCTACATTTTTGTTGTTGTAAATTGTATGGACAAATCAAATGCTAAAATCTTTGTGGAAGCTTGTATAAATTTGGTGGTCATTATCTAATTAAGATTTGGCGTTGATATTGTGACATTATATAATATGTTGGGATATATATATTAAATGCAATAGTTTTGGAGACATAAATGTATAAACGCTCCATTATTTTATATGTGAGATACTACTATGAAGTAGTATAGTATGTGTGGATATTTTCCCATGGGATTATGGCTTAGTGCAATAATATATTGGCACGTGAAAGAATGAAAGTGGTTATGAGATATAATTAAGATATTTCTAAATATTGTGGCTTAGTGCAATAAGGTATTTGACTTGCACGTGATATAGTAGAATTATTATGAGTCATAGATGTATGACACCTGAATAAATTACGTAACGAAAATCCTAGAACCTGACTACCACAACTTATGTGATTTGCCCTGTGTGGGCGTATGTGATATGATTGGCCCTTACGGAGTTTCGATTGAATCTGAATGGCCTTTGGGTAAGTAATGTGATTGGCCCTTCCGTTTCGGTGAATCTGAATGGCCTTCGGGCGTAAGTAATGTGATTGGTCCTTCCGGCGTTTCAATTGAATCTGAATGGCCCCTCGGGCGAGCCGAATAGTGGCTTGATTATTCCGTTCGCAAAATAGAGCGAGACGGCAGCGATTTTTTATGCGAATAGTGGCAATACTTGCATAATGGCTTCCGTGTGAGGGTTACCTAGTGTCGGCATCCATTTCGGGGTAGTTTACGCGAAGTGGTACATTATGTAAGGGAGGCATGTGGATGTACATGTTCGGTTGGGTAGCGATTATGGTAGCGGAGAAACTAGGTAAAGACATAGATACGGACGTGATTTTAGGGACACACAAAGAAAGCCTTAATTAATCTAATTATGGTAATATGTTGGTTAATGATATATCTTTAGATAGATGATTGTATATGCTTGGTCGGGTTATGGTTTAGTTAGAACTAAAGGCCTCGTGGAGGAACTAAATGCCTTTTATTATGAGTATAGTTTGTTGTGTGGTTAGTGGGAAGTTAAAGGCCTCGATTGGAGGAACTACACCGCCTTAGTTATTGAACTTAAGGATGTTGTATTAGTCGTGGAAAGTTAAGGCGCCTCGGTAGAGGAACTAACTGCCGTATGGATGGTGTATATATATGTATAATTATATGTTATATTTTAGAGCTACTCACACCAGCATTTTTATAATGCTGACCCGATTTGTATGTTTGCTTATCGGGTGTGTTCATTAAATGAACATAGTTGATAAGTATTGACAGGTTTAGTGTTGAAGAAGATTGGTTGCTGCTCGTGGTTTGCGTTAGCGTCGCATTTCAAGATAGGCTTTGTTTTTCTTTGAGGTGATATAGTTTTTCAGTTGAGACAAAGTTATTTGTATTTTCATTTGTTAATTTTTGTAATGAAGATGACTTTTGTTTAAGTTAAAATTTTTATTGGTTTTTATTTATCCGCATATTTAAACTGTTTATGAGTTTTGGGAGTTGAGAGTGCGTCACACCTCGGAGATCGAAGAGTCGGGAACAAATAATGTTTTTCCGAATTCTGTCGAAATTCGGGGTGTGACAGGGGTGGCCTCCTTCAAAAGCTAGAAGAGTGCACCGAGGGTTTTGAGGTAACAATGCCTCCTGGTTTGCTAGATGAAGTTGATGAAGTAGGTCCTCTTGGTCCAAGTAAACGTTACCTTTTAGAGGGTGTTGAGTGGGAGCAAGCACGGAAGTGGATATTGAAAAGTCATCCAAAGTATGAAATGTGGGAGAAGTAAGTCTATTGTAGTTTACATGTATGTATTTTTCAATTACCAAATAGACATTTTTATATTATTTATTGTGCTTTTATTAATGATATTGAACAGAGAGTACAATAACTTCCTCGAGGTCTGCAAGAGAAACACAGGAAGAAAGTCTGGCCAGTTAAAAGTACCTGAAAAAGACGAGTTCATGCCATGGTTAAGGAGACAACTTGATGTTCAAAACCCAAAAGATGACGAGCATATAGAAATAGCAAGGGGACTAGCACGCTTTGCTATAACATATGAGAAGTATGCAGTCAATGGTTTTTTATTTGTCACCAAAGATTATGAGTTAACTAGAAGAAACCAAAACAGTGGAGTTTGTACCAAGTGCCCAACTACCTTCCGCTCGAGTGCTAAGGATAAAAATCCTATAGAAGCATCTGCTGAATACTACGGTGTTCTTAGGAAAATTGTTCAATTGGAGTACCCAAATACTGATTACAAACCAGTGTTATTCAAGTGCAATTGGGTTAAGCTCCCAAACGGTGTAAAGGTGGATAACGAGTCAAAACTGTTGTTGGTCAATCTATCCAATATGCTTGGTTCATCTCAAATGAATGACGAGCCGTTCATTCTTACTGAGCATGTCTCCCAGGTCTTTTACTCTAAAGACCCAGTCAATCTTCATTGGCATGTGGTTATTGAGGTTCCAAGAAAGGTTTACTCTGATATGGACTCAACAAGAGTAGTGTCAGAAAATATAGTTGTGGATGAATCGTTCGCGAGGCCTATCATTCCAGAACGTATAGAGGATGAGTTGATCTTTAATGAAGAGAATATGGTTGCTGCTATTGAGGTTATCAACTGAAGAAAAAGACCTAGAAAGAAATGAGATGTTATTTTATTATATGAAGTCTTTTGTTCTGAGAATTACATATTTAAACTTGTTTTGCTGCTTTTTCTGAATTCATATTTAAATTAGTGGTTCACGTTTTTAAATTTGTGTTTCACATTTTGACTAATTTCTAAATTCATTTTTTGTTATTTGTACATTGATCCTTATTGTATTGATCATTAACTTAACTGTATATGTCAATGCTGTTTAATTTGCAGAGTTTAGTTGTCGCTTTGTACTATGGCTAGTAGCACATCCCCAGATTCAGCTCACCCACTAGAGGACTCCCCCAACACTAACACTGGTAATTAGTTAATAATTCATGATTATCTTATTAAGTTAATTATTTCCATTTCATCCTTGTATAACATCATCAGTTTTTGCATTATCAGGTCGGTCTGCTACTTCACGACCGCGTTCAGATAACACTAGAGGTCCTACTCTACCTATATCCGATCATTTGGAAGAGGGGCAGGGAATTGAACTTTGGCTTAATATCTATAACCAGCCTAATTTTCTTGAAGAAGGTGTCAGCAAGCTATCTAGTGAAGCTGCTCACCTTGCGGACCGTGAGATCCCATGCTTCTATAAGGATTGACCAACTATGATGAAACTTAGTAAAGGAACTCACTATAACAGAATCATTAAAAGCTTGAACGACACTTTTGTATTTGTTAATGGTGACGAAGACAAGGGGGTAGACTGTAAGTATGTTCGGGATAAAGTCATGGCCGCATGGAGGAGCCACAAGGGTGAACTGAAAAAGAAATATGTTGCTGGTAAGGATCCAGAAATTGTGAAAATGAAGGCACCAGACGGAATCCCTTTGGAGGATTGGAAAGCTTTTGTGAATCATTGTCATTCAGATGAATTTAAGGTACTGTCTTAGACATTCTAACGATATACTATACGATATGCACTGTCCTTACTAACTTATAGGATGCAAAGCAAACTGTAACTTAATTTGTGTATGTTATGTAGGCATTAAGTGCGAGAAATATTCAGAACCGTGCAATGCAAATTGAACCAAACTGTGGGGGGAGGACACCAGCACAAGTTTATCGCCGTAAAATTGCAAAGGAACAAGGTGTGTCGGTGGAAGAAGTTGATCGGGGTGATATGTACGTAGAAATGCACACACTTAAAAAAACTGGTACACCCCAACGACAGAGTTTGGCAGTAAGTCTTTATGTTTTTTTCTTGGATGCTTAGTCAATGCATCACTATATATATATATATATATATATATATATATATATATATATATATATATATATATATATATATAGAGTGTAAAATATATATATATATAGATTGATGCATCATTCGGTAAAAGATGATGCATCAATCTCTTATGCATCATCTGGTAAAAGAAAAGTACGATTTGATGATCTAGAGTTACCTTATGTCTATGATAACCGACATAAGTTCTTTACACATCAAAAGCTTCACAGCTTTCAGAAGTCCATTTTGGACAATGTTATCAAAACCTTTGATCAGCATAATAAAAAAGATCTTATCCAGATTCTTAAAATCACTGCTAAATATTTTAGCAAGCTTAACCAGAACTCAATCAAGCCTTGGTCTCAGGTTAATAAAACCAATAGTTCAAATAGATCCCTTGATTGTGTATCTTGGAGTATTCTCTCCAAAGACTTTTCAGAATATTTTTGGAATAAAGCCAAAATTTCCCTTCCAGCACCTTTACCTGAATTAATCCGAAATCTTCCTCCTTCACATTTTCAGAGATGGATTAATAATTGGAATTCAATAGTATTGGGTTCTTGCCCTTTGATTATAAAAGGTATTGCCCATATTACTGAAGGCACTCACAGTATACATCCTAGTCTTCATATCTTCCTTCCTGCCACATTTTGGCAATATTTTGGTCCTGAAGATATGTTTTTAATTGATGAATTACTAGAGATGGGATTTATTAAATCCATAACCATCGATCTGAAGTATCTTTGGAAGCGAGGAACTAATGAGAACATTCCGCCTTCACCGTTGGTCCGAGCCATAGAAAATACTATGATAAAATGGCGTGGAACTATTTCGCGGAATTTATTACGGCTTGTCCGAATATCTGTAAGATGAAACTTATCCTGCAGTATTTTTGGTCCGAATCCATAAACAGAGACCTTTTGATGACATATCAAGAGTTATTTCTCTTTCGGAATCTAAGGAGAAATTTCATATAATTACAGCAGAAGACAGGATCAGAGAAATGGCCGAAATCCGTGCTATTGGTCTTCATCAGATTAAATGGTTTATCAGATCTAATTCGGCACAAAAGTATCCAAAGTTTACTTTTTTGTCTGAATCTGATAGATTTCTAATCCTTACAGAATCCTTGGACAATTCTAATAAAACCAAATTCTTTGAGCAATTTAGCAGGATGAGCTCTTTGGCTCTTAGTCCAACGGCTATGGAGATCCTCAAATTAATAGATGAAGAAGGATCTTATGAGTATCTTAACCATCTTGGGTACCTTTCCTCTGAGTCAGAACTTGAAGATGTGGATAATGATATCCTGATCCAAGTTGTCTTTGAGAATCTACTTTTCAAAGATAATGGCGGATTAACTATGGCCCAAATTAAGGACCAGAAATAGAATCAGCAGCTGTATTCTTATTACTTTATCCAAGAAGGACCCATGAAAGGGACATTTCACCTTTTCTTTTCTTTAAAGTCAAAAGGTAATGGAATAAAGTATCAAAAGGATTCTTATCCTTTGAAGACAGAAGTAAAAGACAAGTATGCTTTGTCAAGGTGGCCCGGTCATTTGCAATTATTGAAAGACACGCGTAGCCACTTTTCTGCAATGCGGACTCAAATTATATTTTGAGTTCGACTAGTATAAAAGGGATACCTCACCCTTGTTGAGGACATCCAATATTTTACCTTTCAATTTTCTTTCTAGTTTGCTAAGAGTGCTCTCTCTATCTCCCCTTGTAACATACACTTCCATCCATATAAATAAAAGTTCAGTTTAATCAAGTGTTCTTGCTGCTGACTGATCTTCTTCCGCATTAGTCAGGTGTTTTACCTGATCTTTCTCTTTTATTTGGTATCAGAGCCATGGCAGCTTAATTTGAGGTTAGTGCATAACGGTGAGGAAATGTTTTACAATTATATTTGATTGTTTTATTTCTAAGAAAAGATGTAAGTAAGATATATAAGTATGATTAAGGAAAAAGGTGTAGAGGGGTTACTCTTTAGGACTACTTGCTTAAAGGCTCGGTTTTCCGACCACAAGAATGTCCGCTGGATCCTAAAAATCGTTAACTCTTCATTTCGGTATTATGAATAGTATCTTATTAGAGATGAAGTTAAGATTACTTAATTTTATTCTTGTTGAAATAAGACTAGTTGCATCGCAAAGAGGTCATTATTGTTTCTTTCGTTTATATTGGTAACTCGGGGCGTCACCAAAGTCAGTAGGGTATATCTTTGTGCCGTTTAGCAAGAAATGCGTTTAGGCCGTTTGCTCCCGTAAAAGCGTTGGCATGGGCGTGGTTTTACTTAATATAAGCACTAAAGACTTGATTTTGATTATACCGTTTATAATATTTGGAGAAGAACGATGTGTCAATGATTACATCAAGAATAGTTTTTATCTTCGTTTAGTATAGTTATAATTCATTATACTCTACCTGTTTTGCACTAACACCTCAACCCCCATGGCACAATCATCAAATAATGATGATCCGAGTTCAATTAAGAACACGTAATTAATCGAGTATGATCTCGACACAGGACAAAATGAATAAATGGACGATCCCTAATATGGATCCCAAAACCATATATAGATATGGTAACTGGATTGAAAAATTGACCCGATAAAAATTGCGGTAAAACTATGGAACAAACTATTAGTTTAAATTCCATGAGTAATAATTTAAATCTTTTAAGTCCTCGTGATTTATATCACCATGTGAAAAATTATAAATTTATTCACATAGGCCTAATCTGGTTGCTTCGGACCATTGACCTTTTTGGGTATGAATGCTTGTATTCAAGCAACACTTTCGGAGATGCTAGGTGTCTCGACTATTTACCGTCCCTTATGGGAGCGGTAGAGACTAGTCTTTGTCATGGACGATCTATTTTGATGTCTATCCTAATTTAAGTTTAGCTTTATCGGATAGAAATCTTTATGATTCAATATCATTACAAATTAGGGCTAAAGGTTATAACTTTTTTACGGATCCGAAGTGATAGGAATTACTTACGAAATTCACTACAAGGTGTTACAGACTTTAACACCTAATATGCGGCATAAAACTACACGAGGTAAGATTGTGTTAATAGACACAAATCTTTTAACTTCTAGTGTAGCAACACCCAGGATGATTCCTTGGAGTGAGATTCAATTTCCAGAATCATGGATTTGCAGAAACGCTCTTCAACCATAGCCAATCATTAATAATGATTTGGACCAGATAGTCCAAACAACAGAAGGTGAAGTTATATTGGACTTTAAGAAACCTTTTGTTGGTAGAAGTTTGTCTTTGAGGTCCTCTTACAAGATCTCTATACTACAATCTTCTAGGCATTCAGTTTCAGAAACTGAATCTACAACACAGTACAATCAATCTGTAGAAGATATCCGTATCTCTAATCAACAAATACCACATGGTATTTATACACAGCAAGCTAGGGAATCTCCCACAGCGTCAGAAATGGATTTTGTTTTATAGATGGATTATACACCTTATGAAACTTATCAATTTTATAAATTAAAACATGAAGAGTTGAGTAAATATTTTACTCCTACAGAATTAAAACCTATGCTTAGACCTTATGATGATTATTATGATTATCATCAGAGGAATTGTACTCCTCTGACAAAATGGTTTTGCTTAGAGTATCAGAATCATAGAATTCTGAATGGCAGAGTTGAGCGTGCAACTCTGAGAAAAGATATCAGTGATTTTCTTAAAGCCAAACAAGAGGCTAGGCTTATGGCCGAGGTAAAAATAGATTTACCTAAGGAAAATACCTTAATTAAAAAGGAAAATAAGTTACCTAATAAAGAGGTAATTCAAGAACAGGAAAGGATTATTATTCCACCTATTGCAAAGGAGGAAATCACTACTAAACGTAATTTTACTCCTGTGCATAATTATATTGGTGTGTTAGAATTTCATCAGAAAAAATGGACTTCTGAAAGCTGTGAAGCTTTTGATGTGTAAAGAACTTATGTCGGTTATCATAGACATAAGGTAACTCTAGATCATCAAATCGTACTTTTCTTTTACCAGTACTTTTAGACTCTCTAGAAAAATTATGCGAAGAACTCGCATAGGTGCTGAAATATTCAGAGTTGATGTGTAAAGAATAAAATTTGTGGTCCCGGCAACGGAACCACAAATAAAAGAAAAAGATCAGGTAAAACACCTGATTAATGCGGAAGAAGATCAGTCAGCAGCAAGAACACTTGATTAAATTGAACTTTTATTTATATGGATGGAAGTGTATGTTACAAGGGGAGATAGAGAGAGCACTCTTAGCAAACTAGAAAGAAAATTGAAAGGTAAAATATTGGATGCCCTCAACAAGGGTGAGGTATCCCTTTTATACTAGTCGGAACTCAAAATATATTTTGAAGTCCGCACAGGAAGTGGCTACGTGTGCTTCAATAGTTGCAGTCGAGTGGGCCACCTTGACAAGGCATACTTGTCTTTTACTTCTGTCTTCAAAGGATAAGAATCCTTTTAATACTTTATTCCATTACCTTTTGACTTTAAAGGAAGAAAAAGGTGAAATGTCCCTTTCATGGGTCCTTCTTGGATAAAGTAATAAGAATACAGCTGTCAGTATTATGCTAATTCTATTTCTGGTCCTTAATTTGGGCCATAGTGTCTGCCATTATGCTGAAAAGATAATTATTATTATCTTTGGTATTCTGAAAATTTGCCGTGTAAACCTGAACTTCCTTACTTTTTAATGGAAGTAGTCTTGGATTCCTGTTTTGCCTTAAGAGCTTCTTTGAACTTGGCCCATATGTCCATAGGTTCTTCTGGAGTCTTGGAAGAGCTTGGATATAACTGGGTTATTGCTTCTGTAATATCAAAATTGTCACCCAATTCTTCTTCGGGCTGACCTTCTCCGGCTAAGCAAGCAAATTGGTTTGCTTCTTCCTGACTATTAATTGATGTCATGGAAACATCATCATGCTGAGAAGATAGTATTGCATTTTTTGAAGATGAAATTTCCTTAGTACCCTGGGATTCCAAGATTGGTAACTTAAAGGAATTTACAAAATGATTTTTAAGCTTCTCCATGCATAACTCATTGATTTGGTTATCAGAGAAACTGGGATTCTGAAATTTGATAAGATTCTTCATCATATCGAAAGGATTCCCTGTATCCACATCTTCTGTGGGATTAATTCTGGGAGTCTGTTCTATGAATGATTTCAAATCATTCTCAATGCTGATGATGGCTTCATCTGTTGGAAAAGAAATCCACCATCTTGAATAGAATTTTCTCTTCAGGACTGGAATTTTAAGGTGATTATATTCACAACTAAAATCCCACTTGAAAATCCAAGGAATACCATATATGGTAAAAAAGGTCAAGGATGATAATCCTCTTGGCATCTTATCATTGCCTTTCAGCTGAGGATGATTGTCAGTCCATTTTAGAAAAATATCTAAAAGATTCTCCGGAGAATATCCATTACGACCAAAATACTCCCACCATTGAAAGATCCAATATGGATAGTCAGTCTTGATGGACTGTGGGCATAGCTTGATAAACCATGAGTGTTTCCTGTGAGAATTCTGATAGAAAAACACATTAGTAAAAGCTGAGATATAGTCCCAGTAGTTATATAGGAGATTTGTCGAACTCAATTTTCGACACTTGTTGGGATCCAAACCCCACTCATTGTAAGAGATAATTCTCTTAAAGATTGCTTTGCTGTAAGAGATCGGACTATATTCCGAATCAGGATGCTGTAACGTATGGTGAATATCCATACTGGAGGTAGCCGAAGCTAAAATTTCTTCATAGATATATCTATGTTTGCCGTCAACAACAGGAGGATCTTTTGCGGTGTCAAAATATCTTCTTTGAATTTCCCAAGGATCAGGCATCCACTGCTCATCACCTGGTTGAAGATAAATGACTGTTTGATCTGCCCTTTTATTAGGGACATAAGGAGTCAGAGGAGTAAGGACAGCCTCTTTCATTGACTTTCCTTTTTGCTGTGATAACGGAGGAAATTGCTCCTTATTGTCAAGGAAATTATATTTTCCTTTGCTTTTTCCACGGCCTCTTGTGGTATAACCACGACCTCTGCCTCTCTGAGAGGTACTCATGATCCCTGCAAGAATTCTCTAGTTAGAAAATCTGGCAAAGAATTAGAATCACCTTTGATATATTCAATGTCAAAATCGAAGGCAGAAAGATCCGCTTGCCATCCTGCAAAAATCTGTTTAGAAGCAATATTCTTGATATCTTTCTGTAATACCTGTTTAGCAGCACTACAATCAATACGTACCAAGAACTTCTGATTCAGTAAATCATCCTGGAATTTATGAATACATTTTACCAAGGACAGGATTTCTTGTTTAATAGTAGAATAATTAATTTGTGCTTTCTTCCAAGTTCCAGAAGTAAAACGAATTAATTCTTCTCTACTAGAGATAGGATTCTTCTGTTTTAAGATGCCACCATAACCAAGGTTAGAAGCATCTGTTTCCACAATTTTTAACCAATTAAAATTAGGCAAAGATAGGCAAGGTAATTGTTTTGCCTTAAGCTTAATTTTTGTACGCCTTAGTATGAGTGTACTCCAAGGGTTGGAACCTTTGTTAACTGAGTATAGAATAGAGGTATCCCGTGAAAGATTTTTTTATAATAGTCCGCCAAATAATTCAAACTACCAAGAAATCTTTGTAAGCGAAGTTTTGTCTAGAATTTCATCGAGGAAATTTAGAAGCAAACTCAATACTTCTGTCGATAGGAATAATTTTTCCTTCAGTAATGTTATGCCCAAGAAAACGAACAGTTGTTTGAAACAACTTCATTTTTGGAGCCGACACTACTAAACCATTTCGTTTAATAAGCTCTTTAAATATCTTTAAATGCTTAATATGCTGTTCTAGAGATTTAGAATAAATTAGAATATCATCAATATAGACAATAGTAAAATCCGAATAAGGATTGCAAATCTCATTCATGATATTTTGAAATTCCGAAGGAGCATTCTTCAAACCAAAGGGCATTAATGTCCATTCATAATGTCCAAAGAGTACTGTAAAAGCAGTTTTATACCTATCTTCAGGGGCAATTTGGACTTGCCAGTAACCTGACTTAAGGTCAAACTTTGAGAAGATGATCGCGGTAGATAAACGATCTAATAAATCCTTTTTATTAGGAATAGGATATCTAATCCATTGTAAGGCAGTATTAAGAGGTTTGAAATTAATAACCAGTCTGGGAACACCTCTTTCTTTCTCAGCTGCTTTATTAACATAAAAGTCTGTACAACTCCAAGGAGATTTACTTGGAGTAATCAACTTCTTATCCGTAAGACTCGGATCTCTCATGCCGCATAAAGTCAAATATTCTGATTTCATTTGACTAGGTCTAGCCTTAGTGGGAATAAACTGTTCATTAAAGCTAGATTCATAGGGTAAAGAAACCATATGCTTCTTTCTTTCCCAAAAGCATTGGGAATATCTTCTACAGACTTCAAGAATAAATTGATTTTTAATTTGTTCAATTTTATTCAAACTCCTTCTTGTTGAGTCTTTCTTTGTAATTTTAAAGAAGTTATTTCTTCTTTGAGAAAGTTTAATTGACTTTCTTTAGCTACTAGATTTGTATTAATCATAGCAATCTGCTTTTGAACCGGAGGAGTTATAAACTCAAAAATAACTCTATTTTTATTAATAGTTGCATGAATACCTATATTAGTGATACTAGTAATAGGCATAATAGAGTTGAGAAAAGGATTCCCTAAAATAGTATGCTGAGACATATCTTTCACCAGAAGGAAGGTAGTAGATAAACAATGTCCTTCTTTGCAGATGAATACATCTGTTAATTTGTATGCAACCTGCATAGGTGCACCACTAGCAGTAGAAAGATTTTGAGTAGATTTCTCAAAATATTTAGTAGGAACTAAACCCTCTTGAATACAATTCAGATCTGCTCCGCTGTCAATAAGGGCAACATGATTCGTGAGAGTATATTCTCCTTTAATAACTAAATTTACATGGACATTCCATCTTTGGAATGTGATGTTATTAGCCTTATTATAATTCTGAAATTCAAAATTGTCCACCATATTCTTATTGGTCTTTAAGGCTTTTATATCTGTTTTAAGGTTATTAACCTCATACTGTAGATCCTGAATGCTAGTGATATGAGAATTTCCTTTATATAAAGTATTAGGAAGTCTCATATGCTTATAAGCACCAAGGTTCTGTAAGGTCATAAAATTTTGAAGATAATGAAGATCATAAATCTTTTGCTGTGGATTAATCTTAAATTTTCTTATCTTCAAAAGATTACTATAGTCTTGTGGTCTAGTAGAACACTGACTAGTCTTATGACCATTATGATCACACTTAATACAAAAACGAAGGGCTTTGGCTTTAGGCCTAAGTCTCTTCCAATGCTGCTTTTCTCTAAGACTTTTTGGTTTTTTATAAGTCTTAGAATCATTGATTTTAGTAACTAGTATGTTACTATCCTTTTCTTTTATTGGAGGAAGAACAGTCATCATATCCATGTTCACCTTAGAATGTGTTGTTTCACATTCTAATACTCCAATATAATTATTAGTAGGAGTAAAATTACATTTTGTAATAGTAATATCCTCCTTGATAACAGGTGGAATAACAATCCTCTCCTGTTCTTGCATTACCTCTTTATTAGGTAAATTATTTTCCTTTTTAATTAAGGTATTTTCCTTAGGTAAATCTATTTTTACCTCGGCAATAAGCCTAGCCTCTTGTTTGGCTTTAAGATAATCACTGATATCTTTTCTCAGAGTTTGCGCTCAACTCGCGCCATTCAGAATTTTATGATTTCGATACTCTAAGCAAAACCATTTTGTCGAGGAGTACAATTTCCTCGATGATAATCATAATAATCATCATAAGGTCTAAGCATAGGTTTCAATTCGTAGGAGTAAAATATTTACTCAACTCCTCATATTTTAATTTATAAAATTGATAAGTTTCATAAGGTGTATAATCCATCTATAAAACAAAATCCATTTCATTTTGTGGGAGATTCCCCTAGCTTGTCGTGTATAAATACCATGTGGTATTTGTTGATTAGAGATCACGGATCTCTTCTACGATTGATTATCTTGTGTTGTAGATTCAGTTGAAACCGAATGCCTAGAAGATTGTGGTATAGAGATCTTGTAAGAGGACCTCAAAGACAAACTTCTACCAACAAAAGGTTTCTTAAAGTTCAATATAACTTCACCTTACGTTGTTTGGACTATCGGTCCAAATCATTATTAATGATTGGCTGTGGTTGAACAAAAGCGTTTACGCAAATCCATGATTCGAAATTGAATCTCACTCCAAGGAATCATCCGGGTGTTGCTACACTAGAAGTTAAGAGATTTGTGTCTATTAACACAGTCTTTACCGGTGTAGTTTTATGCGTACATTAGGTGTTAAAGTCAGTAACACCTTGTAGTGAATTCGTAAGTAATTCCTATCACTTGGATCTAGGTAAAAGTTATAACCTTTAGCCCTGAATTTGTAATGATCTGAGAATCATAAAGATTTCTATCCGATAAAGCTAAACTTAAATAGGGATAGACATCAAAATAGATCGGTCCATGACAAAGACTAGTCTCTCTTTCGCTCCCATAAGGGACGGTAAAATAGTCGGGACACCTAGCATCTCTCGAGTGTTGCTTGAATACAAGCATTCATACCCAAAAGGGTCAATGGTGCGAAAAAGCAACCTGTATTAGGCCTATGTGAATAAATTTATAATTTTTCACATGGTGATATAAATCACGAGGACTTAAAAGATTTAAATTATTACTCATGGAATTTAAACTAATAGTTTGTTCCATAGTTTTTACAAACAATTTTCTTGGTCAATTTTTCAATCCGGTTACCATATCTATATATGGTTTTGGGATCCATATTAGGGATCGTCCATTTATTCATTTTGTCCGTGTGTCGAGATCATACTCGATTAATTACGTGTTCTTAATTGAACTCGGATCATCATTATTTGATGATTGTGCCATGGGGGTTGAGGTGTTAGTGCAAAACAGGTAGAGTATAATGAATTATGACTATACTAAACAAAGATAAAAACTATTCTTGATGTAATCATTGACACATCGTCTTCTTCTCCAAATATTATAAACGGTATAATCAAAATCAAGTCTTTAGTGCTTATATTAAGTAAAACCCGTCATCAACGCTTTTACGGGAGCAAGCGGCCTAAACATTTCTTGCTAAAGCGGCACAAAGATATACCCCTACGCGACTTTGGTGACGCCCCCAGAGTTACCAATATAAACGTTAAAGAAACAATAATGACCTCTTGCTGATGCAACTAGTCTTATTTCAACAAGAATAAAATTAAGTAATCTTAACTTCATCTCTAATAAGATACTATTCATAATACTGGAAAGGAAGAGTCAACAGTATTTTAGGATCCAGGCGGACATTCTTGTGGTCGGAAAACCGAGCCTTTAAGCAAGTAGTCCTAAAGAGTAACCCTCACACCTTTTTCCTTAATCATACTTATATCTCTTACTTACATCTTTTCTTAGAAATAAAACAATCAAATATAATTGTAAAACATTTCCTCACCGTTATGCACTAACCTCAAATTAAGCTGCCATGGCTCTGATACCAAATAAAAGAAAAAGATCAGGTAAAACACCTGATTAATGCGGAAGAAGATCAGTCAGCAGCAAGAACACTTGATTAAACTATATCATTAATACATCTTTCATTTTAAAGATGTATAGATAACATAGATGTATTTGTTATAAGCATAACAAATAAAAGAGTATGCTTAGACTTGATTATACCAAAATCATATAGATAACAAATAAAAGAGTATGCTATCTATGTTGGTTAGGATATCATAACATAACAAATATTAAATTAGATATCAGTATAGATGTAAAATATCTATGTATAGAGACTAGTCTAAATATGCATTAATTTAATATTTAGACTGAATTAAATATTAAATTAACAGTAAAATATAGCTCTTGTTATGCTGACTGATCTTCTTCCGCATTAATCAGGTGTTTTACCTGATCTTTCTCTTTTATTTGGTATCAGAGCCATGGCAGCTTAATTTGAGGTTAGTGCATAACGGTGAGGAAATGTTTTATAATTATATTTGATTGTTTTATTTCTAAGAAAAGATGTAAGTAAGAGATATAAGTATGATTAAGGAAAAAGGTGTGAGGGTTACTCTTTAGGACTACTTGCTTAAAGGCTCGGTTTTCCGACCACAAGAATGTCCGCCTGGATCCTAAAATACTGTTGACTCTTCCTTTCCAGTATTATGAATAGTATCTTATTAGAGATGAAGTTAAGATTACTTAATTTTATTCTTGTTGAAATAAGACTAGTTGCATCAGCAAGAGGTCATTATTGTTTCTTTACGTTTATATTGGTAACTCTGGGACGTCACCAAAGTCGCGTAGGGTATATGCTGTGCCGTTTAGCAAGAAATGCGTTTAGGCCGTTTGCTCCCCGTAAAGCGTTGACAGACGTGGTTTTACTTAATATAAGCACTAAAGACTTGATTTTGATTATACTGTTTATAATATTTGGAGAAGAAGACGATGTGTCAATGATTACATAAAGAATAGTTTTAATACTGTTTAGTATAGTTATAATTCATTATACTCTACCTGTTTTGCACTAACACCTCAACCCCCATGGCACAATCATCAAATAATGATGATCCGAGTTCAATTAAGAACACGTAATTAATCGAGTATGATCTCGACTAACACGTGACAAAATGAATAAATGGACGATCCCTAATATGGATCCCAAAACCATATATAGATATGGTAACCGGATTGAAAAATTGACCAAGAAAAAATTCGTAAAAACTATGGAACAAACTATTAGTTTAAATTCCATGAGTAATAATTTAAATCTTTTAAGTCCTCGTGATTTATATCACCATGTGAAAAATTATAAATTTATTCACATAGGTAATAATACAGGTTGCTTTTCGCACCACCATTGACTTCTGTTGGTATGAATGTTTGTATTCAAGCAACACTCGAGATGCTAGGTGTCTCGACTATTTACCGCCCCTTATGGGGAGCAAGAGAGACTAGTCTTTGTCATGGACAGATCTATTTCGATGTCTATCCTAATTTAAGTTTAGCTTTATCGGATAGAAATCTTTATGATTCTCAGATCATTACAAATTCAGGCTAAAGGTTATAACTTTTACCCGATCCAAGTGATAGGAATTACTTACAGAATTCACTACAAGGTGTTACAGACTTTAACACCTAATGTACGGCATAAAACTACACCAGGTAAGACTGTGTTAATATACACAAATCTCTTAACTTCTAGTGTAGCAACACCCAGGATGATTCCTTGGAGTGAGATTCAATTTCCAGAATCATGGATTTGCAGAAACGCTGTTCAACCACAGCCAATCATTAATAATGATTTAGACCAGATAGTCCAAACAACAGAAGGTGATGAAGTTATATTGAACTTTAAGAAACCTTTTGTTGGAAGAAGTTTGTCTTTGAGGTCCTCTTACAAGATCTCTATACCACAATCTTCTAGGCATTCAGTTTCAGAAACTGAATCTACAACACAGTATAATCAATCTGTAGAAGAGATCCGTATCTCTAATCAACAAATACCACATGGTATTTATACACAGCAAGCTAGGGAATCTCCCACAGCGTCAGAGATGGATTTTGTTTTATAGATGGATTATACACCTTATGAAACTTATCAATTTTATAAATTAAAATATGAAGAGTTGAGTAAATATTTTACTCCTACAGAATTAAAACCTATGCTTAGACCTTATGATGATTATTATGATTATCATCAGAGGAATTGTACTCCTCTGACAAAATGGTTTTGCTTAGAGTATCAGAATCATAAAATTCTGAATGGCAGAGTTGAGCGTGCAACTCTGAGAAAAGATATCAGTGATTTTCTTAAAGCCAAACAAGAGGCTAGGCTTATGGCCGAGGTAAAAATAGATTTACCTAAGGAAAATACCTTAATTAAAAAGGAAAATAAGTTACCTCATAAAGAGGTAATTCAAGAACAAAAAGGATTATTATTCCACCTATTGCAAAGGAGGAAATCACTACTAAATGTAATTTTACTCCTGTGCATAATTATATTGGTGTGTTAGAATTTCATCAGAAAAAATGGACTACTACTGATGAAAAGGAGATGACAGCTATTCATCCTCCAACAACACCTTTGAAGCTGAAAGATAGTCCGAAACCGCTGGGCTTATATCAAGCCCACCCAAGAAGAAGCCCACAAACTGTGCGGATGGAGGATATTAATAAAATTTGTAAACAGAATAATTATACAAATTTGTGTTTACAAACTATTGGAGCTCAATTAATCAGAATTGAGAATAATACTGAAAATATCCTTAAACATACCCCTAGGATTGATCCTAATAAGGAAAAAGAACCTCTAAAGAATATTTCTTTAAAACAAAACAGTTCTTTTGGTCATATTAGACCATCTATTCAGCCTCCTGTGGATATTCCCAATTTCAAACTGGATCAGTCTTCATCCAAAAATGATTTTATTGAGAAATTAAGTAAATTAAATCTTAATATTCTTTCTCAAGAATCTAACTCTGAAGATGATATTAATCCAAATGAAATTTTGGATATTGAAGCAAATTTCGCTTCTCCTAATCTGAATAAAATAACTTATGAACAGAATACGCAGAAAGTGAGTCATATAGGTCACAGCAGGAATTATTATCCTAGACCCACTCCTCAAGATATTCTTTATGAAGAAGCCTATTTTAATGACCAAGTGTCTTATCAAGCTAAGACTATTTACACTTGGAATATTGATGCTAAATCTGACTATCAGATTTATCACACGCTTCAGGAGATGCTCATGTATGCAAGTGTTTGCAAAGCCCATGGAAATACAGATGCAGATGTCTGCAGGTTTATTTCCCATGGATTTGTAGGTATTCTTAAAGGTTGGTGGGATAATGTTCTCACTCATGAGCAAAGAGATGAAATCTATAACTCTACCAAAGTGGAGTTTAGTTCCGAAGCTAATCAGAATATATCTATTTCTGACGCAGTCTACACTCTATGCCTAACCATTGTCCATCATTTTATTGGACCAGAAGGTTTGTCGGCTGAAAAGAATAGAGAGATGCTGCAAAATCTTAGATGTCCTACTCTATCTCATTTTAGGTGGTATAAGGATGTCTTCCTAGCCAAAGTTCTACAATTACATGATGCTAATAGTGAGCATTGGAAATCTAAATTTATTGATGGTCTCCCTAACTTCTTTGCAGAAAAGGTTAGGAAAAAGCTCAGAGATCTTAATGGAGGATCTAATATTTCTTATGAGTCTCATACTTATGGGAGTCTCATTAGTCAAGTCATTCAAGAAGGTCTTAGCCTATGTAATGATCTTAAGCTACAAATCGCCTTAAAAAAAAATGTAATCTTTTCCGTAAACAAGAGCTAGGAGAATTTTGTGAACAATTTGCTTATGATATTCCTTCTCAAAGAAAGAAGAAAATTTCTTCCCGAAAAACCCAGAAAAACAGTAAGAGAATATATTCTCGAAAACATAAAAGGAGTTCCAATAAAAATTGGAAACCTAATAAAGATTTTTATAAAGATCCACACCATAAAAGTAATATTACTTGTTTAAAATGTGGAAAAATTGGTCATTATGCCAACCAGTGCTATACTAAACAGAAGATCAATCATCTAGAGATTGATGAAGATCTTAAATTACAATTAAGTAAAATCTTACTTAATACTAGTTCTTCTGAATCTAATAATGAATCTGAAGATCCTTACTCTAGTACTTCAGAGAATGAAGCACCATGTCAGTGTAACATGTTGCAATCTAAATGTGATAGCATGAGAGCTATTTTACAGATGAATGGGTTAGCTATTAATGTTCGACCTCGAACAAATGAACCGCCCTAGAGCTTATCGACTCTATTATCGACCTCGACACTAAGCTAAAGTTAATTAAAACTTGCTTTAAAACAGTTAAGGACAACATTGTTGATCCTAATGGAAGGGTATAATCTTTAAAGAGGTTTTGATCGCCTAGGAAAAAATAAACCTAGTTCCTCAAAGTCTCTAGTCACCCAGAATCTCAATAATCAAATCCAGAATATCAACAAAGAGATTCTTCATTTAAAGCAAAGAGTGTTTCAAATAGAGAAACACTATTTCAAGGAAGACAATAACTTCCAACACTGCAATTTCACTTCCTCTATACTTTCTAGGAAATGGAATATTTTTATAACCTTGATTATTGACAAAGAATATATTTTGAATAATTATATTGCTTTAGTCGATAGTGGTGCAGATATGAATTGCATCCAAGAAGGATTAATTCCACCAAAATATTTTGAAACTACTACTCAAACTATGACCAAGTGCTAGTGGTAGTAAAATTGCTATTCAAAGATAAGCTTACTAAGGTTAATATTAATAAGAATGAGGTTAATATACCTCTATCTTTTCTATTAATTAAAGACCTTACCCAAAGAAATTATAATGGGAACCCTTTCTTAAATACCATTATGCCTATAAATAAAATTGACAATTATGGTATTTACACTAACTTTGAGGATCATCCTTTGGTCTTCGAATTTATCTCTTCTTCTTTGCAGAACAGGAAGATTCAAGATTGTGAAATATAATTCACAAACAAAGGCTTTATGAGTATCCAAATATTTTGGAAATAATATACTCTTCATCATTCAGAGAATATTTCTCCGGGATTATATCCTGTACATCTAAGACATAATTGAATGTCTTTTTACAGAATCCATCATGCTCCAATTTGGTTCATTGGAGAATCCATTATATGGAAAGACACCGTGAGCAACCATTAAAGGACTCAAATCCTTTTCAGATACTGCTAATGTTGAGATTATCAACATTCTTGAGGACAATTTAGGCCTCCTTAACTGGGATCATTCCCAGGAGTCTGTTGGTACTTCTAACAGCATCAACAAGGGTAAAACCTTGGAGTCTGAATATTTCAGCGCACCTATGCGAGTTCTTCGCGTAATTTTTCTAGAGAGTCTAAAAGTACTGGTAAAAGAAAAGTACGATTTGATGATCTAGAGTTACCTTATGTCTATGATAACCGACATAAGTTCTTTACACATCAAAAGCTTCACAGCTTTCAGAAGTCCATTTTGGACAATGTTATCAAAACCTTTGATCAGCATAATAAAAAAGATCTTATCCAGATTCTTAAAATCAACGCTAAATATTTTAGCAAGCTTAACTTAACTCAATCAAGCCTTGGTCTCAGGTTAATAAAACCAATAGTCCAAAAAGATCCCTTGATTGTGTATCTTGGAGTATTCTCTCCAAAGACTTTTCAGAATATTTTTGGAATAAAGCCAAAATTTCCCTTCCAGCACCTTTACCTGAATTAATCCAAAATCTTCCTCCTTCACATTTTCAGAGATGGATTAATAATTGGAATTCAATAGTATTGGGTTCTTGCCCTTTGATTATAAAAGGTATTGCCCATATTACTGAAGGCACTCACAGTATACATCCTAGTCTTCATATCTTCCTTCCTGCCACATTTTGGCAATATTTTGGTCCTGAAGATATGTTTTTAATTGATGAATTACTAGAGATGGGATTTATTAAATCCATAACCATCAGTACAGAAGTATCTTTGGAAGCAGGAACTAATGACAGAACATTCCTGCCTTCACCGTTGGTCCAGGCCATAGAAAATACTATGATAAAATGGCATGGAACTATTTACTGTGAATTTATTACAGCTTGTCCTGAATATACAGAAGATGAAACTTATCCTGCAGTATTTTTGGTCCGAATCCATAAACAGAGACCTTTTGATGACATATCAAGAGTTATTTCTCTTTCGGAATCTAAGGAGAAATTTCATATAATTACAGCAGAAGACAGGATCAGAGAAATGGCCGAAATCCGTGCTATTGGTCTTCATCAGATTAAATGGTTTATCAGATCTAATTCAGCACAAAAGTATCCAAAGTTTACTTTTTTGTCTGAATCTGATAGATTTCTAATCCTTACAGAATCCTTGGACAATTCTAATAAAACCAAATTCTTTTTTGAGCAATTCAAACAGATGAGCTCTTTGGCTCTTAGTCCGGCGCTATGGAGATCCTCAAATTAATAGATGAAGAAGGATCTTATGAGTATCTTAACCATCTTGGGTACCTTTCCTCTGAGTCAGAACTTGAAGATGTGGATAATGATATCCTGATCCAAGTTGCTGAGAATCTACGACTCAAAGATAATGGGCATTAATTATGGCCCAAATTAAGGACCGTAAATAGAATCAAGAAATGTGTATTCTTATTACTTTATCCAAGAAGGACCCATGAAAGGGACATTTCACCTTTTCTTTTCTTTAAAGTCAAAAGGTAATGGAATAAAGTATCAAAAGGATTCTTATCCTTTGAAGACAGAAGTAAAAAAACAAGTATGTTTTTTGTCAAGGTGGCCCATCGACCGCAATTATTCAAGACACGTACTATTTCTCGTCGCGGACTCCAAATTATATTTTGAGTTCCGACTAGTATAAAAGGGATACCTCACCCTTGTTGAGGACATCCAATATTTTACCTTTCAATTTTCTTTCTAGTTTGCTAAGAGTGCTCTCTCTATCTCCCCTTGTAACATACACTTCCATCCATATAAATAAAAGTTCAGTTTAATCAAGTGTTCTTGCTGCTGACTGATCTTCTTCCGCATTAATCAGGTGTTTCAAGTATGTTATGATATTTAACATACATTTTAAATATATATCATAGTAAGAGCATTAATATTTAATTCAGTCTAAGCATAACAAATATCTATGTATAGAGATCATTACATAAAAAGAGTATGTTATCTATGTTATCTATATATTTGTTATGCACTATATTTGTTCTTTTATTCTATTTCTTTCTAGTATAAAAGAGTATGCTTAGACTTTAAACACCTGAACATAATCTTATCCTATATATATAGTGTATGCTTAGTCAGTGATACATCTATGTTATCTATATGATTTTCGAGTTTTTTTATGTTTTCCATTTAATAGGATAAGATTTCTTAATGTTCTCCTTTGAACTCTAACACAACCCCCAACTCCGACTTTGAAGCATGCGACAATGATGTTGTGACAGAGGTATGAATTTATACTTTGCTCAATTTTATTTTTATTCCTCGAATTAAAATCTCCAAGTACACAGGTTGTTGGTAAAGACTCAAGAGGGCGCATGTGGGTCATGGGTTATGGTGTCTCTAAGTCTTCATTTAAGCATTCGGCTCCTTATAGGAAGAGATATCATAACAGATTAAGGTCACCGAGGAGTTAAAAAAATCAGTTTGAAAAGAAAATTGATGAGTCAAGGACTCATTTGATGGAAAAGTAAATCGATTAATGAAACGGGTGCGAATCTTGTCCGCCAGATGCCACCTACATGTAATTCCCTGTTGGACCCTCTTCTTATGGATCACATGATATATTCTCTCAGGTACGAAAATTTAATATGTATGACTTTATTTTATTCTCATAGTAATAGTAAAATTTAATGGTTTGTGTATTTGAAATTTTAACTAATGTTATTTTATTTTATTTTTTTATCTATTTTTGAAGGGACCTGATTATATGAATGCTGAAATCAATGTGAGAGCCTTTTGGCCCTTGAGAAAGGTTGCATCTGGGAGGGTGAAACAAGTTGATCCAACATTTAAGATTGGAGATAGAACTTTGGGGGATGGAAAATTCTTGGTTTACATTGAGGCAATTCATCAGAGGTTCTTGGCGAATTGCCCGAGCCCTATAATCACTTTCATACCGTTGGTCAAGTTGGGCAGGGACATGTTATTTGGCCTAAGGAATTTCTGCAGTTTCTCCCCCCTCGTTGTTAAAGGCCATTTCCCCTCTTTTAGTAGACACATAGTGTCATTTTCATCTTGGACTTGGAAATATTTTATTTTGTATTAGTCAAGTCAGGATTTTGGACATGTTACTTTGCTTTCTGGATACGTTGTTTTGTTATGGATACTTCTGATGTGTTTTTTTGTCTTATGGATATTTTGGTTGTGTTATATGTTGGATGAGCTTGTTTTATAGATATTTTGGTTGTGCTATATGTGGTACTTGCAATTGTGTGATTGTTTGTTTACTTTTTCAGGTGGCGGGATTCGTTGTACTAATCTAACCCCTTTTTAGCTCCGCCAACGCAAACTAGATATTTGTGTTGCTGGTCCCAAGCCTAGATAAAAGAGGAGGAAAAGGTGGAACTGATTGGTTTTTGCAGGTTATGAAGTGAAAGCAACCTCACCTGTCCCTTGAAGCACAAGAATATGCAGATTTAGTTCCCGAGTTGAATAAGATAGTGTCTGCAATTCAAGTGTTTGGTAAGTATTGCATATAGCCGTGTTACTTTGATAATTATCCATTTTTTTTCTTCCAACGAACACTGAATCTCTTGATAGTTTCTTGAAGGTGAAAATTTTTTGTAGCCTGAGAGGTTTGAGTTTTCTGGAGGTTCTTCTTGGAATCTAGAAAATTCCAACCAGTCCGTGATGTCGAGATGGGAATTTTCTGCAGGCCAGTCACTGTAAGTACATCTACATTGATAGTGCATTAGTGCTTGCTTACGTCATTGACAATAATTTTTTCTCATTCAACCTCTTTTGTTCGCTTACGTCATGATTACTATGCAAGGAGGCTATGGGAGGAGCAGCAAAAACATCACAATCAAAATAAGCAACATGTGGATATGGAATCAGTTCCAAGTCTGCATAAGGAATCAGTACCAAGTCTGCAGAAGATGGCCGCAGAAAGCCGTGGTAGAATTTTAGGCGAGAAACCTTTGGAGAGAAGTTACAAAGATTCCAACCCATTCATTGCTTCTGCAGATGCCATTCAATTTCAGTTTTAATCTTTCAGATACATTTACAAAACTTGCATCACTTGTGAGTGGCGCATCTCTTCTGTATGTTTTTCCTTTGAAATTTACCTTAAAGTAGTAACTTTGTGGGTAGGTTCCACTGTCTGCTCGGATGCAATCACCATATTTTTTAGATACGTTCTCTGTGAGTTCATTCTTATGGAAAGTTGAATTTGGGATTTAGCACTTTCTAATTTTCCCCATGGCATATGCAATAGAATGATACTCCAGAACGTGTAAAACCTTTCAAAGCTGATCCTACAAAGCAAGAAAGGTTTGAGCAGTTTCTTAAGGATGAGTACCAAGGAGGATTTCGCTCTACCGAGTCTGGAGGAAATAGTAAGATGTCAGAATCTGCTCGTGCACGTGAGAGACTGGACTTTGAGGTTGCAGCTGAGGCAATTGAGAAAGGAAAGCAGGATTCATCAAATGTATTATTTCCTAACCAGTAGTTGGCGGAGATGTCAGCATCTGCAAGTCATGATCTGCAGTTCACTTCTGGTGGTCTAGAGGTAGGTATTTTGTTATAGGTGTACATTTTACAAAGTCATGATCTACAAGTCCAGACTTTGGATCTTCATTCACTTTTTATCAAAAATGAATGTATGCAGGAAGCAAAAGTTTCTAAAGTTGAGGAACAGATACGGAGGGAAAATACATTGTTATACTTTCCTCCATTTCTGTCTTTTCAATCATGTAGCTGAATCTCGTCCAAGCTCAGCTATATATTGGAGGGAAAATGGAGAGAGAGGGTTGGCACTCATAAACTTCCCTTCAAACTAACAGTAATTATGGTTTCATTTACAATTCTAACTTGCTTTCTACGCTTTTAGATTTTGTGTGTCTTCTGCAGAATGAGGCAAATTTGCAAGATAAGTGATTGACATTATTTTGGTCATGCAGAGTAAAGGGATTGACTACAGGGTTATTCTGCAAAATGAAAATTAGCTAGAGATTTCCTTCACAAGAACATGGAATTTCTCCCAGAAAGGCACCCATGTTCCCTTGATTATTGACACAAGGTACACTTCAATACTGTTTCACATATCAACTAGAGTTTCACATATCATTTTTGTTTGCTGTTGAATCTAGAAGTCGATAGCTCGTTCAATAGCCATCTGATAAAGATAAAAATCTGTTGTTGGAGAACTCATGAATGTCTCTGAGGAGGATGATTTACATCTTTGCCCAATTCTACCTTTGTATTCAAATCTGTGTTGTCGTCTATCTGCAGCCATTTGGAAGTAGGACATGTTTTGAAATATACAAAAATGTTATGGGTTTGTTTGGGTCCAATGGGAACATAGATACTAAAAGTGTAATGAAGCATCTGTTCATACTCACACAGGTGTTGTCACACAAAGAAAAGTTACACGGAGGAATTGTTGGCAGCTTAAATTATTTAGTTGCGACTTCTATTCAGTTCCATGAATAGTTAGTCAAAGGGCACCTTCCCCATCATTTGGGGTAGTATGTACAGTAATGATAGTAGTCTGGCTGATTATCTGGCTGTCCATGAAACTGGAAAACTGAATTATATGTTTCATAAATCCTCAATATTTATATACGTTAGTATGATTTATTATTATTTCTCCATTGTTGTAGTGGTGGCATCCATTTCATCAGTATCCTCAGTACAACTTTCTCTAGTGGTAGTGGTGGCACCCATTTCATCAGTATCCTGAGCATATGTGTGCATGTTTCTTGGTCCCTTGCATCACACATTCCAAATTCCCGACTTCGACCTTTATGTCCTGCATTATGTTATCCTAAAAGTTTGGGCCATGAACATGAAGCGAGCATTTGGCATGCTTTTCAATTAGTAAACCATTGAGCAGAAGATGCAGACATGCACTTTGAGACATCTATTCTCTTGTATTGCTTGCAAATTTGCAATACTTATCGTATTGAATTGTGTCCGAATGGACCACTGGAGAATCAGAATTGAGCCTGTCATTTTGCTATAGTTTTGGTTCTCTGTCAGCATTTGCAGAAGATTCTTGGCTAATTTTCCACCTGGTGGCTGCTTTAATAGTTGGTAAGGATAAGAATGTTAAAGAGTTAGGCTTGCTTTTCATGTTTGAGAATATATAATTTAGATTTAACTTTCCTCTGTCCCTGTGAGACTGATATAGACTCTGTTGATGCAGAAATACCGATTTGCAAGACATTACCCTGTTCATTTATAGACTTCGTGAAGATGGCTGGTTACACAGTATTTATTTTTCAAATCCTAAATTATCATGGGGTTGTACGTTTTATACAGTCCTATCAGGCAACTAAGCTCGACTTTTCTTTTCTTTTCTTGGCAGGCTCCGAAGTTCTTTATGGCTTCAATTTAAACCTCATCATATTGCTGCTGGAGCTGCATATTTTGCTGCCAAAATCCTTAATTTCGATCTTGCTACTCATCATGGAATGTGGCAAGAGTTCCGCATAACACCGTCCATTTGCCAAGGTATAGAATATTTACCTTAATTCAAAGTTATTTGGAAGTATTACTCGTGAGTGAAATCTGACGATAGTTAATCTGCCAAAATAAAATTTTCTATATATTCATTTCAGTTTTCACTTGTTTCCTCATCTCTTTTTAGGGATTAACTATAGTCCTTAAACCATGTGTTATCATTGAAATGCAAAGGTGGTCAAGCAGTTGACAGAGCTCTTCTAGAACGTAATTATAAAATAACGGGTTTTACATCAGCTAAACTTTGTCAAAATTGTATGAAGAGATTTTGTGTCTGTCTTGGAGTTTGTGAAGACTTATAGAAAGGTCAAGTTTTTTGTTTTGAGACTAGGTTTCTTAAACCCCTAAGAGAATTAATATAATTGATTGTGTGCAATTGAAGTGGGTCATACCTTAAGGAATATGCGTCAATGAACTTCTGAAGAAAGCCTTGTAGTACAATTTTTCACTTTTTCCTCAATTATATCCAACTTATCTCTTTCCCATAAAAGAACACTACCAGTCCCATAATTGGTGGTGTCAGGGACCGGTTCCCATTTCTCAAGGCTTATAAAAATAAATTTGGAACAGATGTGCATGATATTGAGCTTAATCCTAGGATTCCTAGCAACAGAATGTCTTAAAGGAATTATGGTCTGGTCTTGTAGCATAGGTTCAAACATGATATGTGGTTTGTAGTGCTTGTTGGTTGGTTATATACGCGATGATACAGAATGTGTTATTAGTAGAACATGTGGCATTTTTTCTCTAGAGTTTATGTACATAGCTTATAGAAATTAGAAATATATGTTACGCACTTACACATGATGAATGCGACTTGATTGGATACAATTAGGCAATGTAGAGCAGCCCAAGTTCAACGAGTTATGTAGAGTAGATGTCAAGCCCAAGTTAGTGGAAACCACTGTCCATTGATTAATTTAATTTCCTTTAGGGTATTTTTTAGAGCAAGTAAAAACAAAGTGAGATGCTAATTTAAGTTTTAATTGTAGCACATAGAAATGCTCTTGTTATGTGCTACGACTTTTTTCCATTCAGCTAGGTTCCGACTTTTAGACTTATGGGATTTTGACTTTAATATCATTTCCTTGTGATTCATTTGTATGTAGGTATTTGTATGCAGGTGGATGCTCATGAAAATGTTATTAAGGCTAGGGTTCTATGAAGCTAGGACTTCAAATCATTTTCGAAAGTATTCAAGTGCAAGGGAATGATAAAACGTAACGGAGAAACATCATGTGAGGTGAACTAAGGCATTATTACTTGTACGGGGTGATGAAATATATTGAAAAATATTTGGAAATTCATATTATATTGAGCTTGTGGTAATAAATGCTACAGATTTTTTTTTTTTTTTTTTACTTGTATGAATATTCATCTCTTTATCTATTATTCGGCAAAGGAATTTTGATTGGGAATGTGGTTTCTTTGTAATATTGTTATTAGGATGGATGGATTATTAGTTGGATTGAAAGGCAAAAGTGGATAAAACTAGTATATATATATATATTTTGTTTTTGTTTTTTTTAATTCTAAAACGTTTTAGCCACGGCCAATGTCCGTAGATAACGCAAAAAGATGTGTGTGGCAAAGGTACTTTTACCACGGATTATGCCACAACTTTTATCTCTCACAAAAATAATTGCAACGAATTATGTCACAATTATTATCTATGGCACTTGCCACGGCTTATGCCACGGTCGAGAGCTGTGGTAGTTGCTACGGCTATTCCCACGGTTATTATCTATGGCACTTGCAACGACGTTTGCCACGGTCATTCGCAGTGGCAAGTTCCTATGGCTTGAGCTGTTGCGTGGACTGTCGCATTTACCCATGGTCATTCGCTGTAGCTAACCTTTTCCCGACATGTCAAAACCCCACGGAGAGCCAATAGCCGTGGCTAAAGCCCTTTACCCACAGTTTTGGTCCGTGGCTAAAAGTCAGCTTTCTTATAGTGAAAACGAGCGTGATGAGTGCAGGCCACCTCACACGCAAACCAAGAAAAAAGAACGTGGGTGGTGGAAAGAGAATAACAATGAGAGTTCTCGACCCCGGATCCATTAACAGGACCGCGGAGTCGAGAAGGGGCATTTGTAGTGGTACAATGTGGGAAAATTAGACTAAATCAATGGTACAGGGGATATGATGCAACATAACAAAGAAAATGGAGGAGTAGGGAATCAAGACCGCAGACGTGGCATGCGTACGGTCAGAGGGAGAGCCATGGGATAACAATACAGATGGACGGTCCTGATTCGGGGAGATATAAAAAGAAGAGGATGAGGAGAGAAAAAAGGAGAGAATAGTGAGGAAAAATGAGAGATTGTTTAACTGAGATATTTAGGGATCATACATCCAACTCATGTGAAATTTTCGATTCAGGTAGAGTTCGGTTCTCAGGTAGACATCAATTTTATACTAAGGTTATTCATGTTTTTTTTTTCGATAATTGACTTCCTTTTAAGGTTATTCCATGTGATCTCTGGTTATTTGAGGTATACAACGATAGTACAAAATATTATGAAATATCGTGATAAATATTGAGATTTCAGCAAAAGATATATAAATATTGTGATAAGTTTAGAAAATATATACAATTGCAAATATCGGTGATATTTCGACAATATTTATGATATATTCAATAGTTTATGATATATTGTGATATTTTGAGATATTTTGTTTAGATAACAATTTTATTTAATATTTACCATTATATTTCAAATAAATATAAATGATATGTCGTGATATATCAAAAAATATCTACAATATTTATGATATTTATCGATATTTTAGATATATTTACGATATTTACATATCAAACAATGTAAAATATCTCCAAAGAGATAGTATATCTACGATACATATCAAGAAATTGAGTATCGAGAAACACCTATATCCTGATATTTTGTACTATAATACAACGTAATCGACACATTGATTAGTTAACTTTGCATTTTGGTAAGTGGTTAACCAAAAACTATTCTAGTACCTAATTTCATTGCCACGCCTTTTACATCCAGCAACGAATCTCCACATGCACCATGATACTGTAGAGATAATCCCAATTGTTACTCCTCTCTAGTTCTATGCTTTGCTTGTCAAGTAAAATAGTTAATCAAATAAAGTTATTGCTTGTTCCTGGCTAGGGTTAAAACTCTTGTATATTACAAGTTTAGCTTAATCCTCTGATAAGCAAATTGTTGTAAAGCTTTGCTTGCTTAATTAAGAAAAAAGAAACAGAACATAACATAACAAAATCTTGCTTGTGAACCTAAAAAGACAATAGAAGAGAGAAAAACATATGTAACAATAGAGATAGTCTAATTTTGTAGACCAGCAGGCAGCAGCAACATATTTCCGAACAAAACCAGCTGCCGCATCTTTATCGATCTGTGTTTTAAGTTGCTTGTTTTCGTCGCTAATACTTGACTCTGATTAATGTAACAGATATTTTCGGTATGTCAAAAACATTCCACATATCAGTCTAATTATCACTCAATTTGGTTAGACAGACTCGCTTTGAAGATCGCTAGGATAGCACTGAGACTGGGCGCAGATCTTGGCATCCTCTCCACACCCACACCCACACCCTACATGGCGCCATGGCGGAGACTTGTGCCCTGGGCTAGCCCTTTTACAAGAGTTTGTCAAAATACATTTTCTGTATTTGTCTGGCTTAGTTTGCTATGTTTTCAAAATTTTAACCACGGACTTTGAATTCATTCCTTCCATTGAAAGAATGTCAAAATTGACTTGAGCATTTCCTGGGGTCTCGTAGAATAAGGAAATCAGCTCTCCTTTACTCAAAACCCAATTAAACTTACAGACTAACTATCGATAAAGATTGGTCATCGAGATTTGTTTGTACTAGAAGACATTGAAGCTCGAAGATTATGGCAAATTCTAAGGTTTGCGACTTTGTTCACTAAGACATTCTCCTATAAATATCTCTATCTGCTATCAACATTCTCATCATCAATATCCGAGATCATTTCATCACATATCTCTATATTTTTTATTCTACTCCTACTATCAGGTAGAAGGAGAAGTATAGAGAGGTTAATAGCTATGAATAACATGAAAACCTATCTCTTGGTAGCTTTCTTGCTGATACTTATCTCAATAGACGTCAAATTGGCTCTAGGTGATGGGAGTGGCAATGGAAACGGTAATGGCGGTGGCAGGAATGGAAACGGCAATGGAAACGAGGACGGTGGAGGTGGAAGCAGCAGAGGCAATAGAATGGCAACGGAAATGGCGAGGGCGAGGGAACAGTGGCAATGGTAATGGCAACCGAAGCAACGGCGAGGGCAGCAGTGGCAATGGCAACAGAAACGGCGAGGGTGGCGGTGGCAATGGTAATGGTAATGGGAATGGCAACAGAAACAGAGTCGGTGGCGGTGGCAGTGGCAGTGGGAATGGCAGCGGAAACAGTGGCAATGGCAGCGGGAATGGTAATGGCAATGGAAACGGCAATGGTGGCAATGGACACGGCAATGGGAACGGGAATGGTAATGGAAACAGAAACGGCAATGGGAACGGGAATGGTAATTGAAACGACAATGGATACGTCGTACTGCCAGCCAACGAAATTACTGGACAAGAACGATGCGAATGTGAGACAAGAGGAAGCTGCTTCAATAAGACTCTTGAATGCCCTCGAGAATGCCCAGAAAGGAAACCTAAGGACAAGAATGCCAAGGGTTGCTTTGTCGACTGTAGTAGCAAGTGTGAGACTTCTTGCAGATGCAAGTCCATTACGCACCAGTACTCTTTACTATGTTATCTATCTTTTCCAATTTACTCAAAGCTTGCAACTGAAGATGAACATCATTTTAGAATCGGTCCATCTGGTATAGCAGTATAAATCCAACGACACTTTCATGTGTAATGTTTGGCGTTTAATTTTAAATATCGACTGGCAGCTAGGAGAACCACTTGTGAAGGCTACGGTTCTGTTTGTTATGATCCACGATTCGTTGGAGGAGATGGAAGAATGTTCTTCTCTCATGGATCCAAGGGTGGTGACTTTGCTCTATTCTCAGACGATAACATTCAAATCGATGCTCACTTCATTGGAACTCGGCCAGAGGGTACAACTCGCAACTTTACATGGGTGCAAGCTTTGTCTGTCATATTTGATTCTCACTCTTGTTGTTGCTGCCGAGAGGGTCACTCAATGGGATGACAAGGTGGAAGCTCTAATTGTCAGATGGGATGGTAAGGCAGTTCAAGTACCTATGGATTGGGGCGCCGAGTGGAGAATTAATGCTGGAGAAAGGGAGGTTGTTATAGAATGAACTGATGACAGAAAGTGTGGAATTGACTATAACAGGACTTCTGGAAGTGGATGTCAAGGTAACACCAATTGGAGCTGAAGAAAATCGGGTGCACAATTACCAATTGCCAGCAGACGATGTTTTTGCGCACTTGGAAACTGAGATTAGGTTTATCCAACTGACAGACTCAGCCAAGGGAGTGTTCGGCCAAACTTATCGACCAGACTATGTCAGCCCTGTCAAGGTTGGTGTTGCCACGCCACTGATGGGAGGAGAGGACAAATATCGCACCCCATCACTTCTTTCACCACTCTGCAAACTTTGCAGGTTCAACGGACTACAATTGGCTTTCATTACCCTTGAAGCAATTTAACAACGTTATCTTACACCGTTTAGTTTCACTTTATGCCTTATTTGAATTCAGTTTTTTCCAGAAGATTGTAAATAAAAGGCAGACAGAGTTTTACAGTCGCCAATCCTTTTTCTTCTGCATCTTAAATAAATTTGAGTCCTAAAACTCTAAAAGGTTCACGCCTTTCCATGTTTATTGCAAAAATTCAATTTAAATGTTTCTTTGAACTAAACAACTACCACACACTATCAAAAAATAATAATAATTGCGAGCTGTAAAATTTACACCAACAATAATGCTAATTACAAATTGCCTTCTTTCTTTGGACAACTTTCCCATACTAATGATAAAGTGATAAACTACAGGAAATTTGGACTTTGACACTGCAGAATTATGTTACCTGACATGTACTTTATCATCTAGTCAAATGTCCTTTCTTTCAGGTAGAGGAGAAACCTTCTTATTACTTTACAACGTAACCTCGAGGGTGGCTATACTGCTGCAAGCTATGGTTATGGAGATGACATAGCAACAGAACTCTATGAACCCTATGAAGGAGAGGAATGCATGTGTATTTCCTATCTGCATGCAGGGTTCTAAGATGGAAGTAAATTCTTGCCACTCACCGTGGGATCATTAGGTTTCTTTTAACAGTCTTAGGGTGGAGGTGGAATCCATATCGTTTGAAAAGTGTTTTCGGATTGCCGACACATTTCGTCCCATTTCAAGACTTGTAAATCCAATATTATTCTCAGCTCTTCAGCTTGTAAATCCATATACAATAATGTATTAATTATTCTATTTTCTAAAATTTCAGCTGCAGGACTTCCAGTGACCTTTCTTGCACCTAGTACCCCACCACTCTGTGTACAAACTATCTTAGATATCACACAGCCAACATTATTTTCCTCGAATTTAGAGTCTGGCCTTCACATGCCTCATCTTCCAAGTCCTTGCAGAAGCCAAAGTATGAGTGCAGACCTCAGAATGTTGCTCCAACTACAGTATATCCAAACATTTCTTCCTATCGGTCCTTAGCAAAGCCTCAACCTTCTACAATCTTTTGGCTTTTCTCCTTAAATGAATAAAAGAATTTGTTTCTAGCCAGGGGTATAGGTACAAACGAAACAAGGAGTATCCATCAGCTACTTTGAACTAAGATATACTCTCTAGATTGGCACCAACATCTGCCATCCCACCTAACAAAAGTGAACATCTCAAGAGTGACTGAGAGAACCACATTCACTCGGGAACAAGGATCAACTGCAGGGGCTGAGGAAGGAATCAATCCATCATCAAACCCCTTCCACTACTCCCCAAATCTAAAGCCTATCCTTCACACAAATAAATTTATATTATTGATTACTTCACCGCAGTCCAGTACTTTCTTGACCCCTTAGCTTTTCCATTCAAATTTCTATCTTAATACAAATCCATCTCTAGTCTTGAAAACAACAAAAAGATTCTGCTAGACTAGAAACCCTTGCCCTGATCACTTCATATGACTTATAACATCTATTCTGGTCTGCGGTTTCTTGTACTCTCTAATTGGTCTTATTTACCCACACAATATCTTATATGTCCCCTTTTTTTATATATATAAACAGAGCCTATGAGATTGAGGACATCTGCCACATAGGTCAATAAGAACCAATACTATAAGGAAGAATTATCAAATGCTCAAACCAAAAAAGTACAGCACACCAAAGAATGTAAAAAGTTGACCATTCAATAACATGTTTTTATTCTTGTATAGAAATCAACAAACTATGTTTTAAAATACTCATTTTCCTTGTTATTCTGACAAGTTAAGAATTTATTAACTTGTCAAGAATACAACCTTGAGGTGAAGAGAGTACAACTGTACAAGAGAAGCTATGCAACGAAGGACACATTTCAGTGTCTGACAGGTACAAGTCCTCTACACACCAACCTACATAAACCCCATATATAATCCTACACTTCCGCATGTGGCACAGATGCGACATGATGTCAAACACGATAAATTCTTGAAAATAGAAGAAAAAATGGAACGACCAAGCCTCTAACTTACCTATGACATTTCAGTTGAGTACACACCTCTTGGACAATTTAACATGTGTGGCCCTACCTAGAAGCGTGATATACCTTACGGCATTGCAAAATACAATAAAACAAAGTACAAACTAAAATAACTAGACATGCCTTCGTTTTGATTGATCTTATAATATAGTTAGGTAAAACTTCAAATAAGTTGAGCCTCGTTTCTTAAATTTCCGTTGCTAAGGTTAAGGTAAGGAACAAGTAATCCTGATATACGACAAAATACTCCAAATGACAACTTAGATAAATGAACACCAAGTCACCAACTGTTTCTATTACTTGGTTTGCACACACACTCCTAAACAGGGGCCCAATACTTAAAACTTAATCTTTATATAGTTGCATTACAACCTGAAATTTCATGTTTCTCACTAAAACTCCCAAAAAGGTGTTTTCCATCAAGATAAGTATTCCAGTGATACTAGACTTACAACACTCACCAATCGTTAGTTCTAAATCGTTAAGTGAACTAAATACTCAAACTTGGACTACAAACGCTTTCATTGGAGAACCAAGCAAGTGGAGAAGTAACTAACACAGTGAACAGAATTGCATCTCTTCCCCCTTTGCCATATGGGTTAACTTCATTCCCCTGTACAGATGAATGAACCCAATAAATTTAGGTCTGGTCATTCAACTCTTACTTCATGAAAAGGTATAAATAGAAGATTCAGGCACTTCAAAAAAGTTTTACACTCAAACATCTTGCAGGAAGAGAAGTAGGGAAAATATCTTAGAGTAGCATAAGCGACAAAACCCAACCTCAAAATCAAGTAGTGCATAGAAAATAATCCATTTTTAAGCATGTGAACGTAATGTCACAAATGACCCAAGTGTTGTCACTGCCACACAACTCAATCCAATACTTCAAACAAACTAGAGTCTCCTAACATTCATTTGTCTAACAACAACATAGCTAATTCCATCTATGAATAAATACACAACTGTATACCTCCATCAAATACCACTTAACGTGCATTAATAAGAGAAGCTGTTTATAAACATAGTTAATGGGGTTTCACAAAGGAACCAAATCACATATGATCTAACCTAATCATCCATTTTTTTACAATTAAACTAAGACTTTTTTTTTTTTTTTTTTTTTCGATAACCCAATTAAACTAAGACTGAACTATCATAGAAACCTACTAGAGTATATAACTTTCTTCTATGCAAGAAATGAAGTCTTGAAAATGTAAGGCTGTGGGAGCGAAATCGGACCTCTTCTTGCCTCATCATTATCCAAAAGCCTATGCACCCTCCTTTTCGAGCAATGCTGTCGATCAAAATGTTTAACCTACAATTCCAAACAAGCAAAACCCACTATAAAAAACCTATCATTATTCTAAAACAAAATATATAACAAGAACAATATGAAAATTACCCAGGTGGGTCGGCATTGTTTAACATAGAGCTCCCTTGATTTCTTGCATTCAACAGGATAAAGAAGACCAACATAGCCAACTTCAGAGGCTTTCTTGTTTGACTGTTTCTCAATACAAGTATAAAATGCATCTCTGGCCTAAATAACAAACAAAACACTTTATTCACCATACAAAGTCTAAAAACTAACGAAAAAGAAAGAAAGAAAGAAAGAAGGGGTACCTTGTAACAAGCTGTTCTGCCTTGTGCAAGAACATCAACATAAACTTTATCAGATGACACGGCGGATTCCATGGTTAAAGGCAGCTTGATCAAAGTTTTGAGGTGTCGGGAATTTGTGTTAGATATATGAAGGAGGAAGCTTGGGCTATAAGTAGATGGAAGCCCATGGGTATGTATACTCGGCCCAATAGTTAATACGATCTGAGCCCACTTATGACCAACACTGGTGGCCATCTTGAAGAGCAATTCAAAGTGCGATTTCTATATCAGTAGATGAAGCTTGTACCTGTTCATTTCAAAGGATGGGAATGCACTTGTTCCAAAGGCTCGCATGTCCAGTTGAAGTCGAGTTTGATTCTATTTGAAATCCCGACATGCATTGCTGAGTACTCACTGTACTCCCAGTCTGAATATGTATGTTCGGTTGTAGTTTGATACTAGATTCTGGACCCGGACATACGCTCGAGATCTATTAAATATTTTGTGTGTTGAAAAGGCTTTACAAAATGTCTCACACAAATTTTCAAACCAGAATATATTTTTATTGAAAATAAACCAAAATACGTTAATGAGCAGCGATTATGGTGCATAAGTACTTGGAAACAAAGAGATCAAATTGAGATAGTCTCTTCACTTTGTGGTTTAGGATATTAATCCGTAATTTTCAAATAGAATTATCTTAAACTCGATCTAGCTTGTATAATAGTTTTATTATATTTATAGTGATTTAGCGGTAAATTTTCAAATCAGAATATATTTTTATTGAAAATAAATCGAAATACGTTAATGAGCAGCGATTATTGTGCATAAGTACTTGAAAACTAAGGGATCAAATTGAGATAGCTTCTTCACTTTGTGGTTTAGGATATTAATCCATAATTTTCAAATAGAATTATCTTAAACTCGATCTAGCTTGTATAATAGTTTTATTAGATTTATGGTGATTTAGCGATAAATCATCACCGCTCAGCTTACGTACTAATGTGTACAAATAACTAAAACAGATTGATTATTTTCATATCCTCAAATAATACGATGATAAAACTCATTGACGTTCATTTAATCGACACGTTCATTTAATTATTACGTTTTATAAAAAGGAAGCATCAAACCTTGATAAATATTAGTACGTTGCATCCAGTTTCCAAAATTCTCATTAATTATTCTTTGAGTTAGTTCAATGTAGTTACATCAAGTTTCTGATTTTCCGTTAATTATTATTTGAAATTAGTTCAGTGCAATTGCATCCACTTTATGATTTCTCGTTAATTATTCATTAAGGTTAATTCAGTACAGTTGCATGCAGTTTTCGATGTTTCGTCAATTAGTATTTCAGATTAGTTCATTGCATTTGCATCTAGGTTCCAATCTCCCGTTAATTACTCTTTAAGGTTAGTTCACTACATCTGCATCCAGTTTCTGATTTCCCGTTAATTGTTTTTCTAGGTTAGTTCGATAGTTTACAATTTCTATACAATTTGCATATATGTAAGCGTCTATTTTTATAAACTCACTTTCGTTTTAGGTACCTAATTATTCGTAATTACTCATATATGTGAGAAGGCTAAAAAAGCGGACATTTATGCTTTGAGGTTAGTGCGATGTAGTTACATCCGACTTCCGATTTCCAGTTAACTATTTTTTGAGGTTATTTCAATACATTTGCATATAATTTCTAATTTTCTATTAGTTAATCACTGATTTAAGTTTAAGGCAGTTGCATCCAGTTTTTGGGTTTTCGATAATTATTCTTTGAGGTTAATTCAATGTAGTTGCAACCAATTTTCCGATTTTATGTTAATTGTTCTCTGAAGTTAGTTCAATGCATTTGCATCAAGTTTCCGATTTCCCGTTAATTATTTTTTGAAGTTAGTTCAATACAGTTACATCAAATTTATAATTTACCGTTAATTATTTATTTAGGTTAGTTCAGTGCAGTTTCATCCATTTTTCAATGTTTTGTTAATTAGTCTTTGAGATTAGTTCATTGCATTTGGATCCAGTTTTCGATTTCTCGTTAATAACTCTTTAAGGTTAGTTCAATACATCTGCATCTAGTTTCTGATTATTTATGCTTTGAGGTTAGTTCGATGCAATAATATCCGGTTTATGATTTCCTGTTAATTATTCTTTGAGATTATTTCAATGCATTTGCATTTAGTTTCCGATTTCCCACCAATTATTCTATGAGGTTAGTTCAATGTTGTTGCATTCGGTTTTTGATTTTCTGTTAATTATTTTTTGAGTTTAGTTCAATGCACTTGCATCCAGTTTCCGATTTCCCATTAATTATTATATGAGGTTTGTTTGATATACTTGCATACCGTTTCCGATTTCCCGTTAAATATTTTTCAAGGATTTGCATCCAATTTATAATTTCCCGTTAGTTATTATCTGACGTTAGTTTAATGCAATTACACCCAGTTTTCGATTTCTAGTTAATTACTTTTTGAGTTTAGTTTATTGCATTTGCATAAAGTTTCTGATTTCCTGTTAATTACTCTTTGAGCTCAGTTATGTATTTGAATCTAGTTTCCGATTTCCTTTTAATTATTTAATGTGGTGTGAAATACCAACTTCTACTGATCCATCTGTAGTATCTTTGCAAACATGACATAAAAGTAAATTATGTTTGATTTACTATATGGGATAATCGAAGATTATCCAGTTCCTGATTTCCCATTAATTATCCTTTAAATTATGCATGACTCATTATGTGGAATCTTCAAAGATTACCTATGAACAGTTGTTGTTATATTAATTATTCTAAAAAATATTTGCAAATATACATAACTATTATATATTAATATTATATTGATCACTCAACCAAATTTTTTATAATGTGAAAATCTCACTCTTCATTAATAAAAAGGAACTCATCTTTGATAAAACCCTTCAACTTCATTTTGTTGTTTAATAATAGAAGTTTGATTGAAGTTTTGTGAGATTGCCTAATAAGATGAAGTTCATATATATTGAATTCATACGGAAAGAGACAAGATAAACACCATTTTAATTGCAAAACTATACTTATCGAGACATTCCCACAACATATAATCCAACTATGTTTTGAGATCAGTTTAATGCATTTGCATTCAGTTTCTGATTTCTTATTAATTATTCTTTTCGATTAGTTCAATACATTTGCATCCAATTTCCAATTTCCTGTTAATTATTCTTTGAGGCCAGTTCAATGCATTTGTATCCAGTTTCTGATTTCCCGTTAATTATTCTGTAAAATTAGTTTAATGCATTTGCATCTAGTTTCCAATTTCTTGTATATTATTTGATAAAGTTGCATTTACATATAGTTTCCGATTTCTCGTTAATTATTGTTTGAGGTTAGTTAATGAATTTGCAAACAGTTTTCGATTTATTGTTAATTATTTCTTGAGGTTAGTTCAATGTATTTGCATCCTTTTTTAGATTAGTTCAGTGCAGTTGCATCAAGTTTCTAATTTTCCGTTAATTATTTTTTAAGATTAGTTCCACGCATATGCATCATGTTTCCAATTTATAATTAATTTTTCTTTGAGGTTAGTTCAATGCAGTTGCATCCAGTTTCCGATTTTTCGTTAATTTAATCTTTGAGGGTTAGCTCAATGCATTTGTATCCAGTTTCCAATTTTCCAACAATTATTTTTTTATGTTAGTTTGATGTATTTGCATCCAAGTTTTAATTTTCCATTAATTATTATTTGAGGTTAGTTTAATGTAGTTGTATCCATATTCTAATTTTCTATTAATTATTTTTTAAGATTACTTTAATGCTTGCATTTGCATTCAGTTTCCGATTTTCCGTTAAATATTATTTGAGGTTAGTTTGATGCATTTGCATCCAGTTTTCGGTTCTCCATTAATTATTTTTTGACGTTCGTTTCATTTAGTATTATATTTTTTTTAAAATATTTGTCATTATTGCTTTGTCGTTATTTTTTATTTTATTTTCTATTATATATTTTGTGATGTTATTTTTCGTATAATTGTTTTTAACTATGTTTTGAAGTCGTGTTAAGGATATATTCGAAATAAGTTAGTGTTTTATTATAGACACTAAAATTGTATGATTTGTAATAGGGAATTAGTTTATACAAATCACCTATTTTTTAGCAATTTTTTTTATTTTATCAAATATATAAGAATTAGAACACTAAAAGTGTTTGATTCGTAATAGGAAATTACCTTTTACAAATCACATATTTTTTAACAATTTTTTTTTATTTGATCAAATATATAAGAATTGGAAATACACTCAAACTCTCCAAATATAAAAATTAGAAATATACTCAAATTCTCTAAAGAGGTTCCATGCACGTGGGATTGTTGGCTATTAGAAAAGATTATCTTTCATATTAGAGTGTCACATAGGAGAGAGAAAAAACTAATTCTCATATTAGAGTGCCACATAGGAGAGAGAAAATTTTCCATTAGAGGTATCTGCTTTAGTATATAGATAGTAGATTTTGGCGACAGTTATAACTAATTAACTGAAACACTGTATTCCAAATCTCTTGAATCTGGAGTTCTAAATACTTGTACGTAATTAATGTGACTCCGATATTTATATAGTAATAGATAGGAGCCCCTCTTGAGGACTGCATTATTGCAAGTTTGTCGTACTAATTAGATTATAAAGGTGTCATTTTCCCCTGACGGTTGTAAGTTAGTTGGTCTGCCTAGGATTTGTTTTCCCTTTTCTTCATCAGGACCTTTTAAACCAAACATTGCAACCGCACTTCAATCATACCACTGTTTGTAAAGTCTCTGAGCCAAGTAGAGAATTAAACTGGTGGGCAACATCTTCGACATATAGCAGGTGGTGAAGTTGACAATTTATGAATTGGGAAAGCCTAAGGAGGTGTTTGTTTTTAGCTACTTTTTAGCAACTTATAAGTTTTGGTAAGTCAAGTTTTGCTACTTACACTTTTAGCATTTATAAGTAACAAAAATATACCATAAGAGCATTCCCAATGCAAGTCACTATAAGGGGAAATAGGAACTTGTCACTCTTATGTAGCCAAAACTTATGCCCAATGCAAGGGTGACAATGAGGGTAGCTTGTAATTTAGTGACAATGAGAGTAGCACTTGCTACCGAGATTGTTACTAAGTTGTGAGCTTCGGATGAAATCTGTTATTCCATCTCTTGTGTTTTTTTTGAAAATTTTCATTTATTTTTCCGGATGGAATGAAACATAAAACATTCCATCCTGCTGTGTTTTTTTCGACTTTTTTTCATTTTTTTTAAAATTTCGGACGGGGTGTTTCATTCCGTCCGGCGCATTTTTTCGATTTTTATATTCAGACGGAATAAAACATTTCGTCCGAAGTTTATAGTCACCTCTGCATTAGGCAACCATTGGCAGCTTTTCACTAGAAAAATAGCAAAGAGGATAAATAATCCTACATAGAGGTGAAAAATTGCAGCTTAATTGCATTGGAAATGCTCTAAAAAGGGTCTACCAGTCTACCACTTACAAGTAGCTTAAAAACAAACACCCACAAAAAACAGTGGCCACTACTCAATCACTCACAGTAAGAATAAATAGTAATCACTTATAAAAACCTAAAAAAAACCACCCCCCGCCCCCCCTCCCGCTCCCAAAAAAACTTTTTGTAAGCGTGAAAAAAAAAAAAAAAAAAAAAAAAAAAAAAAAGTAGTAGTATGGGAATTAAGGAATTCCCTGGGTGTTTGGGCATCAACAAAGTGCTTAACAAGATCAAAGGAAGTGTTTGGGCATGAATTTGTATGAAAAAAAACACATTTGTAGCTCGTTGAGTTCACCACTTTTCAAACTTGGTTTTCAACTGGACAAAGATCAATAGTAATGTGTCTTTTTGTAGTGGTGTATAATCGGTGAGGTTCTCACTCACATTATCTTTCACTGACATGGAGAGCCAGTACCAAATTATAATACAATCATATTTTACCTTTATATAATATAACACTTTTTAGTGATAAAAAAACAAAAAAAGAGAGAATTCCAATCCCTGAGTTGAGTTTTAGAGGAAGACAACAAAGAGTGGATTGCCTTTAAGGCCAACTCCAATGGCTCTTTATCTCCCTAAAAGTGGAGGTTTTCACTCTCTATCTGTAATTTACTCTCTATATATAGGGAGTATTATTGAGATACAAAATACATTCCGCGTCACTTCAAGTGGAGTGGTATGACTTACTTTTCTATTTCACGCCAGTTCAAGTGGAGTGGTATGACTTACTTTATTATTTTTTTCTTTATTTGCATTTTTTTTTTTAGTTCAAGTGGAGTGGTAAAACACAGTTAAATACTTAAATCTACTATCTATATACTAAAGCAGAGACCTTTAAAGGAGGATTTTCTCTCTCCTATGTGTCACTATAATATGAGAGTTAACATTTTCTCTATCCTATGTGGCACTATAATATGAAAGATAGTATTTTTTAATAGGCTACAATCCTACGTACATGGAACCTCTTTGGAGAGTTTGAGTGTATTTCTAATTCTTATATTTGGAGCTCTTTGGAGAGTTTGAGTGTATTTCTAATTCTTATATATTTGATCAAATAAAAAAAAATTGCTAAAAAATAGGTGATTTGTAGAATGTAATTTCATATTACGAATCAAACACTTTTATTGTTCTAATTTTTATATATTTGATCAAAAAAAAATTGCTAAAAAAATAGGTGATTTGTAGAAACTAATTCCATATTACAAATCATACAATTTTAGTATCTATGAGACTATGATAAAGCACCGACTTATTTCGAATATATCCTTAACACGTAACAATTATACAAAAAATAACATCACAAAATATATAATAGAAAATAAAAAAAAATAATAACGACAAAGCAATAATGACAAATATTTTAAAATATGTATAATATTGAATGAAACTAATGTAAAAAAAACAATTAATGAGAACCAAAAACTGGATGCAAATGTATCGAACTAACCTCAAATAATATTTAACGGAAAATCGGAAACTGGATGCAAATACAAGCATTAAACTAATCTTAAAAAGTAATTAATAGAAAATCGGAATATGGATACAACTACATTAAACTAACCTCAAAGAATAATTAACGGAAAATCAAAATTTGGATGCAAATACATCAAACTAACATTAAAAAATAATTGTCAGAAAATCAAAAACTGGATGCAAATGCATTGAACTAACCCTCAAAGATTAAATTAATGTGGAAAATCGAAAGGCCGAATACAACTGCATTGAACTAACCTCAAAGAAAAATTAATTATAAATTGGAAACATAATGCAAATGCGTGGAACTAATCTTAAAAAATAATTAACGAAAAATCGGAAACTAGATGCAAATACAACTTTATCAAATAATAAACGAGAAATCAGAAACTGGATGCAAATACATTAAATTAATCTCACAGAATAATTAACGAGAAATAAAAAAAACTGGATGCAAATGCATCGAACTGACCTTGAAGAACAATTAACAGGAAATTGGAAATTGGATGCAAATGTATTAAACTAACCAAAAAGAATAATTAACAAGAAATCAGAAACTGGATGCAACGACATTGAATTGATCTCAAAAAATAAATAACGAGAATTGGAAATTGGATGCAACTGCATTAAACCAACCTCAAAAAATAAATAACGGAAAATCAGAAACTGGATGCAAATGCATTGAACTAACCTCAAAACATAGTTGGGTTATATGTTGTGGGAATGTCTCGATAAATATAGTTTTGTATTTAAAATAGTGTTTATTTTATCTCTTTCCGTATTCAAGTAGCTTCAATATATATAAACTTCGCCTTATTAGGCAATCTCACAAAACATCAATCAAACTTCTATTATTAAACAACAAAATGAAGTTGAAGGGTTTTATCAAATATGAGTTTTTTTTTAATGGAGAGTGAGGTTTTCACGTTATAAGAAATTTGGTTTAGTGATCAATATAATATTAATATATTATAGTTCTGCATATTTGTAAATATTTTTCAGAATAATTAATATAACAACACCCGTTCGTAGATAATCTTTGAAGATCGATTCCACATAATGAGTCATGCATAATTTAAAGAATAATTAACAGAAAATCGAAAACTGAATAATCTTCGATGATCCCACATAGTAAATTAAGCATAATTTACTTTTTATGTCATGTTTGCAATGACACTGCAGATGGATCAGTAGAAGTTGTTATTACACACCACATTAGATAATTATAAGGAAATCGAAAACTGGATTCAAATACATAACTGAGCTCAAAGAGTAATTAACGGAAAATTGGAAACTTTATGCAAATTGCATTAAACTAACGACAAAGAATAATTAACGGGAAATTAGAAATTGGATGCAAATCTTTGAAAAATATTTAACGAAAAATCGGAAATGGTATGCAAATACATCAAACAAACCTCAAACAATAATTAATGGGAAACCAAAAACTTGATGCAAATGCATTGAACTTAACTCAAAAAATAATAAACAAAAAATAAAAAACCGAATGCAACTGTATTGAACTAACCTCATAGAATAATTTGTGGGAAATTGGAAACTAAATGCAAATGCATTGAAATAACCTCAAAGAATAGTTAACGGGAAATCAGAAACCGGATATAATTGTATCGAACTAACCTCAAAGCATAAATAATCAGAAACTAGATGGAGATGCATTGAACTAACCTTAAAGAGTTATTAACGGGAAATTGGAAACTGGATCCAAATGCAATGAAGTAATCTCAAAGACTAATTAACGAAATATTGAAAAATGGATGAAACCGCACTGAACTAACCTAAATGAATAATTAACGGGAAATTATAAATTTGATGTAACTGCATTGAACTAACCTCAAAAAATAATTAACGGGAAATCGGAAACTTAATGCAAATGCATTGAACTAGTCTCAAAAAACAATTAACATATATAAAATCGGAAATCGGATGTAACTGGATTGAACTAACCTCAAAGAATAATTAACGGAAAACCAAAAACTGGATGCAACTGCATTAAACTAAAATAAGATATTAACTAACGGGAAATCAAAAATTGGATGCAAATGCATTAAAATAACCTCAAAAAATAGTTAACTAGAAATCGGAAGTCAGATGTAACTGCATCGTACTGATCTTAAAGCATAAATGTCCACTTTTTTAGCCTTCTCACATGAGTAATTACGAGTAATTTAGAACCCAAAACGAAAGTGAATTTATAAAAACAGCACCTTACATATATGTAAACCGTATAGAAATTGTAAACTATCGAACTAACCTAGAAAAATAATTAATAGGAAATCAGAACCGGATCTGATGGATGTATTAAACTAACCTCAAAGAGTAATTAACGGAGATTGGAACATGGATGCAAATACAATGAACTAATCTCAAAGACTAATTAACTAAACATCGAAAATTGGATGCAACTGTACTGAATTAACCTTAATGAATAACTAACGGGAAATCATAAAGTGGATACAATTGCACTGAACTAACCTCAAATAATAATTAACAGGAAATTGGAAACTTGATGCAATTGCATTGAACTAGCCTTAAAGAATAATTAATGAAAAATTAGAAACTGGATGCAACGTACTACATTAAACTAATCTCAAAGAATATATAATTAATGGAAAATCAAAAACTCGATGCAAATGCATTGAACTAATAACCCTAAAACATATTTGTATTATATGTAGGGAAAATAAATGTCTCGACAAATATAGTTTTGCATTTTAAATAGTATTTATTATAATTTTTTTATTCAAACAGCTTCAATATTATTTTGGCAACATTGGACATTCTCACAAAACTTTAATCAAACTTATATTATTAAACCTAACAATAAAAAGAAGTCAATGAATTTTATCAAGGTTTGGTGCTTCCTTTTTATAGAGAGTGGTGCAAGAAATTTAAATGAGTAATTAATATAATTTTCATTTTTTCATAGCTATGCATAGTTGCTAATATTTTTTAGAATAATTTAATATAATGACACCCGTTCATAGGACACGTTCATGTGATAAATCTTTTCAAATGGGAATAGTGTATTTTTTGATGATATGGAAATAATCAATCTGTTTTAGTGAACGGTGGTGATTTACAGCTAAATCACCATAAATCTAATAAAACTATTATACAAACTAGATTGAGTTTAAGATAATTCCATTTGAAAATTACGGATTAATATTCTAAACCACAAAGTGAAGAGGCTATCTCAATTTAATCCCTTAGTTTTCAAGTACTTATGCACCATAATCGCTGCTCATTAACGTATTTCAGTTTATTTTCAATAAAAATATATTATGATTCGAAAATTTGCCGCTAAATCACTATAAATCTAAGAAAACTATTATACAAGCTAGATAGAGTTTAAGATAATTCTATTTAAAAATTATGGATTAATATCTTAAACTACAAAGTGAATATGCTATCTCAATTTGATCCCTTAGTTTCCAAGTACTTATGCACCATAATTGCTGCTCATTAACGTATTTTGATTTATTTTCAATAAAAATAAAAATATATTCTGATTCGAAAATTTGTGTGAGACATTTTGTAAAGCCTTTTCAGCACACAAAATATTTAATAGATCCCGTGCGTATGCCCGGGTCCAAATTGAGGAATAAAAATAAAGAGTCCAAAACCATTTATAACACCTCGTGTTTTTATTTAATATTTTCTTAGTACAATAAATAATAAAAATAATAAAAAGAGATAAAATAAAATAAAAGGATAAATATTATAAATAGATAAGGTAAAAAGGATAAAGATTATAAAGAGATAGGGTAAAGTGGATAAAGCCCATTCCATATTTTTCGGGGTGGTTTTAAAGTTAAAAGAAAAAAAAAATGATTCACACGGGGAAGGAATTGGACACACAGAGAAGAAAATAAAAATGGAGTTTTTTCACATAAAGAAGAAGAGGGGATTCTTGCTGGAAATCTACTGATAGATAGCTGCTAGCAGGAGCGTATCACGGGTGAGTAGTTTAAACATATTCTTTAAAATTTTATTTGATTGATAATCATATGATTCTATTAGTTATTTACTTAGTTTATATATTGGAACCTTGTAATGAAAATATTGATGTGGTCAAACAGAGTTAATTGGCATTCTTTTAACTCAAGCCTTACTTTGGTTATGCATAAATAGTCATGGGTATGTTCTCTATGGTCAATGGTGGGGCATATATATAAATATTTGGAAGTAGGTTTTGCGTGGTGCCTTCCTTTTTGTTTTTGAGTGTCACAGCCCACAGTGTTAAAATTGAACCATCATATTGTATAGAATGGAAACTTTGGAGAGAGCGGAAATTAAGCTATGGGATGCACATTTTTTTATATGAATACAACCCACCGTCTGGGGGATTATCAAGGCATTTTTATCTCACCATTGATTATGTACAGCCCTTCCGAGGTGGTGTGTTCTACTGAGCTATTTATTTAAAACTTATATGTAATTTGCTTAGAAGGGTCGCGATATCTAGATTTAGGTGACCTTATTTGTATTGTATGGCAGCTTCAAACATTTTTCGGCCCCTAGATTTAATTGATAGAGGGTGTATAGTGGTAGGCCCACTACCTTGTTTTGTTACACGTATAAACTTAAGGTATTTAGTGAAGGTTTCCCAATACTGCATGGGATGTATTAGCTAAGCAAACTTCAGTTTTCTTTGTTGTTTAACAACAATTTCTTAGCTATCTGGGTTTCCCTTTCCTTTATGTTTTGTCTTTCCTTGGGAGAACTTGAGGTGGAGGTCCATTTATATTTTGGAAATGGGAACTGTACTCGTGAGAAACAGAAACATAAAGGCGGTACATACCTCACCTACCTGAGAAATCTACTTGTCTAATATATAAGAAGTACATGCTGAATTTGCTTAAGAAATGTTTGACTATAGTTACTGTGCACCTCTTTATGTTATTAGATGTGCGTCTACTGGGAATGTCCATGTTTGATTTCTACACACAGCTACAGAGTGAAGTAAATTCATATACAATTGAATGAGATGTGGTCAAAAGTAGAAATGTTTGACTGAGTTACATGAATATATTTTTCTCTGTCCCATGATTAAATACCAAGTGTTGTCGCTGGTCTGATTTCGAACTAAATTTTGATTTAGTTATAGTTTGAATTAGAATTTTAAGAAAACATAAAAATATAAGGTCTGGAAGTCTGCTTTCCAACCCAATCGACCTCGTTGCATTCCGAGGTTTGTGGATATGGTTACGGTGTTCGGAAGTTAGCACGTCAGAATTTTCTGACTGCAGAAATCCGGATCTGTGCCTGTTTTCGAACCACGTTTTCATATAGTTAGGTTCGGATTCAAAACCTCGCCAAAACATGAAAGAGTGAGTTTTCTGAGTCTTCTTTCCAACCCAATTGGCCTCGACGCATTCCGAGGTCTGTGGAGATAGATATAAGGTATAGAAGTTTGGTTGACAGAAAACAGTGCGTCAGAAATCAGTTTCTACGCACTATGTTCAAGTCCAGTTTTAAAATAGTTAGGGTGAGAGTCAGAATTTTTATAAAACATAAAAAAGTAAGATTTGGAAGTCTGCTTTCTATTCCAATTGGCCTCATCGCATTCCGAGACCCGTGGAATTAATTATGATGTTTGGAAGTTTGACTGGCAGAAAACAGTGCGTCAGAAATCAGTTTCTGTGCACTGTGTTCGAGCTTAGCTATCGAACATTTAGAATGAGATTGGATATTTTTGTAAAACATAAGAAAGTAAGTTCTGTGTGTTATTTTTTCAACGCAAAAAGCCTCGATGCATTTGGACACCTGTGGAAAACGTTGTGTCATTCAGAAAATAGTCCGTCAGAAATCTAGTTTGCTGAAAATTAGGATTTTTACCGTTTTCAACTTAAGTTTTCTTCTAGATAGGCTGAGGTTGGGACTTCGAGTTCTACATGAAAAAGTATGTCTACATACCCTAGTTTCTAAATAATTAAGTTACATGTCCTTTGGATGAATATAGAAAAAAAAACTATAGCATTGACTATGTGGCTGGTAAGAATTAGGGGTGGGCAATGGGCCGGGTCGGGCTAGCCCAGCCCTAAACATTTAAAGCCCTTCAGATATTAGGGTCGGGTCGGGTCGGCCCGGCCCTAAAGTCAGCATAGGGCCGGGTCGGGCCGGGTCACAAGTCTAAATCTCAAGCCTCGACCACGACCTAGCCCTTTAAGGGCTTTAGGTATTCGGGGCTTTAGGACCCAGGGCCTATATATTTTTTTTTTTACTACATCGGTTTAAAACTTATTTATATTACAAAAATGTACAATAATCTACAAACTCAAAGTCCAACCAATCTAGTAATAATCTGTATAAGTCCAAAAATTTAAAATGCACATCCACAATCTAATGAATCAAGTACATCGAGAGTTCGAATTTGTTCTTCCTTGTACTCAAATCTCACTAAAATTACATTTAACATTGAAATACATAGACAAATAATTATATTATCATTTTAAAGGAAGAAGTAATAGATATAAAGAAGAAACATAATAGTTTTGGTTAATGGTCATGGAAGTTGTTAAACTATTTGTAATATCATAAATTATTTCTATAATAGATTCAAACAAATATAATATTACCTTTCTTCTAATTTAAAAGTTATTCAAGCTTTGTATATGGAAATGAAAATATTGGCTTTTGAACAAGTGATGGAGAAAAGTTTGAGATTATAAATGTCATTTTTCCCGACAAAGGGTGTTTTTGGTTTCTATGTTACAAATGTCTGCTTTGTATTTTGCTTTAATGGTGTGGAAGGAAACCTTTAGTTTTAGACTTGGCTTGGATGTGAATAAAAATATAATTTATAAGAAATAAGTGAGAAAAGAAATTGAGAATAATAAGTTATGGACTTTGACTTGATGATCAAAGGAATAAAGTCTTATTTTTATTAGGCTAGTGCTCATTGTTCTTCATGGTCGCTAAGTTGACAAGTTTTGTTATATAAAACAAGTTATTGGAAGTACCTTGGGTGTAAGTGATAAATTACAAAGGACAATGTTATTTTAATTGAAAATATTTAACAAAAGAGTTGGACAATTATGGTATATGTATTTATAGTGAAAGTATGAAACAGGGGGCGGTTAGGGCTTGGTTAGGGCTTAGTTAGGGTCGGGCCTATGTTTTAGAATCTTAGCCCCTAGCCCCGCCTCTAGAAAGCATTAGGCGGGCCGGCCCTCGCCCTAAACTCTGTGAGGGCTTTAGTTGTGAGAGGGCTTTATAGGGCTTAGGGTCGGGGCCGGTCGGTAGGGTTAGGGTCGTTAGGGCCAAATTCCCACCCCTAGTAAGAACTACTGAAGGCTTGATTCCAATCTTAAAAGATTTGGATCACGTAAGAAGACTTTGAGCAAAAGTCACACCACTACACTATATCTATAATATATATATATTAGTTTATGTGATAACTATGTGATTTGTGTTAGAAATTACTTTGTTGTTTTGAGACTACATAAATATATATGTGTGAGATAGAAGTTGTATATGAATATAGACTTTTAGTATATGTGGATATGTTTTGGACATTTTGTGTGTGTGGACTTGAATTTGGACTAATGAACTATTTGTTTACGATATTGTATATATGAGTGTGGTTATGTAAATTGTATTTGTTTGATTATAAGTCTATTTACATTTAATAATATTTAAGTGTTTGATTTGCCTTGTCGCTTAAAAATGACTCTATGTATGTGTGGTCTATTTTGACGAAAGTAATGTTAGTATAATTATAAGTGATAATAATGTTTTAATGTGTCGCCCACATCTTTAGAACTCTCCACCTCTCGATTTTGGTAATGAAAAGAAATGTTTATGACTTGTGATGTCATGTGATAGATGGGTATTCATTGAATGTGCCATGAATGACCCAATCGTTTGGACTGCGCCTAGAGAGGAACTAAGGTATTCGCCTTGGCGGGTTGGTCGTATTCCTTGAATGTGCTGGGAATGTAGGTTTGGGTATTCCTTGAATGTGGCGGGAATGACTCAGAGCATTTATTGAATGTGCCATGAATGGCCTGTTAGTGTTATGATGGGTATTCCTTGAATGTATGGAATGACCCAAGGTATTCATTGAATGTGCCATGAATGACCTGATATTTTGTTATGCCCAAAAGAGGCTTTGTGATTATGTGTATGGAAAGCCGAGAGATGGCTGTGACTCACAAGTTACGAGTTTACAAGATGAAAGTATGTTTCCTGGAGGCGATATCCCGCTTGGGGACGTATGTCTTGTAGTGGTACTTTCGGTGTGAGTGAAGCGACGGATATGTGTGATTTGGCAAATGTGTGTAGTGCAAATCGTGGAGTAGGAACTAAAGGTTGGGTGCGTGTCTTTGAATAAAGGAGTCAACAAGATAATTAATAAGCAAAGTAAAAATATTGATTTTACGTGTGATGGAGTTATTGCATATGATGTCTATAATTTCTTATGAGAAATGTTTACGTAGTTTGTATGAGTTGATACTCACAAGGGATGAATGTACTCCTTGGTTGTGACTTTTCCTCGTTCTCATAAGTAGACGAGTGATACTAAAGTAAAAATATATGAATTGTGTGATGTTATGGATATGAAGTGTGACGGTGAATAATACTAATAAATGATTGTGAGTTCTATGTGGATTTGTGAATTGACTATAACTTGATATGTTATTACTTAAACTATTAATGACTTGTGATAGTCCGAGATCTATGATTATGTCTTGTGAAACTTTATGACGTAATGATGTCATATGAATGACTACCCTTGATATAGGTATTATGATAAGTGGTATTCCCGAATATCTTGGGACGAACTAGGTCATATCAATTAGACTTAAATGTCTTAAATGAGGTTTGGTTATGAATGGAATTTTGGTATTGGCTGAGATAACTCATTTTATTGTAATGTCTAACTCTGTTTTGCAGGAGGGTAGGATCTATTAATCTTTTCTGCGAGGGACGCATATATCCTACCCTAAGACGACGTGTTGGCTTTAAAGGTAAAAGGTATACCAAACTCATTTTATTTGGTTATCATATGTGCAGTTAATAAATGGAATGTAAGTGGTATTGTATTGTGAGTTATTTTGGAAAGTGGGAATGACGAGTACTATTATATGAGATTCTTGGAATTTGTATGTTGGGGGTGAAATCTTATTTGGGAAGAAACTACCGCGCGTTTTTGAAAAACGGAACTATATTGTCTTCAAGTTGAAATTGTTTGTAATGTTATATTTATTCATTTGAAATATTATTATATATATTTTTGTTGTTAGTCTACTCATACAAAAGAAATTCAATTTCTTGACCCATGTTTGCTTTGTTTTTCAAACGTGGGTGTGTTCTTGGGAACATAGATGGTGGAGTGCGATGGATGAAGACACGTGACTTGGATTTGCTCTTGGAGTCTTACGGTTTAAGTTTTTTTCGAAAGTGTACGGTTTTGAATTGGAAACAAGTGTAATAGAGTTGGTTAATAAAAATATATATATATATTTGTAAATGAAGCGTTATTCTTCGAGTTTTAATTTGATCTCGTGATTTTAATAAGCGTTGTTGATAATATTTTGGTGGGTTTTGTTTCACCTCGGGTTTTCAGATGATTGAATATCAGTTTTAAATTTTTCTGAAAATTTGGGGTGTGACACCATTAGACTCAGCCTAAGAATTAAGACAAAGGTAAAATATTTGTTTATTGAGGAATAAAGATAAAGAGTCCAAAACATTAGACTCAGCATAAGAGTTAAGACAAAGGTAAAACATTTGTTTTGTACTGGAATGGTAGCTCTACCACCCATAGAAACTAGCGCTTCCACGACATTGTTGAATGGAATTTCTTGTTTTTAGCTGCTTTTAGATTAGTATTCCTATGTTTGTTTGTACCATGCCATTTGAGATTTAATCCTGACGGTAAAAATGACTAAATAGCAAGTGACATGCCAGTTGTGCACTTGTGCGTATGGCATAGTGATGCTGTAAATAGGGCAGGGATCGGGTCAGGTTCGAGTCGGATATGGCTATATCCGAATCCAAATAGTTTTATAATATCCGAACCCAAATCCGATTATATTCGAAATTTAATATCCAAACCCGATTATATCCGACTAATCCGATCGGATAACACTAAAAATATATCCGAACCCGAATCTGACAGATCCAACTACGACCCCGACCCGAATAAATAAACGGATATAAAAATCGACTCGAACCCGAACTATTTGGGTTCAGGTCGGATCAGATTCGGGTCAAACCCGACCCGATTCCCTGCCCTAGCTGTAAATAGGCATCATGGAGATAGAGCAGACGATGGGCCTAGCCTACCTACTGAAGCCCAAATCAACTTGAGAATGGGCTTCGAAAGTTCCAACTTAGAACGTCTCCTGCCTATGAACTTCTACATGGACTTACGACTTGCCTATCCATTTTTTACTTTGGCTAGTTTATTTGTTTCAAAATCATGGCACGGAATGTACATTTTAGCAGTCTAATAAATATAGACTTTGGCATTTAGATTTGCGCGTTCATGCTCACAAGCCATCTTGAAGCAGTCATGTAGAACGCACACTATCTTGATTCTTGACTATATATTGTGTGAGCAATCCGCGGTTTGTTATGGACAAATGAAGACAAAGCTCACTGTAGTTGGTAATCAGCACTTGATCATTGCTTGCAGGGGCGGAACCAGGTATTCAAATCAAGGGGAGCTACTAAGTTAATCTTATAACTATATATAGTGTGTTAAGTTCCAAATAGTATGTATTATACATAGTAATTTTTTTGTTTTGGTGAAAGTTGTGCTGTTGGTCCGCCCCTGATTGCTTGACCCATAAGACAATCTCAACTGAATGATCTGGATTGCATGTTACCAAACTTTTTGTGATTTATATAACAGAAACAGATTAACAGTCTGCAGAGCTCCAAAAGGAATCAATCCCTTGACATATAAATAAATAATATAATGGATACGAGATAAACTTGTTTTAGGTGATGACAGCAACTACATGAGTTAGGTGTCCGGTGTCCCTAATAGTTGGTGCCGAGACCACCAAATCTTTTTCATATAGCGCACGACTGATGTTGATAATAGTACGAGTCATGGGCTCATGGCCGCTTTTAAGATTCAGATCTTCACAGTTAAGATAAAAGTATCCTCACAAAAGAATGTACAAATGTTTTTGGTTTAATTTGCACTTTTCTGGAACCAGGGAAATGTATATCTCCAATTTGTGTGATCTAGTTTATTTTCCGATTTGGTATACAGAGAACAAAAACAATGAACTTACAGTTACAGTATGTCAGTAATTATAAAGAGAATTAATTTTCTTAAAACTAATCAAATTTCGAAAATGATACAGAACTAATCATTCGTTTCATTTAGAACTTTGTCTTGGAATAATTTGGTTGCAATTAAAAATTAATAATAAATTCACTACCAAAGCAAAATCTTTACTGACTGAGTGACTGCAATAATCGATATATTTGAAAAAAGAGCAGCTTGCCGTGTGCTCCTCCTATTCACTAAATTTTTGATCCATAAGTAATCCCACCATGGGACAAAATGTTGACAGTGTCACATTACTCACATGTCTGGAGTGTTGCGTCAAGTCGTCAACAGATTACAGAGCCAACAAAATATCAGCTGGATCCACGATATTCAGATTTGGATCACTGAAAATCGAGAAATATCACCTATGGCACTTGGCACTGCTTCTGCTAGAATTGTAAGGATGCGTTGTTTTCACTCACCCAAATAGTGACACCTGTTTGCCACCTATTTTCTGCTCCAACCACACATTTGCCATTTTGTAATCTTCTTGAGAAAACTGCAGAGATTCGAGCTATAAAACTATATTATAACTTCCACCTCAAGTGATGTTCTGACGATTAACAGCCGCACACAATTTGTATCTAATGTGGAATTAGGAATAACCAAATTACCTCAATTTTGAGATTAATGGTCATTTTCAATGTCCCAGGAACAAGACCAAGCAAAAGGTGCGAGTGTTTGAAGAAAATAGTTAAGATCCAGTCGCTCAATTTGCTTTTTCCTTTTTCTTCTCTAATTAGTTTAAAACTGTTTAACAAACTTTAGGCAAATATACACAACTTGAACCAAAGAATTTATTATATCAATGTCAGCATAGATAGATCTACTACTGTGTGGGGGTTGAGATTGGAAAAACTCTACCACTGCACTACTATATAACTAATTGTCTACAAAAATCTCCAAACTATAAGAACTCAAATCCCAATTTTTTGGCAAACTTCCAATACTAACACTGTATCTCTCAAATTCTCTCACCCCTAACAACTCAAACCCCAATTTTTTTTTTTTTGCAAACTTTTAATACTGCATTTATCAAATTCTCTCACCCCTAGCTTATTAGCATATGAGTATATCATCATTGATCAATCACAATAAAGTGAATAAACAAACATTCTCTCAAACTTCTAACACAACACAGACATAGGATGGATCAAGGCCCAAAATATCGTCTATATATCTAATATATCACCAATATATATCGTTTTTTGGTACACCGATATTAATATATCTGATATATATCTACCGAATATTGAATTCTTTTTTTTTCCTAATATATATCAAAATTTTCGATATAAAATTATATATTTTCGATATATATATATATATATATATATATATATATATATATATATATATATATATATATATGCAATATTTATGATATATATCGTTTGATTTTTTGACATTTTTTAATATAAATATCTGATATTTACGATATTTTTTTACTGATATTTTCGATAGTTTAGACTGATCACAAAAAAAATATATATATCCAATATTTCCAATATATATCGGTTTTTGGATACACCCAAATATTAAACGAATTCGATATTTTGGGCTTGGGATGGATATACAAAATGATTCTCTAAATGTCTATAATTCTATACAAGTATAGATACAATAAATGAAAAAAACAAGCACGTGGAACCGACTTCAGAGCAAAAGTCCACAGAGAGAAGCCAAGATGGTCTCCAAATTCCATAATCCATATACACAATTCATCAGATACTCCAATACCCAGTAGCAACAACAAATATAAAATAAATTAACAACAATAACAAAGGAATCACATTGAGACGATAGGGGAAGAAAGAGTTCAAGAAGAAATTACAATTACATAAAATTTATAACAAATTCTAAACTCCCTAGCTAACATTTTGCTCGTCTAATTTCTTCCATCAAGCAGGTGTAGGATTATTCTCAGTTGGTGATGTCCAAACAATATCTTTCAATGCAGGTCTAAGCTCCTTACTACAGAACTGATTATACTCCAAAGTATCTCCTCCATCTTTCTTCACTTCCACCACCAAGAACGACGGCGTGACCGCAAATATCTCCGCTTCAATCGCTAGTTTCCCTTTCCTTCCGCTCTCATTTCCTTGCAATCTAACTCTGGACTCGCTCTTCTTAACATTAAACTTCACTGACTTGGCTAAATCTTCCAACTTAGATATCACACTACTAGCTGGCCTAGTCGTCGCAAATCTCAATTCCAGTTTCTCCTCCCTTTTCTTCTCTTCAAACAAAGGCGACAAATCAAACCCCTCCGATAAGGAAATGATATGGAACGCGTTTAAAGTCTCGGATTGCTTCACTTTGAGTTCAGATTGATCAACCCCAAGCTCAAATTCCTTCTCTTCTTGTGTCAAAACCGCTTTAGGCAACGATTTCTTGAACCAAGAAGTCTCCATAATCTTCGAAATCGTGATTCTAGAACTAGGATTAGGATCCAAAAGCTTTGTAACAAGTCGCCTAGCATCAGATGAAAACCAAGGGGGACATTTAAAGTCCCCTCTATAAATCTTCTTGTACATGGCAACAACATTATCATCTTGAAAGGGTAAAAATCCGGCTAACAATACATATAAAATAACACCACAAGACCATAAATCAGCCTTAGCACCATCGTACCCCTTTTTCCCAATCACTTCTGGAGCAACATAAGCAGGTGTACCACAAGTGGTATGCAATAACCCATCTTGTTTCAAATGTTCAGTAAAAGCACTTAGACCAAAATCAGTTACCTTAAGATTTCCAAACTCATCAAGAAGAATATTCTCTGGCTTCAAATCTCGATGATAAATCCCACGACTGTGACAAAAATCAATGGCTGATATCAGCTGTTGGAAATAAGTTCTAGCAACATCTTCTTTCAGTCTCCCTTTAGCAACTTTTCGAGAATAACTCTCCACCTCTAACAAACTCCATGGCAAAGTAAATCTTTGATTTACTTGCCATCACTTCATGAAGCTCAACTATGTTTGGGTGCTTCACCATTTTCATTACAGAAATCTCTCTTTTTATTTGCTCCATCATACCCACTTGAATTACTTTCTCTTTTCCTACAACTTTCATCGCTACGGATTTACCCGTAGCGATGTTTCTTGCATGGTAAACTTTTGCAAAAGTTCCATGTCCTAGAATCCGGCCTAGTTCATACTTGCCATGAAGTATACTCGCTGCCCCGCCGCTTTCCATCATCTTTTCAACCATTTTACACAAACCAAACACTTCAAACTATCAAGGAAACGAGGATGGGGTATTAGAATTTAGAACTACCCGTCTTCTACGTGTTTACGATGGCAATTCCGGTCTGGAATTATTTTCTTGGCTTTTCCTCTTAAATCAGGCTTGGTATAAAAAGCTCCCTCCATCTTTCTGCATTCGCAATAGATGGTGCTAGAGATGTTTTGTTTTTTTTTAATGTTGGTTTTGGTTTTTGAGGATGAAGATGAAATGAGAGGCGGTGGGCGTTGAGAATTTGAGGGCTGGTTTCTCTCGTTTCAGTGTCATGCCTTCGTTTATATAGAGCCGGAGAGTCTGAAGTTACATATTTAGCCTATGGCATGTGTGTGTGACAAGTGTTCATTTTCCAAAACTGTTCTGAATTATTGGTTGTTATGAGGGTAGGAACAGTCATTTTATTGCTTGGCTGGGTACGTAGATGAAAATATTCAAGGGTATTTGTTGCATTAGACTGAGTTTTCAGATGACAAACATTCTATTAATTCTGTGGTCTATTTTTGCCGTGGCCAACCGTATAAGTTACGACATTTTAATTTTATTTTTAATTTTTCTGTTGATGATAACAAAGTAACAAATAATTTGTCGCATCAAGGGAAATATTGGAATAGATAGCAATTCTGCACATAAAAGTAGTATGTGGTAAAGGATTTGGAGATTTCAATGAACCCAAAAGAAGGTTGAGAAAGAAATACTATTAATACAAGAATCAGATTATTAGTATACTGCAGTAAATGCATATTTTCTTATGAAGATAAATGAAAGGAAATTTTTTGGGTTTTACTTTATTGGCAGAAATTAATATTGAAATTGATAATTATAATCTGTCTAATTAAATTTGTTTGACCTGTTACTAAGTATATATATGATCTTTTTGCAGGCTCTACCAATTTTCTTTTTCAAATTTTCAAAATCAATCTTTTTTTTTTCGCTAATTATTTTCAAAATCAATCAAAGGTGTAAGTAAACTAATTAAAATGTCCTAATCTATTTTCTTTTTGCAGTGTTAAAAAATATATAGCTCTAATCTGCATGTGGGTGCGGACTTACTTGGACTAAAATGTACGAGTCCTTGTCGACTTATGGCATACGCTACATAAAACCGGTCAACTTATTACTTATATATGTGGATTTTGAAGTATGTAATGAGTTTTAGTAATTTTGAAGTTTGAAAGCCATCTGATAAAGTGATAATTGATAAGATCAAAATGCATAACCAAATTACCAAGAATTCAAAATTGCCTTTGTTTGACCCTTAGATCGTAAAGTCACATTTTTTTTAGGGGCAGGAGACTTTATTTATTTATTTTTCTCACTTACCAAATTATATATCAAAAAAAAATTTTTTGAAATTTTTAAGGGTTAGACAGACTGATGCAAATCTATATTGATTTAAACTCTTGTATTGATCATCTTGTTGTACTATTACACTTAACCTTTCTTCCAAAGGCCCTATTTTATATTCCACACCCTCATTAGTTCTATTACAAATTTTTGCCATGTAATAAGCAGCCCTGTTTCTTTCTCTAAATATATAATGAATGTATTGAGATAGTGTTTATTATTCTGAACGGAATATCAAAATTCTATTTAATATTTCGGTTTTTCAAAAAAAAAAAAAAAAAAAAACAGGATAGAGTTGAAATATGAATAATTTTGAAATTAATTGAAATTCCAAATATAAAATGGGTCGAAATATTATGAATTTCGGTTTTTGGATTTGTCAGAATTTCAATAATTTCAAAATCCCGAATTATGATTGAGACACTCCTGAAAGTTTGCCACTATGTTCTAATGGCACTCAAAAAGTTCAAACAGTACCAAGGAGATTCTTCCACCTCGTTTATGATGTGCACTACTCTTAAAGAGTCTGAGTTGATAACTAAGTGTTCTACTCCTTCCAGTTTTGCGGCCTTCATCCCTTCTTCTATTCCTAGAAGTTCTAGATACATAATAGATCTCTTTTTTGAACCTCCATCATACATGAGTACAACATTGCCTTGCTCGTCTCTAATAATGCCTCCATAACTAGCCCTCTGTTGTTGAAGTGATCCATCAGCATTGAGCATAAAGGCTTGCGGTGGTGGTTTGTTCATTCGAGTGGCATTGCGTTACTGGTTGTTGTCTTGTATGAAAATTGATGCCCAGATTGTTTAGAATATGTCCTCCTACTACTGTGTGAACCTAGTTCGTACCCTTTAACTTCACATCTCCACTCTCCTCTGTCTCTTCTCAAAGATGAGACTCCCTCTCTTTTGAACCTTTCAACTGAACCCATTTAGGGTCGCCTCGTACCCCGCCGGGGAGGATCAAAGCCGTGTCAGTAGTTCTATCTCTCTCCACTCTTGGATTCTCCTCCTCTTTAGATGTCCTCTCCTCTAGTTGTCTCCTCACCTCCCTCTTTTTCCTTCACCTTTCTCCTCTTTTATATATCTTCTAACCACCCCCTCTCTCTAACCGCTAACCGCTCCTTTATCCCACGATCTTCTTTCTAGTTCCCTGACCACTAATTGTCCAACTATCTCTTGATATATCGCGGCTTTGTTATCGTACTCCCGTATGCCCCTTCACTATTCTGCCTCCCTTTGGGTCATTGAAACCACACTGGTCCCTATGCCCCTCTAGATTCCGTGCCCCTTACATGATTCGATTTGGATCACGCGTGCTCCCTCTTTCTTCTACCTTCTGCCTCTCGTCCCCAAGACATGTCATCTTGATGGTCACGAATTAGGCCGATCTGAGATGCCCCTCTCGGGTCCGTCGGCCTAAGGCGGTGGACCCGAAGACCTTTGACGCCCCTCAGATCGCGTGCTTGAATTCCAAACCTTCGCAGTATCATGACGTGATCTCATAATTTTGTGTAATCCTCTAGCACTAGCTCTGTGCCATCTCGAATTATCTAATAGTTTGAATATGTCTCTATTTATATCATTCTGGCTCATATTGATATTTTCTCAAAACCATCTCTTGAAGTTTTAAGCCCTACTAGTTTAAGGGTGTGTCCAACCAACGCTTGTTTTGGACAAGAGGGTCCACGGATGGCTCCTCCCACTTGCTCCACTCATATAGCAAGGAATATACTCAGATAGCTTGCCCCCGGTTTGTTTTTCCACGGCCTTGAACTAGGCGGTGTCATCAACAGTGACTCGGTTTGCTCTCGCGTTACCAAGTATTTTGCCCCCGCCTCTCCTTTATTGAACTCACTAGCATGTCCGCGATGTGTCTCAACCCAACCATCAACTCTCCTTCACATAACTCACTACTATCTCCGTGATGTGTCTCATCCCCAACCATCAACTCTCCTTCACATAGCTCACTACTATGTCCGTGGAGATGTCTCATCCCCGCCATCAATCAAACTCTCATAAGTTTCAAAGAACTCTTCGCATAAGTTTGATTCGGACATCTAGTCCCGAAGGGCTCATCCCCCCTTTCTTTGATTTGTGTGAAGCTTGTTAGGGTTGCCCCCCAAGTTTGATTCGGACATCTAGTCGCTGGAAGGGCTCATCCCCCCTTTCTTTGATCGGTTTGTGAAGCTTGTTAGGGTTGCCCCAAGTTTGATTCGGACATCTAGTCCGCGAAGGGGGCTCATCCCCCGCTCTCCGGCTTATAAATGACTCATTTTGCCCCAAACTTGATTCGGACATCTCAAGGGTCCACGAAGGGCTCATCCCCCCGCTCTGCGGCTTAGAGGAGGCATTTCAATTTGCCCCCTAAGTTTGATTCGACATTCATGGGTCCACGGCGGCTCATCCCCCCTCTCGGCTTAGAGGGCACCTCAATTTGCCCCTAAGTTTGATTCGGACATCTAGTCCACGAAGGGCTCATCCCCCCCGCTATCTTTGGTCAGCTGTGAAGCCTGATGGGGGCAGCTCAGTTTGCCCCCACGTTATTTTTGTTCATAGCCCAATACTCATTAAACAAGCTTCCTATCTTTTAATTGAAAAACTAAACAAAAACTCCGAGGTTCCCCGTATAGCAAGAAGTTACCTGCCGCGGTATGTCTATGCCTCTCTTCTGTAATTATATGACCATTTGTCTTACCATTCGTATTCGGATGCTCCAATCTGTCGATCTCAGTCTTAAACTCTGGATCTCCTTGTTCCTCTGCCTCGAAACAATGCATAACTCAGCAATCACTTCTTGTTGTAGTAAAGCTTATTTCTAAAAGTAGGGTAGACACCATCAACACTATCGCGGCAATCGAGTTGACATCTATTTGTTCCATATAATATCAGCTGTAGAAAGAACAGAGATTGACGGGGCCAAAATACCATCACTGATAAGCATACTAGTACCCAAGAGCACCGCTAGGAGTGGTAAAATGCGAGAACTGCGATGATTCCTGAAGTGCTATTTTACTAATAAGCTTGTTCTTGCTTCCTTCACAGAATTTTCAGAATTGTAAGCAGATAAGTTATCTTCTGCGGCACCGGAAGAGTTCAGAAGGCCCATCTGGGAGTCTCAGCAGAGTAGTGAGTACAAAGCAACTTCCATATATAACCATCCTACACGCTTACAAGAATGCTAAAGGTAATGAACGGAACGGCCTCGCACTGATAGACAACCACCCATAATACAGCAAAGTAATGCAAGGTCGAGGACTTTGCAAGAATTGAAGGTGACAATACAAACAAAGTGAAACATCATCAACAACAGGCAGCAAAATCCAAGATAGAACAGAATAAGCCTGAACAGAATACTAAGCGACCTGCTTCGCCCTCCAATACTCGACTTCCAAGGAATTCCACTCAAAGTGGACAAAGATTTGTATACGCTAATGATGAAACTCTTGAAGGTTTACAAGAAGATAAAAGTTACAGATCTTCTTTTAAAAAAGACAAGTTCTCTTCCAAACAACAAAAAGGAAATTAGAGACACATCTCTCCGCTGCAAGTTCCACAACAACTACGGCCACGCATAGGCATAACAGATGACTGCAGAATGTTGAAGCTCAAAGACATCTCCCCGGTTGTGCTTTATAGATAAGAACAACTAGAAGTTTACCACCCACATTATAACACAATATTCATCACAACAAAAATAGGACTTCATACAACTAAATGAGTCATGATTGATACTAAAAGTAGCATCGATTGTCTTCGCCCACAAAGCTGCTACAATCATTAATTGCATGGAGATATTAACATACCGGAAGGTAATCCATTACCGACTTGGATAACACACCAAAGAACTCGATTGCAAAGGCGCTTGATGCAAAAAGATGAGAGATGGTGCGTCGTGATGAATGATCCACCGTGTAGAAGGACTTCACCGTGAAAAACGCCTCTTTTTAGACCACTTACGACTCCAAAAATCATTTTCTTTGTTAAGAGACACGCTTTCCACAGCAATATCAACCGGTTCAACGAACTCCGGTCATTACTTGGTCTTCTAAGATGAAGATTCCATTTGATTCTCTCCCCTTCTTCTAGCGCCAATCTCGGATACAAGGCGGTTTCTTGGGTAGAAGCACGAAAACCAAAGTGGTAATCTTTCATACAATGAGGTGTTGCCCTTCCAATAATCCATCCATCCCGGCGGACTGGCTACCACGCCCACAATCGCAAGTAATTCCATCTATAAAGCAAGGAAGAGCACTCAAGATGCAATCACATACCGCGATCCATGAGGTTGAGACACTTTTTGGTCCATCACAGTTCAGTATTTTGCGTTGATCACCCATCTTACAAATGCATCTTTTACCAATTCTTCGATCAACTAGGAAGGGTGTATTGGTTAAAAATAGCGCCTATGGTGCGTGATCTCAAAACTCAATTACAAATGAAATAAACTAATACCCATCACTCCTAACGATCAAAAATCATTTCTTTTTATCATTTGACAAGAGAAAACCCAATCTTTGGATAGTAAAATTGATGAAACATTTGCTTCAGTAGTACACACCTCCTCTTTCATACCATTTTCGCAATCCAATTCACTATTATTCCCTCTAAACTGCTTAGAACCCAACCCAATATGATTATCTTCACATCTCAAATCTTGTTTCCCTTCAAAGTCGATACCTTTAGGTGAAACCACCTCCTCATAGCCCGAAATAGCGAAACTAGTTTAGTAATATAAGTATTATTCTCGATAAGATGACAATGGATTGATTTTGTCTGGAAAGGAGCACCTTTCTCTGGTTTTTCAAATAGCGTTGGCGGCCACATTTTTTCTCACCCACCTCTTTCTACTCATTGGTTCCCCACAGACGACGCCATTTGTGTGAACCCAGTTCGTACCCTTTAACTTCACACCTCCACTCTCCTCTGTCTCTTCTCAAAGATGAGACTCCCTCTCTTTTGAACCTTTCAACTGAACCCATTTAGAGGTCGCCTTCATTACCCCGCCGGGGAGGATCAAAGCTGTCGTAGTAGTTCTCTCTCTCTCCACTCTTGGATTCTCCTCATCTTTAGATGTCCTCTCCTCGGGTTGTCTCCTCACCTCCCTCTTTTTTCCTTCACCTTTCTCCTCTTTTTATATATCTTCTAACCACCCCTCTCTCTAACCGCTAACCGGCTCCTTTATCCACGATCTTCTTTCTAGTTCCCGACCACTAATTGTCAAACTATCTCTTGATATATCGGCTTTGTTATCGTGCTCCGTATGCCCTTCACTATTCGCCTCCCTTTGGGTCATTGAAACCACACCTGGTCCCTATGCCCTCAAATTAAAGTGCCCTTACATGATTCAAGTAGATTTGGATCACGTGCTCCCCTCTTTCTTCTACCTTCGCATGCCGGTCCGAAGACATGTCATCTTGATGGTCACGAATTAGGCCGATCAGACTACATTGTCTGAGATCTCCTTCAACTCTTTTTGCAAGTACACCTGCATTTTTCCTTTAGATATCATTTACCACTTGGCTTGGCGTGTGCTCTATCTTCTTGAATCTCCTGTTTTTTTTTCATTCCAAAGCGCATAAACTGCTACATATACCATAGCCCCTATGATTTCAGAATCACAAGAGTTCACTCTAGTTCTTCTCAAGATACTATACCATTCATGCTTTGAAGAGAGGATCGTTGTATCTGATCCCATATTCCTTTTAAGCTCTGACCATACTTCAGTAGAATAAGGACAATAAAAAAAGAGATGGTGGGAGATCTCTCTGTGAGTTCTACATAAGCAACATTGTGAGTGGTGTAAATTTTTCTTCTTAATCAATCGGTCTTGAGCGGATAGGCTTCCACTAAATAGCTGTCAAGCTATAAATGAATGCCTTGGAACTATCAGTTTTTCCCAAACTAGTTTATACCATTTGACCTTGCTGTTAAGCTTCCTGAGTAACTCCAATACCCTACGGTCCTGGATTCCCAAAACTAACACCATCAATATTAAGCTTGATCAAGGCCTAAAATTTCGATATCGGTTTATATATCGATGTACCCAAAAACTGATATATATCAGATATATCGAATATATTCATTTTTTTAGTGACCAGTCCAAACTATTTAAAATATCAAAAATATCGGAAATATAATATCAAAAATATCAGAAATATATTAGAAATATATTGGAAATATTGGATTTATATTAAAAAATTGTCAAAAAGTCAATCGATATATATCGACTATATCGGCGATATAAAGTTTCATATAAAAAATTCCAATATATATTGAAAAAAAAGAAATTCAATATTCGGTGGATATATATTGAAAATATCGATATCAATATACTAATTTACCGAGATATATCGGCAATATTTTGGGCCTTGAGCTTGATCACATGGGGTTCAAGTGGCATCCATTGACATTCTTGTATATTGGGAGCAGATCGTTCTGTTCTAGATCCATAGGTAAATTTCTCACAGTAATTACACCTTCTCTTTGGTTAGCATCTAACCATCCATCAAGTTTAGTTGGATGTCAAGCTGATCCATTAAGACAGAATCCATATTATTCGTACCTTATCCTGGATAGGTGTTATCCTTATGTCTAATTTTGTTACACCAATCATATGTATATTAGTTCAATAATTCAATTCCAACAGTAGATACAAAATTTATAAAAAAAATTAAAATGTACTTGTAGGTTTCAAAAATGAAAAATTCTATATGGATTGAAGATAAATTGGAAAAACATTTAAAGTTTTCGTGAATCGACTAGAAATATAAGTTCTACAAAATGAATTTCAAACAGGCAACGTCTTACATAGTGGTCACTAACTAAATGTCAAACTTATTTGTTTTGAGAATTTTTTTTTTCCGGTAACATTTGAAAATTTTAAGCCAAAAACTGAAAATCTCATGCAAAATGCTAAAGAAATAAAGTACATGAGTAATGGATTATGAGATGATCTCATCAACTACCACAATACGTCATGAGGCACGCTTGTGATTGCAAAAGAAATAATTCAAAATCTTAAAAGAGTTGCCGCATCCTCAGTTGCCAATTTGCCAGGCCAGCATGCCCTACAAGAACAGAACCCACTTGGTGATTTCCATTTCCAAACATACATCACCCAGGTGTATTTTGGCTGTTTGTGGATTATGTCAGTCTACTATTCTACACAAAGCCAAAGACCGCCTCTTTCTGACTTTAATGAGGACTAAGCAGAAAACTGAAACTGAAAAATTAGACTGTCAGCATTGGTCTACTCCGCATCATTTCATTTCTGAGGCTTCTGACGGTCTGACCACTTTGATTATCCTTTGCTATGTTCCAGATTCAATTATGTGGTGATTATAGTAGTGGTCCAACTAAAGTAAGAAAGTAATACGATTTATGACTTTTATCTTAGCCATTTATCTTTTACTCATTTTACACCGAAATACTGAGAGTCCGAGACAATCATCTGTAAATAAAAATCACAGAACGACTTATAAAAGTTGGAAAAAAGAAATATCCAGATTTTAGTTTGCCCATTAATGGATCATCAGATCATGGATGGTCGTGAATGGTGATTGAGGTGTACAGTGTACTATGCTATATTTTTTGCCATTGAGTTTCTACCAAAGATAAGCAAACTCAGGTTTGTAGTATCGTAGGGACATTTAGAAAAATTTAAACTTGTTTTGTGCAACTATCGTGGAAACAAGTAAAATATTAGCAAATATAAGATTGGCAGAAGTGTGGAACCGTGGAAAATTCACTTTTACTCATAGTTCGTGATTCAGAATGAAAATTTGGAATTCTGTTTGAAATTTCGGTTTTAAAAAAAAAATGAAATTCCGAATAAAAGATTGAAATATTTAAAATTTTGAAATTATTTGAAATTCCAAATGTAATAGGGATCAAAATTTAATGAATTTCGAATTTTAGATTTGTCGAATTCCGAACTATACTTTTACTGTTCGAGATAGAATTTTCAGAATAATCTAAAATTTTATCGATATAACATATTATACGTCAAGAGATCTAAAGAACAAGGAGGTTGCTTAATGCCTTCATGTATCAAATTCATGTATATGTCCTTAAATCCCTTCTCAGGGAAAAAATAAAAAAATGGAACCTTTCACGTCTAAAATTGGAACCTTCGCATTTTTCGTAAATCGGAGAGTACATAGTCAAATGTGAATCACACGTTCACCGCCTCTAGTGAGTACTGAGTAGTGTCATTGTCTAGTTATTATCTAATGACAATTCTTATTTACAAGTTAGTCATAGGAAATTGCTTGGTAATCGGCAGTAGGAACGTGGGCTGTTACTCCCATGTTCCATTGCGTCTGTTTCATTAAGTCGGCTGAACGCAGACATCCAAATCCAAGTGTCAAACAAAGTTGCCTATACAAAACCGTATTGGTAATCATGGTTTGAAATATTATATTCTTCTAGTGGCCTTCTTAAAAACGTGTTAAGAGTTAAGACAAGTGATTGTTGTTCACTTGTCCAGGTGCTTCTCTTTATACTGGTAGTAGGTCCTAATCACCATCTTCATTCCTAGCTTAAATAGTTAGACTGTTAACTACATCAGTTTTAAGCATTTCTGATAATCTTAAGTAATTCGAAAAAATTTAATTTCAGTTTTGTTTTCTGATTTAGGTGAGTATGATAATCAAAACTATTCCTAAACGATTAGAAATCTAGAGATCACTAATAGTGCCTAGTGCAGACTGTTTGATCATATGGTATAGATGTTGGTGTTTACTGGATAACGGCATGATGATCTGGATGATAGGGAATGACTGCACTCTTCTCTGGATAAGAGTTGCCTACGTATTAAGTTTATTGGGGTAAACTTGAATCAAGTCTTACGTAGTTCATCTCTCTCTATTTATAGATGTTTGAGCTGACTTTCCATATTTGCTCTGGACTGTTATAAAGTGTAGATCTACCTTGTGTGTTATCTTGATGATTTGCCATTACTCTGCTGTTACAAAGTTAATGACTTTATGATTGTGGCGTTAATTGAGCTCTAAAATTGCGCTAGTTGGTTTGTTTCCATAAATGGTCATGAATCGATGTTGTGGGCGACACGGGTGTTGGGTAGGTAGGGTGCGATCGATGGTGTGGGATGAGTTGAAGGAGGACGACCTGGTATGTGGACATGTGTACTGTAGTGTGGAATGGAGGGTACTTACACAACCCCTTTTATTTTTTTATTCGTTCTTTGGACAACTATTGTGTGGAAAAAGAATGGTTTAAAAAGTAAAGTAAAGTTTGGACAGCTGTTTGTTTTGAATTTAGGTTTTGGAAAATGTGCGAGAACTGTTGGGCTGGATTTGTGGGCCCGAAATTACAGCGATTTGTAGGCGAGTAATGATTTATATATTTAGGAACACAAAACGTTTTTGTAGTCTCTCAAGATTTTGGCAGCTGAAGGGTTTTGACTTGTTAAGGGCTTCTCTCTCTCATTTCTCCAACTAGGAAAAGAAGGAAAAGAAAAAAAAAAAAAAAAAAAAAAAAAAAAAAAAAAGAAAAAATCTTTTCTCATCTTCAGTATCAGGTGCGTCTTTTGATCTTGCAAACTTTGATCTTTGTTTATTCTAGAATTCGTAATGTCAGCTACCAGTGATAGCTTGAGTGGTGAAGTTGAAGTTGATGAATGGAGAGAGAGAGAACAGTAAATGATGAAGAGGAAGATGTTGAAGTTAGGTCTCGTAATGGTGATGAGGCTTCGTCATCTCCACTATTAGAGATGAGGGCTGAGGATGAGAGGAGGCCTAGGTCGGAAGATTGTTATGCTTCTCTAAGGGAGGAGTTTGGCTGGGTGAAGGTCGGCCTGGCCATGTACGACCTGAGGGGGAAGAGGAATTTGTTTCATAATGACTACGTTCCTTGGGGTGGAGGAGTGGTTGTTTACTATGGACAGTTCAAGGCTGGGATGAGGTTGCCTCTATCCCGTCTTACTGTAGAGGTGCTGAATTATTTGGGAAAATCCCCTTGCCAGTTCGTAGGGAACAGTTGGAGGATCTTCCATGTGCTGGATCTGTTAAATGATAGGGGTTATAACATCTGTTTAACAGATGTGTTGGAGCACTTTGTTGTGAGGAGGCTGGGTGCTATGAATTTCAGTTTTTAGGTCGGTAGGGGAAATCTCTTGTTATCGTGGGGGTGAGTAAGGAGGAGTGGAGTCGTAGGCCGTTTTTAGTTTTGGGTAGATATTGCCCTCCTAGTTTGGAGTTGGCAAATCGTGTTGTACAGTTTGCTGGTAGGTCGTTGGTTTTAGGTCATAATGTGTGTATGGTATATTATAATTTGGACTTTCTGATTTATTTTATTTTGTTTTTATAGAGGTTTCTATTCGTGGTCATACCAAGACCGGTGCTATAGAAAGGTTTGCTTGCTAATTTTGGGAGGAGAAACGAGCTTTCTTTGGGGAGGTTGCTCATTATTTTAAGAGGCGTGGGGGAGAGAAAATTAACCGTAAGAAGTTGGAGCAAAAGGAGAGGGCTCGCAAGGTTGTCGTTGTTCTTCCTGATTCTAGCTCGGATTCTGCCATGGAGAGGGAGAGCCAAAAGAAAGCACTTGTTTCTGGAATGAGAAAGGTTGGAAGTGGTGGGTGATAGCCGCAGAGGCTGACTAGGTCCAATTGGTGTGGCTACCGAGCAGCCGATCGCGATAAAGGGGCTCTGAGGTGGGTGATGTGGATCGTTTGGCATCCCAACGTTCTGAGCTGGGGGATGGAGGACGCTTTGCATCCAACCGCTTCTCCTCTAGTGATATAGATCGTTCTGCATCCACCCGTTCTGACTCGGGTGCTGGAAGTGCTGGTGGTCTTGCTGTTGATCATGCTGGTGGGGATGTTGATGCTCCCACTTCATTCCGGAGGCCTAATTTGAAGAGGAGCTTCGAAGTGGTTGAGACGGAGGGGGCTAAGAGGTTCCGAACTGAGTCGGAGGAACGACCTAGTACTGTGGAAGGTCGTACTTCTTCAGGTCGGGTACCTTTCAAGAAGATGCACCCGATTGATTTGGTTGTTGATGCTGGGGTAGCTGAGGCCCATGGTAAGAAGAATGTAGGTGATGGTGAGCATGCTGCTCAGCAGTGCAAGGGGTCAGGTAATGTGGCCCCTAGCGACAAGAGTGGAGATGACGTTCTGGACAGGTTCATCATGTATGAGGACCCTGTTAGTGGGCTGAGGAAGTTTGTGAAGAATGGGGACTGCAGCTTCAAGTCTACATTGGTTGCTAGAGGGTTGGTGGAGAGCATTGTTCTTGATGGAGATAGGCGTAAGCTGGATGGTAAGAGTCATGGGGTGAACCTGAAGGAGATGGATCGGTCGCTGTGCTATGTGAGTATATTCTGTAGGAACCGTTATTCAGAATGCAAAATTTCTACAAACCGCGAGAACCCACGCGCAGCGAAATTAATGGGTTCTCATGATTTTGGATTAGAGAACATACCTTTTAGAATCGGCTATAATGTAATATCTGAGAATCAAAGCTTTATCAAATCCAAAATCAACCCCTTGATCTTCTGTTGTATTCCTTTAGAACAGGTTGAACGTTGTGTGGGCAACGATCTACCAATCCCCTTCTTTCTCACAAAGCTAGATCCAATTTTGGATCTATCTTTCCTTGCCTCTTTTTCTAATCCAGTGAATAGTAAATAGGTTAATTTTTGGCCAGAGAGAAAGAGTATTCTATTTATAGGCTACAACAGGGACCATGAGGAAAAATTAGGGTTGGGCCTCCTGACGGGCTTGGGCTTCCCATATTCGCCCCGAACACACGGCCCAAGTCCTTCAACAAATGACTTATTCCACTAAAGGCCATTGTTGCACTACCGCCCTAATCCCAAATTACGTGTCAGCGTTTATGCTCGTTGATCTCCCCGTGTTTAAGATATCGAATGTCCATTGATTAAGTCAAGTTACTGACAACTACATTAATCAACTTCTTATGTCCTTGAGTAGTACCACTCAACCTCATTGTCATGTCGGAATAAATCCACTTGCAGGGTTTACATGACAATCTTTTTGAGCTCCTTAAGGGGACATCATCAACCCGACTTCTTGCGGGACACGGATTCCTTCTATAATCAACAGCACACCTTACATACAATGTTATTACCCAATCCATCGAGTTTGTTGATTCACAAATGAATCTCACTCATTGATGATTTAAAGCAATGTACAATGCATGTAAGTGCCCGTTATTATATCCGGATTAGGAGGACAAACATCCATAATAACAGAGGCGTTTGTTCCCTTATATAGTCAGTATAAGGAGAAACAACCTCACTTGGTCCTGTTCAATACACACAAAGTGTACTAGTGTAAACCTATAGTCAAGATATATTAATACCAGATTATACTACAATCGTACCAATGGTCTGTCCAAATCCATCTAGGTTGTGAACAATTACTTATACTTTATAAGGTACTGATGATATGATCTTTTGTGTGTTCACACCATATCATCTACAACATAAAGTATTAGACACATGCATATAACTAATAACATATATAATATGCATAACATTTGCCCATATGATTCTCATTCAAAAAATAAAGAATTAGAGTTAATACAAAAATAATGCTTTTAGTATATAACCCTATCAATCTCCCACTTATACTCAAAGCATTGCTTTTTAGTATACTACTAACAAATCTCCCACTTATACTTAAAGCTATCTTTGCCAAGCATCGATTCCCATCCCTCAACATCTTTGTCAAGGGGTCACTAGGTTATCTTCGATGCTATCTTGGTAACATAAACATCTCCTCTTTTCTAGGTGGTACTTGGCATACCAATGTGTTTACTTGCTTATAAGAAGTTAGGACCCAAACTCCTGATTCTTTGGCTACCTCGATTGGCGCCACATATTAAGCTTCCATGGTGGAGTCGGACAAGCATTTCGCTTGACACTCCTCCATACTATGGCTCCACCTCACAAGGTGAACACACAACCCGAGGTAGACTTACTCTTATCCCTATCGACCGCCCGGCACCCTCCACACCAAGAAGTAGTAAGCCACGATAGTGTGGACATTTACCATTCTTCATTCGTGGAAATATTTTTAGGAGTTCATGATAGTGTAGAGTATACTAACATATAATCCTTAGTCCTTTTCAGATACTTCAGTATATGTTTTACCGCAGTCCAGTGCCTTTGTCCTGAGTTCTTCTGATATCTGCTAACCATGCCAACGGTAAAGCAGATGTCTAGCCTCGTGCATAGCATGGGGTACATTAAGCTTCCTACAACCAAAGCATAAGGAACCGCTTTCATGTCCTCTATCTCTTTTTGGTGTCTTGGGACACATATCCTTTGATAGAGGAACTCCATGCATGAAAGGCAAGAAACCTTTCTTGGAGTTTTGCATGTTAGAACTAGTCAACACAGTATCAATATAGGTAGCCTGAGATAAGCACTACATCCTTTTCTTGTGATCTCTTATAATTTTGATCCCAAGGACGTGACCCGCTTCTCCCAAGTCCTTCATATCAAATAGTTTGGATAACCATACCCTAATGTCTGTCAATACTTTCACATTGTTTCCAATGAGTAAGATGTCATCTACATAAAGCACAAGAATTACCACTATGTTTCCATCAAATTTCTTGTACAAAACAAGATGCTCTTGACCTTTTTCAATGAATCCTTCTGGTTGCTCCATATAGATGGTTTCCTCAAGACTTCCATTAAGGAAATCTATCTTGACATCCATTTTATAGACCCACTTGCATCTAATGGGTTTTATACCATTGGGTGGCTCTACAAGCTCCCAGATCTGATCAGAATCCATAGGTTCCATCTCAGAATTCATTGCCTTTTGCCAAGATATTACATCTCTATCTTGGAGTGCTTCATTGTAGGTCAAGGGATCAAAATCTTGGTTATCAGTGGCTATGTCTAAAGACATTCCCAAACCAATCACCTATCTGGTTGTCTAACAACCCTCCCACTACGAACGAAGCACCTCTTGTTCTTGTACGTCATTGGTGACACGTTGTGGTGATACTTACGTTCTGGTAGATGATTTTATGGAGTTAGATCGTAAGTATGAGCTCCTCAAGATGTCAGTTGAACGTGGGGCTGCAACAGTAGACGATCTAATCTGCCATCCGATCTAGGTGCTACTCCAGCTGCTAGTAGACGATCTGACCTGCCATCCGATCTAGGTGCTGCTGCAGCTGCCTTTTCTGGTAATGTTGTCGAAGATTTGTTGATTGTTGGTGATGATCCGGCTGGCCGCTCTCGTGCTGACAGGGCGACGAGCTAGATCCTTTGAATGTTGATCAAGTTTCTCCTGTTGTGTTGTCTTGAGCTTCTCTTGTTTGATTTTGGTTGGCTGTTTCTTTAAACAATATTGAAATATTTGTGCTTTTGCTACTGATAAACACTATTTTTGATGATGGGGATGCTGGGGTCGTTTTCCTGGGATGACCTGGGGGTTTCCAGTATATAACCGAATTTGTTATTCAAGTAGAAATATTTAAATTACTTGTTGAGATTGTGCTTGAGGTTTGCATGCATGTGATTGCTTTTTTTGTCATTGCTTGTTGTTTGACGACCTGTGTTGTATTGCGGTAGCATTGATGAACTGCTGGACTTGGGTAGGTCGCTTGATTGTAACAGGTCGTAGAACTTTTGTGTACGACTTGGTAGATTTACATAGTTGACACCTACGGTTTGCCATGCATGTTTAGGTGTGTATAAGTCATTCCTTTTGGGGGAATCTGCTATAATTAGCCTTTGAGTGGCCATTATAGTTGAGTCTAACTTAAACCATTTCGAGGTCGTAAGTTGATTTGGGGTCCTTTTGGGGGTCCCTTGGATTGTATTTGTCTGATAATTGGCCTTTGAGTGACAATTATAGTTGAATCATACTTAACCCTGACATTGACATTAAGTTGATTTAGGGTCCTTTTGGGGGACCTTGGTTTGAATTGATTGATAATTGACCACTGCGTGGTTGTTGTATTCTTGGCTTCTTCTTTGATGTATGACTTGACATTGTGATGTCCTAGGTCGGGATACGCAATGCAAGATGCATTGTACTCGTGTAATGCAAAAATGACATCTGTACTCGAAGTGAACTTTTATTCATATTGACGACCTACATATCTGGAGAAAAATTTATTGATAAAATCGCTTGAGGAGAGTTGTATTCCAAGGTCGGGGAAGTATGTCATCGAGCTGAGTTTTGATCTAGTATGCTCCGTTTCCAATGATTCTGTCAACTATGTATGGTCCCTCCCAAGTTGGGTCGAGTTTGGTTGGTGCTAAAGTCTTTTTAAGGACTAGGTCGCCAGCTTGGAAGGATCTTAGGACGACCTTCTTGTTGTATGATCGTTGGATCATCTGGTGGTACCGAGCTAGGGATATTACAACTGTTTCTCTTCGCTCTTCTAGGAGATCGACTTCTTTGGCTAAGATGTTGTCATTCTCTCCTGATTCGACGATGTCTGAGCGTGTGGTTGTGATTGTGAGCTCTGATGGTATTACTGCTTTTGTGCCGAAGCAAAATATGAAAGGAGACTCATTGGTACTGGCTCTGGCTGTTGTTATGTATGCCATAGAATGCTCTCGAGCTGCTTTGGCCATTGGCTTTTCTTGCTCTCCAACTTTTTTTGGAGATTTTTTTTGATGGCTTTGTTTGTGGCCTCTGCTTGGCCATTGCTTTGTGCATATTTAGGTGTAGAAAATGCTTAAGTGATGTGCCATTTTTATAGAAAAGCCTTGACTTGTGTGCCAGCAAATTGGGTTCCGTTGTCCATGACAAGGGTGTGGGGTAGACCAAATCTTGTGATGATATTGGTCCATATGAAGTTGATGACGTTGACTTCCTTGACTTGGACTAGTGGGATTCCTTCTACCCACTTGGTGAAGTAATCTGTGGCTGTTAGGACGTATTTGATCCCTATTTTCTTTTGTGGGATGAATGGCCCCATGATGTCTAGCCCCCACATGTGGAAAGGCCATAGGCTTGCAATATTGATCAATTTCCTTGCTGGACTTAGGTGGTTGTGGCCAATTGTTTGACATTGGAAGCATTTAAGAATGTACCATTTTGCTTCTATATACATGTCTTGCCAATAATACCCTTGGGCTATTACTTTATGTGCCAGAGATCTTGCTCCTGCATGGTTGCCGCATTCACTTTTGTGAATTTTGTCGAAAATGAGTTGGCCATCGCGTGGAGTTATGCACCTTAGGTGGGGGCCTTCTGCGGATTTGCGGAATAATCGTCTGTTGATTACTGTGTATCTTGGGGCTCAAAATTGTATTGCACGAGCATTCTTTGCCTCAGCCGGCAGCTCGCCCTATAAAATGTATTTCAGGAATGGGCCTATCCAGGATTGAGTGATTTCTTCTTCGGATGAGGGCTGCAAGTCGGTGAGGCTGCTGACACTTTCTTTCTGGTATGCGGGTCTTTTCAGGATGTCAATGTAGACTGTGCACCTCTTGTGTCTTTGAGGCTAAGAAAGCTAGACTGTCTGCATGTCTGTTATCTTCCCTGGGAATGTGCTCCAAAGAGAATGTTTTGAACGATCTGATGAGGTCATTGATGACCTGAGCGTACTTTGCCAGGTTTGCTCCATTCGTGACATATTCTTTGGTGATCTGTTTGACGATTAGCTGGGAGTCGCTGTAAGCTTTGGGCTTGTAGCTATTGTACCATGCGGAGGCCTGTGATCAATACTTCGTATTCCGCTTCATTGTTGGATGTTGCGAAATAGATCTTGATTGATTTTTGTAGTTGGGTGCCTTCTGGTGATGTTAACACAGCCCCCAGTCTACTTTCGCTGTTGTTGCACGCTCCATTTATGTAGAGGTGCCATGTGTCTGGGGTGGCTGGTTGATGGAGTGAAGTGATGGACTCGGGTTCCCAGTTGGTGTCCTCGACAGGGAAGTTCACAAGGAAATCGACAACGACCTGTCCTTTGCTAGACGTTTTGGGAATGAACTCTATGTGGTGCTCTCCGAGCTCTTCAGCCTACTTGGCCATTCTAGCGGTTTTGTTGCTGGAACTCAATACTTGCTTGATGGGTACATCGGTGATTACCTTAGTGCTATGAGATTAGAAGTAAGGTCGAAACTTCCGAGCTGAGTAGAGTCAAGAAAGCATCGTTTTCTCCCTTGGAGAATAGTGCTTTTCTGAATCTGCCAATGTCTTGCTGGTGAAGTAGACAGGCTTTTCGACTCATTCGTGTTCGCGAAAAAAAACTGAGCTGATTGCAAAGTCGGTTGTTGCAAGGTAAAGCCCCAATGTTTCTCTTTCTTCTGGTTTGGACAGAACGGGCGGCGTTGATAAGTAAGCTTTCAGGTCGGTGAAAGCTTTATGGCACTCGTCTGTCCATGTGAATGTTGCGCCTTTTTTTAGTATTTGCAGGAATGGTCTGCATTTGTCAGATGCTCGTGAGATGAATTTGTTGAGTGCTGAAACCATGCCTGATAACTTGTGAATTTGTTGCTTTGTAGTTGGTGCTGGCATTTCAAGGAGAGCTCCTATTTGTTATGGATTTGCTTCAATGTGCCTTTGTGAAATGAGATAACCTAAGAATTTTTCCGAGGCTACTCCGAATATGCATTTTGCTGGGTTGAGCTTCATATTGTTTTGGCGAAGTCGTTCAAAGGCTTCTTGCAGGTGGGAGATGTGATCACCCGCCTTTTCGCTTTTGACAACCATGTCGCCTATGTAGACCTCCATAGTGTCTCCTAGCAAGTCTTTGAACATTTTGGTGACTAGTCTTTGGTAGGTCGCACCGGCATTCTTCAAGCCGAATGGTAGGACGTTGTAACAGAACGTTCCTTGCTCGGTTACGAAGGATGTCTTTTTCTGGTCTTCTTCTATAAGTGGTATTTGGTTGTATCCACGGTATGCGTCCATAAATGATAAAAGCTCATGGTCGCACGTTTGATCTACCAGTATGACGATCCTTGGTAGGGGGAAGCTGTCCTTTGGGTAGTGCTTGTTGACGTTGGTGAAGTCTATGCAAAGTCATACCTGACCGTTCTTCTTTGGAACGGCTACAATGTTGGCTAGCTAGGTCGGGTACTCGACTTCTCTGATGAATCCAACATTCTTGAGCTTTTCTATCTCTTCATTGATAGCTTTTTAAAATTTGAGTGCTAGTTTCCTAGGTCGTTGTTTGATAGGCTTGACTTTTGGGTCTACATTTAACTTGTGGCAAGCGACCTGAGGATCGATTCCTAGCATATCGATATACGACCAAGCAAAAACATATTTATTGAGAGATAGAAATTTGATAAGTTCCTCCTTGAGCTTGGGGTCTAAATCAGCCCCTACATAAACAAATTTTGGGTCATCATCTGTGCCTAGATTAACTTTTTCTCCTGGTTATATTTGAGCTTGTTTCCTTTTGAGCTTGTCTGCTGCAGTTGTTGGAGGGCTGGATGCTTGAGGATCTTGCTTCTTTGGGACGTCTTTGTGTTCGACGACCTGAGGCTAGGGTAAGGTCATTGTGTTGACGTGATTGCATTGGTGAGCTTCTAGTTGGTTGCTTCTGAGCTCCATGATGCCTCAGGGTCCAGGGAATCGCAGGACCTGGGGTAGGGTTGATGGAATTGCTTGGATCTTGTGAATCCATCGGTGTCCTAGAATGGCAGTGTAGGATGAGTTGACATCGATCACACTGAAGCGTGTTAAAGTTTTAACCATGTCTTCTTTTTCTCCAATGGAGACTGGCAGGATGACATCTCCAATGGAATTTGTGCGATCTTCGTTGAACCCATAGAGCGGTGCATTTGATTATATCATCACCAAGTCTGGCAGGTGTATGTCCTTGTAAGTTTGATAGAAAAGTATGTCGCACGAGCTGCCTGGATTGATGAGGACTCTTTTGACTATCCACCTGTTGATTTTGACATGCACTACCAAGGCATCATTATGGGGTAGGCAAACCTTGTCTAAATCCTCTTCAGTGAATGAAATTGTTGTTGTTGTTTGAGGGTTGGTGGGATTGATCACCTCAGCTTTGTGTGAGAGGTGGTAAATTTCTTGAAGCGCTCCCACTCTTCTGCACCTCTCCTCGACCTGAGGTTTCGTCGTTTGAAGTGTCTGTAATCATGTTAATTACTTTATCCTCATCGTGGTCGGAGGAGTGCTGTCTCCTGTTGTGCCTCGACCGACCTGGAGATCATCGAGTTGCTTTGCTCTTGCTTCTGTTGTTGGCAGGTCGTTCATTGTTGCGGCTCCTACTTTTGTGGCGTTTGTCATCCAGCTTATGCCTTAGGTCGCTTTTTGGCAGGAACTCTTTCAATTTGCCTTCCTCCACTAAGTCTTGGAGGTAGTGCTTGAGGCTCCAACAATCATTGGTGTCATGGTGGTGGAGCTTGTGGAAGTGGCAGTATGGACGTTCTGGAATGGCGATCACCTTGTTGATGTTGGGCTTGAAGTATGGTGCTGATATATATCTTTTTTAGGATTTGGCTTGGCGTCCTGGAGAAGTTGGAGAATTCTCTTTTTGTGTAAGAGAGCTTGTTGGAGCTGGAGCCCTTGTTGTAATTATTGGTGTTGTTGCTATTGTTGCCTGAATAGTGGTTGTTTTGTTTGGGCTCTTGTATCACTTTCCGCGAGGAGGACTTTACCCTTGCGCTGGTGATAAGAGCCCAAAACTGTAGTTTTAACTCCTTAACAATAATACTTTTAGACCAATTATGCGAGTAATAAATAAGAGTTAATACTAATTACGTGCTTTTATGTATTTCAGGTATTGAAGTCAATTATGTGCAGAAATGTGCCACTTTGGCGATATAAAAGAGCAAGGGTTGGTTGCTAAGAAGTTCTGTGATTAAAGGGCAAGATTCAAGGAGAAAAAGCCTTTGTAAAACCCGGTCAGAAGCTGAAAAGTCAGAGTCAACGAGGGTAGAAACAACACACAAAAGTCAGTAGAACTTCCGAAGACCGTATCTTTGGACGCAAGCCTTGGAATTGGGCGTACCTTATGTCAAAACGACCGGCTCGGAAAGAGCTTTCCAATGGTCCAAACCTTGACAAAGAGTGTGGTGGCCATTTTAGTGGAATGAAAATAGCCCCTAAAGTTCTTCAATGTGGATTTTATTGGCCTACCCTTTTTAAGGATGCCCAAGTGCATTGCAAGACGTGTATTCGTTGCCAACAACTTGGGCAAATCACGAAGCGTAATATGATGCCATTAAATCCAATCTTGATAGTAGAAATTTTTGACGTTTGGGATATTGATTTCATGGGTCCCTTCCCTGTTTCCCACGGTTATATTTATATTCTAGTTGCCGTGGACTACGTGTCTAAATGGATAGAATACGGCTTTGCCGTAGCAATGACCATAAGCAGTTGTATTTTTATTAAGGAATATATTTTACGTCGGTTTGGCATTCCTAAAGCCATCATTAGTGATGGTGGAACACATTTTTGTAACAGAGTTGTTGCATCCCTAGTGAAAAAGTATGGAGTTACACACAAAGTAGCAACTCCTTATCATCCACAAACTAGCGGACAAGTAGAAGTTTCTAATAGGGAAATCAAAAAGATTTTAGAAACAAATGTAAACCCCGATAGGAAAGATCGGTGAAGCGTCTATCGGATGCTTTGGGCGATGGGGCGGCTTTCAAAACTCCTATAGGTATATGCGCCTTTAGACTTGTATTTGGGAAACCATGTCATTTGCGGATTGAATTAGAGGAACGTGTGCTCGTGGGCTATAAAAGCCTTAACTTCAATATTGATGAGGCGGGTGTCAAACGAAGTTGCAATTGAATGAGCTTGAAGAAATCTATAGCGATTCTTACGATCTCGCGAAAGATTATAAAGCTAACATGAAACGTGTTCATGATAAGCAAATCTTGCGCAAAGAGTTTGTGGTTGGTCAAAAGGTTTTGCTTTACAACTCCCGTCTACATATTTTCCTGTGGAAACTAAAACCCGTTGGTCCGGTCCTTTTAAGTTATCAAGTCACCCACTTACGGGCAATCACCTTAGTAAATCCCAAGGACAACAGTACCTTTCAAGTTAATGGTCAACGATTAAAACATTTTCACGAACTTTTGTCCCCTGATGTAGAGGAAGTCCTTTTACAGGACCCAGTCTATGAGGATTGACCCTTGTCATTTGGTGTACTTCCTTTCACTTCCATATAGTGGTAAGTTCACCATTCAGTGTAGGGCCCTCCCTATGGAGTGTGTGTGTGGCTGTAAGTACGGATCCTAAGACCACAGTTAACATAATTCACGTTTTCCACTTTTTGCATGTTTTCGGTTTTTTGAGTCATGTTCCTCTATGGGGTGAATTATGTATTTATTGTTTTTCGTGTTTCTTATAAAAAAAAAAAAAAAAATTTAAATCGTAGAAATAGCAATCCAACAAGTCTTGGGAATCTGACTTTAAACGACCCACGTTAAAACAAATTTTGTGTTTAAAAATTTGTTTGGGGGTGGGCAGTCGGTCTTTGCATCCGGATTGCTCGAACTTTCCATTTGTGTTGCTTAGGCCCATTAGTTGTAGTTCATTTGGGTTGACGTTATCTTAAACTTAGATTTCCTTCGTTCGCATAACTTAAGTCACACACGCACTTTGAGACGTTTTTCCACCTTCTTATACATCACCCATGGTTGGAATTGAGTGTTTTATAGATAATTGTATTGGAAATTCTCTACTGATCATTTCCATAACTCATTCGCCAAAATTGGACCAGTAACGAAGCGGCAAATTGAATTTGAAATTGCGCGAAATATCGAAAAAGTTCGGAATTCAAATTGGGCTTGGGCCTAAACCGCACAAGGCGGCACAAGACTCATAAGGCCCCTTTGTTTCCACGAACAGTATCGCGTTCTAATCCCACCACCGCCATTAACAAAGTTTTCAACAAAAAAAAAAAAAATAAATAAATAAATAAAAAAATAAAAAAAAAAAAAAAAAGAAAGAGGAAAGAAAACCTAACTACACCCACGCCAAGCAGTTAAACCAAATGGAAATCTTTTCCAAACCATTACTACCACCAACCCCAACAATTTTAAAACTCCAAAAACAGCCACCAATTCAAGCTTCAAGCTGCCACCGTACCCACCATCGCCACCACCGTTGTTTTTAGTTGTTTTACATCAAACTCGCCTCCTTCACCGCCTACAAAACCATTGGTTGTTTCAAAAACTTCAATGGGCATTACGACGAAGAATCAGGCCGAGAGCACGCGTTTCGCGCCCGACCGCTTTGCGCCATTTTACGATGCAAAGATGATTAGGAGAAATTGGAATGGATTTGTGGTACTTTCGATCGAGGAGTTCTATCACTACAATTTGGTAGAATAGTTTTATAAGAAGCGAGAATTGGAGGGGGATAGGATTTTCATTAAGGTAGCAGGAACGAGGAGGAAAGTAACGAGGCGGTTGTTGGATTTTGTTAGGAATTACCGAAAAGCAACCTAGAAACAACTATTCGGGAATCCCAAAGATATCGGAGTTCCTGCTTTGATGAAAGATCTTTCGTCGTGGAGGGTGAATACAATACGAAGTTCTCATTCGTTAAGCCCAATCGATCTCGAACCAATCAACCGGGCTATAGCTCGGTGGATTGGTAGGAACGCCCTCGGGAAAGACAAAGTCGGCCGATATCGGTGCGCAATGTCGCAAGTTCTCGGATTTTGCAAGCGAATAAGTATAATTTCTGCATCCTCGATTTAATTTTTAATATGATTAGAGGGTGGGAAAAGAGCATGGCGCCTCTTCCCGTATTGATCACTAAGATCATGCTCTCATTTAGAGCTGTCACAAAATCTGCTCCTATTAAGATCAAATTGCATTCTAATGCAAGTATCTATACGGATTGCATCCAAGAGACTTGACATTTGTCTGAAGGAAATGTGGTTGAGTCGGAGGATGAAAAGGAGGATATGACATGTCTGGATGACGATGCATTAGATAGTTGTAGTTCTAATTTAGAACACATGCAAGTGTTGCAAACTGGCTTGCGTTACGTTTATGGTATTTGTGAAGATATCTGAGATAGACAGATTGTAGTTCGAAATAAGCAAACGAACCTTCAGACGAGACTTGAAATGCTCGAAAGGGGTCAGGACGATATCTTGTCTAACTTGGAGACTATCCACCCCAGCATCACCAAGCCCAAGATATCGTACTTTCGGGGTGAGATGGAAGCACAGCGCTTGTTCCGAATAGAGATGCTACGACGCATGCCACCCGTGGAGGATTCTGTTTCAGCCAAGTCTGAGAGGCATGAGCGTCGTCGCCGAAAGACAGATGGCTCAAGTCATTCTTCATCCCAAGACCAATCTCCATCTCAGGGTCCATCTTCATCACATGGCTAGGTGTTCACCATCAGTTTGTGTTCGTTGTTATTTCATTGTTTTTATTGTTTTATTAGTTGGATTTTAATTCAGTTTTTAAATTTAAATATTAATGTGTTTGTTTTATGTTGTTTGGATTTAAATTTTATTGGTTATTTTCGAATTGTGCGTGTTTTTATCATTAATCCCACCTTCCTGAATTGTTTGGGGGTGGTAATATTTATACCGAGCATAATTTGTTATATGATCATCTTTTGTAAGGTTGTCTTGGAGTAAAGGTTGAGAATTTGGCCGATATCGGCATATCTATGATTATGTGTGGTGGTAGCATGAAATCTAGGAGAGTTTAGAAGTTACTATTCTAAATCCAGTATAAAAGATACCAGGGTTGTTAGGAAACCAAGAATATGGTTTGTTTTCATTTTCTGGTTTGGAATTTTTCTTTTTCCAGAAATTGCCTTAAAACAATTTGGCAACTTGCCGATTCGTTTTGGAAGCTCAGAACCTATTTAAACTCCCTTCATTCTACACTCACAAACCATACTACACCACACCATCATCCCTCACCTTTCACTCCAAGCTTTTCCTTCTTTTTCCTCTTAAACTTCGCGCCAAGATTTACGCTGCGCCCTAGACACTGCTAGAAATTTTACTCGAGGCGACGACGCTTCAAGTTGAGCGACTCGCTTACCAAACACCGTAGAACTCCTAAAACCTCGAGCGACTTCGCTTCAAACACCGTAACTCTAAAACATCGAGCCGACCTCGCGACTCCAAGTGGAGAGCATCTGCCCGCGCCTCCGTAAACACAAAAATTTCCAATTTTCTGAGGGTTGTTCTAGGATTTTTGGAGCTGTTCAAAAGAGTAGTTGAGATGACATCTCCTATAGTCATACCTGAACAGTCTTTCGAAGACGTGTTGGGAACCGGAGACCTATGGACATTGGTTCAAATAGGATCCTCTGATTAGGATGGCGCCATCTACCGGTAAGTGATGACGATTCATATTCAAAGACAGACTTCATCGCTTATTTCTACGACCACGTTAGATTCTATTGTAATCGGGATGGAGAACAAGAATTCTCCTTCGAGTCGATGACACGACACTAGAATTCAATAAAAATGTGGTCGCTTTAGTTTCGTGGATTACCAATACCGATCCTCGTTCACACATGGGCATATATGACCGATAATGCATACCTTTATGATTATACATATTTCCATGAGTATTATGGGGAGGGTATTTCGAGTAATGGACCCGGGCTTATATAGCATTGCCGCTTGGTAGCCCGTCCCTAAACGTAGGGCACCACCATGTTATTCATCCCGATGAATATTTTTGGGGAATGGGTTCACTTCGCAAAACAAGATCGCTGGTGACATTTTTTCGCTTTAGCTGAGGGGCGTCGCCGATATGACATTCCCCGAAGTTTTAGTCGCTAGTCTTAAGAGAGCCCAAAGCATGAGGCGTAAGTATCTTCTTATGCTGTTTTGGTAAACCGCGATCATCGTAGTTGTTTACTGTATTACGGCCCAATTCACAGATTGAAAAAAGGGTTGAAGTCATGAGACCCACCAATTGGGTGGTTCGCTCATTCATAATTATGACTTGGCGGGATGGCGGTGTGAGCCTCATTTGTCGCTTCCGCACATCCCATCGTATTACATAATAACACTTAACAAAGCTAGCATTAGTAGATGATAAATGGCGGCAAGCTTGGCAAGTTATAATGGCCTGGCAGGATGCGAAGGAACCTCATCTCTTTGATGAGGAGGAGGATGTTTAAGCGGGAGATAATGTAAGTTTTTAGTTGTTATTGTCTGCTTATGTTCCCAAGCAATTTAATTCTGTTAACCCCATAATGGGTGGAACTCTTAAAGAGTTGCGTCAATTTTTATTTTATTTTATTTTATTTTCTATATTAGTATGTTCTAACCTTGTTTTGCAGATGTTCCAGAATTTCACGCGTTTCCATGGTATTTTTCTACCCTCTTTATTTAAATGCTTTGAGGACAAAACATGCTTCTTGTTTGGGGGCATAGAAACACGTGTAATTAAGGCATCTGTTAGGATATAGATATGTATAATATGCATTGGTTTTCAAGTTAAAAATTTCAAAAATATAAATAAATAAGTTTATGCTATACACTTAGGAATATTGGTATTGTTTTCTTTCTCTATGCTCTTAACAATCTAGAAGTCTCAATGTAGCTTTTGCATCGGAATAATTGTTAGAAACTTAGGTTAATATGTAGGTAATAATCTTTGTATCTATATATAAATATATTACATGAGTATCTATGATTGTTAGCGATAAGTTTCTCAAATCTAGGCTAGAGTACTTATTCTACAAATCCCTGTGAGAATATAGCCTAAAGCCTTATATGAGCCGAAACATTTGAGAAAATGACACAAAGGAGAAGTAAAATCTGGATAAATAAATCACACGTCCACTTGTTTGATCACTATGCCATATCCTAAGCGAGAATTTAGGCCCTCTTTGGATCGATATAGCCGAAATTCAAACCTATGAATTATTTTCCGCTAAGTCGCCCTCCTCGAGCCTTTCTTTAGCCTTCCATAAACCACAATTCCTTTACCCTGTTACAAAAACAAAACAAAATAAAAAAATTCAACTTATCCAATCTAGAATAAGTCTGAGAATAGAATGAGTGAAGAAAGAAGAAGAGAAAAACCTGTGTAAACAAAAATTAGTTAGTTGCTTCAGAAAAAGAAAAGAAGTTTCCATCCAAGGAAAAGAAAAAAAAAAAAAATAGAAATAAATAAAAACTCCAGAAATAAAATAAAAGGGAGTCAAAAGCCAAAGAAAAGAAAAAGAAAAAATATGGTTAAGGATGGAAACAAAGTATAGAAGCAAAAGAAAATAACAAGGTTTTCTAAGTTACATAATATGAAGACTCTATTATCTCGGACTTGTCCTTTGAATATCCATTTCCTTCCTTCTTAAACCATCTCCTAATCCCCACAACACCTAATAAAACCTCTAGCTCAATTAGAAATAGGTTAGTGTGATAGTAAGTGGCGAGATGTGTTTGATCGACTCGGCTTCCTTGTTTGTCATTGAGATTGTAAGGTAAAGTGTGCCCACCGCATTAATGGAGTAGATGAAACTTGAGCGGAAAAATCGAGTGGTTTTGTCTTGACATTTATGTGAGGACCTACTTAAGGACGCTTATTCGAAGTTTTCATAAACTAACCTGCTAGGCATTTCATAGTATTACTCATAGTATATATATTTGTATCATAGATGATTGATTATTATGGATATATTAGCTTAGGTTTTTACTTGGTTATTCTTATTCATTTGCTAGTGAGATGTATAGATAGTTGAGACATGAATGAGGAAACAATAATTTTATTTCTTAGTCGTTGTCGCATGAGATGAAGTTTGTGAGTACCTTCACTAGAAAAACTCTCACGAGGCTATAACTTCGTCCACTAGGGAATTCCTAGTGGTTTAAGGCCTTGTTGTGATATGGTCAATGCAATCCCACTCAAATCAAAACGAGAGTAGTTAGAACTCATTTTTGGTCACTTATTCTAATTTCTCATATTTGCTTGAGGACAAGCAAAATGCTATTTGGGGTGGTTTAATAAAAGCCCAAAACTGTAGTTTTAACCCCACAATGATCATACTTTTAGACCAATTATGTGAGTAATAATTAAGAGTTAATACTGATTGCGTGTTTTTATGCGTTTCAGGCTTCAAAGTCAATTATGTGCAGAAATGTGCCACTTTGCTGAGATAAAGGAGCAATGGTTGGTTACTAAGGAGTTATATGATTAAAGGCCAAGATTCAAGAAGACAAAGCCTTTCTAAAGCCCGGTCAAAGCTGAAAAGTCAAAGTCAACGTGGGCTGAAACAACACACAAAGTCACCAGAACTTCCGAAGGTCGTATCTTTGGACTCAGACCTCGGAATTGGGTCAACCTTATGTCAAAACGACCGGCTCGGAAAGAGCTTTACAATGGTTCAAGCCTTGGCCCAATCAGAGAAGCAGAATTGGACGAAAAGTCTGTTGAAGCCAACTGCAGCTGAAGAGGCCTTTTTAGACTGAAAGAATTGGGTTTTGGGCCAAAACATGGTTCCAAGCCCATGCACGATTTTTGGATCTGAACATATAAAAACAAAAGCTTAGCTCTTTGTTAATGGTAGCTAGTTAGACCTAAAACAATAGATAATTCTAGATCTAGTTTTCATTAAATAAAATTAAGTTTAGTTTAAATTCAATTCTTGTTTTAGATTAAACTCTTAGAATCATTGTTCTTCATTAGTTTTGATAAATAAAATAGCTAGTTTGTTAATTTCGATTTTTGTCATTTCAATTTATAGATCTAATTTTAATTCTTGTTGAGTATCATTTCTGAGTTGTTAAATTAGATTGAAGTATTGTTAGTTAAATTAGCCAAGTAGAATTTTGGTATGATGTTTAGTTTTAAATCAATGGGAAATGATAGTGGTATGAATCAAAGCTAAGCCTCCATTAGAGGGGTTGAAGAAGCCTTGATGACGCTTGATCTTTGTTAAACTTAGAAATCATCGTGATAATTATTCCACTCTAGAAACGATTAATTCACCATGAGAATGGGTTTAATCGCTCACATGCTAGTTATGAATTGGTAGAAATGCCATGTATAATTAGGGATTAGAATTACTATTTTGATATGCTAAGCATTCAATTTGGATCACGACGAGTCTTTGTTAGTAGGATTAAGTCGAGTTAAGGTAGATTCAATTCCCTTTAATTCTTTATCTAGATTCAACCCCTTAGCATTCTCTCTTTTCGTTATTCGTAACTTGTTAATTTAATTCACCTCGTAGTATAGAATTCCCCTCGTAAACCTCTCATTAGAACTATGAAATCATTCCATGCTAGAGAACTAGGAGTGGAACGAATTTGTTACTCCACTCTATTTCGATAGAATTGAGAGTAGAAAACTTGATAAATATAGGCACATAAAAAAGTTTTAGTTTACTTACGTTTTGAGTTTTATCGTTCATTTCGTAGGTAAACTATCATTTTTATGGTTATCAATTATCTATGAAATTAGAGTTCATTCGTTCGCATAACTTACGTCATGCACACACTTCGAGGTATTTTCTATCTTCTTATATGTCATTTATAGTCGGAATCGAGTGTTTTATGGATTATTGGATTGGAAATTCACTCCTGATCATTTCCATATCTCATTCGCAAAAATCGGACCGGTAACGAAACGACAATTTTAGTTTGAAGTTGTGCTAAAAATCGAATTTTTTTGGGATTCGAATTGGGCTTGTGTCCAAGCCCACAGTACAACCCAAGAACGCATCGCGTTCTTCTTCTTCACCTTCACCACCGCCATTAACATGTTTTCAACCCTAGAAAAAAAAAAAAAAAAACCTAACTTAACCCACGCCCAAGTTCATTCCCAAAACATATTTTCTTCTCCAAATCATTCCCCCACCAATTTCCACCACCAAAAACATTAGAAAAAATTTGAACTGCCGCGCCACCCACGCGCCACCACCATCGTTTTTTTTGTGTAAGGTTGTTTCACCTTGTTTCCTACACCTTCTACAAACCCTCAAATCCTTTCAACACTTAAAATGGCTCAGAGACGTAGGATTTTACCGGAGCACGCGTTTACTGCTGACCACTTTGCCCTGTTTTACGGTGACGAGATGGTTAGGAGAGATTGGAGTGGTTTGTGGTACTCGACAGACGATTTTTACCATGAAGATTTGGTCCGACAGTTTTAGAGGACGAGGGAGTTGGATGGGAATAGAATTTTTGTTAAGGTGGCTGGGAGGATGAGAGAAGTATCTACTGGGTTGTTGGCTGAGATTTTAGGCATTCCGCCTAGACGCCATCTCGATGCCACATTACAGGATTCCCAATTTACTGGGGTCGAGCCTTTGATGAATGCGACTGTTTCGGAAGAGAACTACAATGCGAGCTCGCATTGTGTTCGCCAGTCGTCTCTCAGAACCAACCATCTGGCTGTAGCTCAGTGGATTGGTAGGAATGTCATAGGGAAGGAGAAAGTCAGTGACATCGGTCTAAACTGCCTTCACGTTCTATGGATACTCCAGGAGCAGAAGTATGAATTCTGTATTTTGGAGTTTTTGAGTAACATGATTAGGGGAGTTGGGAAGAGTATTGCACCTCTCCCTGTTTTGATAACGAAGATCATGATGACCTTGAGAGCAACTCCGACGTCTGATAGGACTTGCCTGAAATAGCACCGAAATCCTCATATTTATATGGAGTATATCCAAAAAGTTTGGAGGTTGCCTGAAGAGAGGGTAGTTGAAGAGGATGAGGAGGACACGACATGTTTTGATGCCGATGCCTTGGAGAGGTGTAGGTCGGATGCAGAACGCATGACGGTGATTTATCGTGGCATGCGTTCTCTCAATACTATTTGCACCGGACTCAGCAGGCTACCATGCATCATAACTTTGAGACTCGTGCCTAGCGCGAGAATGAGCGGTGGGAACAGACGAGGGCCGAGATGGAAGCTCAGTGCAAGTTCTGAGACGATATGCTGGCACGCTTTCCACCCCAGGAGGGTTCTTCTTCTGAGGAGCATTCTGTGAGGCACGAGCGTCGTCGCCACAGGACGGATGGCTCTGGCCCATCAGGAGCTCAGGAGCCATCACCTTCCCATGTGCCTTCTACTACCACCAGCGAGTGGTTTAGGAAAATTATGAGTTGATGTTGTTTTGTATTTGCTTTTTATTTAGTTCGGATGTTAATTTATTAATTCCGTAGTTAAATTTGAATTTGGTTGTTAAATGTTGTTTGAATTTCAATTTTAATATAATATGGTTCTTTTCAAATTGTGCATTGTTTTTATCGTTAATCCCACCTTCCCGAATTGTTTGGGGGTGGTATTATTTACTCTAGCATGATATGTTATATGATCCTCCAGTTTAGAATTTGTTTTGGAGTGAGGGTGGAGAATATTGCCGATATGGGCATACCTATGATTAGATGTTGTGGTAGGATGAAATCTAAAAGAATTTAGAAGTTACTATTCTAAATTAAATCTAAAAGATATTAGGGTTGTTTTAGAATCAAGAATATGAGTTGTTTCCGTTTTTGGTTTTGGAATTTTTTTGTTTCCGGCAATTGCCTTAAAGATTTTTGGCAACTTCCCGATTCATTTTAGCAACTTAAAACCTATAAAAACTTCATTCATTCTACACTCACAACCCACACTACACCTCACTTTTATCTCTCACCTTTCACTCCCACGTTTCCCATTTTTCTTCTCCATTTTAGCAATTCAGCAGCTCGGAGCGTGCATGCTTGATGGGGCGCTACACCGCCCTAAAGGCAACTGTCGAGAATTTTATCGAGGCGCGACCGCCGACCAAGCCCGTAGAGTCGAGCCGACTGCACCCAAAACACTGGAATTCCTATTTTCATCCTGAGCGCGACCTGCGCCCATCCAAGGCTAAAAGTGAGCGCGACCTGCGCCTAAGTGCCTTTATCTCGAAATTCAACTAAGCGCGACCCGCGCCCATCCCAGACATAGGTTGAGCGCACCCCGCACCCAGACCCCCGCAGGCACGAAAAATTCCAATTTTTTGTGGGTTGTTCCAGGATCGTTGCAGTTGTTCTAGAGAGTATTTTTGTGATGACTTCTCCTATAGTAATACCAGAGCAGTCTTTTGAACACTTGTTGGGGAGCGAGACTTATGGACATTGGTTCCACGAAAGGATCATGCAGTTCGGATGGAGGCATCTTCTTGTAAGTGAAGACGACTCGTATTCACCTAAGCTTACTGATTTTTTTTACAATAATGTTAAGTTCTATTGTAACCAGGATGGAGAACAAGAATTCTCCGTCATGGTTGATGACACACCACTAGAATTCAATAAGTATGTGGTAGCATTAGTTTCGGAATACCATGTGGGGATATATGACCGATAATGCATACCTCTATGACTATACATATTTCCATGAGTATTATGGGGGAGGGGTATTTTGTATAATGGACCAAGGGTGTTACAACATAGCCCTTGGTAGCCTGTCCCTAAATATAGGCACCACTATGTTATTCATCCTGATGAATAACATAGGGGATTGGCAGTTTACCTCTGCAAATAGTATCGCTGGTGACGTTTTCCTTGCTTTAGCTGAGGGATGTCGCCGATATGACATTCTCCAAGTATTAGTGACTAGTCTTAAGAGAGCCTAAAACATGCGACATAAGTATCTTCTTACGCCTATTTTAGTTTGCCGCATCATGCTCAGTTACCTACCTGAATTCTGTACCCAGTTCACGGATTGGAAAAAGGTTGAAGTCATGAGACCCACCAATTGGGTGGTTCGCTCATTTCGAGTGATGACTTGGTGGGATGGCAGGTGCAACTTCATTTGGTTGCTCTTTACACCCCATTAGACATAGTAACACTAGACAGGTTAGCACAAGTTGACGACACACGACGGTGGGCTTGGCAAGTTATCATGGCATGGCAGGATGCGAAGGAACCTCCTCTCTTTGGAGAGGGAAATAAGGATTATGATTAAACGGAAGTTAAGGTTAGTATTTATTTCAGTTAGTGTCTGCTTATGTCCCAAGTAATTTATTTCTCATTAACCCCATAACGGGTGGAACTCTTATAGAGTTGCGTCAGTTTTTATTTTCTATATTAGTATGTTTAACCTTATTTTGCAGATGTTCTAGAATTTCACGCATTTCTATGGCATTTTTCTACCCTATTTATTTAAATATTTTGAGGACAAAGCATGCTTCTTGTTTGGGGGCATAGAAACATGTTTAATTAAGGCATCTGTTAGGATATAGATATGTACAGTATGCACTTGTTTTCTAGTTAAAAAAATCAAAACTTTTAAAAATATTAATAAAAGGTTTATGTTGTACACTTAGGAATATTGGTATTGTTTTCCTTCTCTAGGCCCTTGATAATCTAGAAATCTCACGTAGCTTTTGCATTAGAATAATTTTTAGAAACTTAGGCTAATATGTAGGTAATAATCTTTGCATCTATCTATAAATATGTTACATGAGTATCTATGATTGTTGGCAGTAAGTTTCTGAAATCTAGGCTAGAGTACTTATTCTACAAATTCTGTGAGAATATAGCCTAAAGCCTTATATGAGTGAACATTTGAGAAATGACACAAGGGAGAAGTAAAATCCAGATAGAAAAATCACATATCCACTTGCTTGATCATTATACCATATCCTAATCGAGAATTCAGGCCCTCTTTGGATCGATATAGCCAGAAATTCAAACCTATGAATTATTTTCCGTTAGTCGCCCCTTTGAGCCTTTCTTTAGCCTTTCATAAAACGCAAATCCTTTACCCTGTTACAAAACAAAACAAAATAAAAAATCAACCTACCCATTCATTGAATAAGTCTGAGAATAGAGATGAAGAATAGAAAAGAGAAAGACATTTGAAATTAAGAATTTGTTAGTCGCTTCAGATAAGAAAATGAAGTTTCCATCCAAATAAATAAAAGAAAAATAAAGAGTTAGAACTCCAAAAATAGAATCAAATGAGTCAAAAGCCAAAGAAAAAGAAAAAAAAAATATGGCTAAGGATGGAAACAAAGTATAAAAGCAAAAGTAAAGAACAAGGTTTTCTCTAGTTACATAATATGAACACTCTATTATCTCAGACTTATCATTTTTGAATATTCATTTCCTTCATTCTTAAACCATCTCCTAATCCCCGGAACACGTAATAAAGACTTCTAGCTCAATTAGGAATATGTTAGTGTGATAGTAAGTGGCAGATGTGTTTGATCGACTCCAGCTTTCTTGTGTGTCATTGAGTTTGTAAGGTCAAGTGTGCCCGCCCATTTGGAGTAAATAAACTTGAGCGGAGTGGTTTTGTCTTGACATTTATGTGAGGACCTACTTAAGAACACTATTCCGAGTTTTCAGAAACGGACCTGCTAGTTCATCTCATAGTATTACTCATTGTATATATGTTTATACGTAGATGATTGATTATTATGCATATATTAGCTTAGGTTTCGACTTGATTATTCTGTATTCATTGCTAGTGAGATGTATAGATAATTGAGACATAGATAAGGAAACAATAGTTTTATTTCTGAGTCGTTGTAGTATAGATGAAGTTTGTGAGTACCTTCACTGAAAAACTCTCACGAGACTATAACTCGTCCAGTAGGGAATTCCTAGTGGTTTAATGCCTTGTTGCATATGGTCAATGTAATCGCACTCGGCGAAACGAGATTAGTTAGAACTCCAGTTTTGGTCACTTATGCTTAATTTCTCATATTTGCTTGAGGACAAGAAAAATACTGTTTGGGGGTGGTTTGATAAGAGCCCAAAACTGTAGTTTTAACCCCTTAACAATAATACTTTTAGACCAATTATGCGAGTAATAAATAAGAGTTAATGGTAATTACGTGTTTTTATGTATTTCAGGCATTGACGTCAATTATGTATAGAAATGTGCCACTTTGGCGATATAAAAGAGCAAGGGTTGGTTGCTAAGAAGTTCTGTGATTAAAAGCCAAGATTCAAGGAGAAAAAGCCTTTGTAGAGCTCGGTCAGAAGCTGAAAAGTCAGAGTCAATGGGCGTAAAACAACACACAAAAAGTCAGTGAGAACTTCCCAAGACGTCAGATCTTTGGACTCGGACTTGAATTGGGGCATCTTTTATGTCAAAACGACCGGCTCAGAAAGAGCTTTCCAATGGTCCAAACCTTAACCCAATCAAAGGATCATAAGTATACGAAAAGCCTGTTGAAATCATAGCTAGCTGAAAAGGGCCTAGTAGACTGAAGAAATTAGGCTTTGGGCTTGATTTTCCGGCCCAAAACATGAACCCTCAGCCCATGCAAGAAAATGTGGGTCTGATCTCCTCCATTTCCACACATAAGACTTAGCTCTTAAGTATCAATTAGCTTAGGATAGAAAGTAGCCATTAGAGAATAATCTAGATCTAGTTTTGAGAATTTTTATTAGTTAATTAATTAGTTTTTTTCATACCTTGTTTTAGATTAGTTATTTGAATCATTTTTTTATCATTCATTAGATAAATAAAATAGTTAGTTCTTGATAATTTTGATTTTGCTATTTAAAATTGCTTAGATCTAATTTCAATTTTTATTTATTATTCATTTCTTAGTTGTTTACTTTCGAATTGAATTCTTGAGTAGATTGATATAGTAACGTTATACTCTTTATATTATGTTTTATTCAATTTCATATGGAAATGATAGTTTGATGAATCAAGGCTAAACCTCCATTACAGGGGTTTGATGAAAACTTGATTGTGTAGTATAGAATCGTTGTAAGAGTCTATTCTACTCTAGAAGGTCGTTGATTTGCCATGAGAATGGGTTGGACTTCCTCACATGCTAGTCATTATTTGGTAGAGATTGTCATGATTGATTAGGGATTAGAACGACCAATTCTTACAGTAAAAATGTAAGAATTGGATTACAACAATCTATGCTAGTTTATTAAGTTGGATTCAAGGTGGATTCAATCCCCCCTAATTATTTATCTAGATTCAAACCTTAGTATTCCGTAGCATTTCGTAGTTTGAGTTAGCGTATCTTGTTCTTAGAATTCACATCGTAGTATAATCCCACCATGACTCTCATTAGACTTTGGATAGATTCGAAATTATAGAAAACTTTGAATGCTAAAGAACTAGGAGTGAAACGAATCTTTTACTCCACTCTATTTCGATAGATTTGAGAGTACAAATCTTTGATAAGAATTGTTTCGTATAAGTTTTAGTTTTACTTGCATTTGATATTCATTATTTATTCGGAGTAGAAATATTAATTTTTACGTTTATCAGTTGGGCCAACCATTCTTCGCACTTGATGTACTTGTCTATTCTATGGTATATGTCGTCTAAACGTTCTGGTTTGTTTCACATTAGAGACCCTGCTAGGTCAGAGTCATCCAGGAGAGCGTTGGTGAAGGCGGAGGTTGCAAAGCTGTCCTTTAGATCTGGCTCCATTAAGAGGAGCTCCTTTTTGAAACGTCCTAGGATGTGATCGTCTCACCATAGTGCTTGCTTCTTTTCTTGTTGTGGATCTAACTCTATTACTTAACAACTCTCAACTAGCTTTGTGAAGTTCTTGATTGAGTCAGGTGTGAGCGTGTAAAACCATTCCAAAGCTCCGTCTTTCAGGTTGGTTGGAAAGAGTTTGCACTTCAAGTAGTCGTACTCTGGAGCACTGTATAGTGTGAGGATCTGGGTGAAACGAGCTATGTGCTGGCCTGGACACGAGCTACCGTCGTACAATGGAAACTTTGGCTGGATGAACTCTGATGGAGGGTGCTTGTCTCTGATTTCAGCTGTGAATGGTGACGCCTTGTACGTCTGGAGGATCTTCTGAGCGATCTGGAGCGCGCTTGCCTTGTCATTCGACTTCTCTAATCTTTGTTCAAAGTCTTCTAACCTTTTGTTTGTGGTTGTGGTGAGGGCTGTGACGGCGTTGTTCTCCACTGCGTCTGGAGTGTCGTTATTGTTGTTGGAGGTGGTGTGCTCGCCATCATCTAATTCTTTTACTGAAGCGTTATGAATGACTCATGTAACGTCTTCATCTGATTTGCTAGTGCTTGTAATTGTGCTTCCTTGGTGACTTGTTTGTGACCAGCTTCGTGGGCTTGAGAAAATGGTATGTGTATTTTTTTCAAGAAAACGAACTGGCAGACGGCACCAATGTAGATGTTGGTGTTTACTGGACAACGACATGATGATCTGGATGATAGGGAATATTTGCATTCTTCTCAGGATAAGAGTTGCCTACGTATCAAGTTTCTTGGGATAAACTTGAATCAAGCCTTACGTAGTTATCTCTCTCTATTTATAATTGTTGGAAATAAAGGTTGGATCCACCAAGATAAGGATAAACCACTGAGTATAGGACTCTATCCTATCTAATATTAGATGAGTATAGGACTCTATCCTATCAGATATTAGATGAGTATAGGATTCTATCCTATCAGATATTAGATGAGTATATGACTCTATCCTATCGATATTAGATGAGTATAGGACTTCTATCCTATCGGATATTAGATGAGTATATAACTCTATCCTATCGATATTAGATGAGTATAGGACTCATCCTATCGGATATTAGATGAGTATATAACTCTATCCTATCGATATTAGATGAGTATAGGACTCTATCCTATCCAATATTGAGGAGGTGGGAACCTCTATAAATAGACCCCCACCTCTCACATATTAAATCCGAACAACAAGAAAAGCTCTCTCTCCTTTAATGGCGACCTCCAACATTTTCTAAAGTAGAAGCCGATTAATTTGTGGAGATTCCATAGGTGGTATCCTCCCTAGCCATTGTCGGGTTCTTGGTTCTTGGTTAAATAAAAAAAAGGTTGCTTCCGTTTGTGGGTTGGAACTTGACTTAAGCAAAGTTAAGAAGAAGAAGATCTTGAGTGTGTCAAGAACATCTTCTCCGTAGATCAAAGCTTGGAACTTCAAATTGAAAAGTGTGACCAAGGTCACGATCTTCTGTTTCATTAGGCTATTTTATGCATGTGGTATAACGTAATTGTATATATCATAGGAATCATGCATGAGATATCGATAAAATCCAACATTGGTATTAGAGCCAGTTTTCCATGGTTTGCATGCTTTTGTTTGCGGTTTTGATCTTGTGATCTACAATTTTTGAAAAAAATGTGTTTTTTTCAAAATATTTTAATTAATTTTTAAATAATTAGGTTGTTTAAAATTAATTAGATATTGCTTAATTTTTTTTGTAAAATAAATTATTTATGGGAAATTAATTAGTGGAAATTTTTTTTTCTAGGAAATTTTTTCTTAGAAATTTTTACATGGAAATTTATTTCTGAGATTATTTCTCTATAAATTTTAGGATTTTTTTTCACATGTATTTTTCCACAATTAAAAATTGACATTAGGATGTTTATTTTTACCATGGAGTAATTATTTGAATCTGGATTTTTACTATTGCATGAATATAAAATTGTTTGTTTTCTATCAACGGTCGTATGAAAACTAAGGCACAATGCCTAAGTCACATAGACCCGAAACTTGTAGGAAAACTGAACCAGATCTTGGGAGACGGGCTTCCAAGAAACGCATGACTGCAAAGCAATATAGGAGAACTTTGAAGCCTACTGTCTTGAAATCTCGATAAGATAGAGCGAGCCACCATCACCAGAATATACACCAAAGAGCCCCAGTCCTATTCAAGATAGGAATGAGGCTCGACCACTTAAATCTCTCCTACATCGATTATGGGACGATGCTAAGGAACCAAATCCATATGATGTGTCATCAGGGTTTATTTTCCCACCTCACGGGGAAACAGAGGAAGTGGCTAGTAATTTTCGAATGGTGATAGTGTTGAGGATGAGGATGACTCCCCTGGGCACCCAGGAAGCTTCTATGTTCATGGTTGACTAGCTCTGTTTAGTTCTACATTGTTTTTTGAAAGATAGGAAACTCTTTTTTGTAGAAACAATTTTATGAAATGGAAATTTAAGTAGTAGATTTTTTGCATATTCTATGTTATTGATAGTCAAATGCATTGATTTTATTTAATGGCTAGAATCATGCTAGTAGATTATCATGATCATCTCATATGTGAAAATGTGGATTACTTAGATTTAAATTTAAGAGATGATTCTTATTCGTAGTATCTTATTTTTGGAATTCAAACTTGATAGAATGGCACCCGATGGAAAATCCCCGTTCTGATGCTACGAAAAGGACTTGTTAAACGATAAGAATTACGAACTTTGGTCTAGGAAAGTTAGGCTAATTGCGGCAGATAGGAAGGTCATTGATGTAATAACCGACAAGAGCGTAAGGAGAACCTGCTGAAGGATTAACACAAGCCGCTATATCTTTGTACTAAAAAAAGTACAATGAGTATACAAGCAAAGATAATGTTGCCCGAATTGCCATACTTGGCACCATGAGGAATGACTTCATGATCGCGGTATGATGGCCTTGGATCGCAAAAGAGCTATGGGGAAGCGAAAGCGGACCTTGGGGTAATGCGACAACTTACGGTGAGGAGGCTACAAATGAGCTTTGACAAATTTATCGTTGCCCCATACCTCTATGACCAATAACATTGCGCGGTGATGAGAAACATGGTTCTTGAAGTTAGCCAAGCGGGGACAGGTCTGTCAAATGAACAACAAATTCAAGCTGTCATTAGGTCTTTACCTAAAACTTGGGAACAATTTCGTCTTATCTTGACGCATGACGACAGTATCACAAACTTTGCACAGGTGCAAAGGAAATGTGAGCTTGAGGAACAAAGGCTTCTCAATGAAAAGCCTGTTGTTCAAACTGAAGCAAATGTTGTCAACTCCAAAAAGAGGAAGGCTCCTTGGAACAAGAAAAGTGGAAAAGGGAAAGGCAAGGAAAAGGCCAAGCCTAACCCACAGCAAAAGAAACCTAGGAAGTCGATAGACATGACTAGTGTTGAATGCTTCCGTTGTCATCGGATGGGACACTATGCTAGGGCATGTCCTTCTCCGAGGTGAGTTTTACTTTAAGTACTGTCAATGTGATAAGTATCTTGTCATCTTTGTCGATTCATCACAATATTGGATTGTAGATTCAGCAATGACATTGACCACATAAGCCGGGATAGGTCCCTATTTGAAGATTTCCGGAAACTTCCACAAGGAACTCGGAGAGTCCACATGGGAAACCAAAGTGTTGCTGATGTTTTGGGCACAAGCACTTGTAGGTTGGATTTTGCGAGTGGGAGATCCATCCTTATTGAAGAAGTACTCTTTGTACCCTCAATTAGGAGAAATCTTTTATCAGTTTTGAAATTACTTCAAGAATCCTATGTGTTTAATTTTTCCCAGAACTTGCTTGAGATATCTTTAAATAACAGTTTGATAGGTCATGCTTATTTAATGAATTCTTTTATGACATTACACTTAGCACAAACTGAAGTTTTTATGTCTAAAATGGTTGGTTGCCAATTGTGGCATGCTAGACTAGGACATATTGGACCAATAGGATGACCGCTTAGCAAGGGAGGGTTATTAGGTAACTTAACCTCTGTTAAAATGGAAACACTGTGAAAGTTGTCTTCTTTGGAAAAGCCACCAAGAAACCTTTTGGGAAAGCCCAAAGGGCAACTTATCCTTTACAACTTATTCACTCGGACATCCGTGGACCAATGAATATAAACAAGGCATGGGGCTTTGTATTTCATTACCTTCACGGATGACTATACACGTTATGGGACCGTGTACTTGATGTCTCACAAATCGAAGCCTTGGACTATTTTAAAAAGTACAAGAACTTAGTTGAGAATCAACTTGATAGGACAATAAAGGCCTTTGACCCATGGGGCGTGAATATCTTTTCGATGAGTTTAAGGAACTCTGTGAAAATAAAGGGTATAGCTAGACGACTAACTATTCCTTATACCCCTCAAAAAATGGTGTCTCGAGAGAAGGAATAGAACCTGCTTTGGACATGGTTAGATCTATGATGGCTCGGGCTAACTTGCCTATCTCATTTTGGGGTGATGCATTGTTAGCCAATTACAAGCATACTTAACCTAGTTCCTTCAAAAACTGTTGACAAAACACCTATGAACTATGGGTGGTAGACAACCCGTTTTGAACTACCTTAGACCATGGGGGTGTGCGGCCTTTGTCACTTCTCAAAATCGAGAATTTGGAAAGTTGAGTGCTCTGGAAAGAAGTGTATCTTTATAAGATCTGATTGAGACTTCTAAAGGGTATGTCTTCCTAGGGGAGGATACTCGAGGGCATGTCCGCGAGAAATAGAAGCACGTAACATCCGATTCTTAGAGGATCAATACCCAATGAGGGGTGAGGTTGATAAGGATATACAACTTTACGAAGTTGATAACCTTATAGCTGGCGATGAACAAAGGCGAAGATGAAACTTTCATCAACCCTGATTCTAGTAACAATGGCATTGGTCAAATGATTGATCAATCCCAACCTCGTAAGAGTGTTAGAGGCCATATCCCCAAACGTCGGTTTGAGATTGAAGGGGAGATAAATATGACCAATGCACTTGCAGAAATATCTGATGAACCTAAAACGTTCAAGGAGGCTATTTATGGGTCCAATACAAGTAAGTGGATGGAAGCTATGAAGGAAGAATTGGAGTCGATGAAGAAAAACAAAGTATGGGACTTAGTTGATCTACCTCCAAACAGGAGATCTATTGGGAACAAGTGGGTTCTCAAGATCAAGAAAAATCGCGAAGGAAGGAACATAGACAAATTCAAAGCTAGGCTTGTTGCAAAAGGTTACACCAAAAAGAAGGAATAGACTATGAGGACACCTTCTCACCGGTAGTGAGATTTGCCTCTCCATCGTCTCCTCTTGTCAATGGTTGCCCATTTAGATTTAGAGCTTTACCGGATGGATGTCAAACTGCTTTTCTCAATGGAAAATTACAAGAGGAAATCTATATGGATCAACCCTTTCTGGTTTTTCAATCAAGGGTCGGGAACACAAAGTGTGTAAACTGAGCAGATCCATATATGGTTTAAAACAGGCCTCTAGGCGATTGGAATCTCGAGATTCCATGAAGCAATGCTTCAAGACAAATTGAAATGGTAAATGAGGACCATTGCGTATATGTCAAGACATCTAAAAATGGTTTTGTGATTCTATCTCTATATGTGGATGACATTTTGTTAGCAGGTAACAATAAGGCATTGATAAATTCCACTAAGGAGTGGTTGTCATTAAACTTCGAAATGAAGGACATGGGTGAAGCAAGTTATTCTTAGGAGTTAAAATAACCTCGTGATCGGCCCAAACGCTTGTTATCTTTGTCTCAGGAGACATATATCAAGAAGGTTTTGGAAAGATTCAACATGACTGATTGTAAGCAAGTAGATCTCCCAGTAAGTCTAGGAGAGTCTTTGAGTTCTAAAATGTCTCCCAAGAATCCTACTGAAACTTAGGCTATCAAAAATGTACCATACTCAAGCGCAGTCGGAAGCCTTATGTATGCAATGTTGTGTACAAGGCCGGACATCTCGCTATCACGAGTTGGGTTAGTATCAAGGTTCCAAACAAATCGGGTCGCATTAATTGGAAGCTGTCATCAAGAAGATAATAAGGTATCTAAAAGGCACCGTGGACTACTCACTTGTCTACCAAGGGAAAGATCTTGTTTGATTGGGTACTCCGATGCCGACCGGGCCGGAGACCTTGATGAGAGGAAGTCAACTTCGGGATATACCTACATAATGAATGGAGGTGCTATATCTGGAGCGACAGAAGCAAACTTCCATAGCACTTTCAACTATGGAAGCCGAAATATATTGCATGTTGCTCGCCACCACGGGGAGGTTTGTGTGGCTCGACGATTCATCAAACACTTGTCGGTGTTCTCAAGATTTCTTGAACGGTTCACATCCGGATCGACAAACATGGCTGCTCTTTGCATATGCTAAAGATCCAAAGTACCATGGAAGAACCAAGCATATAGAGTTAAAATACCACTACGATCATCGACAAATGATCTTTGAAAAAGAAAGTGGTTCTACAACATATATCCTTGATCGGATGGTTCATGGATCCATTTGACCAAACCTATTCCAAAGGAACTCTTCCTTGCACATGTAAAAATGCTTGGGTTAAAGAGGATGTGATTATGTTAAGAACACTTTGATGGTTTAATGAATAAAAGTGCATTCTTTCGGATCGATTGCATTCTCATTATATCTTTGTTTATCATCTCATATGTATGTCGGTAGGGTTGGTTGGTTCACTCACATGAACAGTCACTTCCATTTTAAGCGATGGGAGTTTAGCTTGACAAGTCACTAAACCTTATAGGAAGGGTGGACCTAGTCTTAGAGTCATGCCCCCTTCTTATAATTGGATAAGAAGAAACAGGGCTTCATAGGGAAGATTCTCATTCTAAACCTACAAGCGGTTGTTGCCAAGTGGGAGCATAGTATCCTTGGAATTGTCATTAGGGATGACAACACTTGCATGGTATGAGTGGACATACAGATATCTATTGTTGAGTAAACAAATTAGATACTCTTGCCATGACATGTTTTCACACAACATGTGTATAGTTGACCACCACGAGAGCAAGAAAAGAAATATCCCTAAAATTCTTGCTATGTGAGCTCTATTGATATATTTTTGTTTAAAACATATCGAATGGTACCCTCCTTGAACTTTTGACCTTGTCAAGAAAATAAGAGGACTACTCGTAACTTTGGTTTTGCTCCCCACAAGCTCTTACTAAAAATTTGGATGCATTTGGGAAGTTGGTAGAACTCGGCGACAATGACTTAGCGTGCAAAGGGTAAAAGAACTGAAGGTTTATCACACAATCACTTTGGGATTCTACCTAGCGGAGGACAATTGATGATAATTGTGAATCATGTGATACGTTTTTGACTTTATGGTGTGGACTCATAGGGATGAGTGCTATTTGTCAAAGTGATGAAACAAACAGATCTTGGGGTATACACACACTCTCCAGGATATTAGGTTTTCGGATTCATCTTCTTTAAGATCACTTTCATGGTAGATCAGCGCGGTCGTGCTTTTCATTGCGACTTGCTACTTCACGAGATATCATGATACGTGTGCTAGGGTCACACCACGAACCAACCATTTGTCGTGTGAGACACACAAATGGCTAAGCATTCTACTTAAATGCTTCTCTTAGAAACCTTCTTCGCCCGTTGTGGGCGAGTGGGAGATGTTGGAAATAAAGGTTGGATAGGCGCACCACCAAGATAAGGATAAACCCGAGTATAGGACCCCTATCCTATCTCGATATTAGATGAGTATAGGACTCTATCCTATCGGATATTAGATGAGTATAGGATTCTATCCTATCGGATATTAGATGAGTATATGACTCTATCCTATCGATATTAGATGAGTATAGGACTCTATCCTATCGGATATTAGATGAGTATAGGACTTCTATCATATCGGATATTAGATGAGTATATAACTCTATCCTATCGATATTAGATGAGTATAAGATTTCTATCCTATCGGATATTAGATGAGTATATAACTCTATCCTATCGATATTAGATGAGTATAGGACTCTATCCTATCCAATATTGAGGAGGTGGGAACCTCTATAAATAGACCCCCACCTCTCACATATTAATCATCCGAACAACAAGAAAAGCTCTCTCTCCTTTAATGGCGACCTCCAACATTTTCTAAAGTAGAAGCCGGTAATTTGTGGAGATTCCATAGGTGGTATCCTCTAGCCATTGCCAGTTCTTGGTTCTTGGTTCGTGAAAAAAAGGTTGCTTCCGTTCGTGGTTGGAACTTGACTCAAGCAAAGTTAAGAAGAAGAAGATCTTGAGTGTGTCAAGAACATCTTCTCCGTAGATCAAAGCTTGGAACTTCAAATTGAAATTTCGTGACCAAGGTACGATCTTACATTTTTCATTTGCTTATTTATTTTATGCATGTGGTATAACGTAATTGTATATATCATAGGAATCATGCATGAGATATCGATAAAATCCAACAATAATGTTTGAATTGACCTTCCATATTTTCTCTGGACCGTTATAAAGTGTAGATCCACCTTGTGTGCTATCTTGATAATTCGCCATTACTCTGCTGTTACAAAATTAATGACTCCATGATTATGGCGTTGATTGAGCTCCAAGATTGCGCTAGTTGGTTTGCTTCTATAAATGGATGTAACTGATGTTGTGGACGACATGGGTGTTAGGTCGTGGGGTACAATCTGATGGTGTGGGACGAGTTGAAAGAGGACGACCTGGAATGTAGACACGTATACAGTAGTGTGGAACGGAGGGTACTTACATATGGTCTCATATAGACAAAACATTGTGTGCACGGTGCACCAAGAATTCAACTCCCAACTAGATGGGAACAAGAGCAATGATAATTGATCTTTTTAAAAACAGGTATGAGATATCCGCCAGCATTTATTCTGATTGTATGGCGTCCGAAACAAAACTAACGCAATTCAGAACTGTATTTCCAAAATTGTTACCAACAATTTTATGTTTGTACCTTCTTACAATTTTTACCAAAAATAACTTCTATTGGTTAGTTGATTAGATTGGCTGATTGGGCATCAGCAAATGAAACCTGGTTTCCTAGTTCCTTCTTTTATATATGTTTGTTCTATTAGGAATTAAAGCTCGTCACAATTAGTCGACTTAACACAGAACATAATACATACAGTAGTGTCAAACAAAGGTATCCCCTAGAAAACAAACACTCCTCTTTTTCTAACTCACAATTATTTTAAAAACGTGAAAATCATATTTGTTTGATTGTTTCTTCTGAATCAAGTGCTTATTTTACTTCCTCATATGCATGAATGTAGGATCCAAAGAACAGAGTCGCGATCATGTTTTCTTGGTTGTTCACTCTTGTATTTGAAAAAGAATTCAAGCTTATTTCAAATTTAAAATAAGACTAGGTTTGTTGTATCATTACTATATAGAAAAAATATAGAGGTCAATGAATAGTATGTATTTTGGTATACGTCCCCGAGACAATTTAGTAATTTCACTGTTTAAAAAATATTTTTTTTAGATTTTTGTATGGGCAAAATCGTCAATTTTCATTTAAAAAAGAAATATTTTTGTCAACATTATGAACTCCACATTTATTGTTTATAGTTTTTTTTTGGTAGGTCCTATGTGGCTTGGCTACATGCAAAAAGCTAGTATATATATATATGTTAGCTGTCTACTATATCCACTCGTGCTTATTTTGATGCCGAGGAATTACTTTACTATTTTAGAAAAAAATAATAAAAAAAAATACTTCTTTGTCGAGATGATAGAGCTGGCATTAGTATTTGTGGTTAATTATCGGTCAAAATTTGTGATTAATTATCACTAACCTCTTCTATAATGCCTTATAGTACCGTGTTCAAATAGAATTCTAATTTCTTAAGAAAACTAGCCTATATACACGCCCACGACACATTTTTTTCAACAAAAACTAATTTAAATGAGGCCAAAGAAAACAATACAAAAATAACTTTGGTGCGTCTGATTTGTGTGGGGCCAACAGTCAAAAATTTAAAAAAAAAAACGTAAAATATGTTAATGGGACAAATAATGGAAATGCCCCCATAACATATGCAAATTACGAAACTGCCAGGGTGACAAAAACATAGTCACCATTGCTCACCCCAAGATTTTTTATACTTTTTAGATTTAGATATAGCTATTGTGATGTCTAAGAACACTCTCTTACTTATGCTCTAAGATCACACAATAAAATGAATGAAAGGAACAAAATTAGAGAAGAAAATGAAGTGAATATTTGTTTATTTAGAAATGGCGATAACAGTTTGACAATTTCTCTCCTTTCCTCCCTCATTCTCTCTCCTTTTATACAATGATTTTTTTGATTATGAATGAATAAATCCCTTTTTTTTTTTCACCCTTCCAGTCTTTATATAGTATCCTGATTTGGCCTCGACCCAATCAATTTTTGCCACATGTCCCTTGTCTTCTTCCTTCCCTTTCCCGCTCAAACCTGCAAATGTTCAAACATAAATCCGAAATATACCGAAACATTGACCCTTATATCAATATTTCAAGTTTTGAAATATCAGATATATTAACTTTATACACGATATTTGCCCACTATATCGCCCCCTCTCGAAAATTTGAAATTTCACCTAATAATTTCAATTTTTTGAGAAGCGGTTAAAACACTTTAGGCCCAAACTTTTAACCAGGTCCATGTCCTTAACAAATTTAAAACAAACCGTTCATCTTTCCCACAACTTCCAGCTTCTTCAATACGCTTCATCTTCTTCAGAGCCCGATTTTCTTTGCTGCATTCTGCCTTCCTTTTCTTCAACAGAACTCCAACTCTTATAGGTAAGTTTGTAACTCCCTGCATTTTATTAGCTTTGCCATACCATATTTTGCTACATCTGACACAAATATAACTCTCATTCTCATAGTTATCGCTAGGGTTTTTTAAAGATGGTTACCATTTGAATATCATAATAACTACATATTTACACTACTGTACACAAGACTATATAATGTTTGACACTATCTAAAAGCTTATGTCTTTATCCCTTTAAAAAAAAAATTGACTTAGATATTCTTCATCGTACTGTTTTGCCCCTCGGATATATTCATTGTTTATATCCGTGTATTGAACTTTCCAATATAAGATTATCTATATCGCAATTTCCGATCTATATTATTGATAATATTATATATACTAACTTTTTCGTACTTAACATACCTTTGTCCTCGCATCTTTACATATAGTCCTCCCCATGGCAAGTGAAGATACCCTCTCCGATGATAATATTAGTAGTGAAGGAACTCCTTCCGATGATAGACTTCGTAGTCATAACCGTACCTCTACTTCTTTGGGGCGTTATCGGCCCCAAATGTCTTGGGAGTTTACTTATGTTGAAGAAAGGATTCCTTGTCATCCTTTCGAAACCACTGCTTCTGAATCTGAACGTGACACTATTGAAGATACCAGTCGATGGAGAGATGGGCTTAGCGGTTTTTTCATTAAAAGACCCAATCTAATGTTAGTTCAAACTGCTTATCAAATTCCCTCTACCCTATATCTACAACATTATGCTGGAACTCATACTTTCACTAAATGTCAGAGTGGCACTAGACGAGCGATTATTGTCACTGTTGGCCAATTTGCTGCTGGATTGAGATTATCTCTAACCAATCTCAATCGCAAAGTATTAAACCATCTAAATATTTTCCCTGGTAAGGGAATGGGTAACTTCTGGCGATTAATGTTTATCTGCAACTATTACAACAGTCATCTTTCCCCAGACCAATATGAATCCGATAGAATCCGTTTATCCGATATCCTTAAACACTATACCTTTGCTGAAAAACTTCCTGGTTATTTTTACCCTCGAAAACACAACAAATCAAACATCAAAGGCATCATTCAAAAAAACCGAAAAAGCAATAAAGAATGGACCAAGTATCCCATCATTGCCTTGGGTGAATGGGAAAGTTTCGATCCTCCTGCAAAACCTCCTCTGAAATATCAAGTATTCAAATTTTCAGGTATACCCTGCTCTTAAATTCGATAACTTCGATATATAACAGAATCCCATTCTGACATCAAACATCCTGAATATTTTCAATTCTTCTTCCTCACTTTGCAAAGGCTCGTGAGAACTCTGACCGAGTGCTTAAACTTTTAAGAGGAACCGATGAAGACATCAATATCAGAACTGGGGCTAACAAAGAAGGGAACCTCGCCTTACTGTTGCGCTTCTTGATATCAAACACTATCACGCTCCTCTTTACGTTCTTCAGATTCGAGCTCTTCATAAAATGGGTCAGTCGCCAACTCCCCCTCAAACTCCCTTAAGCACTTTCTCAGATGATCTTCCCTTTTTCATATCTTCCTTTGCCTTTCATGGCTTGCCTCCTAACCTTCCCAAAAGTTTCTATGACTATTTAGATGACAATTGTACCATGACTCCCAATCTTTTCCGTGAGATTAAAGAAGAGGTTCCTGACTTTTATGAATATCCGATATTGCAAAATATATTGAATGAACATCTTTTATTGTATACAGATATGACCCTTGCTTGTCAACGAATCCAAGTGTTAGTCGCCAGTTTCCTGCTAAAGACAAAAAGAAAGCTGTTGACACTACATCGGCCCAAGGCCCACCAGATAAGCGTCCTGCTCCCCTTTCAAACCTTCGACCCTCTTCTACCACAGATAAGAGTTCTGCTCCTCCTCCTAAAGAGACCTCTCACACTTCCTCATAATCTACCCATACTCATTCTGCCTCCAAGAAACATAAACCCACCTGGGGGGAGAGTGGACTTGCTGAAGGACAAACCCTCGAATCCCTGTCCTCTGATGCCAGTGAATTTTTCAAGCCTACCTTCCGCCTAATCGATGGGAACTTTATCCCTTTGTCTGCCTCGCTTTTCGGCAATAATCCCCCTAAGGATTTAGGCGTGGCGCTGGCTTCTTGCTGTGTTATTCCAAAGGATAAGCTTGTTATGCGCGTTGTATCTCCTTCACAACGCTTGACAAACTTCTGTGATGCTATTGAAAAGGTATTCCTTCTCCTACATCCTCTTTACTTTATTTCTCCTTTTTTTATTCTTATCCATTTCCGTTGCTTTTTTAGGCTAAGGTTGCTACACTAGCCCAATTTGATTCCTACTATAAGCAAGATCGTGATATTGGTCGATTGAAAAGAATAGCTGAGAATCAAAATCTTGAATTTGAGAAACTGAACCAAGAACTCGCTTAAAGCAAGAGAACAGCCAACTGACGCATGACTTAAAACGTCATACTAAAACTGCTGAACACACTCTTCAACAGAAGATTGCTGCTCATACTGACATGCTGAAGAAAGAACATGATGAGCAGCTGAAGAAACTTATTGAAGACTTCGCTATCACTGAGGCAAAGTATAAATATGCTTCGGACGCTCGATGATGAATTTAACGATGTAATGCTACAGTTGAATTCTCTTGATGATCGACTTGAAGTTTTCCGATCATATGTTCCATCTGATGTTCTTGCACAGTACGAGCTTTCTGCCGATAGTGTTCCTGCTGATGAATTTCCTACCACTGTTCCATCTACTTCTGCTGCTACCATCACAACAACAACTTGCCCCACTACTGATGTACTCCCATCAGATGAATTTGCTGAAATAGATGGTCTCCTTAGTACCCCCCATCTTAAAATTGATATTCTGTCCACCTTATTGTGTAATATTGGAATATTGTAACTACTCCCATTTTGCCACAATATTCCTTGATTTTGCTACACTACTATAATTTGCTTCTTTCCTTATCAATCACTTTTGTAAATTTTTATTAATTAGAAACATGAATTTCTCACCATCCCCAACATGATCCACATATCGCTAATATGTAGACTTATAAAATAACAGAAAACCTAACTAGGACAAGTATTATTGAAAACTTAGCCTTATATTAACTAAAAAAAAAAAAAAAACTTTTCAGCGGAAAAAAGTATCAACTAGGGGTGGGAATTTGGCAACTAACGACCTTAACCCCTAACGACCGACCGACCAACTAAGCCCTATAAAGCCCTCACAACTAAAGCCCTCACAGAGTTTAGGGTCGGGGCGGGCTGGCCCTAATGCCTTCTAGTAGGTGGCTAGGGCTAAGATTCTAAAACATAGGCCCGACCCCTAATTCAGCCCTCATTAGCCGACCCTAACCAAGCCCTAACCGCCCCTGTTTCATACTTTCACTATAAATACACATACTATAATTGTCCAACTCTTTGTTAAATATTTTAATTAAAATAACATTGTCCTTTGTAATTTATCACTTACACCCAAGGGTACTTCCAATAACTTGTCTTATATAATAAAAAACTTGTCAACTTAATGACCATGAAGAACAATGAGCACTAGCCTAATAAAAAATAAGACTTTATTCATTTGATCATCAAGTCAAAGTCCATAACTTATTATTCTCAATTTCTTTTCTCACTTATTTCTTATAAATTATATTTTTATTCACATCCAAGCCAAGTCTAAAACTAAAGATTTCCTTCCACACCATTAAAGCAAAATACAGAGCAGACATTTGTAACATAGAAACCAAAAAACAATATTTGTCAGAAAAATGACATTTGTAATCTCAAACCTTTCTCCATCATTTGTTCAAAAGCCAATATTTTCATTTCCATATACAAAGCTTGAATCACTTTTAAATTAGAAGAAAGGTAATATTATATTTGTTTGAATCTATTATAGAAATAATTTATGATATTACAAATAGTTTAACAACTTCCATGACCCTTAACCAAAACTATTATGTTTCTTCTTTATATCTATTACTTCTTCCTTTAAAATGATAATATAATTATTTGTCTATGTATTTCAATTTAAAATGTAATTTTAGTGAGGTTTGAGTACAAGGAAGAACAAATTCCGAACTCTCGATGTAATTGATTCATTAGATTGTGGATGTGCATTTAAAATTTTGGACTTATACAGGATTATTACTAGATTGGTTGGACTTTGAGTTTGTAGATTATTGTACATTTTTGTAATATAAATGAGTTTTAAAACTGATGTAGTAAAAAAAAAGAAAATATATAGGCCCGGCCCTAAAGCCCGACCCTAAAGCCTTTAAAGAGGGCTTAGGGTAGGGGGCTTGAGGTTTAGACTTGAGGTTTAGACTTGTGACTTTAGGGGGGCCCCCTAACCCTAATATTTGAAGGGCTTTAAATGTTTAGGGCCGGGCTAGCCCGACCCGGCCCATTGCCCACCCCTAGTATCAACAGAAAAAACAAATAACTTTTTGATATTCCATCAAAACTGGAGTATCGGCGATACTAAGACTTGTATCATCAGAATAATTAAATTTTTGATACTCCCCCAAAATTGGAGTATCGGCGATACTAAGACTTGTATCATTAGAATAATTAAAATTTTGATACTCCCCCAAAATTGGAGTATCGGAGATACTAAGACTTGTATTATTAGAATAATTAAATTTTCGATATTCCTCCAAAATTGGAGTATTGGTGATACTAAGACTTGTATCATCAAAGTATTTAAAATTTTGATACTCCCCCAAAATTGGAGTATCGGCGATACTAAAACTTGTATTATCAGAATAATTTAAAATTTTGATACTCCCCCAAAATTGGAGTATCGGCGATACTAAGACTTGTATTATCAGAATAATTTAAATTTTTGATACTCCCCCAAAATTGGAGTATCGGCGATACTAAGACTTGTATCATCAGAATAATTAAATTTTTGATACTCCCCCAAAATTGGAGTATTGGCGATACTAAGACTTATATCATCAAAATAATACATGCCAATATTGTTAAAATTACACATTTAAACAACGCACCTTCATAATCACGTATACCTCCTCCATACTGTCGATACAATCCACTTTATGTTCCCGGTATCGGTCCTTGCTTTTGATACCAGAACTTTTGACAATATGCCTAATATCAATATTTCTGCTAATATCAGGACTTTATATGCCCATTATCGGCCATTGTTTTTGATACCAGGACTTTTGACAATGCGCCTGATATCAATACATCTATCGACATCAGGACTTTTGACAATGTGCCTGATATCAATACGTCTATCGATACCAGGACTTGACAATGTGCTTGATATCAATACGACTATCGATACCAGGACTTTTGGCGATGTGCCTGATATCAATACGTCTATTAATATCAGGACTTTTGACAATATGCCTGCTACAAACATTTCTGCTGATAACAGGACTTTGTGTGCCTGATATCTGCCATTGTTTCTGATACCAGGTCTTTTTGACAATATGCCCGATACCAATATTTCTACTAATAACAGGACTTTTTGTGCCTAGTATCTATCATTGTTTCTGATACTAGGTCTTTTTTACAATATGTCTGATACCAACATTTCTGCTGATAACAGGACTTTTTGTGCCTAGTATTTGCCATTGTTTCTGATACCAGGTCTTTTTGACAATATGCATGATACCAACATTTCTGCTGATAACAGGACTTTTATACATAATATTATAACATCATTTCATTATGAATCCAAATATTTTATTATCACGAAAATTCTTGCTACATAGATTATTCCTCTGATAAAGCTGAAAAATCCCCTATTGATAAAATACCTTCAGATTATTAATATTCTGAGGTTTTGGAAGTAAATCACCATCAACATTTTTTAAGTAATATACTCCGTTCATTCCCACCTTGTGTATGATATGGGGGCCCTCCCAATTGGCTGATAATTTTCCTGCTCCCTTCTCTTTTGTCATTTGAGTGACTTCTTTCAACACTAAGTCGCCCTTTTGGAAACTTCTTCCCCTGACTTTCTTATTGAATGTTTTCTTTAACTGTCTGTGGTAGCAATCAAGTTGATTTCTTGCTTGCTCCCATTTTTCCTCTATGTTTAAAATCTCTGTATGCATTCCTTGTTCATTCAACCCTTTTTCCACAAGTAATGTTCTGGATGTAGATACTACCATCTCAACTGGAATTAGTGCTTCCATTCCATAGGCTAGAGTAAATGGTGACTCCCCTGTAGCTACTTTTGGAGTTGTTCGGTATGCCCATAGCACACTGTTTAGCTCATCGACTTATAAACTTTTCTTATCCTCCAACCTTTTTTTGATATTATCCATTATAGTCTTATTTGTCGCCTCAACTTGCCCATTCCCCTGAGCATAATAAGGTGCCTATGTGAAGTGCTTGATCTTATATGATTCTAGGAAATCTCTTACCTTGCTTCTGATGAATTGAGGACCATTATCCGATATTATGGCGTATGGTAAACCATATCGACATACCACTCTCTCAAATAAAAAAGTGATCACATCCTATTCCCTGATATGTTGCAAAGCTATCACCTCCACCCATTTAGTAAAATAATCGGTCACAGCCAGCATGAACCTTTTTTTGCCTCTCCCAGGTACTAGGAGTCCCACAATGTCCATTCCCCATAAAGCAAATGGCCATGGGTTTGACACACAATGCAACTCCTCTGCTGGAACATGAATAGCATGACCATGTTTTTGACATTGAATGCACTTTTTTGCGTATCGAAGACAATCTCTTCTCATTTGTGGCCATAAATATTCTTGCCTTGTTATCTTGTTCGCCAAGGATCTCCCTGCCGAATGATTTCCGCACTCCCCTTCATGTATCTCTGCGATGATTTGATTTTCCTCGGCGGCTGATATACATTTTAAATGTGGTCCCCCAGGATTTTTTCAATACAAGTGATCCTCTATTAGAAGATATCTTTCAACTCCAAATTTTATTCTTCTAGCTTCATTTTTATCTTTGGGTAATTCACCCTTGGACAAAAACAAAATATAATTGCTTAACCATGGCGCCCCCAGCCTATCTATTTCCATAATCTCAGGATGTTTTATATCGATACTTGGGCTCTGCTGGACACCCACTTGCAATATCCGTCCTTCTGTATTTTCCAACATAGCAGCAACATATGTTAATGCATCTGCATGTCGATTCTCTCATCGATCGAGGTGCTGAAATTTAATTCGGCTGAAATTCTAAAGCTTCTTTCTCACAAAGTTCAAATAATCGATCATATTATCGCATTTAGTTGAATACCCTCCATTGATCTGACTTACCACCAACTGAGAATCACTGAATACAGATAACTCCTTGACATTTAACGATGTAGCCATTTTCAATCCTATAATCAATGCCTCATATTCTGCTTCGTTATTCGATGCGTGGAATCCTAAAGTAACTGCTGATTCCAATCTCTGATTGTCTGGTGTTATCAGTACTGCTCCGATCCCACATCCTTTTTGACCTGATGATCCATCGACAAAAAGTCTCCACCCATTTGTACCAGCCCATGTATCATCCTTATCCATGTTATCATCAGGTTCTTTCAAATGTAAACCAATATCTTCTTCCATATTCCAATTTTCATCTTCAGCGGGAAAATCCGCTAGAAAATCCGCTAACACTTGACTTTTTTCTGAAACCTTATTACGATACTCAATTCCAAATTAATCTATAAGAACCGACCATTTTTCCATTCTCCCTGACTTGGTTGTTTTGGCCAACGTATGTTTCAACGGCAAATTTGTCATAATAATGACTAAATGAGTTTGAAAATAAGGCTTCAATCTTTGAGTGGAATAAAGAAGAGCTAACGCGTATTTTTCCAACATCGAATATCGCGTTTCAGCCTCGAGCATGGTCTTAGATTGGAAATAAACAGGTCGCTCAGACCCATTTTCCATTTTTACTAATACCGAGCTAATAGCAAAATCCGATACTGCTAAATATAAAAATAAAGTATCACCTTCCTCCGGCTTTATCAAAGTTGGCACTTCTTGGAGATACTTTTTTAATTCTAAGAAAGCTTCTTCACATTCTTCCTCCCATATGAACTTTGTATTCTTTTTCAGTAATTTGAATAAAGGTTTGCATCGGTTGGAAGTTCTTGATATGAACCTATTTAGAGTTGCAATTCTTCCTGTTAGCTTCTGTATCTGCTTTCTAGTACTCGGAGAAACCATCTGCTAAATAGCTCGAATTTGGTTTGGATTCACATCTATTCCTCTTTTTGTGACTATATACCCTAGAAATTTCCTTGAACTGACTCTGAAAGTACATTTCTCTAGATTGAGCTTCATATTAAATTGTCTGAATATCCGAAACACTGTATTGAGTTCTTTAACATGATCTTCTGTTTTTTTCGATTTGATTACCATGTCATCGATATATACTTCCACAATCTGTTTAATCAAATGCCTAAACATTTTCTCCACCAAACGCTGATATGTTGCTCCAGCATTCTTTAAACCAAATGACATTCGAACAAAACAATACAGACCTCCTTCCACAACAAACGCTGTCTTTAAGCGATCCGCCATGACGCCATGACAACACAAAAAAATATCCAAGTGCCCATTCTGTTCTATCGACCAATTCATCAATCCTGGGCATCGGATAATAATCTTTTGGACATTCTTTGTTAACATCTGTAAAATCCACACAGATTCTAACTTTGTCATTCTTTCTGGGAACGACAACAATATTCGCCACCCATTCGGAATTATCAATTTCTTTGATGATTCCACACTCCAACATCTTTTTGATTTCATTTTGCACCACATTTGCATATATCGGCCGAACCTTCCTATGTTTCTTATGCACAGGAACTGCTCCTTCTTACATATTCAACTTATGAGAACATATAAGAAGGTCAATACCCGGAAGGTCTACCATCTACCAAGCGAATATATCTTTATTTCTTCTTAAGAAATCTATCATATCTTGTCTAACACTTCCACTCATCTCTGTTCCAATAAAGGTGAAACAACTTTCATCACTCTGACTGATATTAACTTTTTGTACCTCCTCCATTGTTTTGCTCGGAACTACTTCTATCTCTGTCTTTAGCTCTGACGTAAATCTAAAATCCTGCTGATGCTTTATGGTGTCGGATTTTAGAGATAAATCATCTGCTAATTGCTATTTGGTGCCTTCCGAGACGCCCCCAGTATCTATTTTCTTTTCTTTCATCATCCCCTTTACAGTGACGAAATTGCATTTCTCAGATTCTAACTGATCACCTCGTATCTCATGTGGTCCATAAGCAGTCGAAAATCTGATAACCTGATAAAAAGTATTGGAAACTGCTCTCATAGCATGTATCAATTTTCTTCCTAATATAGCATTATGATCCGAATGATGTTTGATGACTATGAACTTAGTCATTATTGTTTGTGGACCTACCCTTACTGGCAACTTTATTTCTCCCGCTGGTCTAGTTGAAGTCCCATTGAAACCATACAAATTGAACTGCGGCTCCTTCAAATGTGACTCATCAAATCCGATACCCGTATATGTTTTCCAAAACAGAATATTGACCGAACTTCCGCAATCTACCAATATTTTCTGCACATCATAGCCAGATATCCTTAACGTAATTAACAATGCATTATCATAAGGTAACATCACCTTTGACAAATCATCAGGAACAAACATAATAGCTCCAGGTATACTCACCGCTACCAATGATGGATTCACTGGTATCGGCTCTATGTTCACCTCTAGCACTTCCTTCACCGTTGATATTTTTCTAATCTTATCCCTTATAATCTTCTTCTGTGGGATAACTCCTTTGTAAATCATGTTGATCACTCCCAAAGGCTTATCATTCAACATCGCTGTTACTTCTGGCAGAGCATTTGCCCTGAATTCGCGAAGCTTCTCATCTCGCATTAATCTGTCTACCTCTCTGAGTAACTGTAAACACCTATTGGTTTCATGATTTTTGACCTGATGGAAATTACAAAAAGGTTTATCTACTATTTCCCTAAGCTTATGAACCGGATGTTGGAAATAAGGCTCTTTTCCCACCCTCCTCAAGATATCTTCTACTGTTGTATTAATGACAATGTAATTGCTCGGATCTAACTCTTCTTTCAGCGACCTTTCAAACCTCTTTTTCTGCGATGGTTGGTTCTCCACCTTTGCAAAAGAATCTGTTGACTTCCTTTTATCAGACTTATTGTAGTTATCATCCTTAGCCGACTTGCTTGATTCCGATACCTGTAGTACTGATTGATTCGATGCCGCCATAATTCCCTCCTCAGCTTGCACATCTTTTTCAGTTTTATCATACAAATCTCTCAGAGTTTTAATCTCTTTCCGTAGCATATACTTGTGCATGTCAGATCCTGGAATAAGTCCTGTCTGAAATGCCATTACTGCCGTCATTTCCGACTGATCTAAATTTTCCACTAGCTGTGCCTCTGTCTTGAACCTAGATAAGAACGTCTTTAGAGATTCCTTCTTTCCTTGCTTAAGCTGGAACAAGACTGACACTTGCTTTGGTTTGACTCGCTGATGACCATAATTTGATAAAAACATTTCTTCAATCTCCCGATAACATGATATTGACCCTTCCGGTAGTGAACAAAACCACTTCAACGCTTTCCCCTTCATACTTGCAAAAAAAGATTTACATAATAATGAATCCAGGTAAGCTGTACCTTTATATATCGAAAACTGATGTCGATATCCAAATAAATGATCCATCGGATATGATGTGCCATCATATTGCGTGAACTTCGGAAGTTTGAACTTTGGTGGAATGGGCATTATCTCAACACTCTGATGTATCAGATTTTTGCTGACATCATCCGCCAGTTTTCTTATCGAAGCAGAAGTCTTTTCCAGAAGTTGGTTTTGCATCATCTCTTATATCATTTCTTTAGTGATAGGTTGCGGTATCGGCATTTCCAGTATCGGAGATGATTCTATAGTTCTTTCATGTTTTTCCGATGCTTTCCCCACAAAATGACTAAGAACTACATTCCTCTTCTTCCTCCCCCTGGACATCTTTTACAACCCCACTTGGACTTCCTTTCTTCATCTCTTGGTTCTCCTTTAGTAATATTGCATTTAGCTTTTCCACTTCCTCCAACCTTTTCAAAATTGCCTCTATTGTATTACTACCTTCCAGATTTTCCTCTTGATATCGCCAACTCCCAGAAGCTCTTGTATTTCTTGTTTGCGACTGATTATCGTTATCTATCCTTTTACTGTTTGTTTTCTTCCTTGGAGCCATTATGCTTCAAAACTCACTACCTTATTGACCTTTCTTCACTCTTGTACCTCTCAAATAAAGAACAACTATGGATTCTATATCGAAGAAGAAGAAAACATAAAATTTTCTTGTTCTCGATCCACAGACAGCGCCAATGTGATGTCTAAAAACACTCTCTTACTTATACTCTAAGATCACACAATAGAATGAATGAAATGAACAGAATTAGAGAAGAAGATGAAGTGAATATATGTTTATTTAGAAATGGCGATAACAATTTACAATTTCTCTCATTTCCTCTCTCTTTCTCTCTCCTTTTATACAATGACTTTTTTATTATGAATGAATGAATCCCCTTTTTTTTTCACCCTTCCAGTGTTTATATAGTATTCTGATTTGGCCTTGACCCAATCAATCTTTGCCACGTGTCCCTTGTCTTTCTCCTTTTTTTCTGCTCAAACCTGCAAATGTTCAAACATAAATCCGAAATATACCAAAATATTGACCTTTATATCAATGTTTCAAGTTTTGAAATATCAGATATATTAACTTTATACAGGATATTTGCCACTGCAGTTACTGTGTGTATAAACAATCAATATCGTTGCCCAAAGTTTCAGATTTTCATAAATTTTGCACAGAAGATACTCTCGTCGTTTGAAAGTCTTACTAGAATCTGTTGAAATGTCCTGAAATTTAAATAGAATTACAGGTACTCGCTGTTGAATCTTCATTCTTCTTTTTTTTGGTAAAGAATCTTCATTCTTCTTCAAACATTATCATTCCATAAACATATATATAATTTGGTGCCAACTGGTTATTCGTACAATGTATCAGAATTTAAGCTAATCATTGACATCCTAATCATTTTGTGCCCTTATTTCTCATAGCTTTATAGTCCTAAACATGTCCAGATAATCCTAATTCTTTTGATTATTGTGCATAGTTTCAGTCATAGAATGATTAATAAGAACCCCGAAGACCAATTTTTTTCTAGTTTAGGTTGTTCTGCACTTTTGCTGTAATACTCTAATTGCATATTTGCATCATTGATGGGTTCCACCTCTGACCAGTCGCAATCTTGCTTCTTTGGTTGTTCGTCTCTTAGTAAGTTAGTAGTGTTTTTTAAGTGTTGTTTTAATGATAATCATTGCATAAACAACCAATGTTTTTCTTAAGATTTATTCAGTATTGTTTAAGCTTTGTTAAAACTTAAAAGTATATATTTGCATTTGTTGGTCTAAATGTAAACCCGGCCCCTTGTTTATAAATTAGTATAATTGCACTCAACCGGCCAACATCAACTCTAAATTAATAATTAGCACAAGCCATGTAATCTTTACTAAATTGGTTTACAAATGATTGTGGGGCACTAATTTCGATCATTTATGTAGAATCTATTGGAATTTTATGCGCTTACGTTTGTTTTAATTACTTAAATACTACTAGACGATTCTGATAGATGCTTACATACGCTAAATTGTGTTTTGTATCATTGTTGGATGCAGTCCCAAAGATATTTTGTTTTGCTAAATCAAGTTTATTTGTAATGCTTACTGTATTTGAGAACCCTTTTTTCTTCTGGTGTATTCTCTAGCATTTGTGTGCTTTGCAACTTGGCTTGGTCCAACTGTTTCAGTTTCTTAAATATATATACATATATCTGTTGATTATCAAAAAAAAAAAAAAAACTCTCACAACTTAAACAACTCTGAAAAATCTAATGTTGGCTTTTAGTCCACCTAATACCAATTTTCAAGTTAACTTAAAAATCTTGTCGTCATTATATCATTTTGGATGTAGGTACTAGCTAGCTAAATTTAGGGGCTAAATTTTATCTGTGTCAAAATAATATCATGTTTATCATTTTCGAAGTTTCAAATCTAGAGCATTTTGCATGATACACAAATGTTAGCTATGGATTAGAGGAAAAAAAGTAGTAAGGGAAGATTGCATGAGATGTAGAATTCCAAATAAACTACTTAGGGGCTATTTGTTTTTTTGGGTTAAGTTATAAAAGGGTCTTATAAGACCACCATGTGTTATAAGAGGGTCTTATAAGATGGTCTTATAAAGTGGTTTGTTTTTCATTTTAAGTTCCTCTTATAAGCACTTGTTAAAATAGAAAAAACAAATACATAACATCTTATAGATGGTTATTTGACAAATATAACCCTACTTTACATCACATTTAACATGAATAGATTAATTTGAAACAAAGATATAGTTTGATTTTCGATTTCAAATCAATTTTGATAATTAGAATATCGATTTTAGGAAACTACTTTAATTGGCAGTGGTAGTAGTGGTCTTAATAGCACGGTGGTGGTGGTAGTGGAAGTGATGATATTGGTCTTATTAAGAAATTGGTGGTAGTGGTAGTGGTAGTAGTAGTAGTAGAAGTGGTGGATATCTTAATAGCACGGTGGTAGTGATAGTGATAGTCTTAATAGTACGGTGGTAGTGGTGGTGATGGTAGTGGTAGTGGAGGTAATGATATTGGTCTTAATAGCACGGTGGTAGTAATGGTGGTGATGGTGGTTTTAATAACACGGTGGTGATAGTGGTGATAGTCTTAATAGTACGGTGATAGTGATGGTGGAGGTGATGATGGTGGTGGTAGTGGTGGTGGTGATGATGGTGGTGGTGGTGGTGGTTTTAATAGTTTGGTGGTGGTAGTGGTGTTGGTAGTGTAGTGGTGGTGGGTTTTGTGGTGGTTTTAATAGTTTGGTTGGTGGTGGTTGGTGGTGGTGGTGGTAGCCCGGTGGTGGCTAATATTTAATGGAGTTATTTGAAAAATAAGATAATGAAAATGAAAGAAGAGATAAATGAGGTTAGGGGTATATGGACGGGGGTGTTTGAGTCATTTTTGAGTTATAAGACTTATATAATTGAAGTAGATCCAATTTTGATTACTTATAGAATTGGGCTCTTATAAAGACATTTCTAGTAGAATCATTATAAGAGGCAATAAAACAAATCAAAAAAATATCAAAAATCATTGGGCTACATCTTATAAGAGGTTATAAAACCTAAGAGGCAAAAACAAATGACCCTTGGTACTTATGCACCCTTTCCTTTATGCTTGAGAAAAAGTAAAAATAAAAAAAAAGTGTCAAACCAGGAAAACATTGTTTAAAAAATAAAGAAGATGACAATAACATTTCCTAGAAATCTATCATTATTTCCGAAGCAGTTTAATGATAAGATCTTCTTGCTGTCCAAACGCCAAATCTTGTAAGTCAAAAGTTGAGTCACGTGGAAGATCACACCCATCAATCAATTCAATAAATATTTTTGTCACTTGATTTAAATTTTAAAATTTCTGGCACATAGTATGAGCCTCATATTGTATTGATTATATTCCATTTGATTGGGTGACCAAGTACAATAATTCGTGATTAATGATCTATAACTTTATAAAAAAAGAAAGAAAGAAAAGATTAGGGTAAATTTCCCAATCGGCCGTGATAATGTCATTTTGTTTATAATCCGACCATTGTCAGCAACTCAGTGCAAAAAATTGCTGACATTACCCACTAATTGCTGATAAAATGTCCTATGTTACTATTTGTGGCCAGATCCAAATCAAAAATTTACCCAAAAGATTAATGATCTCATAAAAAGATTGCTTTCTTAAAGTTGGGTAAGTTTCGCAATGGGCCCAAATTCTCACATGGTGAAAGGCATATAAGAAAACCATCATCAAAGATCAACCATGAAGATCCCCATCAGCGCAAGGACCACTACGTCTTCATGTTCAGATGAACCACAAAACCTGTCACCTGTTGTTGTGGTCTGATTATTTATACAAATTGAGGTTTTGAGATGTCCCCAAAGATTGTATGCTACTAAGAGCATTTGCAATGCAGGTGGATAAAGGGGGTTTGTGACTATAGTAACCAGTTTTGTTGTAAAAAGGGTGTGCAATGCAGAAGTGAAAAACTGATGATTATTTTTCTCAGTTGAAATCAAGGTGAAGGTGAAATCTTCCACCGAGATAGTGGCTGACTTGTTAACTTAGGATGGAATGTTGGATTCTGTCTCGTGTGTTTTTTCCGATTTTTTTTTTCCGACATGTTTTTTCGGTTTTTTTTAATTTCAGACAAAATACCGAACGGGATGTTACATTCTGTCTCAATCAAAAAGCCTCCGGACGGAATCCAACATCCCATCCAAGAATTTTTTTCACCTTTGTATTGCACAGCTTCACTTTGCTTTTTACCATTTTGGTGAAATGAGAGAGAATAAATGCCTATATGTAGGTGAATAAGGAGGGGATTATTTTGACTTGCATTGCAAATGCTCTAGGAGTCAAAGAGAAACAATAATAATGTAGATCATCTAGGTGCCCATTTCCAGAATTTCAAAATCTCTTGGGACATCACGCTCGTTCTCCATCAAGTTCCACCAGAATGTTCGGCCACTTCTACTTCTTTTTTACTAAGTTAGCAAGTATATTGATATGAATATGTTGGTTTAATTGGGATTATATTTTCCAATTAACCTCAATCAAATCTGTAATACATGACATCTGGGAATTCCATTTTTTACGTAAGGAAGTATCAAATCGAAAGGCCCAAAATATTGACCTTGGGTTTTGTCATTTATATTATTGATAAATCGAAAATATCATTTTACATTTTTACTGATCAAGAAAAATTGTAAAACAGTGGTAGATATATATTGTATACATCAAGATCAGGCCCCTAATTTTCTATCTATATCTTGAAATTTCTGCAATTCTGCTATATAAGTATATGTTCGGCCATGGTCCCAAAATCTTGGCTGAGATGATCACAATAATGAGTCAGAAAACGCATGCCAAAACCCACTTTATCATAGCCCAGCATCGAAACTTTTTTGCTGGATTCTGCGTTAAAACTTGAAACACAGAAAGCCAACGTTGTGATTTGTGAGTCGGTAACCTAAATGAGTAATGGACTGAAATATTGCTGAAGACGTTATCATGTATACTAAAACTATCAAAAGCACAAAGCTAGGTGGAAAGGGACGCAACTTTATTTCATTTTTGGTTACGAGACACAATTCAGAAAGACAGATCAATGGACAACGAGTTGAATTTTGCTTTGGTTCATCAATGAGTTACTATTGAGTTATCGTCGGGGGGTCATCCAAAATCCTCAAAAGTAACATGAAATTCGAGGGATAAGTGGGCAGGAAAGATAAGATAAGTTAAGGAAACCATATGCTTTATTGACACAAATGGCACAATCCTTTATCATTGTTTGTTCAATTATATACAAGGTCACTTGTCAACAATTATGACCGTGAGATTGCTTGTGTAAGTTGTGTGGATGGTGTTGTCTTTTTTGGGTATTATTGATCGTTTCAGTTTAATTGGGTTCCACCCAAGTCCGCATCGCACTTTTCATTTTTTCTAGGTGTCGTTCTTTGGAAAAATGATGTTAACCTTGAATGTGAAGTTTGGTTGATTTTCTTACGCGTCATGCTGTGGTGAAACATGTTTGTTGCTTAAGTTGACGTACTGAAGCTCTTGATTCCATGTCTGTGTCCTTGCAAGTCAGGACATTATTTTTGTTCCTTTGATTTAAAGAATTGACTATTTACATTTTCATAAATGTTGAAATCCATTGTGCAGATTGTGCCATTGATAAAGCAAAATGTCAAGCTGGTTATATGTGAGAAAATTTTGAAGTCTCAAAAAATTTTGAAGTCTCAAAAAATCTTTTTTTTGGTCGAAAAGAAAATAATTCAAGTTCATGGCCCAAAAAAATCGATCGATTTCAAAAAGAACAGAGCAGAAAGCAAGTGATCAAGCAATCACACAAGAACTTTGCTGCTCTCAAGTCTCAAGTACATAGCAGTATAGCACGCATGTTAGGCATAACACTTGTAGTGGGCGGGACATGTCGAGATGCTGCAAAGAAAAGTGTTGAAAGTTGAAAGACAGAACTGTTATCTGCTAACTGATTTCCCATCATGGATTTTGTAGTGTAATTTTACAATTTTACAAGCGAACTCATACAATGAAAGTAAAATTATAATGACGCTGTTATACTTGGAAGAAAGTTTCTAACTACACTCAAATATGAAACTATGAACCTATTAAATAAGTTCAAAACCAGGTGCTATCATTTGTATGGCATCACAAAGTAAGATATATATCGCTGAGGCTCTTTTCCCTTGAATCTTAACTCATCAATCAATTAAGGACACGCCACAAGAAGTGGTCAACATCTTGGCTGGATCTTTTATCACTAAATTTTTTGTTTACATGCACACCCTGAAGTTTTGCTAAGGAACTATTCTAGTTGAATACTTGGCATTCTTCGAGCTCCATGCCTGACATCATTGGAAGGATATTTGTCTTGTTCTTTTAGTAGGAAGCTACTCCCTTCAATCTTATTATGACTTATGTACCAAAAAAATCTTATTAAGACCGTACTTTTCTAATGATATATGTTGAGCATACATCCATTTCTTTAACACCTCATCGGTAGCAGTTCGAATGAAAAGGTCGATAAAACAGACAGTACAAAACTATAACTAGTACCATGCATGTTTTATGGTTTCCACCATTATTGCAGCCTATTAAAATATACTTTCATTTTCTTGTATAGACTCTAGTCGATAGATGAGTCGCGTGATCAGTTACGTAACACATGGCATCATTATTGTGCATTTTATTAGAAAGGCATTACAATTTTGTGTTGGGAAACACTGTTATAGTGACGATACATTTTTGCTTGTTGGTTTAGATGTCGTTCGATGCTGCTATGGATCTTTTTATGGCTTAAAACAAAACTGTTTTCATGATAAAAACCTAAATTGGGCTGAAATCTATTTGTAATTCGCTTGGTTAGTACTTAGTAGAAACTGTACGTCTTCCCAACAATCAAACTAAATGAGTAACTGTTTCTTACAAAACTTGCATATTTCTTCTCTAATAGTCGCTGTATAATCTGCTGTGTTGGTCATTATTAAATATGTCCTGTATCCATGATGACTTCTATACAACATACCAGTCTCCGATTAATGATTTAGAGATCCTCTGTAACAGCGTCTCATAGCTTAATTGAAATTCCCTGACATTATATCAAAGACTATTAATACTGAGCAGTTGAGAATGCTCCCAGTGAAACACGTCAGCCCCATTTTTTCTCTTAGTAGGACACCTCAGTTTTTCCAAAAATTCGGCAGAGAAAAATCAAATACACGTCTTTTTGTACGCATAAAAAAATGAAAAAACAATAAATTCGAGAAAGTCTATTATCCTTATTTCTCTTTTCTCCCTATGCCCCTCCTCCCCTCCAAAAACCCTTGATTTCAAAAACGCCCGGTTTTTGCTTTTTCTTTGGTTTTTCAATTATTCGCCATCCACCCCGAAAACCCCAAACTCTCTTAAAGAAAAAGAAAAAAAATTGTCTACCCTTCTAAACCGTTGCAACGATTCCCGTGCCTTCGAAGTTCAAATTGAACTGCTCGCTCCAACTCTATACACCTAAATGTTCTGTTACTCCAAGTCAAATTGATCGCTTTTTTTCTTGAAGAGACCCCGACAGGTAATTCCCCTAGCTTTTGTTTTTCTCAATTTCTTAATTCAATTATATTTATTTCCTCATATGTGACTCTTGTGGATTTCTTCTACAAGAGAAATCATGATCCAATCCCAGTAGTTGATGATATTGAGAGGTCACATCACACCCCTTAATTTCATTTCTGTATTTTCAGAACTAACGAGGTTTATTTCTGATTATTGTTAAACTGACTACGAAAAAATGGTTGGGAAACAGTTACCGTGTTTCTATCTGTGGTTTGCTGGAAAATGCCAAAGAATTATCTATGGTGGATATCAGATGGGTGATGTATTTTTGAATTTTAGGTACATTAGAGCACCATTTAGTAGTAGTTTTTTCTTTACATATATACTTAAATACACACAAACCCACATGCACACACTCATATATTTAACATAGACACACAACTATAAATATGAGAAGGTCCTAACGTCATTTTCAGTCACAGGAAGCTCCCAAAATACGAGGTTACTGCTACTTTACAGGTAAGTTGCAAAATGCTTATAAAAGTGCTTCCTTCTTTGGTTGAATAAGCTGGGTTTAACTCCTTGAGTATATGTCTTTTGTATTTTCTGAATGCCAGCAAAGCAATTTTATGCTATACAGTGTGCAGGTAACAAAAGGACGCCTATGAGTAAAACGAAAACAGTGAAAGGTGTTGGCTGGGGTGTATCTGCTATTGGAACTGGTGTGTATATTTACTGGATTCCCACTTACTTTTCTAACATCATGATGAAGTGAAGAATTTCTTTTATTAGAAGAAAATGAATGCAACTAACAGTCTTGCATTAGCTTTTGGTAGCCATTTCATTGCATAATTTGCATTAATAATATACAAGACGCCTTGGAGCAAGTCCTAAATTATAGTAAGCCTCTTGTATGGAAATTTGGATTTTTAATAAAAGTGGTGAGGCAGACGCTGCATACAAAAATATGATGCAAATCTATCCTTTCTTAAGCCCTTTGGTGTCTAGGCCGTAGTCCCAATATCCAGTGTTTTTTTGTGTAAATATGAAAACTTACATGATCAGGGTGGCATTGGTTTATTGATCAATGAATCCGGAAAAATAACTATCTTTTGTAAGTTAATAATATAAGGAATTAAGCTTAGCAACAATTTCTCAATTATGATTATGTTGTGACTGCATAACGCACAAAATTGAATGAAATTATAGAATATTTTATTATGCTTTATTTATTACTTAATCTAGGTTGCTACAATTTCTTTCCTTTTCTGGATTTCTGGGCTCCTTCCAACTGAACCCTTGCTGAATTTAACTTGATTACTACTCTGTACCTTTTGGCAAGTCCTTGACGCTTTTCATGTGTACAGTTAATTTGTTTATTCTCCAGACACGTTCATCTTATTTGTGAAGCCCAATACAAGTGTACAACAGTCTACAAGGCTTAGCTTCATCCTTTGTTTTTTTTTTTTTGATAAATATTTTAGGGTTAGACTTGACCCTTGCCCGCATTAATTTCCAGAATAAACGTTCCCATTTTGAGGTCTAATGTTATTAGCTGTTTTATGGGGGAAGTTGGTAGAATTTAGGGAAAGTGTAAAGGAAGCTCTTGAGGCTTCTGGAAGTCCTGCGGCCCTAATTTGAGCTAATCCTGTGATTCTTGTCCATCAACATTTACGCAAAAAGGTGGTAAAGGATTAATGCAAACACACTCTCGAGAAGGAGTCAACAGCAACAAGGTAAGCATGGTTGATTTGGTTGGGGAAGTAGGTGTGAGGTCCGTATTGGTTATTGAGGAAGTGAGGTGACAACCAAAAGACTGGGTGGTTCTGTTCATGGCGACGTATTATGGGGAAATGGTGTTGAGCTATCTAACAGTATTGCACCTGCACCTGTAGAGGCTGGCTCTTTTGACAATATCGTGTTGGGAACGAGGGCATTAATGAAGAAAATGTTAGTGAAATTGCAAAGAGAATGTACAATTGCCAAAACACTAAAGACACTCGCGATTGGATCAAATACATGGTGGTGCCATTAGCAGCCAACTTGGGGATATCATCTGGTTTGGGAAGAAGGGGCCTTGAGAAACTCTACGGGGAAATACATGGAAATAACAACAAGGAGTGCGGGATCGAGCAAAATATGGTGCTCAATTTGGACGAAAATCAGCCTATCATGGAGGCGCATGAAGATAATCATGTAAACTAACTTAATGTATCACTAGCGATGGTGTAGTTGCTAATGATAGGGAAGAAATGTGGGATCTTTTTTTTTTTACTCCTATTGATCTGTACACTTCTTCCTTGAGTGTTCTATTTTGTTTCCGTTCATTTCAACAAAGGATTGTTTTTTGGCGTTGCTCAAAGTTTCAATTAATCACTTTTGAACAAACCTCTTGCAAACTCTGAAATAATATTATTTTTTACAACTATGACGCAGAGCCTTTGTTGCACTTAGAATTGTGTTGATTTCCTTAGACTTTGTCTTTTACAAAGAAACATGATATCATACAATTGACCATATCAGACTGTCAGTATAAGTGTGTTATTCTCCATGAATGGAAAGATCATTTGATTTATGGGTTGAACAGACATTACTACTCAATCAATATAATTTCAGGAAGAATTAATGAATTTGAGGGTAAGATGCTGCCGAACCTACATAAGAAGAAGTGGACTGATGGGCTGACGCTTCGACGATTTGATACCCACTCAAGGCATGTATAATTGACCTTCTCTTTTTACTGAATTTGTTCCATTCGTTGTCAGTTTATATTTTAATAATCGTTACCTTGCGAAACAATACCAAGATGATGTGTCTTGCAATTTTATTTTTAGTAAACTCAAGATAGAGTTGTAAGTTTGCGTAATAATGGATTGTCTATACTCTATAGTGATATTAGGATGTTATCTTATAGGTAAAAATCGAAACACATATGAACCCTTATTAAAGCGTGCACCTGTTAGTGAACTTCTAGCTACTAACTTTCATTTTGAAGCATCTACTTAGTAATTGAAGTGCTAGATTTATGTTAGTGTCAAATTGATGTAATCAAGTGACATGGGTTTTTATCCATAAGTGAATCAGATTAATATATTGGGTTCGGCCTTCAGTATACGAATTCAGTTGAATGATTGGCAATGCCCAATAGCAAGATGTTAGAATGTCCAGTGCCTAAGTCTACATGATGGACTGATAGGTAGCATTGAGATTGGGTGTCCAAGCCAATCATTTCCGATAGGTTACCGTCAAGGCGTCAATAGCCTACATGGAATATGATAGTGTCAACGTGGATTTGTTCATGTTACTATTCTCTCTCTTTCTATTTGTTGAATGCATTGCATAAATTTCTCCAGTAAACTTAAAATTTTATATTAAGCCAATGGTGACAGACTATTTTGATTTCTCGAGAAGAACATGTTTAGCTACAAACCAGTGTAGATGATTTTCGTAGCTTCAGAACGGCATCTATGCATGATTAACCACTGTATCCATTATCTTTTACTGTTTTAGCTAAATGGGAGTATCAGTTGTGTTGCATCTTTCTTGACTGGTACTTTGCAATTACTTATATTAGATTACTTATATTAGATTCAACGTTAGTAGTTACTGGATCAAACCAATTAAGGCTCACAATGAGAATCCCTGGATGATTTGATTGTCTCTTTAAGGCATCATGAACCCATAATTTCAGTATTTAACTTTCACCTGTTGTGACTTGCTTGCAGCAGGTTCACATAGCTCTGGAACCACCACTCTTCAGTTTTCCAATGGATTAGAAGTGATATGATGGTAGATAATTCACCAGCAGACATCGCATTCAACCTTAACCGTCTATTAACACAGGTGATTGATGATTACCTCTCGCTGCCTTCTGAAGAACCAGCCTCTACCAGCCCATGGATGACCAGGAGGATGTTACTGAGGGAAAACCTGAAAAAGATGGCATTGAAACAGTTTCCTAAAAGAAGAATCAGAAGACAAAATCCTGCAGAACCAAGTTCGAGCACAAAAGAAGTAGGCAAATCCACTTTTGATAAACTGAGTTCTTCCGAGTTGTTGCTCATCATTCGCCAACCCAAAATAAAGAGGCGGAAGAGATCTAAACAGAATGTTAGGGTTCGCGACCTGGAAACCTTAACTTCAGTTACACAGTGCTATAATTTGCTTGTGCCTCTCCCCAAAAATGCTCTGACGTCTCATAAAAGCAAAGAAACATATCAAGAAGGGACTACAATGTTTGTGGTAGAGCAAGAGCTGGCAGTACTAGACTTAGGGAACTCCATATATCATGGAAATATGCCACCTGAACCAGACAGAAGTCACAGTCAATGTTCATTGACACTCCATGAAATAGAAAAAATGGAAACAGAGAAATAATAAACAAAAGTTAGTCATTTGAAGCCAACACCAGGGACTGTTGCTCTTCAGCCATTTCATACAAGGAATTGGGAATGTGCCAAGGCAGGCCTGACAAGTGTCAAGAATATCTGAAGACAAACTCCGAACTTATAACCGCAGGATTTGGGTGTTCAAGCTTTACTGAAGCGGATGGGAGAGCAACAACACTTGAGCTAAAGAACTCTGGTATTTCACCACAACTTTCTGTAGATTCTTTGTTACTTCAAGTAAATGTTGGAAACATGAATGCGGAGAAAGAAAGTCCTACATTGTTAGAGGCTGACAGAGCATTGGAAAATGTAAGTTCATCTGAAAACACCAACAATATTTCCAAGATTCAACAGGAGCTTAAGGCTTTAAAGAAGGAACTAAATGAGAAAGCAGAAGAAATAGAAGACTTGATTAACCTGAACCAAACTCTTACAGTCAAAGAGTGTCAGAGTAACCAACAACTGCACGAAGCGCACAAATCATTAATCGAAGTAAGATTTGTTAGGATTGCAGGCACGTTCATATGTATAATATTCGAATACTTTTATCAGAACTCATAAAACTATTGATCAATTTGTTTATACTTACTACTCCTTGAAATAATCATTATACTTCTCAAAAGAATTAGTATAAAGGAAAATTAATTTCATATGGCAAGTTTGCTATTAATTTTTGATGCTACTGATGCATCAATTATATTTCAGTGGAGGAAGGTCAGTCAATACTCTGCCAATAGTAGGTAATGTATCTAAATGTTGTATTGCAGTTGTTAATAGTTTGACAAAATTAAAAACACGTAATCGTGAACTATCAATGTAGTAGGCCCAGCCGTATGCTAAACAACTGAGAAGAGAAGCTGTAATAGTTGGATTATATGCAATAGATCACACTCAGTCGTGCCAATTAGAAACTATGAATTGTGTAATTTCGGCTTTACAAATTTACATCAAGCAACAGCTGAAAGTGAGCTACAAGCAGAAAAGTCTGCGTAAAGAAACGTGTTAGAATCATTGAAGAGTTAATTAGACAAAATTTTACACTCTTCAAGTGCACCTACACAACAGGGGAACAAACCATGTAAAAATGGTGGCTCTGATATTTCTGAGAATGTTCCTGTTAAATTGGGTATCCATCACTTTTTCTGAACGGGATTAACTGCAAAATTTTGCTAGATTGACGTTTCCAGAAGTAATTAGCCGCTTCGATCCAGCGGGGGTGAACCAGGAACTTTTTATGCTGCGCAGCCCACTTAGCCTTGTCTGTTCCAGTGTGTCGAGACCACGTGTGTTACAGATGAATCAAGGTTTGTAGAACATGTGGCCCCTAATTGCACTGCCATCTCCCAAAGCTTTTGATTATGGGCAATCTCTCCTGTCTTCCAGACCCTGCTGAAAACTAGTTTACAGCCCTTCAGAACTTCTTGTCTTACAGTTTTCAGCACCTACAAAAAATTGGGAAGGATTGTGATTAATGCATGTGGATACGTTATCGTAGAGATGATACCCAACTCTGGGTTGCACTGATAAATCAATCAAAACACAAGACAATGCATGAGTCCCTCTCATGCTTATTGACGCATACGCAATTACCAGGAATTGATAATTAGTTTTAACATTCAAGTGAAACATTGTTAGTTCACAACTTAACATACCATCGAGCGTTTAAGTTTGTACTTCTTACTTATTCACAAGCCAAATAGGCCTAAAAGTTTTGTACCTGTCTTATGTCTCTGCTCATGCCATCGGCATCATGCTCCAGCAAAAATCATCAAGCAGTGAAAAATATTCCTACATAGAATTGGCCTTATTTAAACAAGAAAAAAAAAGGGAAAAAAAAAAACAGAGAAAAATCTTCAGTAATAATGTAATATACCAAATCAAAAACACATCTGGTGAACTCGCTTAAGAACATTAAGAATGTTTGCAAGAGCACCCTCAGCCTCGTTTTCATCAATCTTTGATTATGAGAGAGATTTAAGTCTGAAACCGAATTGACGACCACTTGAAGCAAAGAAATGATATCTTTCCATAAGAATTAGGTTTTCTCTATGCTTGCTCCATACCTAGAAAAGGTTAAACATGAAATTTGTTGTTGGTAATCGAGTTGAAGCTAAAGAACTAAAAGTCAGTAACCATAATGAGAAGAAAAAAAAGAAAAAAGAAAAAACCAATGAGTCTTGACAAGATAACAACCTTTCAATCTAAGTAAGCACTAGTAAAATCTTTCTGTTTAAGAATGCACTTCTTCGAGATGCAAGACGTATCTTGAACTTTTGGTTTTTTATACTTCAGGAAATTGACCAGTACATAAACAAGTGCACTAATAATAAACGCAAATTTCTTTTCATAAAAAAATATGAATAAGCTCAAATTTCTAGTTAATTGTTCAAAAGGCCCACACTCATAATTGTCTTTTGGGAAATATGGATTCGAGCTCCTCTAGTACTAAAGGCTAAAGCGTATGTCAGCGTATTCCACAAAAACTGACAAAGTAAATCGATTATCTCAACCGTTCAATGTTCAGCTACACAGTACATCAGCTACCTCCACCAATGCTTATAATAAGATAGCATTAGTTGCCCATTACACTTCTACTTACCCATCTCCTTTCCCCCCCCACACATATATATTAAGGGAATTTGTGTCAGAGACTATTAAGGGAACTTTCTCTCTATCTAGTATATTAAAGGGAGTTAATATCACACATGACAACAAAACTTTCTTCCTTTGATGATCTACCATGCCCATACATGGAGCAGAAACAAGACCACCTGGAAGATAGGGTGAACCAAGATTAAAAACGAAGGTCTTTGTTAATGTTACGGTCAAAAAGTCATCTCCTCATATTAATGATTGATGATGTAGGTACAACCCCAATGATCCACAGGTTTAATGCAAAAAAATACTGCTCCAACATTATAGTTGGTTAGCAAGAGTCTTCCTCACTAATTAAACAAAAATATCTATCGATTAAAAGCAAATTAATACATAAATACTAATTGAGCAGAGACCAACTGTATGACAGGGATGCCATGAAACAAGTCAGACTGAAGAACGAGCTAAACAAAAGCAAAGACAAATAACACTTAAATTTTTCGTCCAAAGGGCATAACTGATAAGAAATTGAACTTACAAATTCTGTGTCATCAAGAATGACCACGGCACTCTGCACCAAGCACCACATCAAGACCTTTCTGATGTTTTTGGGTGCAATCCGCTTGAGAAACTACTTTGCAATCAAAGTACACTCTTGCTGGATCAAGTAGATCTTCCATTTGTAATGCTTAGGATTTTTCTCCCATTGTGGAAATATGCATTTCATACATGCTACTGGCTTCTCTCAGAAACGTTCGAACAAAGGGCCTCAACTTTGTCATCATATGCATCCTGTCCAACTTGAAAAGGCTCCCCTTTGGAATATTTACCACTATTGAATTGTTAATCAGCAGTAACAATTAAATACAAACAATGAATAAAGCTAAATGAATAAGCAATAGTCAAGAAATGTACGATTTCATTCCAAAAAATACAAATTGCATGAAACTCAATTTTTTACGTCTTTGCATCAATATCACAATTATTTGATTAAAAAGAATCGGTATAGCAAACTTCTACACGAAAACCTGTTATTGAAAGTGTAAGTTGCATTTTGTAGAACAAGTTTTCGGTAGTGTAAACTAAGCCATCGATGAAATATGGTCCTAATGTTAACCAAAGTTACATATGAGCCAAATAAACAAAACCATAGCATTCGTATACATAATACCGAAGGGATTAGAGAATTTGATTTTACAAGACACATTAACCACTCAGAAAAACAGGGTAAAACAAAATGTGTGAAGACCTTAGGTCTACAAGTACATCTGCTAAATGGCCTCTAATTGGTAAAAACATGAAGAATTGAAAGAAAAAATAAATTAAAAAAACAAAGTGTTTTAGTCCCTTAGGACAAGGGCTGTTGAAGCTCGAAGCAGTTTGAACGATCAAGCTTCACTAGATATGCTTGAAGCGTAGGTTCCACATAAGTGGGCAAGGTAAAGTTCACCTTAGTGACATTTAACGGATTCAAGCTGCAATACAGCTATCACATCGAACCAATAAAGGAATATAGTTCATTCAATCTCATAGCTTATTTGTTGATACCACAAATAAAGGCATAAGATCAACAACCCACCAAGAATTATTTACCATGATGCCAGACAAGAATGAGCTATGACATGGATAGGGGGAGGGGGGGGGAACCAATATGTGGAGACAATTGTTTTTGAGTCTATTATATGGGACTACAGTCTTTAGGCCAACCCATCCTATCATAACAAGAGAAGAACATCCCGGTGTTGGGTGTCTAGCCTTTATTTTAAATCTTGCTATTTCTGTTGCAATCATACTAGATGCACTATAATATTTCCTTGTTTAGGATTTCTTGTTTGTCTATAATAATTCTGGGTTCAATAGGGCTACGGGTAGAAGTTTCCAAGAAGTAATCTTGAAATATCATTGAAAGAAGTATCCTAGACTGAGCAAAAAGAGGAGGAGAAACGTATGAAGTGGCAGTATCCATGTCTTATCATGTGTATAGATATGACATATTGAAGTATTCATGTATCATCGATCAGGAATCTTTTGAAGAAATGGACCATAGTATCCTCTTTATTTCTTTCACATAAAAGCAAATAATTAGAGGAAAAACTGTGAAAACATATATGAAAAAGATGAGAGGTGTTGTGCCTCATTAAAACAAGACACTAACAGCGGTACAAGATGGCCAACTATTAGTGCTTGGTTTTACAACTTTTTCTGAATGACAAGCCTGTTGTGTAATGAGATTAGTAACTCGGTAATGCTGGCGGGGTTTGAACCCCAGACCTCTGGTATGATCACCCAAAGGTTATACCAACTAAGCAAGCTGGTACCTGCCTTGGTATTAATACTATTGCTAAATGAAATTCATAGTAGCTGATGAGATTCATCCTGAACTATCATCAATGCCTGATAATTTCAAAAATCAGTGCCATTAGATGCAATATGTGTAAGTAGCACTATCAGATGTTCAGTTTCAGAAACTACTGGTATTTTTAGATGTTAGAGATATTGCAGCGAAAAACATTCGGTCATTGCATTTTCCTAGGTACATTTCTTTTCTTAAAAATTTCCCTATCAACCAAACACGCCCAGAATTCTGAATGTTTTATGATATCTTTACATACAATGAAATTCAGTTCAAAATAATAGGTTCATAATGATTTCCTTAACACAAACAGGTAGAATTACAAAAAAAAAATAATAAAAAATAAAAAAAGAAAAAAGAAAAGAGAGAGAAATTTACAAGCAGGTAGGAAAGTAATAGATCTCACCTTGCAAGGAATCTATTTGGTTATTTAAATAATCCTCCTCAGGAGAGAGATGAAAAAGTCTAGTTGAATTGAGTAATGTATGGTCCAAATCCAAACCGCAAGCAAAGCTTTCTGTTTCTCAACAAGCTCTTCAAATCAAAGCCACGTAATCGATCCATTTCATCACGGACAATCTTTAAATTCTGCAAAAACATATTACAAGAGATGATTAAACAAATTTAATTGAACACATGCAAAGCATATACAGAAGTACATTACGACTAATCATTGTAAGAAAAAAACATATGGACAAAAAGTGAAACAATTTATATCCATTCTGATTCAAAATTAAATTGGCTCTAATGTGGCAGCAAAGTTATAACATACTACAGTATGTTCAAATGTTACAAAATCGATAATTTTCACACAACAGACTCATGTCGCCAGATCTGCACAAACTAAACCGCCAACAGGGACTTCCACACCTTGACAACAGCCCTACTTTAAATTGCTTGGGTCGTGAGGAACCATTGCACCCGATTGAGCAGACATAAGTTCATTGATCTATAAGCATCCATGAGAAGCGAAAATACCATATGAAACTTACTTGTGCATCTAGACTGGAAGAAAAAAGGTAAGTATAACTGTACAATTAGAATAACTGCATAGCCAATGACGCTCTAGATAAACAGAATCTTCGTGGTTTACCGGCACCAAGAGTTATAGGGAGCGAAAATTTTATGAAAATATAGCCCATGCCCCATTCTGACCACCACCCCTTAGGCCCAACCCATAACACTATTGTTTGCTCTCTTTGGCGCAATAGTAAAACAAGACATTCCAAAGAGCCCATCACTTAGATAGCTCTTGCCCACAAATACATCATTCTTAGTAAGTACAAACTTATCATAAACAAAGACTAACTTAAAGTCATTCTTGCTTAGCAGCGACCCAGAAACTAAATTCTTACGAATATCAGCCACATAGAGCACATCATTTAGAGTTAGTTCATTTCTAGAAGTCAACCTCATCACTATTTTCCCTTTGCCTTCAACATTGGACGTAGAAGATTTTCCCATAAAAAGTTGTTTTTCCTTCTCCACAACATGATAAGTGGTGAACATCGACTTGTTGGAGCATATGTAGCGAGTAGCATCAATATCCACCGACCATTCCCTTTCATTTCCAACCAAGAGACATTCAAAACCACAGTAGATAGGTTCATGTCATTAACATTGTCAGAAAGCTTCTCTATTGTCACATTTGCTTCAGTCTTTTGCTTCTTATACTTCTTTGGCTTACGACATTCACTTGCCTTATGTTCAACTTTGCCACAGTTGAAGCAATTGCCTTTGAACTTATTAGACACACTCCTTTCATCTTGATTTGTGTAATCTTGGCGCTTCCTCTTTCCTTTGCTTTTCGTGCCTTCCACAACATTGGCTTTTGCCACCATGAGATCTTTGCCCTTTTTCTCAGATAACGGTTATCTTTCTCTATCCTTAGACTGACGATCAGTTCTTCAAAGTTCATCTCTTTGTGTTTATATTTGAGATAATTATTAAAATTAATCCTTCTAAGATGGTGGTAACGTCTCCACCACATCAACCACTTGGAATGACTCACTCATACTCATTTCTTCAGCAATAACATCATGTATGATTACTTGAAGTTCTTGAACTTGACTTATGATAGTCTTAGAATCTGTTATTCTGAATTGAAATCAAGAAATCTGTCAACTATGAATTTCTTCATGTCAGCATCTTCACTCTTGTATTTCTTATCCAAATAATCCCAAAGTTCCTTAACGGTCTTGAACACACTATACACATTGTATAATGAGTCAGCCAACCCGCTAAGGACATAATTTATACATAAGAAATCAGCATGATATCAAGCATCTTTTGCCAACACCTTTTCCATGTTAGCTTTATCATGACTTATTTCGGGAGCCTTATCCCATAGAAATCTTGTCAAGTTAAGAGTGGTTAGATAAAAGAGCATCCTTTGTTGCCAGCGCTTGAAATCAGTTCCATTAAAATTTTCAGGTTTCTCCCCATGAGGAACATAATGGGGAACGACATTAAGGACTGCAACAACAGTAGAAACAGGAGTAATTGGTGGGGTTGCCATTTTTGAAACAGAAACAGGCTTTGTTAATATTCGAAAATATAACAAACTAAAACATAAACAAATTTTGTTGGTAGCAAAAACTTGATTAGTAAGTATAATCGAAAAGAATAAATCTGTGTTAAGTTGTTAGGAACCACAACCTAATTATATTTACACTTTACCAATGACAACAATAGTACAAATATTTCTCTCTTATATACCAAGTACGAAAATTTCAATTCGAGCCTAGTGAAGATTCAATATGTCCTTAAGACGGATTTTCCCCTTCACGGTGCTTCAAGATTGGATGGGAAACTGTCTCCCAAGATAGAACATATGCATTTTCGAAACAACACAGTGACTGTTCGAGACAACATAGTGACTTTTCGAAAGGTCGTACATTTTCGGCATAATGCAACGTTTCGAACCATTACATCTTTCGAAAGATCACACCCATTCCGGCATAATGCAACGTTTCAGACCATTACACTATTTCGGAAATGTTTTTTGCTTTTTACTATTTCAAGTGAAACTGTTAAGCCTTATGGGCCCAAACGGATTGGGCCTTGTTAAGAAATTGTCTGTCCAAAAAGAATATACACTACACACCACCTAGCCATGCCCCAGCCGAACGGTGACACGTTGTGTGTTTTTTGTTGAGTTTGCTTGCATTCCGTTTCCACGGAAAATTAGTAGTACCCATCAGCAACGGTTTATAACCGTTACAAACTAATTTTAAATTATTTTTTTAAAATTAACTTACAATTTTGCAACGGTTATAAATCGTTGGTAAAAATTTTAACAAATTACCAACGCTTAAAAAGCGTTTGTGAAATAAAAAACCGTTGCAAAGGTTTTAAATATGTGTACGAAATAATTATAATAAGCGTTGGAAAGTTACGTTTTTGCAACGCTTTAATAAGCGTTAAATTTCTGTTTTGCAACGCTTTTTAAGCGTTCCAAATATTTTCAACACTTTACCCACGCCATATTTGCAACGCTTAAAAAGCGTTGCAAAAATTATTAGCAACGCTTTTTTGCCGTTGCAAATAGCCTGTTATGGTGTAGTGGAAATCAAGAAATCTGTCAACTATGAATTTCTTCATGCCAGCATCTTCACTCTTGTATTTCTTATCCAAATAATCCAAAGTTCCTTAGCGGTCTTGAACACACTATACACATTGTATAATGAGTCAGCCAACCCGCTAAGGACATAATTTATACATAAGAAATCAGCATGATATCAAACATCTTTTGCCAACACCTTTTCCTTGTTAGTTTTATCATGACTTATTTCGGGAGCCTTATCCCATATAAACCTTGTCAAGTTAAGGGTGGTTAGATAGAAGAGCATCTTTTGTTGCCAGCGCTTGAAATTAGTTCCATTAAATTTTTCAAGTTTCTCCCCATGAGGAACATAATGGGGAACGACATTAAGGACTGCAACAACAGTAGAAACAGGAGTAATTGGTGGGGTTGCCATTTTTGAAACAGAAACATGCTTTGTTAATATTCGAAAATATAACAAACTAAAACATAAACAAATTTTGTTGGTAGCAAAAACTTGATTAGTAAGTATAATCGAAAAGAATAAATCTGTGTTAAGTTGTTAGGAACCACAACCTAATTATATTTACACTTTACCAATAACAACAATAGTACAAATATTTCTCTCTTATATACCAAGTACGAAAATTTCAATCCGAGCCTAGTGAAGATTCAATATGTCCTTAAGACGGATTTTCCCCTTCACGGTGCTTCAAGATTGGATGGGAAACTGTCTCCCAAGATAGAACATATGCATTTTCGAAACAACACAGTGACTATTCGATCCAACACCGTGACTGTTCGAGACAACATAGTGACTTTTCGAAAGGTCGCACATTTTCGGCATAATGCAACGTTTCGAACCATTACATCTTTCGAAAGATCACACCCATTCCGGCATAATGCAACATTTCAGACCATTACACTATTTCGGAAATGTTTTTTGCTTTTTACTGTTTCAAGTGAAACTGTTAAGCCTTATGGGCCCAAACGGATTGGGCCTTGTTAAGAAATTGGCTGTCCAAAAAGAATATACACTACACACCACCTAGCCATGCCCCAGCCGAACGGTGACACGTGTGTGTGTTTCTTGTTGAGCTTGCTTGCTTTCCGTTTCCACGGAAAATTAGTAGTACCCCTTGGGGCCCAACCCAAGTAGCCTCAATTAGGCCTTATAAACTCAATAACTCTTTGGTTTTCTTTCCATGTGGGACTAAGTGTTTTTCACATTCATTTATCAACCATTTCATCTCAAGTGGGGTAATTTGGGAGACAAAATTATCATTCATTTCTCAATGGATTTGCGCAACTCCAAGTCCTATGTGTTCACAACACTATAGACTTTCAATTGCAACCCATTTTTCTAACAATTATATTATGCAATATGTGCATAGTATCTATTGGATTGGAATAGTCTAGACGTAGACTTGTCTCGTAAGATTATATTTCTTGATCTAGGTTTATATGGTAATATTTTATCTCTTGGATTTGTTCATAATATTTATTTCTATTTTGATGTATGTACTCAGCCGCATCTATTTAAGCATTTCCTTTCTCAACCTAAACAATCCAACTATCAATGAATTCACCCCTTTTAAATGTGCATTCAGTATAAAAATTGGGTCGAAAGAACCAATATTCCATACTTTAAAGTACAATCTAAATTCTAAAGAAGCACTCATTAACGTGTTAGCGTCTGTAGGATTTAATGTCACTTGCATTTACGGACGGAGTATGTCCCTTACAAATATGAGTACAAACCAATCTTTTTCCCAATCCCACGACTTTATAAGCTGCATGTCGTTGGATGATATGATGAAACTATGAAAGTGATGGATGGACAACAACACACGTAATGCGGTCTGCGTGTGCATGAAGCACTTTGATCTTATTATTCGTATTAGTAAAATTGTAATTGTATACATGCATAAACATGTACTGTCATCATCTGCTCCAGCAAAACCATTGCTTACGATAAACTTTGCTGATCGAACTGGCCGGTTGTACGTGCACTCACCTTAAAATATTTTAGCAGTACAGAGAGATTGTAGTTCCAGATGCAAACACATCCAGACTCAAGGCTCGTAACAGTACATGGTTCTGTTGGGAGTAGTGTAGATTCATTGACAGCACTCTTTCTGATCGTGAAACGAGTTTGCTCTTGATCTTGTATCCTTCGTTAGACATTTTTATTGCTGCCAAAAAACAATGATAATAAAAACCATTAAGGAATTAGAGAATGTGATTTGTTTGCACGATTTCTAGGTCATCAACCAACTTAGGCAAAGCAAATAGTTCAACTCAATTTTGTCTTCCTCATTTTATGCTGAATTATATTCTCTTCTGTGCAACAATTTCAGTGGTAGTGCCGTAGTGGGAATAATCGTAAACCCACGAAGATTATCAAACTAAAAAAATCCAAGAAATGGGCCCTTCCTATCGATCCATACCACATAACCTTTCTATTTATCGGCCCATACCACATAGCGGCCCATACCACATAGCCTCACTGTTTTCCAATAACAGGGCAAATCCAGTCTGATTTTTATTTTCTATTTTATTTTATTATCCGTTTGACCCTTTTTACAGATTCATCGTAATTTCTACCAAGAAGAACGCCGATTCATCTGCTTGGATAACACGATTTGACCTCCTTTGTTTCTCAATTGACGAAAGAAGGTTCGACGCTGAAGAGATTCACCTCTTTTCCATCTTCTTTGCAATTTTGATTTTGACCATGAAAATTTAAAAGTTAAATTGCTGAAAATATTGTTTCGTTGGTGATATTGACTATATAAAAATACATTTACATATGTTCATCAATTTGATTTTGTTGTTTTCTGCAAATGCAAATATGGATGGGACTGCTCTTTTTGCTATTATGTACGAGACGTAAATTATGAGTTTCCATGTCAGGACTAACGGTGTGATTGCTGATTCAACGTATGATTTCTGAAAAGTAGCTAGACTTACTTCATTGTCTATAGAACTGTCTTTTGTAAGGGATTCAAAACGTATTGTGATAGATACTGACTTGGAGCTTCAATCCCTTGTTTGCTTGAATTTGTTTAAAGGTTTTTATACATTCTTGATAACAGCATCATCAATTGGATTTTTTTCTTTGTGTGCGCTGGTTCTAGTTCCAAAGTCTCTCTTCAGGTATCTTCTTGTACTTCTAGTTCTTCTATGTCTTCTGCTACATATGATGAAAAATATATTAATGTCACTTCTTTGCCTATTTTGACTAGTGTGGGACAGAGATTTCCTAGTGGTGCTACTAATTTTCGTATTGAGCTTTTACGACATTGTCTTGTTAATCATTACAGAGTTCTTATTAAGAAGAATGATCTTAATAGAGTCACGACTAAGTGTTATTTGAAGACTAAAACTGGGTGTCTATGGAGAGTTCACTCATCCAAAAAGTATAAGATGTCGAAGTTCTTTGAAATAATGACAATGGAAGCAAAACACACATGTGGGGCTGAATTCGCTGTCGTTAACAATCCCCCAGTGAATAGTAAATTTGTAAAGAGTATTGTTTTAGATATGGTGAGAGACAAACCTTTGATTAAGCCAGATGAAATCACTGACCATTTTCTAAGGGTATATGGTGTGAACTTGAATTATTACTTTGCACATACCAGCAGAGATCTTGCATTGAAGGAGATACATGGGGACCATGCTTTATCTTATCATCAGTTACATTGGTATGTTGGAAAGCTAAAAGAAACCAATCCATGGAGTCATATTGTTTTGGAAAAGGAATCAACAACAGGAAAGTTCAAGAGATTATTTGTTGCATTTGGTGCTTGTATTCACGGCTTTAACTTCTGTCATCCTATGCTTTGTTTGGATGGAACTTTCGTGAAAACAAAATACAAGGGGTGTATCTTGTCAGCTACTACCAAAAATGCAAATGAGGGTCTGTCCTTTTGAGTTTGTGACTTTTCACATAGTAGTTCATAGTAGTTTGTAAAACTGAATAAGCATAAACTATGAAAATTTACGTTCACATAGTAGTTTAGCCTATGCATTTTAATATTTACATAATAATTTAGCCTATGAAAATTTATTTTTACATATAAGAGTTAAGTTTTCATAATGAGTATGGTACGCAAAACCAAATCAGTAATTGATGTTTATTTGTGTTCTAGGTATTTTTCTAGTAGCTATGGCGGTTGTACTTTCTGAAACTGATGACAATTAGGATTGGTTCTTGGAGCAACTTAGGTTGGTGGTCTCCAAAGATCGTAGGCTAGCTTTTATATCTGACAGAAATCATGGTCTACTCGTGGGTGTCTCTCACATTTTTCCTGATTCCCATCATGGTTATTGTTTGTGGCACCTTAAAAATAATCTTAATTCAGCTATGCCCAGCAACCATTGCTTTCGCTTGCATACCCTGGATCTCTTTTTAGACCTTGCCTATGCTGGGACGCACCATGAGTTTGAGAAAGTGATGGCTGATTTTCAAGATATTTGCGGCAATCAAGTGAAAACATTTTTGTCCACCATATGTTATGAGCATTGGTGTAATGCTTATTTTCAAGAAAATAGATATGGCGATATGTGCTCCAATATTGCGGAAAGCTTCAACTCTTGGATCCTACTAGGACGCCACTTGCCTATCACTCCAATGATGGACAAGATCCGTGGGAAAATTATGAAAATGATGTCTGATCGGCGGGAGTTGGCTAGGAGCTGGACTACTATCTTATGTCCATCTATGGAAACTTTATTGGCTGAGAGAATCGAGGTGGGGAGAAGTTGGGTGGTTCTTAAGTCAAGGGAGGGTATTTTGGAGGTGCGTGCTAATCATACTTACTTGGTTGACTTGAATAGAAGTCACTGCTCTTGTAATTGGTGGAGAATTGAAGGATTCCCTTGTGCGCACACACTGCGCCCCCTTTTGGCTGATAGATTGAATGTGTATACCTACTGTGATAAATTCTTCTATTCTCAGACATTCCGCGATATTTATTCAAGAGCTATAATACTTATGGAGAACAGTAAAATGCCTGCTAAGGTACTAAGTGTGCCTGATTTACTAGCTTCAGATCTGAAAAAGAATATGGGGAGACCAGACAAGAAACGGAGGCACAACACGGGTGCTACAAGAGGTAGGAAGAAGAACAAGGGCCCTTGCTATGGCCACCGCAACCCAAGAGTAGGCTCCACTCCTACAACATGCTCTGCACCAGTTCAATTATCTATTCTTTGATGGTTGCTTTTATATAAAAGCAAGATGTCAATGAATTTGCATTTTTTCATCTATTCTTTGATGTTGCTCGTATATGAAAAATAAGATGCCGATGAACTTGCTTTATTTTTTATGATATTGGATTTTATAGTTTGATGTTGGATTTTATATATTACGTTTTTTAGTCGGAGATTTTTAAAACAGCTAGTCAAAGGAGGTTTTATATTACTGTGTAAATATAGTTTACATAGTAACTTTTGGGAATGAAATTTCCCTAACACTTGACAGAATATATGTAAATGTATTTTTACATAATCATTATATATGTAAATATATATTTACATAGTAACTTGACCTATGCAAACTTAAATATACATAGTAACTTTTGAGATTGAAAAGTTCTGGACACCTGACCAAATATATGTAAATGTATTTTTACATAGTCATATATATGTAAAACTATATTTGCATAGTCACTAAAGTTATGAAAACTTAAATTTACATAATACCTTTTGGGAATGAAATTAGCCTGACACCTGACAGAATATATGTAAATATATTTTTACATAGTCATTATATATGTAAATCTATATTTACATAGTCACTAATGATAGAGTTATATACTAAAAGCATTACTTTTGTATTAACTCTAATTCTTTATATTTTGAATGAGAATCATATGGGCAAATGTTATGCATATTATATATGTTATTAGTTATAAGCATGTGTCTAATACTTTATGTTGTATATGATATGGTATGGACACACAGAAGATCATATCATCAGTACCTTATAAAGTATAAGTAATCGTTCACAACCTAGATGGATTTGGACAAACCATTGGTACGGTTGTAATATAATCTGGTATTAGTCTATCTTGACTATAGGAGTACACTAGTACACTTTGTGTGTATTGAACAAGACCAAGTTAGGTTGTTTCTCTTTATACTGACTATATAAGAGAACAAACGCCTATGTTATTATGGATGTTTGTCCTCTTAATCCGGATATAATAACGAGCACTTACGTGCATTATACATTGCTTTAAATCATCAATGAGTGAGATTCATTTGTGAATCAACAAACTCGATGGATTGGGTAATGACATTGTATGTAAGGTGTGCTGTTGATTATTGAAGGAATCCGGTCTCCGCAAGAAGTCGATGATGATGTCCCCGCGAGGAGCTCATAAGGATTGTCATGTAAACCCTACAGGTGGATTTGATCCGACATGACAATGAGGTTGAGTGGTGCTACTCAAGGACATAAGAAGTTGATTAATGTTATTGTCAGTAACTTGACTTAATCAACGGACATTCGATATCTTAAACACAGGGAGATCCACAAGCATATAATATGGAGCCCATAAACGCTGACACGTAATTTGGGATTAGGGCGGTAGTGCAACAATGACCTTTAGTGGAATAAGCCATTTATTGACGGACTTGGGCCGTGTGTTCTGGGCGAACATGGGAAGCCCAAGCCCGTCAGGAGGCCCAACCCTAATTTCTCCTCATGGTCCCTGTTGTAGCCTATAAGTAGAAACCTTTCTTCTTGGCCGAAATTCACTATTCATCTTGATTGAAAAGAGAAGCAAGAAAAGATAGATCCAAATCGGTTCTAGCTTTGTGAGAAAGAAAGGGGTTGGTAGATCGTTGCCCACAGAAGATCAAGAGGTGGTTGCTGATTTCATAGCTATTGGATTCTCAGAGTTATCTTAACCGGAGTTCTGGTATGTTTTCCAATCCAAAATCGCGTGAGAACCATTAATTCTTGGCGTGGTTTTCCGCGGTTTGTAGAAATATTCATTTTGAAATTACTGTTCCTACAACTAAAGCTTTGCTATCCAATTTAGTAGATGTTTAAGCTAGCTTTGCTATCTAATTTAGGGATAGAGGATGAAATGGTGATCAGGTGTTTGGAGATTATGTGTTTGTGATGACAATACATAGCTTCTTAATAACTACCATAATGAAGTATGTTATTAGGACAAAGAGTGATTTTCAAGTAACCTTGGATTCACAAATATAGATAATTATATTAGTGCTTAACCTGACAGAGAAAGGGACTCTTCACACATAATATTTCCAGAAAAGCTATAAACATTTCATCCATCATAATAAAATGTTTTGGCAAAGTAACCATACAAAAAAGTATAATCCAGGAAACATTGAATATGCATAACAATACTAAACAACTCCAACACATTAACAGTAATAGTACATCATAATTGAACACTCCCGAAGTTAGAATGGTTCCAATGTTTTACCACAAATAAACCTGGCGTAATCAACTATAAATCTGAAAAATCAGCTCTTAATTTCTTGCATTCTTCTTTTGGATCCCATTTTTCTTGTTGGCTTGATACAATCTCATATGTCAGGTCAACCCTTAATTGTTTCGCGACTTCTAGCGTTATATCTTGGATAGATTTTCCACATATTATAGCCTTCACAAACAAAATGATGAAGAATCCACAATCTGAACTGAAAATACAAAAAGAAGTTTAAGATAAGAGATTAAAAAGATATTTATGTTGAAAGTTAAGTTTTCACGGTGCTCCTTGTTGTGGGCATACTCAACTTTAATATCTTTCATCAAATCCACATCGGCAACCTTAGCTCCGGCCTACATATAATAGCTTCCACCACCCTCTCTTGCTGCATTAAATTGAATTAGAATCAACAAAAATGAAGCAATATATATTTAAATTACCAAAAGATTGCCCAACACCTACCCTCCATCGAAAAACAAAACAAAGTAACTTTTGGGATTGAAAAGTTCCGGATACCTGACCAAATATATGTAAATATATTTTTACATAGTCATATATATGTAAAACTATATTTGCATAGTCACTAAAGCTATGAAAACTTAAATTTACATAGTATCTTTTTGGGAATGAAATTAATCGACTTTTTTTGAGAATATATGTAAATGTATTTTTACATAGTTATTATATATGTAAATCTAAATTTAAAGCTTTGCTAAACAAGCCCAAATCATAAAATTTCACTTACCAACATTTCAGCATCTTCTGACGAAATGTATTTATTCTTCTTGTAGTTCCTTGGCCTTAAAGAGTTATAGTGCGTCCATTCCCAATTCAAAGTATCAACATGAAGCAAAGTCCAGTGATAACCATTTTTGTACTTTCTTAACTTGGGACTATTTATGATGAAAAACAGATGGGCGATCTTGTTGTCCAATTGTTTTAGGACATCTGTGACATAGACTTTCATGCCTTGTTTCTGGTTATCTCTTAAAGCCAGCTATAACAAATAAGAACAACAACATCTTCATAGATTTTGTGAATTTACATATTCAACTTCAGTAATTAAATTACATGGAAGATGCTTACCCATGCAAATGATGAGAAATGGAGACACTTTGGTGGAGAACATCCAATTAGCTTTTCCACTTCCTTGGGGAGTTGGAAGTGCACGTACCAATCAATGATCTGCCGCCTTGAGACGGAAAATTACTAGATTGCAAGTTTTTTCATTTCAAAAGATTAGAGTAATCAAAAGATTTACCTTATCACTGACGAAGAAGTTCAACATCAGGTGGTTCAAGTGTTCCCCCTGTATTTTCAAATGCATTTGGATGTCCATCCACGCAATTGTACTGTAATATGCATACATGATCAAAACAATTTGTGGAACTACATAGATGATAAGAAAAACTTACATATATTTATGAAAAGTAAATTTTACTTTTGGTTTGCTTTTTTGAAAAAACTTTCCACCAATGACAACTTCTCTTTATCAAGTAGACTCCACATTTTGGTTGAATGTAGCCTTGACATAGGCTTTCCTACGTGTGGTGGTGGAGTCTCGAAATCATCTGCATCAATCACCGGTTCATCATCCAATTCAATTTCAGCAACTTTAGTATTCCTTGTTTGCTTCTTAATATTTCCGAACTCATATATCGTTGATGTTTTTTTCAACCGCTCCCTTTCATTCACTTTCTTAAACATCGAGTTAGGTTTTCCCTCACCTTTTTTCTCCTCCTCTTCATCTGACTTTGTCTCTCTGCTTTCCTCCTCTCCATCCAACTCGGATTCTTTCTCTTCATATGCCTCTCCTTTCTCCTCCTCTTTCTCAGCCAACTCTTTCTCATACAACTCAATCTCTCCAATGTCCTCCTTTTCAGCCAACTCTTTCTCGGACAACTCAGACTCTCTTTTGCCCTCCTTTTCAACCAAATCCACATCTCCTCTGTTCTCTACCCTTCAACCATATCTACATCTCCTCCTTAAACCATATCTACATCTCATCCCCCTTCAACCAAACCAATATCTCCTCCCCCTTCAACAGAATCTATATTTCCCCTATTCTCCTCCCCATAGAACTTGTTAGGTTCATTCATGATTTTCAAACATATCTTCTAGACTCTATTAACAAACTATTCTCGCCAATCTACCAAGTTCACCCCGTAAATCTTTATTAAGTTTCCTCAACTCTTCATTATCCCTCTTCAACTCAGCATTTTCCCTCCTCAAGCTTTCAGCTTCACTTTGGTGGTGTTCAGGGTATAATGTCTCTTTCTCTTCCTCGGTTAGTTCCAATCTTACTTTGATGTGGCAATTGGGAACATTTTCTAGCTTGAAAGATTTTGGTACTTCATCCGCTAGTCATTCCATCGACTACTTTGCAATCCGTGGGAAGCAAGTCTCGCATACTGGCTCACAAAATTTCACATGCTCACACAAAAAGTATTACACATAATATATGAATTTGTATTATCAACATTTTAATATGCAACATATGACATATGACATCTGCATTGGATATGTAAATATGAATAAACATATGAAAATTTCTATTTTCATATGTAAATATAGATTTTCATATGCAAATATAGATTTCCATATGTAAATTTCTATTTTCATATATATATTTTCATACACCTAACAGGTGATGTAGACTATGAAAATATAACTATGCATATGTCAAAACAAATTTATATATGAAAATACTAAAATGCAGACAATATAATGTTAGTATATTACCAACATATGACATCTGACATATGCATATGCAAATATATATTTTCTTACATGTGAGGTGATATAGGCTATGAAAATATGACTACACATATGTTAGAAAACAAACTAAATTTACATATGAAAATATGAATTTGTAGACAATGTAAGTATCTTACCAAAAGTTGAATGATGCATCCTGAAATTTTGAACGAACTACTGCTATCCCACTTCTGAATTTTTTCAATCAATTCTGAGTGAACTGAGATAGTCCATGACACACTCCACATAGCTTCCAAAGTCTCAACATGCTTTGGGAAGGACCAAGCTTTTCCACTCGCACCATTACTTACAAATACTATCATCATCAGAAAAATGACGAGTAGTCTCACCACATCTTCAATATTCGTAGGGCCTATTGAGTCTACAATCTAGTTCAAGATTTCTTTTACAACCATATATTGTTGTTATCTTGTTAACTCTGGAGAGACGTCTCAATAAGAATGGTGATCCAAAAATAGCTTCGTCTATTATCGTTCATGACTAGAAAACAACAACGAACTTTCCCCATTATGGGAAGCCCAAAGGTTACGACCACATCAGATGGACATAAAGACACAAATTGATTTCCTATTTTAAACTTATGTCTCTCCTTGCACCAACTGCTTAACAACTTTATAATGATGTGGTTTGGTTTCTCTAACATTATATTATCTACCTTTCCATCGACAAAAACCATAAAAAGATTGCCAAAAAGATTTTCTTTCATCTTGGTGATATGAACATCCCTAATTCTTCCCTTCAAATCTTGCACAAGTTTTAGCATTAGCAATGCAGAAGAACAGAATACCTTGTTAGAACCAGTAGATTTTGCATCCTGTTGCAATACAAATTTACAATATGTAAATACAAATTCACTTGTGAAAATACGAATTCACATTTTAAATATGCTTAAATACGAATTTACATATGAAGCTATATATGTAATTTACTAATTCACACACACACACACACACACACACACACACACACACACACACACACACACATATATATATATATATATAATTGTACTTTTATATATGAAAATGCAGATTTATATAATTAATTAAGCATTTTCACCTTAGATTTTATATATTTACAAACAAAATTCAAAAATAAATATGATTTTCACCTTAGATTTCGTCTTTTTATCAGTTATTGCTTTCTTCATTTTTGTTTGTGATTGAACCACTCGCTTTATTCTCACAGGAGCATTTTCTTTATAAACTTTTGTTTTTTTTTTTGTTTTGTTGGATGTTTCTATCCTCTTTTTGGGTTGTTTTGTCATCTTCTTCTATGTGAATTTAGTTTTGCAGGATATCTAAGGTTTGCAAGAAGAGAGGATGCGGCGAGAAGAAAGAGAGAAAAGAGAAATTTGAGATTTAGGTTTTTATGTGTGGGAGTATTTTAGTCAGTTCGGGTGTTTTACAAAAAGAGGGGGTTTTTATGGGTTAGTACGTAGTGAGGGGGTTTTTATGCAGGATGTGTATGAACTAGGGAGATTAAACCCAAAATTTGCTAAAAATTCACGAGCTCGCCTTCCTTAATTATGTAGACATTTGATACTTAATAACTACTAACGATTGTATAAAAGAATTGACGGCCAAGATTTGGAAATTATTGGAAATTGGATATTAGATTTGGCAAGGTCAGAGATATTGCCTTATATAAGGGATTGTTTGTATTCAACAATTCAACATAGCCTGCTTAATTTTTTACTAGAATTTTCCCCGGAAAATTTTTATCAAGAAATTGGTCCTAAGGCTCATTTTTGAGTGAAAATCACTCTTAGAACTAGCGTTTTTTTTTTAAAAATAACTCTCAAGGACAATTTTCAAGTGAAAATAACACAGAAAACCAATCTTCGAGTGAAAATAATCCGTAGGGACAAATATCCCGGATTTGAAATAAATATTTTTCGATTTTACCATTTTTGTCGTTTGGTATGAATAATAATTGTTCATACCTTATATTGTTGTATGAACAATGATTGTTTATGCCCAACTAGGTGAACATACTTAATACACTATGTTGATGAATGAACAATGATTGTTCATAGCTTATGTTGGGGTATAAACAATGATTGTTCATAACTCATGTTGAGGTATAAATAATGATTGTTTATACCCCAAATATATATGAATAATGACTGATCATACTCCAATATGTGTTCTTAGTTCTTACTGATCATACATTATGTTGGGATATGAACTTATAAACAATGATTGTTTATAATTCATGTTTAGTGTGAACAGTGATTGTTCATACCCCAAATAGGTATGAACAATAAGTGTTCATACCAATAATTGTTCATACCTATAATGATTGTTTATACCCCAAATAGGTATGAACAATAAGTATTCATACAAATAATTGTTCATACCTATATGTGTGGGTGTGGGTGTGGGGGGAGGGGTATGAACAATCAATGGAACCCATGTTGATGTATGAACAGTGATTGTTACGTTCATAGCTCGTGTTGATATATGAACAGTGATTGTTCGAGGTATGAACAATGATTGTTCATACTTCTTAGTTCTTACTGACCACACATTTATGTTGAGATATAAACAATAATTGTTCATACTATATACACTGAATCGTTTCGGTTGGGGCGGGTCGTTTATTATTTCGCATAAGGAGTATACTTGACCTTTCATCTACCTGAGACATTTTTAATATCGTGTCAAGAATATATTTGACCTTTCATCTACTCGGTTTTTGTGAGCGATTAAAAAAAAAAATTGGTTTTGAGAGTTATTTTTTAGGGCTGTCAATGGGCCGAGATAAGCTCGAAACCCAATTGAATCTGAACCGATAAGACAAGGACTTAGACTTTACATTTAGTCTGATAAAGTTATTGGGCCAGGTCTAGACATACCCTTGTCCGATCCGATAATTGCCCGGTCCGAAATCTATGGTAGATTTGTGTGTTTTATAGTTAATATTAGTAATATATTTACTAATAGTGTACATAGAAAATTAGAAGCAATGTTCGTCAGTGTTGTGCTTGTCCCACAAGAAATAAGGGTCAGATTCTTGCTTTCAAATTTGATTAAATTTTAGGAAAAAAAAAAAAAAAAACAACAACTACAACGGCGTATTGCTCATGGACCTAAGCTTGGCCCGAGTCCGAACTTGTCCAATAAGATCTAGACCGGGCTTGGGCTCGAAAATTCATATATGTAAAAGGGTTCGGAAAACAGGGAAAATATATGGCCCAAAAATGCAAAAGGCTCACGCCATGATTTACCGAGCTACCCGAGACACAGAAACGGGATTGACAACCTAACACTTCCCACAAAAAAAAAAATCTAAGTGTATACAATTTATTGCTTAGGTTTCTTTTCCAATTTCTAAAGAGCAGCATCAGCATTTGCAATGTGTTGTACACAAACACTTGGGCACGTTCGAGTCCGAATCCGTAAATCCTTAATCTAACGTATATGCAATTTGAGCAAGTTGAAGCTCGGAGTCTTCGAGGAAAACAAGTTTAAGTCGACTGGAATGTATGTTATGGTAATTGTAACTTTCTACCTGATATTGGGTCTGACGTACTTCTTATGGTTGTCACAGTCAGCACTAGAGAAACCTCTGAAGTTGTGACAGTGTCTTTCTGGCAATCTGAGCTTAAAGCCTTAAACTAGATCAAACTTTATATTCCTCCAAGTGAGTATTTGCAATTTTGAAAGCGAAGTTGTACTATGAAGCTGATTCCTGCCACTGGAAACCACTACCTATAGTGTCAGGGGCGACTCTCAGGAGAGGGCTTCACCAGGCTTCAGCCGAGGTCGTTTAAAAAAAAAAAAAAAATAGTATGCCCATTAGCATAATAGTCCAAAGAAAAAAAAAAACCAAAGATAATTTTTTCTCCCTCCCACGAAACCCTCTCTCAGTTTTTAAATAGATATTGATATTGATCTGGGTTTGATAATAGATGATTTTGACGCTCGCAAGACCCGTAAAATACCGTTTAAGTAGTTTTGCTTTTTAAATAGATTTGTAGTTGAACTTGATTAGATATTTTGATGAATTAGTATATATATATGGCTATTTGTGAATTCTGGTGTTTCAGTTGATTCTTTGGAATGTATATATTAAATTTTTTTTTTGTTTAAGACTCTGGTTATCGTTTGTTTAGCCCGAAAACAGTTGAAACTAGATTTTGGTCCCGGGCATACGCCCGAGATCTATTAAATATTTTGTGTGTTGAAAAAGCTTTACAAAATGTCTCACACAAATTTTCGAATTAGAATATATTTTTATTGAAAATAAACCAAAATACGTTAATGACCAGCGATTATGGTGCATAAGTACTTGGAAATTAAGGGATCAAATTGAGATAGCCTCTTCACTTTGTGGTTTATGATATTAATCCGTAATTTTCAAATAGAATTATCTTAAACTCGATCTAGCTTATATAATAGTTTTCTTAGATTTATTGTGATTTAGCAGCAAATTTTCTAATCAGAATATATTTTTATTAAAAATAAACCGAAATACGTTAATGAGCAGCGGTTATGGTGCATAAGTACTTGAAAACTAAGAGATCAAATTGAGATAGCTTATTCACTTTGTGGTTTAGGATATTAATCCGTAATTTTCAAAATAGAACTATGTTAAACTCGATCTAGTTTGTATAATAGTTTTCTTAGATTTATGGTGATTTAGCGGATTTTTGAATCAGAATATATTTTTATTGAAAATAAATCGAAATACGTTAATGAGCAGCGATTATAGTGCATAAGTACTTGGAAACTAAGGGATCAAATTGAGATAGCCTCTTCACTTTGCGGTTTAGAATATTAATATGTAATTTTCAAATGAAATTATCTTAAACTCGATCTAGCTTGTATAATAGTTTTATTAGATTTATAGTGATTTAGCGGTAAATCATCACCGTTCGGCTTACGTTCCTGATTTATAGTGATTAACAATTATGCATAGCTATGAGATATGAAAACTATATTAATTACTCATTTAAATTTCTTGCACCACTCTCTATAAAAAAGAATCATCAAACTTTGATAAAACTCATCGACTTCTTTTTATTGTTAGGTTTAATAATAGAAGTTTGATTGAAGTTTTGTGAGAATGTCCAATGTGACGAAAATAATATTGAAGCTACTTGAATATCAAGGCATTCTCAATCACAATAAAAGTATTATAATAAACACTACTTGAAATGCAAAACTATATTTGTCGAGACATTTATTCCCCCTACATATAATACAAATACATTTTAGGGTTATTAGTTCAATACATTTGCATCAAGTTTCTGATTTTTCATTAATTATTCTTTGAGGTTAGTTTAATGTATTACATTGCATCCAATTTCTCATTAATTATTCTTTGAGGTTAGTTCAATGCAGTTTCATCAAGTTTCCGATTTTCCGTTAATTATTATTTGAGGTTAGTTCAGTGCAATTGCATCCACTTTATGATTTCTCGTTAGTTATTCATTAAGGTTAATTCAGTACAATTGCATCCAGTTTTCGATGTTTCATTAATTAGTCTTTTAGATTAGTTCATTGTATTTGCATCCAGATTCTAATCTCCCGTTAATTACTCTTTGAGGTTAGTTCAATACATTTGCATCCAGTTTCTGATTTCCCATTAATTGTTTTTCTAGGTTAGTTCGATAGTTTACAATTTCTATACAGTTTGCATACATATAAGAGTCTATTTTTATAAACTCACTTTTATTTTGGATTCCTAATTACTCATAATTAATCATATGAGAAGCCTAAAAAAGTGGACATTTTATGCTTTGATGTCAGTGCGATGCAGTTACATCCGACTTCCGATTTCTAGTTAACTAATTTTTTAGGTTATTTCAATGCATTTGCATCCAATTTCTGATTTCCCGTTAGTTAATTTCTTATTTTAGTTTAATGCAGTTGCATCCAGTTTTTGGTTTTCCGTTAATTATTCTTTGAGGTTAGTTCAATGCAGTTGCATCCAATTTCTGATTTTATGTTAATTGTTCTTTGAGGTTAGTTCAATGCATTTGCATCAAGTTTCCGATTTCCCGTTAATTATTTTTTGAGGTTAGTTCAATGCAGTTACATCAAATTTATAATTTCCCGTTAATTATTCATTTAGGTTAGTTGGTGCGGTTTCATCCATTTTTAATGTTTCGTTAATTAGTCTTTGAGATTAGTTCATTACATTTGGATCCAGGTTTCGATTTTTCATTAATAACTCTTTAAGGTTAGTTCAATACATGCATCTAGCTTTTTTATTATTTATGTTTTAGGTTAGTTCGATACAATTATATCCGGTTCTGATTTCCGTTAACTATTCTTTGAGGTTATTCCAATGCATTTGCATTTAATTTCCTATTTCCCACAAATTATTCTATGAGGTTAGTTCAATGCAGTTGCATTCAGTTTTTGATTTTCTGTTAATTATTTTTTGAGTTAAGTTCAATGTATTTACATCTAGTTTTCGGTTTCCCATTAATTATTATTTGAGATTTCTTTAATGTATTTGCATACCGTTTCCGATTTTCCATTAAATATTTTTCAAGGATTTGCATCCAATTTCTAATAACTCGTTAGTTACTCTCTGTTGTTAGTTTAATGCAATTTGTATAAAGTTTCTGATTTACCGTTAATTACTCTTTGAGCTCAGTTATGTATTTGAATCCAGTTTCCGATTTCCTTATAATTATCTAATATGGTGTATAATACCAACTTCTACTGATCCATCTGTAGTGTCCTTGCAAACATGACATAAAAAGTAAATTATGTTTAATGTACTATGTATGATCATCGAAGATTATCCAGTTCCTGATTTTCCGTTAATTATTATTTAAATTATGCATGACTTACTATGTGGAATCTTCAAAGATTAACTACGAACGGGTGTTATTATATTAATTATTTTAAAAAATATTTGCAAATATGCATAACTATTATATATTAATATTATATTAATCACTCATCAACCAAATTTTTATAACGTGAAAACCTCACTCCCCATTAAAAAAAATAACTCACCTTTGATAAAATCCTTCAACTTCATTTGGTTGTTTAATAATAGAAGTTTAATTGAAGTTTTGTGAAATTGCCTAATAAAGCGAAGTTCATATATATTGAAACTACTTGAATAGCAAGGAGTTCTCAATCATACGGAAAGAGATAAGATAAACACCATATTAAATGCAAAACTATACTTATCGAGACATTCTCACAACATATAACCCAACTATGTTTTGAGATTAGTTCAATGCATTTGCGTCCAATTTTTTATTTTCCGTTATTTATATTTTGAGGTTAGTTCACTGCAGTTGCATCCAATTTTCAATTCCCGTTATTTATTTTTTGAGATCAGTTCAATGCAGTTGCATCCAGTTTATGATTTCTCGTTAATTATTCTTTTCGGTTAGTTCAATACATTTGCATCCAATTTTCTGTTGTTAATTATTATATTATTTGAGGTCAGTTCAATGCATTTGCATCCAGTTTCTGATTTCCCGTTAATTATTTTGTGAGATTAGTTTAATGCATTTGCATCCAGTTTCAGATTTCTCGTTTATTATTTGATAAAGTTGCATTTTCATCTAGTTTCCATTAGGTTTTCGATTTCCCGTTAGTTATTTTTTAAGATTAGTTCTACGCATTTGTATTATGTTTCCAATTTATAATTAATTTTTCTTTGAGGTTAGTTCAATGGAGTTGTATCCAGTTTCTGATTTTCCGTTAATTTAATCTTTGAGGATTAGCTCAATGCATTTACATCCAATTTTCGATTTTCTGACAATTATTTTTTGATGTTAGTTTGATATATTTGCATCCAAGTTTTAATTTTCCGTTAATTATTCTTTGAGGTTAGTTTAATGCAGTTGTATCCATATTCCGATTTTCTATTAATTACTTTTTAAGATTAGTTTAATGCTTGCATTTGCATCCAGTTTTCGATTTCCCGTTAAATATTATTTAAGATTAGTTCGATGTATTTGCATCCAGTTTTCAGTTCCCCATTAATTGTTTTTTTTTTTACATTAGCTTCAATCAGTATTATATATATTTTAAAATATTTGTCATTATTGCTTTGCCGTTATTATTATTTTTTTTCATTTTCTATTATATATTTTATGATGTTATTTTTTGTATAATTGTTTTTAACTATGTTTTGAGGTCGTGTTAAGGATATATTCGAAATAAGTCGGTGTTTTATCATAGACACTAAAATTGTATGATTTGTAATAGGGAATTAATTTCTACAAATTACCTATTTTTTAGCAATTTTTTTTATTTGATCAAATATATAAGAATTGGAACACTAAAAGTGTTTGATTCGTAATAGGAAATTACTTTCTACAAATCACCTATTTTTTAGCAATTTTTTTTTTCATATTAAAGTGCCACATAGGATATAGAAAAAGCTAACTCTCATATTAGAGTGCCACATAGGAGAGAGAAAATATTTCTTTAAAGGTCTCTCTGCTTTAGTATATAGATAGTAGATCTTTGGATCCGGCCTCTGTATAATGTGTATTGGCTAGTTTTAATGTTAAGGTACCTTATCGGGTACTCCTATATCTACTCGGCTCCCCACACAATCCGATTTTTGTGGGGACGATCTCTTGGTGTCTTTGGTGAACTTTTTTCCTTTCGAAAAACTTGCATCTTCTCCATTCATTTTCGTAGAACCCAAAGCTTATTCCTCTTGTCCGAATGTGCATTATTACTCTGTATGTGCATGACGAATTTACTTGAACCTATAGTGAAACCTAATCACTTTTGAATGGTATGGATTTTTTTAACTTTAGCACCAATCGATTCGGATACTAGTTAGAGAGGATCAAGTAAGCAGCGATATTTTAAAAGCGGTGGTGTAATGCGGATTTAATAGGTGCGTAGTAAACCGGCCGACCGCACCATTTTGTCGTTGAATACTTAAAAGGTTATAGATATCAAGCATTGTTTTTTCAATGTAGGTAGATTTTCTAAAAGAATGAAAACATTTCCGGGATTTTGGACAAACATCCTAACGAATGGATTTCCACCTATCGCTCACTCCGTCTTTGCAAATAAACTTACCACGAAATATACTTCCCTTCACTGCGTGCTAGTTGTTCATCGACAAAATTTCCCAATATAAATTCCCACAAGTTACTAGTCTTTGCTACATCAGTCATAAATCACTCCAAACAAAATATGAGGAACTATCGATAACTAGCCATGCGCCCGGGCTGAGGTTGGGCACGCTATTTTAAACCCATTATGTTCGGGCTGTTATTTTTAAAAAAAAATTGATTGGGCTTTTGTTCACCTATAAATTTAAGGCCCAGTTAATTTGGGTCTCTTTAATTTTAAAAACTTTTGTTGAGCTTTTGTAAATGAATCGAGATTGCGTAAAATGTAAGTCATTACCCACTTAAGAGTTCGACACTTTTTCTCGAGAGCAAAGCTTCAAACATTATTCGAGAGCAAAGCTTCAAACATTACCGACAATTGGGGTAAAAAACAATTAAATAAGCACTTAGAAGTTGAAGTTGTACAATATTCAATATCGTTTCTACTTTTTACATTTTTTTTGGTAACCAATATCGTTTCATCTTTATCATGGAACATCCAGCCCATCAATGAAAACGTACAATTCTTAAATGAAGGTTTCTACTATCGAAACTTAAAAAATAAAATAAAAGGATGACCACCTCCCTAACCTACCTTCTTTTCTAGCAAAAGATAAATCAATCATTCACAAATTCGTTTTGTATTTCATCTAAATCTTGGATAAGTGATGCCACAAAATCAATCTATATCAAATAGTAGCAAAACAACAATATCTCATGCGGAATAGAGATTGACATCTTACAACCGTGCAACTTCATCCCCTGGATATATGACAATAATGGAAATCTTTTAGGCTGATTTCATTACATTTTTAATAGAATCACCATGCCACCACAATTTTATAGGATTTTTACACATAAAAGTGAAATAAGTCTAATTAAAATACACCAATTAAATGGACAGATTCTTGCCTCTTTGAGCAGTTTGTAACAACATAGAACTATCTCAAAGACATTAATTATTCCCCTGCAAAACAATATGATAAACTCATTCACATCTGACATGCCTACAATAGAGCTTCTCAATTCTAGGCAGAAAAGCAAGTTATGAACTATACTCCTCATTTAAATTCAAATGGATTCATCTCACCAAACTTAGCAAAAGGGCACAGAAGTCAAGTCAATGCCACATAAAAGACCAGTATTATAATACTCTATTTTTTTCTATTTTCCTAGTACAATAAATAATAAGAACTAGCTTTCGAACCCGTCCTACGAACGGGTGCCGTTATATTAAATTATTGTAAAAAATATTAGCAACTATGCATAGCTATGAGATATGAAAATTATATTAATCAGTCATTCAAATTTCTTGCACCATTCTCTATAAAAAGAAAGCACCAAACCTTGATAAAACTCATCGACTTCTTTTTGTTGTTAGGTTTAATAATAGAAGTTTGATTGAAGTTTTGTGATAATGCCCAATATGACGAAGATAATATTGAAGCTACTTGAATAGCATGACATTCTTAATCATAATAAAAAAAATTATGATAAACACTACTTAAAATGCAAAACTATATTTGTCGAGACATTTATTCCCCCTACATATAATACAAACATGTTTTAGGGTTATTAGTTCAATGCATTTGCATCAAGTTTCTGATTTTCCATTAATTATTCTTTGAGGTTAGTTCAATGTAGTACGTTGCATTTAGTTTCCAATTTCTCATTAATTATTCTTTGAGGTTAGTTCAATGCAGCTTTATTAAGTTTCTGATTTCCCGTTAATTATTATTTGAGGTTAGTTCAGTGCAATTGCATCCACTTTATAATTTTCCGTTAGTTATTCATTAAGGTTAATTAAAGAATGCTTGCATCCAATTTTTGATGTTTCGTTAATTACTCTTTTGTGATTTGTTCAATACATCTGCATCCGGTTTCGATTTCCGTTAATTGTTTTTCTAGGTTAGTTCGATAGTTTATAATTTCTAGTTATTTATGCTTTGAGGTCAGTGCGATACAGTTACATCCGGCTTCCGATTTCCAGTTCACTATTCTTTGAGGTTATTTCAATGCATTTGCATCCAATTTTTGATTTTCCGTTAGTTAATCTATAATTTTAGTTTAATGCAGTTGCATCCAGTTTATGATTTTCCGTTAATTATTATTTGAGGTTAGTTCAATACAGTTGTATCCAATTTCCGATTTTATGTTAATTGTTTTTTGAGGTTAATTCAATGCATTTGCATCAAGTTTCTGATTTCCTGTTAATTATTTTTTAAGGTTAGTTCAATGCATTTAGATCAAATTTATAATTTCTGTCATCAATTATTCATTTAGGTTAGTTCAGTGTAGTTTCATCCTTTTTTCAATGTTTTGTTAATTAGTCTTTGAGATTAGTTCATTGCAATTGCATCTAGTTTCTAATTTTCCGTTAATAATTCTTTAAGGTTAGTTCAATACATCTGCATCTAGTTTCTGATTATTTATGCTTTGAGGTTAGTTCGATGCAATTACATCCTGTTTCTGATTTCCGGTTAACTATTCTTTGAGGTTATTTTAATGCATATTTGCATTTAGTTTCTGATTTCCCACCAATTATTCTATGAGGTTAGTTCAATGCATTTGCATTCGATTTTTGATTTTCTGTTAATTATTTTTTGAGTTTAGTTCAATGCATTTGCATACAGTTTATGGTTTCCCATTTATTATTATTTGAGGTTTGTTTGATGTATTTGCATACCGCTTACGATTTTCCGTTAAATATTTTTTAAGGATTTGCATCCAATTTCTAATTTTCCGTTAGTTATTCTCTGATGTTAGTTTAATGCAATTGCATCCAGTTTCCGATTTCTAGTTAATTACTTTTTGAGTTTAGTTTATTGTATTTGCATAAAATTTTCGATTTCCGTTAATTACTCTTTGAGTTCAGGTTATGTATTTTAATCCAATTTTCGGGTTTCCTTTTAATTATCCAATGTGGTATGTAATACCAACTTCTCTTGATCCATCTGTAGTGTCTTTGCAAACATGACATAAAAAATAAATTATGTTTGATTTACTATGTGGGATCATCAAAGATTATCTATCTAGTTCCTGATTTCCCATTAATTATTCTTTAAATTATGCATGACTCACTATGTGGAATCTGCAAAGATTATCTACGAACGGGTGTTATTATATTAATTATTCTAAAAAATATTTGCAAATATGCATAACTATTATATATTAATATTATATTAATCACTCATCTAAATTTCTTATAATGTGAAAACCTCACTCTCCATTAAAAAAAAAAAACTCACCTTTGATAAAACCCTTTAACTTCATTTTGTTGTTTAATAATATAAATTTGATTGAAGTTTTGTGAGGTTGCCTAATAAGGCGAAGTTCATATATATTGAAGCTACTTGAATAATAAGTAGTTACCAGTCATACGGAAATAGATAAAATAAACACTATTTTAAATGCAAAACTATACTTATTAAGACATTCTCACAACATATAATCTAACTATGTTTTGAGGTTAGTTCAATGCATTTGCATCTAGTTTCTGATTTTCCGTTATTTATATTTTGAGATTAGTTCAATGCAGTTGAATCGAATTTCTGATTCTCGTTAATTATTCTTTGCAGTTAGTTCAATACATTTGCATCCAATTTCCAATTCTCTATTAATTGTTCTTTGAGGTCAACTCAATGCATTTGCATCCATTTTTCTGATTTCCGTTAATTATTACGTGAGATTAGTTTAATGCATTTGTATACAGTTTTAGATTTTCGTTTATTATTTGATAAGGTTGCATTTGCATCTAGTTTTCAATTTTTAGTTAATTATTGTTTGTGGTTAGTTCAATGAATTTGCATCCAATTTCCAATTTTCCGTTAATTATTTCTTGAGGTTAGTTCAATGCATTTGCATCTAGTTTATTTTTTAAGATTAGTTCAGTGCAGTTGCATCCGGTTTTCGATTTTCCGTTAATTATTCTTTAAGATTAGTTCCACGCATTTGCATCATGTTTCCAATTTATAATTAATTTTTCTTTGAGGTTAGTTCAATACATTTGCATCGGTTCGATTTCCGACAATTATTTCTTTTATATTAGTTTAATGTATTTGCATCCAAGTTTTGATTTCCCGTTAATTATTCTTTAAGGTAAGTTTAATGCAGTTGTATCCATATTCCGATTTTCTATTAATTACTTTTTAAGATTAGTTTAATGCTTGTATTTGCATCCAGTTTCCGATTTCCGGTTAAATATTATTTGAGGTTAGTTCGATGCATTTGAATCTAGTTTTTGGTTCCCCATTAATTGTTCTTTGACGTTAGTTTCATTCAGTATTATATATGTTTTGAAATATTTGTCATTATTGTTTTGCCGTTATTTTTTTTTTCTATTTTCTATTATATATTTTGTGATGTTAATTTTTGTATAATTTAATTTTTCACATGTAATTTGTTTTGATTTGGTATATAATTTATTTAAGCCCAACGTCCACTTTAACTGAAAATTTTATATATATATATATATTGTGGCCAGAATTGTGATATATATATAGTGTTGAAAATTTATAAATTTATAAATTTAATTGGAATCTGCCGTAATTATTGTGATCAGAATTGTGATTTTTGGAATATTTAACTATGAATAAATGTCTAAATCACACAGTGGATGGCGAATCAAATCGAAAGGGTTTTAGAAAAATCGTTTTCGGTGGAAATTATTGTTTTTAGCAATTTAGTTTTTTGTTTACTATTTTTTTTTTCTTAATTAGCTATATTGTTTAGGAAAAGTTGGAGATTTTGTGAAACTCTAGATGTGATTGTTTTTTCTGTTTAGAAAAAGTTAGAGAATATGTGAAACTCTAGATGGGATTGTTTTTTATTTATATCCTATTTTTTTATATTTAGTAATAGAGTTTAGAAAAAAAAAATGTTTTTATATTTAGTAATAGAGTTTAAAAAAAAACTGGAGTCTTTGTGAGGGTATAGTTATAATATATATCTAAGGATAAAGATAAATATTTGTTTCCTATTTTATCTCCTATTTTTTCTTAATTAGTCTTGACACGTGGACACTCTATAAACGCTTCCTCAATTGAAGAGGATAGAGCTATAATATATATATAAAGATAATAAAAATAATAAAAATAGATAAAATAAAAAAAAGATGAAGATTAGTGGAGATAGGAAAGGTAAAGAGATAAACCTTCATCCCTGTTTTCGGGAGTTTTGAAAGAAAAAAGATTTTTTTTTTACACAGGAGTTTACACTGAGATTTTTAACAGAGAGAAAGGGAAAGATTATGGGGATTGCTTTCTAATGATTATTACAGGGCGTTATTTGTTCTCAAGTTTTTATTCCTTCATTTCGTAAAACAACAACAGATGTGAGTAGATATTATATATACGGATTGAAACGTGATTTAAACTGTATGGATTACCTTGAGATTTTTTTAGTTATTAATATATAATATTACGGTAATTTATCTTAAAGTTGAACTTTTAAATAAAGAAAAATTATCATATATATATATATATGAAGAACAACTTATTTTCAGTATTTATGGAATCAAATTAACTCGTTGGGATTTCAATATATAGATTCATGATATCAATAGATTTGTGCTTCCTTCATCAATATCTTTGCCGATTCCTATTTAACTTGGATTGGTTTTATTTGTATAAACTGTCATTAATTGATTAGTGATTTTGGTATTTGTTTCGTGTATTGATTGAACTGTTGGTAGGTTGGTCTACATTGACTGGATTGATTAATTTGTTGTTGATGGTTATGTGTTTGAAAAATGTCGTTTTGTTTGTTACTTGATTGGGTTAATGGTTTGGGTGATTGTTGAAGCTCACGAAAGGGTGTTAATGGAGGTCGAGATTTTTTTTATATGATTTATGAATGATGAGTTAGTGTTTTTGTTTAGTTAATGTTGGTGGGTTTTGAGGGGAGTAAAACCAGGCGCTTTAGAGTGGGGTTGTTGAAGCTTGAATGGGTTGGTAATGGCGTGAGATCAGGATCTAGTTTTTGATGAAGGGTTATTGATTTAATGAATTGAGTTTTGTTTTATTAAAGTTGTAGGGTTTTCTATTTGGATTATTTTCGGTGGGTTGATGGTGGTGGTTGGATAGGTGTTTGTATTAGTTGTTCGGTGGAGAAGAAGGTCTGATGGAGGAGATGACCGTGAGTGTTATCCAGTCCTCCGGCTTGTAGTTTAGTTATTTTGTATCCGGATCTTTCAGTTGGGCTTGGGCCGAATTTGAATGGTGGGCTTAAGTTGTTTTATAACCTTTTGGGCTTAAGTTTGTTTAAGGTTGGTTTGGGCCGAAATATAAACATGTGGGCTTAAGTTTTGTTTAAGATGGGCTTTGGGTGAGAGTTTGTTTTTGGGCTGAATTTGTGCCTGGTTCGGAATAGAGTTTTCATATAGTTAGGGTTAGATTCAAACTCTTTCCAAAACATGAAAAAGTGAGTTTTCTGAGTCTTCTTTCCAACTCAATTGGCCTCGTCACATTTCGAGTTCTGTGGAGGTAGATATAGTGTCTGGAAATTTGGTTGACAGAAAACAGTACGTCAGAAATCAGTTTTAATTTAGTTAGAGTCCAATTTTAATTTAATTTAGCTAGTCCAATTTTAATTTAGTTAGAGTTTGAACTAGATTTTTATGAAAACATGAAAAAGTAAGATTTGGAAGTCTGTTTTCTATTCCAATTGGCTTCATCGCATTCCGAGGACTGTAGAATTAATTGTGGTGTCTAGAAAGTTTGACTAGCAGAAAACAGTGCGTCAGAAATTAGTTTCTGTGCACTGTGTTCGAGCTTAGTTTTCGAACATTTAGAATGAGATTGAGTATTTTTGTAAGACATAATAAAGTAAGTTCTCTGTGTTAACTGTTCAACACAAAAATCCTCGATGTATTTGGTCACCTGTGGAAAGCGTTGTGTCATTCAGAAGATAGTCCGTCAGAAATCTAGTTTGCTGAAAATTAGAATTTTTACCAAGTTTGAACTATTTTTACTCCGAGATAGAATGACATTGGGACTTCGAGTTCTACATAAAAAAGTAAGTATACCTATCCTAGTTTTCAAATAATCAAGTGGTGTATCTTTTGGATGGCTATAGGAAATGTTATTGTTTTGGCAAGTTACCAAGATAACTTACCATATATGTTTTCTTTTTAGGGGAGCTCTAGTTAACTTTTTTTTTATTGTAATGAGATAAATGATTTTACTTAGACATACAAGTATTTTGAATCTTGATTGCTTAATTTCACATTTGTGTTATATTCCAAGTACAATTGTTGCGTATACACTAAATGTTAGTATAGATTTATGTTATATAACTGCATATGACATGTTACATTAAAGTTTGTGTTTAATATATATATATAATTGAGGAATGAAAGGGAAATCAAGTGTGCAATCTTAAAGCATGAATTCATATTGTTCTTTGATTTTGACTATGTGGCTGATAAGAACTACGAAGGCTTGATTCCAACCTTGAAAGATTTGGATACGTAGGCAGCTTTGAGCAAAAGTGCAGTCACTATATTATATATTATATATTAGTTATTGTGATAACTATATGTGTACAAGGTTAGTACTTAATTGTGTACGTGATTGTGGTTATTTAAAATGTATTCACGAGACATTTAACTAATGCGTTATTTCTGATTGAACCTTTTGATATCTATGATTTATATAATTGATAATGAGGGGAGTTGATTAGTTATTGTGTTTGGAATCTTTAGTAATTACTCTATTATTTGAGACGATGTTTGTTTTGTAATGAAAATATTATAATAAATGAGAACTCTTGAGTGTAAAAATCTGGTGTAAAAGTGTCCGGTGAAAATTTAATGTGTCGCCCACATCTTTAGATCTCTCCACGTCTTTTTGATGAAAAGAAATAAAATGAAATGTTTATGGCTAATGATGTCATGTGAAAAGCCGCCTTAGAGAGGAACTAAGGCATTCGCCTTGCGGGTGGGTTATATTCCTTGAGTGTACAGGAATATAGGTATGAATTCCTTGAATGTGGCAGGAATGACCTAAGGTATTCACTGAATGTGCCATGAATGACTTGTTAGTATTATGATGGGTATTCTTTGAATGTGGCGGGAATGACCTAAGGTATTCATTGAATATGCCATGAATGACTTGATATTTTGTTATGCCCAAAAAAGGCTTTGTGTATGTGTATGGAAAGCTCAGAGATGGCTGTGACTCACAAGTTACGAGTTTACAAGATGAAAATATGTTTCTTGGAGGTGATATCCCCGCTTGGGACATATGTCTTGTAGTGGTACTCGGTGTGAGTGAGGCACACAGATATGTGTGATTTGGCAAATGTGTGTGTAGTGCAAATCATGAAGTAGGAACTAAAGGTTGGGCTGTGTCTTTTAATAAATGAGTCAACTCGAAAATTAATAAGCAAAGTAAAATATTGATTTTACGTGTGATGGAGTTATTGCATATGATGTATATGGTGGTTTGTGTGAGTTGATACTCACGATGGATGAATGTACTCCCTGGTTGTGATATTTTCCTCGTTCTCATAAGTAGATGAGTGGTTTTAAAGAAAAATATTGGCTTTAAGTATGAGCGAGTTGTTGGATATAATTGGTGACATATTATGATATGATGCATATAATTTCTTACGAAAAAATGTGAATATGGTTAGCGTGATATGATGGATATGGTGGTGTGATATGACTGTTAGTTAATATTGGTGATATATTATGATATGATGGATATGGTGGTGTGATATGAATGTTAGTTAATATTGGTGATATATTATGATATAATGGCTATGGTGGTATGACATGAATGTTAATATTGACGATATATTATGCCAGATTATATATATATATACCCATGATGGTTGCAGTAAGAGTGAATTAGATGTATACTATAAATGATTACATTTGGGAAATATCTAACTTTGTTTTACAGGAGGGTATGACTTATTAACTTTTTATGCAGAGACGTTGTCCTACCCTAAGATGACGTGCTGGCTTAAAGGTAAAATGTATCAAACTCATATTTAAATAAGTTATCATGTATGTATGTAATAAGTGGAATGTAAGTGGTAATTATATTGTGAGTTATTTTGGAAAGTGAGAATAATGAATAATGTTATATGAGATTTCTTGGAAATGTATATTGGGAGTTGAAATCTTACTTGGGAAGAAACTGCGTGTCGTTTTGAGAATACGGAACTAAATTGTCTTCCAAGTTAAAATGATTATAATAGTATATTTCTTGATTTGAAAGATTGAACATACTGCTATACTATTTTATATTTAGTCTTACTCATACCAGCAAATTCAATTTGCTGACCCATGTTTGCTTTGTTTTGCAACGTGGGTGTGTTCTTAGAAACATAGATGATAGAGTGCAGTGGATGAGGACATGTGATTTGGAATTGCTCTTGGAGTCTTCTGGTTTAAGTTTTTTGAAGTGGAAAGTTTTGATTCAGAACAGATGTAATAGAGTTGGTTAGTTATTTTTTTTTTTTAATTTTTTCGCTAACAACCCCCACTTCTATTACTACCAGATAATAGGATTACAGTTATAGTCTTTGCAACATCTAGGCAGATCATTCATGTCACACGAATTACTTGCCCATTTTGCTAAATCATGGGCATCCCCATTACAAGTTCTGTTAAACCACCTTAAAATAGCATATTCCAAAAGACTGACACTCCTACAAATGGCTTCAACTGTCATCTGAAGGGGCCAGTTGAGATTAGAAACTTGGGTTGAAAGTGATCTGATGACTGCAACATTATCTCCCTGAAAGACATACTTCCTTCCCTCTAGGGTTGATGCTAGCTAGACTGCCACTTCAGCCGCCAAGAGTTCACTCTCCTCAGCTGTTTGAGCTTTAAACCTCCTAACTACAGCGACTACTAGGTCTCGTTGTGCATTCCAGGCCATAGCAGCTCCTGCTCCAGTTTGCTTGTCCTTATTGAATGCTCCATCAAATCTAATATTCACATCATACTCAATATTAGTTAAACTATGGTTCTCCAGGTTATCTACTGTGCTCAAGTGGTGGTTATGTGAATGTATATGTGTATGAGTACTAGAAGATGTTCCAGTAATAGCTGGATTGCTAGTTCTCCTTCTCTGGGGGAGGGTGTCTTCCCTTTCAAAGGCCTTCAGTCTTCTGTGCCACTGGATATTATTAGAGGCTAGTATCTCATCTTTACCCTGAGCACCCTTTCCGAACTTCTACAAATTCCTGCTATCCCACATGCCTTGCAGCAAAGTGCATGCATATACACCCAAGTCAACAATATGTTTTTCCTTATTGTTACTCCATTCCATGATTTCATCTATCCATCTCCTAGCCCTCCAATCCTTATATACTTCAGTTCTAATACCCAGAGGGGAAGCAAACCAGATTCTTCTAGCCCAATGACATTGGAAGAACACATATTCTAGAGTTTCAAACTCCTCTGAACAAAACGGACATAAAATATCATCATTCTTTATTATGTTTTTAATTCTGTCCCCAGTGGGCAGAATATTAAGGTAAATTTTCCATAATAGCATCTGCTCTCTGGTAGCCACCTTTGCCTTCCAAATTCTCTTTATAGACTTAACTTGTAAGGTTGAGTCTTGCTCCTCCCACTATTCCCGATTCAGTAGGTTAAAAGCAGACTTAACACTGAAGCCACCCTTTTTATCTGGCCACCAAATGAGTTTGTCATTCCCAGCCATGGGTCTAATGCGAACCTTATTAATAAGAGTTTTGAATGAAGAGTTTTTTTTTTATTCATGAATGAAGAGTTGTTATTTTGATCTAGTTTGATCTCAGATATTTTAATATCATGGTTGATAATATGTTATTAAGGTTCTGTTTCATCCTGGGTTTTCAGAAGATGGAATAGGGTGAGGATAATTCCCTATTTTAATTTTCTGAAAATATGGGGTGTGACAAGTATGCCCAGTCTACTTGTAAAATTCCTTATCAAAGGATTATCACGTACCCGAATCATTTTATTTTGTAGAATCCTTTTGATTTCTTCCTTGAGCCCGTTGAGTAAAGTCCTCTCATCACATGCTTGTTTCTTGAATCTTCTACTATTTCGTTCTCTCCATAACCAGTATAGAGTGGTACTTGCCACGCAAATTTTAAAATTTTTCAAAAAAGTGATTTTCTTCTTTTTCGTTGTGTGAAGAATCCATTTCCATTCTTCATGAGCTTCTAAAACTATTCATTGGTATCCACAACCTTGTTTACTTCCTTCCAGATTGTCTTTGTACTATGTACCCACAGTTAAAGAAAATGTGTTGAATGCTTTCTCTGGCAGTATTACATATGAAGAAGTTAAGATCTTGAGCTGCACCAATTTGTCCTCGGTAAGTATGTAGGGCTCTAGATAGTAATTATTGTCCCATCATAAACTTGTGTCTAGGTAGAGACCATCGACACCATATTAGCGTACTCCAACACACAGGTTGTCCATGCCCTCTAATTGCTTCCTATGCTGATTTTGTGGAGCATTTACCTGTAGATGTAGTCGCAGTCCATGTCCATATATACGTCTTCACCAGAAACTGCCACAAAAAAGCCAACTTTTTGCAAAGTCATAAATCAAAAATCATAAAAGGGGAATAGTAAGAAGCAAAAAAGTAATGAAATGGATGCATGAAAGAGTTAGTTTTCATCAAAATTATGTTTTAAATCCATCTAATGTAGCAGAATAATCTATATCAAACATAAGTTGCCTAATTTTTATGATAGTTCTTTGAAACAATTTATACAACAAAATGCTTTAGGCAAATTTGGATGATTAGTACCTTTTATTTTGTAGCTTGAACAACGGATGACGTTGTGAAGCTTTCTCTTCCATTTGTTTACACCAATTATGTCAAATGGACTATATTGGTTCATTAAAAAGAATAAAAACCCATCATTTGGCCACCACTAGAGTTATAAGCCCTATAAAAAACTAATAATCAATACAAATCTAACATGCTTCAATCGAAATAGTGTATAAGGAAGACATATCCATAGTTACTAATAGAGGAATGAAGACAGTGTTAAAATACATGAATCTGACAAAAAAAAATGAACTCAAATCTTACCGAAAATTTTCACAATAAGATTTTCGTTTCCTGAGTAACCACCAAAATATGAGCAAATGATAAGAATTTAGTAAAGCTATAAGCCTATAATTCCAAACAAACTCCCAAGTTAGATGGGATTCACTAAAATTGATACGAACATATGCAAATGTGCAATCATTCACGCTAAAAGTAGTACCATATATAAATCTTGTAAATGTGATTATATTTAAGCTTCTATATAACTCGCATTACATATATCAAAACAATATAACAGGTAAATTTTATAAATGAAAAAGAATAGGTATGTTATAAATCAAACTCAAAAACTTTGAATGTCAATTCCTCTGGCACTATGCGCTGCACTCACTTAACAATTTTTTCCCTTACAAAGACGTCATGTAAGTTCATTCTCATTCAAAATAGTTAAAACCATCTTGGCATTATTTTTATCAATAGCAGACTAAGCAATTGTATCAATCAAGTCACACTATCTAATTATCGTAATATTAACTACGCTTAGTTATGCAAGACTTGCTCAACAAATTACACGGGTAATGTACTTAGAAAGCGTAAAACTATTGAAAATATGATAAATTGGAGCAAGTCTGAGTGTTTACCACTTAAAAAAAAGAAAATTAACAAATCAGTTCACACCTTTTAAGAGCTTATGCAATTGAAATTTTATTACCAAATAATTCAAATCAATGAAGACACTGATTGGAATTAGATGGTAAGATACATTGCATGGTTGTCAGTTAGTGCAATCAAACAGTAGTACATGAAAAGATTCTAAAATCAAATTTACCGATAATATGTTATCACAATCTACTACATATTTCTTGTTAACTTAATAATTATTGGTAGCTGATAGCAAATAATAGCACACCATCATTAACAATAAGAACCTAGTTTTCTTTATTCTCTGTGTTAATCAATGAAAATAACTAACTATACCATAAACACATTTAAAAAAGTAAAAATAAAATAATATCGTTGAGACCAAAAATCATGTTTATGAATATCTTTGAAAGGAATTCAAAAATTTCTTCTTGCCTTTGTTGGTAAAAATATGAAATCAAACCCAAAATTTGGATTATGAGCATTATACAATCGAACAAATATACCCAATCCAACAAATTAAGTTATAAAAAGATAGTAAACTTACTCAGGAATCCAATAGTTGGGTTAAAAGTTAGGAGTTTTCTTTTTCCATGGTCCAACTTCTAAACACCTTGGACGTAGATTTTTCCGCCGCCCGCCTGTGGTCTCAAAGTGGTTTAGTCTTGATATGAACAATAACTTCAATGAGTCAAAAGTGTCTAACATGTTTGGTTATAGGATTCATCTTCGTCTCTCACGTGATGGAGGTTACCATGTTTTGGATGAGTCCATGATGTACAATAGTGATGGAAGGCCTACTGCAAAACAGCTCTGAAACCGCATGTTGGCCGGTGTGCTTGAGATAGGTGTATATTGGGAGCAACTGGACTAATGCCAATGAAGATCAAGGAGGGAAAAGGAAGCATAATTGATGCATACTACATTGCAAAGTATGGTCATAAATGGGTTCACACTCGTATAGTGATCAATAGTTTGGTGCCGAAATGGAATGAGCAGTATACATGGGAGGTGTTTGATCCCTGCACCGTCGTGACAGTTGGAGTATTTGACAATTGTCACTTAGATAAAAACACTACAGTTGGAGCTGGAGGGCTTGACTCTCGAATAGGAAAAGTGAGAATTCGACTTTTGACTTTGGAATCTGATCGTGTCTACACTCATGCATACCCGTTACTGATGCTACACCCTTCTGGTGTTAAGAAAATGGGGAGCTTCATTTGGCTATTCAATTTTCCTATGCTAATATGGCTAATGTGCTTCATATGTACATGTCACCACTGCTGCCAAAGATGCACTATGCATAGCCATTGTCCGTCTCTCAAGTTGAGCGCCTGAGGTATCAGGCAATTAAATTCCAAATCCTCTTTCGAATTGAAGATTTAAAATCATTAAATTTTATTTATTAGAGAATCATCAATAAAAAATTGGTGAAGAGACAGATAGAATAGAAAGGAATACCAATTATAAAAAACAAAAGAATGGGTATTCAAAGAAACAATATTTTACCTCTTGTTGCTTGCGGTGGAACAATGGGTCTTGAAGTCATCTCTTCTAGCTTCTTCTTCTTTGATTAACAAAAACACCTTCAAGAATCGAGAAACAATAACCTCTAGACGATTGATTCAACCACGTCTCCTGACGAATAATGTATAATATAAATTTGGGCTACCGATTGTTTTGTTGAAATATGTTTTCTTTTGATTTTGGTTTAGTATTTTTTTTTTGTGAGAGAGTTTGGGACGTTTGTTTTAAGTTTTTTTTTTTTTTTTTTTTTTTTTTAATTGAAGTGGGGTGTTTCATAAAGAGTAGTGGGGTTTTGTTTCTGTCAAGAAGAAGAATAAGAAGGCGGTTAAGTTAGGCTTAAAGAAGGGTTAGGTTCTTTTTTTATTTGATAATTACTAAAATAGTCCATACTTAGAATTGAAATTGAAATAACGGGTGTAGAATTGAAATAATAGACGTAGTTTTATTTTATTTTTTTCCAACACACATGAAAGGACAATTTTGACTTATATTAAATTAGAGAGGACACCAAATTCAGAATTAGTTTGGTAAGAAGACAAGTAATTACTTTTCAAGTAGGAACTATTTTAAAAACTTTGCTGACATGCCTCACTATGAACATCTTGAAAAAACCGATATTAATGTAGATAGGAAGACCATTTTATTTTTAAACTAACTCAATCCCAACCAAATAGAAATACGTTTTTTTCCACAGAATATTGCTTGTAAGTTGTAAATGCACAAGACTGAGCTCAAGCTAAAGTACTAGCTAGTTGATCAGTTCCAGCTTCCAAAGTTGCACCTATCAAAACATTAGAAACTGGATGCTAGGTACATACTTTAAAGACTTGTACGTGAAAGTCTTCCACGTTACGTACGCAAGAATGGCAAGCGTCATGCAATGGAGTAATCACAGATGGAAATGACGCAAAGAGTACTAGCCTAATCAGATGCAGTGTGCAACACACCAGGCCAGTAATCTGCCATAGCGGTCAAGCTGATCGAGTAGGACAGAAGAGATCTATAACAACCCCAATTTTTTAAACAACATAAATTAAATTATTTGATTGAAAATAACTATTATATTATGAAGTCTAGCTTATTCTAGAATTTGTTTAGCTATTGTTGATTTTTAAAAAAAAAGTTCATGTTTTTACTTGAATTGTTTGTTAGAACTTATGTGGGTATTTTATAATCATTTTGGGCTTGAAAACATTGTTAAAATGTACCCATTCATATAGGTATGGACCTTGGGTGTTTTTAGACCCATTGGAGGCCCATAGGTTAACTAAAACAGACTTAAAACAGGGAATAAAGAAGACCTGCGAATTTTCTCTGTAAAAATATGATTATTCAAAATCAAAACCCTAGCCTCCAATAAAAAGAAGGGGAAGAGGAAGAAAAGAGAAAAAGGGAATGCAAAGTATTAGGCTCACCGCACTATTGATATTCATAGTTGTTTACATCTTGTAGACTTAATAAGGTGAGTTATATTTTTTTCTTTTATTGTTTCCGTAGAAATAGGATATGTTGTTTGTTGTGTGTGATCATATGGATTGTATATTGGGAGGATAAAGCCATTAATAAATTGTATAGAGTTTTGTGAAGAAGAGGAACAGTTAACAGTAAACACCATTCTAGAAAAGTTGTCTGCGCAGTCTTTTAATCCACGGATGTCTCTCAAATTTAATTCATAGTTTCCTGACACATTTTAGTCTGAAATATTAAAATTTTAGACAGATCCAACGGTTGGATTTTTGTCGAGGCGCGCATAAGCGTGACAGGTCGTAGTGTTTCTACACCAGAAAAACTGCAGTGTGTAGTCTTTTGTTTCTGCTTAGATGGTGTCGTTTCCATACTCGGATTTGTATGAAATTTAATCCATAGTTTTCTGACACATTGTAGTCTGACATATTAAAATTTTAGATAGATCTAACGGTTGGATTTCTGTCGAGGTGCGCATAAGCGTGACAGGTCGTAGTGTTTCTACACCAGAAAAACTGCAGTGTGCAGTCTTTTGTTTCTTCTTAGATGGTGACCTTTCCGTACTCGGATTTGTATGAAATTTAATCTATAGTTTCCTGACACATTTTAGTCTTCCATATTAGATTTTTAGATTTATCCAATGGCTTGATATCTGTTGAGGCTTCCATTAGTGGGACTAGTCATAGTAGAAACTACACCAGAAAACTAATGGGTGCAGTCATTTATTTCTATTTAGATGGAGGTCAACCTATTATCGGATTGACCTCAAATTTAATCCATAGATTCTTGATATCCAGTTAAATGACATATACAAATTTTAGGCAGATCCAATGGTGGGTTGGCTGTCAAGGCACGGATTAACAAGGTTGTTAGAATTAACTAAAGTTTAAAATAGATATAGTTGGGTGGTTACATGATGGCATTCGATGGTCAGTGGTTATTATACTTTCGATATATTCTTACTATTGTAAAAATATTGGTGTGGAATGAAAATATATCTATATGTTTTATTTTATCGTGATTATTAAAATATTTGGAGAATTTGTTAAGAGCTTATATATATCGGTTTGTCTAGGGTGCCACTCTTAGAGTGCCACCCTTATCTCACTCTTCATTTGAGCCGTCCGATCGAGCCCTCTAGATCTTCAGATCTAATTCACCCAATTTACTGATATTTACCGATATTTCGATATTTCATCATCTTCTCTTAAAAAAAAAAAAAACCGATCTTCTCTTAAAAAAAAAAAAACCGATCTTCACCAAAGAGTTCAAACCGATCTAACAAAAAAAAAAACCGAAATTCAAAACCGATCTAACCAAAAATTAAGACCAAGAGACCGATCTAACCAAAAAAAGAGACCGATCTAACCAAAAAAAGAGAGGGATCGACTAATCTGAGCGATCTACAAAAACAACCATATATTGCTTTGTCAGATTTGATTTCCATCTCTTCTTTTGCTGCGGTATGTGAACTTACTGGTCTAATTCACCACATCTAATTTAGATCTGTTTTCCGTTTATGTTGTTAGGTTCTAAAAAGGTTATTTTTGTTGCAGCGGTATATTTGGTGGCTCGAATTTCGCGTTGAAATCAAAAGGTTGGTGCGATACTTTTTTTCGATAGCATTTCATATATCTTTAACTTATATTAAACTGAACCTTATTAAGTAATAAAATTAAACCCGGTAATATTCTTTTTTGTTTTAAGAATGTAAATTTACTTATGAAGTGGATGTGATTTAACTTGCATCTATGTCACATGACTAGAAGCAACAACTAATAACTGATAGAAATATTGGATTCGAGCATTTTGCTTACTGTATTATTTGGAAGATCCAAATGCAATATGACTAGAAGCAACAACTAACCTATCCAATATCCTTGAATACTCGACACCACACCACCCATATTTGTATTAGCTTTAGAGTCGTTTTAACTGCTGCAACTGTGCAGCTACTCTTATGCTTAGTAGTTCAAGGAGCTAAATGTGTTTAATTAGGTGTTAGCATATTTGATGAACTCTGTCAGAGTTCGGTGAATTCTGTCAGAGTTTTGAACTTCTGTCGAGTTCTAAATGAATGTGTCGAGTTCTGTGAAATTCGAGTTCGGTGAATTCGCCGAGTTTTGAATTCTGTCAGAGTTCTAAATTCTGTCAGAGTTCGGTGAACTCTGTCGGTTTTTTGAGTTTTGAACTCTGTCAGAGTTCTAAATTCTGTCAGAGTTCGGTGAATTCTGTCAGAGTTCGGTGAACTCTGTCAGAGTTTTGAATTCTGTCAGAGTTTTGAACTCTGTCAGAGTTCTAAATTCGTCGAGTTGGTGAAGAATTATGTCGAGTTTTGAAATTGTCGAGTTTTGAACTCTGTCGAGTTCGTGAATTTGTCGAGTTTTTGAAGTCTGTCGAGTTCTAAATTGCAATCGAGTTCGGTGAATTTGTCGATTCGTCGAGTTTTGAACTCTGTCGAGTTCTAAATTGATTTCTGTCGAGTTCTAAATCTGTCGAGAGTTCTAAATTCTGTCCGAGTTCTAAGTTGGCCGTCGAGTTCTAAATTCCGTCGAGTTTTGAACTCTGTCGAGTTTCGAAGTTCTGTCGAGTTCTAAATTCTGTCGAGTTTAAATTCTGTCGAGTTTTGAACTTCGATAGAGTTCGATGAAGTAGCATATTTGGTTAACTCTGTCGGAGTTTTGAACTCTGTCGAGTTTCGATGTTTAAGTTATTTACCTTTGTTTATGTACATTGTTATTTTTATTTGTTTAAGTTATTTATATTTTTAATTTTTTTGATTTTATAGAAATGGAGACATAGACATCAATGTTATGTTTATCCAAGTTCAAAATAAATAAATCATTAAATCAAACAATGAAGTTATGAACTTATTGTCTCTCCTGTTGATATCACTAGATTTTTATTTGAGGCCATATCGACCGAGATCTTGCTGCTTGATTCAAAATAAATATATAGCTCTGTTTCAGGTAACTGTTCTATCTTTCTATCTTTTTTTTTTATATATATATAATGTTATGTTTGATTCAATTCTTTTGAATTCTAGACACCCATTTTGTACTTTCCCTGTTGATATCACCCATTCTGTTGATATCACCCATTCTTAAAATGAAGTTAAGAATGCATGAAAACCAAAATAAAATTTGAACCTAGCTAGTGGTCATCCATCTAACACAAGTTTCACAAGATTTCGAAAGTATAACAAAATTTATATTTTCGCAAAGTATAGCAGATATATATAGATATCGTTAAAGTAAGATCCACATCAAATGATATCGAAGTTTTGCATTCACCAAACTTCGGGAAGGATAAATGGAGTTGATAATCGAGGAGAAGTGAAGTTAGACAAGCTCTTTGTGACACCATTTAGAATGGTGTAATAGGAAATAAATACAAGCACAAACTTCACTTCTCTATCTAGCTTGCAGTTCTCTAAGGGGAGTGAAGCGAGGTCCCTCCTCTATCTAGAGGGAGGGCGTAATGTCTAAGAGTATGATCTACTTTTTCTTTTGATAGCTCGATAGTGAAACACGAGGTGCATTAGTATGAGTTAGTTGACCACGTAAAGGCGATCCATCTTGATGGCGAATTCCACGATAGCGAGAAATAGAAATGAATCGATTCGATGTCCGTTCGTTTCCCCTCTTCAATTCCCAATGAACAACATGATCTTGACCTATCATTTGTTCCATTTGATCGATCGATACTTAGTTAACTCTTTTATCTTGATGTTCCCAGCGATACCTAATCGATACTTGAACTGAATGGCTTTTTAGGTCCAATTCCATCAATTTTGGTTGAGGCAATTCTTACTTGTTTATCGGGAACTGATCTAGCTCGAGATATATGACATTCGGATCCTTCCTTTTTTACTAGTCTTCTCGGCTGGAATAAAAATGGGTTGGTTGTCTCCTCTCACTTCACTCCCTCCCGGAGGAAGCAAAGGAAAGAGATTACATCTCTCTCGCGCTCCTTGCCTTCCACATCTGCCGTTATTTACTTTCGGTTGGAGGCTTATTCCGCACTTCTCTAACTAAATAAGTGAGAAAGTGCTCTTCGATAGGTCTCTCCAACCTCGTTGTTGTTTTTCTTATTTATTTATTGAAAAAAAGGAGAAGTCGAAGTTCCAGTCTCGGTTGCGTTGTTGACGTGGGCTAGTTACCTAATGACCTCAAGGCTACGCTTGCTCCGTAGCTACCGCATCTAAACAAGCATAATTTGTCTAAGCTCTATCGGTTTAGGGATTCCGATAGACTTTATCCTTAGAGGCACTTTTACCGTTATATATACATATAAGGATATATGTGTTCAAAAGTGCAATATCCGAAAGAGTGCCTTCAGGCACATTCTTTTAGTTTATTATACGTGAGTTGTCTTAAAGCAAGGTTTAGCCGTCAGACCGAGTAAAGTGAGCGAACAGGCTTTGGCTTTGTCATTCTTGCAAGCGTAGTTGGAGTAAGCTTTTGTTGTTATTATGAGTCCTATTCAAGCAAGGCAGGACTCTGTTAAACGTTAAACTGTTAGGTTATCTTGTGTCGTTCTTCCCGTTGATCGAAGAAGCTGTATACCTCGATCTTCTTTACGGTTAGGGAAAAAGCTCCTGGTTTTAGGTCATCAAGCTCTGTTCTTTATAGACTCAATTTCTCTTGCTTTCGTGTATAAAGAGGAGTGAAAGCGAGAGAAAGTAGCTTGCGATAAAAGTAAATAGGGGAGAACCTATTATTTCACAAAAAGGGATTTTACGAAAGAGAGCCTTCAGCGTCTACCCTATTCTACTCCTCAACTCGTGCCATCCACGATGACTTCAAAATCTTAAAAGCAGGAGAGAAGGGCGGTGACTTTCGGTAGCTAAAGGGTGACCCCACAATCACTCTTTCGTTAAGTGGCGTGACCGAGGAACGATGCGGGGGATCTTATATCTTATATAATCGTTGGATCTGTATGTAACCCATGCGGGGGCGCTTCCCTAGTTGAGCAGTGGTAAGCAAAGGGAAGGGGCGAGAGGGAAAAGCTCTTGAGAGGCGAAGATAAAAGCGAAGCTACTAACTAATGGAGAATGGAGAACTATGCTTATACTTATAGGTCTTGAGATGAGAAGTTTTCTCATAACTCTCTCTAAAGCACTAACTTCTTAGGTCGATGAAGATGAAAGCGACCCTTAGGGGTAGAGAGAAGCGACTTAGTTACGGAGCTTACGGACTTAGGCCGAGCTCATGAGCTCCAACTCTAACAAGGGAAGGGGCGAACTATATTGCAGGAAATGAATCACTACTCACAATAGGAAATCGCCAAAATAAGTATAAAAAGATATAGTATCTTGGCGACTCTCTAAACCATAAAGAAAAGAGAGAGTAAGCTCCTGCATTTAGCCTCATTCATATAGGCCTTCCTAAAGGTCGGGCTTAAGCCGGGCGTTTTGCTACTGGCGGATGGAAGTTGCCAAGAGTTACGTTCACCATGGCGGAGTGATCCTCTTCCTATTGATCAAAAGCGCCACGCTGGTTTAGAATTCTATTCTAAGGGCACCCAAAGACATCTCAAGTGATTAGGCGGGCTTTCAAATAAATAACTGAACTTCGCCCTTGAGGCTTTCAAAGTTGGTTTATTGATGCTTGATGACATACCTTGATTGCTAGCAGTGATATTCCACAAAGCTTTAAAGGCTTTGAAAAAGTCCACCCCTTAATAAAAGCTTATGGCCTAAGAAATTCTTTTAAGTTTAGATGTTGTAAAATTTCAACTCACGCGTACAAACTAAAAAGGTTACGACTTGCTAGTTTTCGAATCACACATGTCTTATATTGTCTTTCTCTTATGCATGCGTCGACTATTTTCGTTTTACAAATGTGCTTCTTTTTTCGATGTTCATTATCTCCATGGCGGCTTTAAAGTTTTACATGAGTCGATTTTCTTAAAGATTTTTTCCTAGTCGATTTCGCATGCTTGAATTAGTTGAATGTCTTATTTTTAACTCCTATTTATTTTGTAGCAATGCCTCGAACAAAGAATCTGAATGTGAAGAATGCAGCAAAAAGTGTTTTCACGGGTGCTAAGAAGTTGTTAGGTGGGGGGAGTAGTAGTTGGTCGCGAGGAGCCTGAGAAAAAGAGAGAAAGGGCAACAACTACCTCGGCATCAGTCCGTAGAGGGGATCGGAAAGCGGATGATCCCAGTAATGTAGTAAGTGGTGTAGAGTTAGGAAATCAAAAGAGAAGAAAACAAACAATTATGAGTGATGTAGATTTAGATGTAGATGTAGATGTAGATTTAGATTTAGATTTAGATGAAGATGAAGATGTAGATGTAGATGATAAAAATATGGATCGTGGGAAGAGTGTAGCTGTAGGTGATGATGAAGAAGATGACGAAGAGGGTGTTGATGGCCGCGGAGGAGGAGGAGGGGACGGCGGAGGAGGATGAGGAGGAGGAGGAGGATGATGGCGAGGAAGTCCACGAAGTCCTGCACTGTACCTCCGGTGAATATTGTGAGAAAGTCCAACAATGACTTGGAGTTCGAGAGAGGTGTTTATGGAGGTGGCCCTCGTGTGTCACATCTATTGTATGACTATCACGATGCACGTAGCTTTCGCGATGTTTGGGAGGGGCAGGTAATATTATCATATAGTGTCTATTAGTATTTAAATTTTGTATTCTGAAACTTGTGCATACATTAATACTAAGTTTTTTGTTGTTTTAGGCGGGCGGGGTGTTGAAGTGCCATGGGCACCTCAACAAGTTGGTACAATGGGATATCGAGAGGAGAGTGTTGGTTGTTCTACTTTTCACGTGGAGCTTCAAAGGACCGGCTTATGTGCTACGGTCTTAGGTGTATCTGGCATCGGGATCTGTGTTGGTCTCTGCGTTTGTGGAGAGGTGGCATCCGAGAGACCAACACGTTTCATATGCCTTGGGGCGAGATGACAATCACGTTGGATGATGTTTCCCAACTCTTAGGAGTTCGATCGAGAGGCAAAGCGGTGGTAGGGACACCGATTTGACCTTGGAAACAGAACAAAAAGACTTCTCCACAAAAATCTTGGCATACCCATGGATAAGATAGATCACGGAGATGAAATCAATAAGTTCACTTCAAAGTTAGGATGGATTTCTTGATGAAGCGATTTCTTTGGGAAGGTAAGAGATGAAGATTTACGTGATGAAAATGGGGTTGTTGTGAAGAAGCGTCAACCCAAAAGAGAGGTGAGTTTCTTTGTGAGAGCTTATCTGTTATTTTTCTTTGGATGTACGCCTTTACCGACCGTCTGGAGGCTAGGTTCCGTTTGTTATCTGAGGCTGCTTTCGAAATTTGCGAGATCGGAGACTTCTGGCGTGGGGTGCGACCTTCGGCTTACTTTATGCAGGGGTCTTGGGACTGCCACAAGTGCCAAGGTGAAGGGTGTTCGAGGCTATTTCACTCTCCTACGGGTATTAGTTTTTTGTTTTTCTTTTCAATGTCAATTTTATCTATCTATTACAATATTAACTTCGGTGTCTATATTAATGTAGGCATGGATTTATGAGTACTTCCGAGTGTTAGGCCATACCCAAATAGGGACTATCATTTGAGCATGTCGATGCTAATAGGTACTTTCGATTACTTTCGTCTTTTATGCTAGCCAACAAACAATTTGCATTGAAGTATACCGAGCCACCATTGATAATATGACTTGTACCGATGTAAGTATTTTTGTATGTAAATAGTTTTATTTATTAATTAATATTATTAGTATGTGATTAATGATTAATTTCCTCGATCATATGCTATTTGACAGGTTGAATGGTATCCCTATGTTGAAGTCGAGAGCTACGCGGCCGGTGGATGAAATAGCATTTTTCGAGGGATTTATATGCTTTCTTGATAATGTCGGCGATTACAATGTTTGCGGGTTGTCGCGTCAGTTAGGTCATATGCAGTTTGTACCCTCGGATCCCCAAAACCAAAGAGCTCGACGCTTGAACTACTTCGGACGCTTGGTATGATGTAAAATTTAATATTGCGTCTTCCCTCTTTGGAGTAATTGGCGAGAATCACTTGATTCAACTTGAACAACAGCGGACCCATTCCGTCTTATCCATGGGAGTGTGTTAGTAGATACATGAGTTGAATGCGAAAATAATAGTCATATGAGAATGATAAACCACGATCATCTTAGTCACTACTCCCTCTGAGAGTCTTCCATATCATAATCGGTGAGTTAATATCTTACAAGCGTTAATTTTTTTTTTTGTTTTGTTTTGTTTTGGTATTTTATAAATGTAAATGTATATACTAATGTAGTTTTGTGTTTTAATTTTTGACACCCGTCGTCGATGAAATTTCTCGCTTGCTCAATCAAGGCACGCAATTGGGTGGATTTGCGATTCAGGAGGATGCCTGAAGCGAGTTCATGGAGGCATACAATTTGACCCGGTGCAAGTTCATTGGCCGGACGATATCGTGAAGGAGCATAGGATTTAGGTATGTTGAGTTTGGTTAGTTTAGGGTTTAGGGTTTAGTGGCCATATATCTTGTTTTGGTGTGTTGAGCATAGGATTGCAGCTTGTGGCCATATATCTTGTTTTGGTGTGTCCTTTGGGCAATGAGTGGAATGGGAGAGTCTCATTGTCCTATATGTAGGTGTCCATATAGTCACTTCCCTAGTAGTATCATCAATTGCTTCATTTTTGCTCTTGAAAATGTTGAGCATAGGATTGACTTGTCATTAGATGATCACTTAAATATGATAGTGTTAAGTCTTGATTAGGTCAATAGTGTTGTACGGTGGTGTTTCTCATGATGCGCAATTACTTAATGTATTTCGGGGTCTAGAGTGTAGTTAGTCTACTCGATGTGTAGTTAGTCTAATGCCGCCACTTCTCATGGCGTAATTTCCCAAACTATGAGTTTGATATTTTTGGACAATGGCATATATATGAAAATCTTAGAAATCATGATTTTGCATTTGAAATTTGAATTTTATGTTATCTTTGTTTGTAGCTTTCGAAATGGAGGGCGGTGATGAAATTGATCGCGATCTTTGCACCGTTGGGGGTGCTCTCGGCCGGTATAATAATAGCATGATGAAAATTTGTGTATTTGGTAGGGAAAAGGTTGTGTGATAGAGTCTTTGTCGAAGTCACGTTATTTTCGGTTTTGTCAAAGATTATCTTTCGTGTAAATTACCAAAGAAAAGGGTTAAGACATTTGTAACCCGATACCTCCATATGGTTTTATGTTCTTGATCAATATGTAAAAATATGATAATCCAGGCTTTTACTTCAGTTTTGTGGACTCATATGTTTTACTTTGAAATAATGGAAGTACAATTCTTCCTTACGTTTGTAATCTGTCGGTTCGATGGTCTTATAACTGAATTATTTCTACGTGGATGTATGTTTCCATATATGCTTTATGCCCACAATCTACGGGTGATTAAAACGAGTGATGGCTGATGTATAGGGATTACGGGGCATTATCAACCTTGTTCATGTGATGAATTCATTAATAAGATTGGCAAGGAATAAGAGTAAGACCTTGATAGCATAACTTGATCACCATCTTGAAATTATGATCACGGAAAGCTTGGCATTCTCACTCCGGGCTTATTTTAGTATATTCCTCGGGCTTATTTAGTATACATTGCTTGATCGGTTGAAATGCTTACAGCAATGTAGTAATCTAGCAATTGAACTTGCGTCATGGCGTGTAATCGTAATGCGTTTGGACTTGAACTTGCATTAAGCGGCATGGCATGGCGTGTCTGTTTGGACTTGAACTTGCGTCAAAAATGGCGTGTCTGTTTGGACTTTGTCCCCAAGCGGCATGGCGAACCGTTTGGACTTTGTCAAAGCGGCATGGCCACACCGTTTGGCCTTAGTTCAAAAGCGGTGTGGCGAGCCGTTTTGGACAAAGTCAAAGCGATGCGGGCCATGCCGTTTGGGACAAAGTCCAAACGGACATACCATTTTTTGCAAGTTCAAAGTCAAAAGCGGCATGGCCACACCGTTTGTCCTTAGTTCCCAAGCGGCCGTTTTGGACAAAGTGGTGTGGCCCGTTTGGGACAAAGTCAAACAACATACCATTTTTGCAAGTTCAACCGGCGGCATGGCCACACCGTTTGTCCTTAGTACCAAAGCGGTGTGGCCATTTTGAGACTTTGAACAAAAAAGCGGTTTGGACTTTTGGCCATGCCGTTTGGACTTTGAACTTTTCAAAAGGCGGTTTTGTTTGGACTTTGTCCCCAAGCGGCATGGCCACACCGTTTGGTACTAAGGACAAGCGGTGTGGCCATGCCGTTTGGGACAAAGTCCAAAGCGGTGTGGCCATGTCGTTTGGACTTTGAACTTGCAAAAAAAATAGAGTGTCTGTTTTGGACTTTGTCCCCAAGCGGCATGGCGAACCGTTTGGACTTTGTCCCAAAGCGGGCATGGCCCACCGTTTGGTACTAAGGACAAAGCGGTGTGGCCATGCCGTTTGGGACAAAGTCAAGCGGTGTGGCCATGCCGTTTGGACTTTGAACTGCAAAAAAAATGGTTTGTCTGTTTGGACTTTGTCCCAAAAGCGGCATGGCGAACCGTTTGGACTTTGTCCCAAACGGGCGTTTGGACCGTTTGTCCTAAGGTACCCAAGCGGTGTGGCCATGCCGTTTGGAAAACAAAGCGGTGTGGCCATGCCGTTTGGACAAAGTCAAAAACGGTTTTTTTTTGCAAGTTCAAAGTCTAAGCGGCATGGCCACACCGTTTGGCCTTAGTCTCAAAGCGGCATGGCCACACCGTTTGGTACTAAGGACAAGCGGTGTGGCCATGCCGTTTGGACTTTGAACTTGCAAAAAATGGTGTGTCTGTTTGGACTTTGTCCCCAAGCGGCATGGCCACCGTTTGGACTTTGTCCAAAAGCGGCATGGCCACACCGTTTGGTACTAAGGACAAGCGGTGTGGCCATGCCGTTTGGGACAAAGTCCAAACGGTCTGGCCATGTCGTTTGGACTTTGAACTTGCAAAAAAATAGAGTGTCTGTTTGGACTTTGTCCCCAAGCGGCATGGCGACACCGTTTGGTACTAAGGCCAAGCGGTGTGGTACATGCCGCCAAGGGGACAAAGTCAAACAAGTCATTTTTTTTTTTATCAAATTCAAATCAAGCGATATCGCCGTACTAAGTCCATATCGTTGATGTTGATGTTTTGGCAATTTATCGGTTTGGTTTGTTTGTGTTGATGTTCATTGATGATCATATGAGTTTGAGGTAAATTTGTTGTTGACAAGCGTTGGCATTATCTTGGTGGTATAGTATCGCATCAATACATCATATCAACTTACGGAACAAAATTGCAAGTGGGCGCGCTTATTGTAACAACATGATAACATTTATAATAAGCACATCAAAATGCTTTATGCAATCCCAAATATTATTGTTACGTATTACAACATTTAAGCACATCGGAATGAATTAGCAACAAGTATAGCCTGCTTTTGCACCTAGTTTTGGCTTGTTCAAGCCTTTCCTCCAAGTTTCACTCTCTTCAACTTCTCCACCTTCTTTCACACTTACGCTTTTCTCTCGCTCTTTTTCGACAATTTCTCCGTTATAGCTAATAACTCAATTTTTGGCACTTTCTTGAATGGTGCATAGTCAAGGTGGCGGTGATCTTGTGGCATCTTGTGGAGGCTAGCGATAAGAAACATAACCATGAGAGAATGATGAAAAGGCTGAAGATCGATTGATGCAAAGTCGAGGGGCTGGAAGCGAACGGATGAGTAGGCGATATTTTTTTACCTAAAGCAAAGCTTTGCCTCAGATTCTCCATTTCTCCTTGAGCCATACTTCTCTTTTCTACAATATCAATGAGATTAGAACTTCGGTCTAATTAAACTCCCCAAATGTAACCTAAACCGGCAATATTAAAATTTGAAAATAAAAAGGGAGAAAGAAGTTATAAAAAAAGCACCGGTCTATCATTATGATGTTTCCTATCTAGAGCCTAGCTAGCGGAGACAACATTAGATACTATCAATGGAATGATGCAATGGAACACAACCCTCGACCGCAGTTCAACTTAACAACACTTGATAAAACTCTAACAAGGCTGCCATATCTAAACCACTCTTAACAAGTCCGGACATCAATGAAGTCCATGGCCTTGAGATAAAAATATCATTAGAACTAGTGAACATTTAGAATCAAAGAGTTTTGAATAAATCTATACTTACAATCGGCCGATTCATTATTATTTTTCTCGGACAATTTCTCGAGTCATGGTTAGCAATCTGTCCACATCGTGACACTTTCTTCTGAATTGTTTAGGGCTATCTCTTTGGGGATTTCCATCTATCCGCTTTTTCTTCTTCCCCTCCCTTTTGTTTGAGAAATGTTGGGATTCAAAATCAATAGCTGAAATAAAGACCGAATTAAAATAAATATTTATATCAAATTAAACACCGAATTAAACACTAAATTTATATCAAATTAAACATTCAAATAAAAAAAACCTGTGATGTATTAACCGAAGGTATCGAAGGCTCTGCAACTGGAGGCTCTGCAACTGGAGGCTTTGCAACTGGAGGCTCTGCAACTGGAGGCTCTGCAACTTCTGCGTCTCCTTTGTAGGAAGTCTCATTAAACTTTGAAATTTCAATAGCCATTTCACCAATCTTTTCAATAAAATATGAATAACCCTCAAAAGTATGCGACGCATCGTAAGCCACTTGAGAAGCAACCTTGATAGAATGAGCCACTCTCAAAGGTTCATTTGAGACATTCCCGACCACAAATCCGATTATCAAACTCCGGCTCTATAAGTGTTAGACTTTTGCATCCACAGCGTCAATCTAAAATGGTTTGGAATCTCTTCAATCTCGTATCGCATAAAACCTTTAAGATATGACCACAAAGCAAACCCATAAACTGAAAGTACTTGCATTTGATCTCCTCTAAGGTTCCTCTATCGAAACTCACTCTCCAAACTGAATTCTTGGTCGGGTCTCTCCATTTCACCATGTAGCTTCGGTTCCATACACTGTCAATTTGTTCCCCATCAATTTTGTACTCCATCTTTGCCTTTTCTAGTTGCTCTTTAAATTTATTGAATATTGAGATCATTATAGACCTTGGCGGCATGCATAAGGATGAAAGCATCGTTAGGCACAATCCGTGAACTATGCTCGATCGCGATGTCGAATCTCTTTCTTTCCTAGCAAGCAAAGTCAAAGACTTCTCATTACCATGTACAAACTGCATAAAGCGTGTAGTCGTCGAATTGACAAAGCTGGTCATAATGAGCATTCATCGATTCACGCCGACCCGGTCGTGTGCATACCGACAAAAAGGTGCCAGCGAGATAACAAAGGAACCCATTTTCTCCGCATTGAATATATCTCTGTCAACCAAGGATTTTTCGGACAACTCATACTTCTCAATGATTGTACACCATCTTCTCTCAAAATCAACAATCCTATCACGAAAAGAAATAGTGTTCTTCAACTCGGTTACCAATGTCTCAAATTTGGTAAATGACATCTTCTCTTGGAATTTCTGCATAATATGCCAAAGGCGATGCGATGGCGAGTATTAGGAAACACTTTGGCAATGGCTCTTTGTCATCGCTCTATCACAGTCGGTGATGATTTGCGGTTGGCGCCACGACCACCCATGGCTGCAAGCCCGGGCCTTAAATAGCCATATGAATGTATCTTACGTCTCATCAAGCAACAATCGCAACCAAAACTGAATCGGCCCGATAATGATGGTTGACTCGGTAAAAGGGGCAAAAGGCATGGAATATGCATTAGTGCGATATGTGGTATCAAAAGACACAACATCTCGAAATATTCATCGCGGCATCGAGACCTCCCATGAACCCGAGAAAAAGTTCACCGCGGAGTCCCATTTTCATCTAAATCAATAGCGTAATAGAACCGGGGATCCTCGGCACTCTTACGCATAAAATATTGCGGCCGCGGCGGTTGCATCACCTTCTTTAGGCATCTTTACGGTCAAACCATAATAATGGTTCCAACAATCTTTACGTGTAAACCCGACTTCCTCTCCATGGAAAAGCGGATGCCACTTTCCCAACGGATAAACTGTTATCACTAAATATCTCGGTCAAGCGCACATTTTGCCGGGCATATGTTTGTTAGTTTTCATGCAAATTCTCTTCGATGGGGTCACCGGACCGTGACTATGGTCATTATGAACGGCTGACCTCATATATCTCTTCATGCATTCTTTTCTTAATACGAATTCTAGCTTGGCAAACCACGGATAGTTGATGTATTTCTTGATCGGACTTCATCTCTCTTAGGAGTCTTAACCCCTTCCGTGAGCAAACCGGTAAACAACCACTAACCAAATCCACCTGATTTTGTTGCTTAGAAGTCGTCGAACACGAGTCTCAAATCCCTCTTGTTGACCATACTCTTTGTAATAAGTCTTTGCCTCGTCAATACTTGTAAAAGTCATTCCTATATAAGGGCGGCTAATGTTTGCGTGCCTTGAGCGGGGGCTTTAGTAGGCGAAGACCCACTTCGTCTTCTTCGATATTGATTGATGTCTCTGTCTCCATTTCTATAAATCGAAAAAATTAAAAATATAAATAACTTAAGCGGTCAAAAATCCCGATGTACATAAGCGGTGTAAATAACTTAAACATCGAAACTCGACCGAGTTAACCAAATATGCTACTTCACGAACTTCTGCCGAGTTCAAAACTCTGACGAGTTCACGAATATGCTAGTTCACGAACTCGATAGAGTTCAAAACTTCGACAAAGTTCACCGAATATGTTAGTTCACCGAACTCGGCCGAATCGGCATGAAGAATATGTGAGTTCAAAACTCGGACTTTGGCGTCAAAGTTCACGAATATGATACTTCACCGAACTCGGCGAGTTCAAAACTCTGACGAAGAAACGGCATGAAGAATACGACGAGTTAACCGAACTCGACGAGTCTGACGAGTTCAAAACTTTGACGAGTTCACGAACTCGGCGCCGAGTTTACCGAATATGCTACTTCAGCGAACTCGGCGAGTTCAAAACTCTGAAAGAGTTCAAAACTCGATAGAGTTCACCGAACTCGGCGAGTTCAAAACTCTGACGAACGGAATCGGCATGAAGAATCGACGAGAGTTCACCGAACTCGAAAGAGTTTTGAACTCGGTTCAAAACTTCGAAAAGAGTTCAAAATCGATAGAGTTCACGAGTTCAAAACTCTGACGAGAATCGGCATGAAGAATCGGCCGAGTTCACTCGAATATGCTACTTCGAAACGAACTCGGCGAACGAGTTCAAAACTCTGAAAGAGTTCAAAACTCGATAGAGTTCACGAACTCGGCGAGTTCAAAACTCGACGAGAATATGGCATGAAGAATACGGACGAGTTCACCGAACTCGAAGAGTTTTGAACTCGGCGAGATCACGACGAGTTCAAAACTTCGGCGAAGTTCACCGAATATGCTACTTCAACGAACTCGGCGAGTTCAAAACTCGAAAAGAGTTCAAAACTCGATAGAGTTCACGAACTCGGCGAGTTCAAAACTCTGACGAGAATCACGGCATGAAGAATCGACGAGTTCACGAACTCTCGAAAGAGTTTTGAACTCGGCCGAGTTCAAAATCTGACTGACAGAGTTCAAAAACTTCAAAACTTCGGCGAGTTTCACGAATATGCTACTTCAACGAACTCGACAGAGTTCAAAACTCTCTGAAAAGAGTTCAAAACTCGATAGAGTTCACGAGTTCAAAAACTGACGACGGCGCATGAAGAATCTGCGAGTTCAAAACTCGGCATGAAGAATACGGCATGAAAGAATACGACGAGAGTTCACCGAACAAAACTCGGCGAATCACGGCATGAAGAATCGACGAGTTCACCGAACTCTCGGAGAATCTGACGAGTTCACGAACTCTCGGCGAGTTCAAAACTTCGACGAGAATCACGGCATGAAGAATACGATAGAGTTCACCGAACTCGGCCGAGAATACGACGAGTTCAAAACTTTGGCGAGTTCACCGAACTCGGCGAGTTACGAATTCAAAACTCGGCGAGTTCAAAACTCTGAAAAAGTTCACGGCATGAAGAGTTCACGAACGAGTTCAAAACGAAATCGGCATGAAGAATCTGAGTTCACGAAGTCCACGAGTCCAAATTGTCGCGGAGATCTTTAAAGCGAGGGTATTAATCATAACTATAATCATAGCAACCTAAATTAAATCAAAATTCAAGGTTTTATGGTATAATGACAATCCAAGTGTCAATTAAAGCATTATTAATAGGCAAGCACCATAACCAAATGTGGACTATAGTTGAAGTGCCAAATGATACCTCGAGGAGAAGAAGAAACCAAGTGAAGAAACCTAATTGCCAAATGATGAGAAGAAGAAGCCGAGAGAGCCGGGTAGAGAGAGAGAAATTGAATTTCGTTTTTTTTGTTGTTAGATCGGTTTGAACTCTTTGGTGAAGATCGTTTTTTTAAGAGAAGATTTTTTTTTTTTTTTTTTAAAGAAGATGATGAAATATCGAAATATCGGTAAATATCGAGTAAATTGGGTGAATTAGATCTCGAAGATCTAGAGGGCTCGATCGGACGGCTCAAATGAAGAGTGAGATAAGGGTGGCACTCTAAGAGTGGCACCCTAGACAAACCGTGATATATATATATATATATATATATATATATATATATATATATATATATATATATATATATATATTTATTTCTTCTATGTGATTGTTATCCAAACGATTGCTATTGTTAGGTACATAGAGGAATACTCATGAGAATGTAAAAGAATAAATAGCAAATGTTACGTTCATGTTGAAAGTATATCTTACTATATTAGGAAAATATGGGATCCGGGTATGTGTTTTTGCATCGTAATCGAATATTGCTCATTGTGTTCATACAATTCGAGGATAGCAATTTTATAATTTCAATTTCCTCTGTCCAAATTGAGTATACTATTCTTGATTTGTTTGGGTGGAGAGTGGGGACCGGGAATACACACTCTAATCTTTAGTTAATTATTTTGCAAGAATGAATTATTTTGATGGAATTGAGATGCATGCTCACGGGACTAAACGGTGGAAAACCACTTGAATCATCCGGTCTCCCGATTTTGCAATTGATCTATCTTCAAAATATTACTTCGACATGCAGGTAAAATATGATCCCATAATCCTTTCATGAGTTGTATAAACTAGCTCTTCCAAAAAGCTAGCTAAGGTACTGATAGATTTGTGTCGTCGTATATGTCAAGGTAAATGGTAAGATATGCATGATCAGGTTATTGGAAACATTGTTGTAGTTCCTAAATTCACGCACATACACATGTGTAACTTTTACCGTGGGTTTTGTCGTAATATAGTGACTTCTCTTGATTTTTGTAGGCTTTCTGTTTCTATGCTGAAAAAGAAGTTTTATGAGAGCCTCGAATGGTTCGAGTAGGTCTCATTCAGAACTCTATTGCTCTTCCCACCACTACATCCTTTTCAGACCAGAATAGAGTCATCTTCGAGAAAGTGAAACCTCTTATAGATGCTGCAAGCACTTCAAGAGTCAATGTATTATGCTTACAAGTGAGTCACTAACGAAGACAAACTATGTACATGAATAATTTTACATAATTGCGACATCCACAAATATCATACATAGATGTATTTCCATCTAATATTAATATTTCAAAATGTGTTTATATTTTGATCCCAAGAGGCATGGACAATGTTGTTTGCATTTTGTACCAAAGAGAACAGATTTTGTGAGTTTGTTGAGCCAGTCGATGGGGAATTGATCCAATTTCTTTAAGACCTGGCACGAAAATATAATATGGTCATAGTGAGTACTGATGTTATTTGAAATTTTTCTGAATGGTATGTGCAATAGAATCACATACCATGTGTTTGATACTGCATATGGAAATATAGTTGTTAACGTATGATATGGAAGACACCATCCTTTGAACTGGTTAGCCTTCGGTTTGAATGGTGCTGAGATTGTCATCAACCCTTTTACTACTGTTGGTGAACTCAGTGAACCAATGTGGCCCATTGAGATTATCTTTTGCCCTTTTTACATTATGTTGCAGTTGCCATAATTGGATTAGTTCTTTTTTCTTTGCTGGTAAATTAATCATATATAATTTCATCTCTAACACATTCAATTGTTTACAGAAACTAAAAAAGGAGTTATGCAAGCTATCATCCATTGCATCGTCAAAGATTTTAAAAGAGTCCAATACTAGCATAAAATAAACTTTTGTTGCGAGAGTATAACAACCCCAATTTTTAAACAACATAAATTAAATTATTTGATTGAAAATAACTATTATATTATGAAGTCTAGCTTATTCTAGAATTTGTTTAGTTATTGTTGATTTAAAAAAAAAAAGTTCGTGTTTTTACTTGAATTGTTTGTTAGAACTTATGTGGGTATTTTATAATCATTTTGGGCTTGAAAATATTGTTAAAATGTACCCATTCATATAGGTATGGACCTTGGGTGTTTTTAGACCCATTGGAGGCCCATAGGTTAACTTAAACAGACTTAAAACATGGAATAAAGAAGAGCTGCGAATTTTCTCTGTAAAAATATGATTATTCAAAATCAAAACCCTAGCCTCCAATAAAAAGAAGGGGAAGAGGAAGAAAAGAGAAAAAGGGAATGCAAAGTATTGGGCTCACCGCACTATTGATATTCATAGTTGTTTACATCTTGTAGACTTAATAAGGTGAGTTATATTTATTTCTTTTATTGTTTCCATAGAAATAGGATATGTTGTTTGTTATGTGTGATCATATGGATTGTATATTGGGAGGATAAAGCCATTAATAAATTGTATAGAGTTTTGTGAAGAAGATGAACAGTTAACAGTAAACACCATTCTAGAAAAGTTGTCTGCGCAGTCTTTTAATTCTGTTCAGATGGAGATCTTTCCGCAATCGGATGTCTCTCAAATTTAATCCATAGTTTCCTGACACATTTTAGTCTGACATATTAAAATTTTAGACAGATCCAACGGTTGGATTTCTGTCGAGGCGCGCATAAGCGTGACACGTCGTAGTGTTTCTACACCAGAAAAACTGCAGTGTGCAGTCTTTTGTTTCTGCTTAGATGGTGTCGTTCCCATACACGGATTTGTATGAAATTTAATCCATAGTTTCCTGACACATTGTAGTCTGACATATTAAAATTTTAGATAGATCCAACGGTTGGATTTCTGTCGAGGTGCGCATAAGCGTGACAGGTCCTAGTGTTTCTACACCAGAAAAACTGCAGTGTGCAGTCTTTTGTTTCTTCTTAGATGGTGACCTTTCCGTACTCGGATTTGTATGAAATTTAATCTATAGTTTCCTGACACATTTTAGCCTTCCATATGAGATTTTTAGATTTATCCAATGGCTTGATATCTGTCGAGGCTTCCATTAGTGGGACTAGTCGTAGTAGAAACTACACCAGAAAACTGATGGGTGCAGTCCTTTGTTTCTGTTTAGATGGAGGTCAACCTATTATCAGATTGACCTCAAATTTAATCCATAGATTCTTGATATCCAGTTAAATGACATATACAAATTTTAGGCAGATCTAATGGTGGGTTGTCTGTCAAGGCACGGATTAACAAGGTTGTTAGAATTAGCTAAAGTTTAAAATAGATATAGTTGGGTGGTTACATGATGGCATTAGATGGTCGATGGTTATTATACTTTTCGATATATTCTTACTATATCATTGAAAATATTGGTGTGGAATGAAAATATATCTATATGTTTTATTTTATCGTGATTATTAAAATATTTGGAGAATTGGTTAAGAGCTACGTAAGGCTTGATTCTAATCTTAAAAGATTGGATATCGAAAAATGACCTTATATGTCTTGTGAGTCACTATATATATATATATATATATATATATATATATATATATATATATATATATATATATATATATATATATATATTAGTTTGTGTGATAACTATGTGATTGTGTTAGAAAGTACTGTTGTTTTGATACTACATAAATATATATGTGTGAGATAGAAGTTGTATATGAATATAGACTTTAGTATATGTAGATCTGTTTTGGACATTAGTGTGTGTGGACTTGAATTTGGGTTAATGAACTATTTGTTTACAATATTGTATATATGAGTGTGGTTATGTAAATTGTATTTGTTTGATTATAAGTCTGTTTACATTCAATGATGCTTAAGTGCTTGATTTGCCTTGACACGAAAATGACTCTCTACATGTGTGGTCTGTTTTGACATGAGTAATGCTAGTATAATTATAAGTGATAATAATGTTTTAATGTGTCGCCCACATCTTTAGAACTCGCCATGTCTCAGGATTTGGTAATGAGATATTATGACTTGTGATGTCATGTGATAGATGGGTATTCATTGATTGTGTCATGAATGACCCAATAGTTTGGACTGCCCTAGAGAGGAACTAAGGTATTCGCCTTGCGGGTTGGTCGTATTCCTTGAAATACGGGAATGTAGGGTTTGGGTATTCCTTGAATGTGGCGGGAATGACTCAGGGCATTCATTGAATGTGCCATGAATGGCCCGTTAGTGTTATGATGGGTATTCCTTGAATGTGGCGGGAATGACCCAAGGTATTCATTGAATGTGCCATGAATGACCTGATATTTTGTTATGCCCAAAGGAGGCTTTGTGATTATGTGTATGGAAAGCCCAGAGATGGTTGTGATTCACAAGTTACGAGTTTACAAGATGAAAATATGTTTCCTGGAGGCGATATCCCGCTTGGGACATATGTCTTGTAGTGGTACTCGGTGTGAGTGAGGCGCATGGATATGTGTGATTTGGCAAATGTGTGTAGTGCAAATCGTGGAATAGGATCTAAAAGGTCAATGTGTGTCTTTGAAAAAATGAGTCAACAAGATAATTAATAAGCAAAGTAAAAATATTGATTTTTCGTGTGATGGAGTTATTGCATATGATGTATATGTTTTCTTATGAGAAATATATACGTGGTTTGTATGAGTTGATACCCACACGGGATGAATGTACTCCTTGGGTGTGATATTTTCCCCGTTCTCATAAGTAGACGAGTGGTTTTTAAGTAAAAATATATGAAGTGTGTGATATTATGGATGTGAAGTGGTGACTGTGAATAATATTAGTAAATGATTGTGATTTCTATGTGATTGCAAAATGACTATAACGTGATATATTATTTCGAAAATATTAATGAATTGTGATAGTCTGAGATCTATGGTTATGCACGTAGAAACTTTATGATGTAATGATGTCATATGAATGACTACCCTTGATATAGGTATTATGATAAGTGGTATTCCTCGAATATGCAGGACGAACTAGGTTATATCAATTAGACTTAAATGTCTTAAATGAGATTTGGTTATGAATGAAATTTGACTGGTTGAGATAAAGCATTTTATTGTGATGTCAAACTCTGTTTTGCAGGAGGGTAGGATCGATTAATCTTTTCTGTAGGGACGTAAATATCCTACCATAAGACGACGTGTTGGCTTAAAGGTAAGGTATACCAAACTCATATTTAATTAGGTTATCATATGTGCATTTAATAAGTGGAATGTAAATGGTATTTATGTTGTGAGTTATTTTGGAAAGTGGGAATGATGAGTACTGTTATATGAGATTCTTGGAATTTGTATATTGGGGTGAAATCTTACTTGGGAAGAAACTACACCGTTTTGGAAAACGGAACTATATTGTCTTCCAAGTTGAAATGGTTGGTAATGTTATATTTATTAATTTGAAAGACTTTTATATATATTTTGTTGTTAGTCTACTCATACCGCCAAATTCAATTTCTTCAACCCATGTTTGCTTTGTTTTTGCAACGTGGGTGTGTTCTTAGGGGAACATAGATGGTAGAGTCAACGATGGATAAGGACACGTGGTTTGGAGTTGCTCTTGAAATCTCCCGGTTTAAGATTTTCCGGGAAGGTATGATTTTGTTTTGAGACAGGATGTAATAGAGGTGGTTAGTTTCTTTGTAGTTTAATAATGTGATTTAAAGATTGTTCCTTTTAGGTTTCTTTTGATTTCAGTTTTGTATATATCGTGTTTGATAACAGGATTTTGGGTTTTGTTTCACCCCAGGTTTCCAGATAATTGAATATAAATGTTTTAAATATTGTCTGAAAATTTGGGGTGTGACAGAGAGCCTCCTCAATCACCTCCAACACTAAGAATGAGTACAAACTACAAAGTATACAATGTAGATAAAGTTCAAATGAGATGCGTCATTCAAGGGAAATTAAATTTTAAGAGGTGAAGGACAACAAGTTTGGCCTACAACTTTGTGGGAACCACTTCTGATATATGGTACAATATTTGTATGTAAGGTGCGTTTCTATTGAGTTGTTGTTCCCTACCTCAGTTAATTTCCCGACTTTTCCCTCTTGCGCTTTTGAGAGCAAATAGTATTGACAAGTATTGTTAAGATTTCTATTGTTGTGAATGTATTGTTAATACGTGCATTGCACGTGCATGATGCTAATATATATATATATATATAGAAGACCGAGGGTGGTTATTTCTTGATCATTAAAGGGGAGTTTTCTGAAAACTCCCCTTTAATGATCAAGAAATAACCACCCTCGGTCTTCGAAAAAAATTGTCCCTGGGGAGCGACAGCGAAGAAATATGTTCAGTCTTTAATGTGTGTCGGTGCCCACGTCTCCACTTCACCTGAGTGTGTATTACCCTTTTAAGTTTAGTTTTTCATTCCCACGTCTGGGTGTGTATTACCCTTTTTAAGTTTAGTTTTTCATTTTGATCAAGTCCACGGCTGACACAGACCAAATCCATCTTCACCCATTTCCTTATTAACATGTGATGACGAGGTTACTGACATACTTATGCTAGACTTTCACAGTGGTAATTTACCTATTTGTATTGTGAAAATGGTTTGAACTTTGAAGCTACCTGCCCCAGATTTAGTTCCTTGGTGTATTAATTGTACTCCTATAACAATTTTGCCAAATGTACGAAGATTTTCTAAGAACCGCCATGGCCAGAAATGTAAACTCATGCTACTTTTTAAAGAGCGCGCCAGAGAAACCCACAGTCCCACGAGGTTTTTATAAACTGCGACAGTTCTTGGAAAACAGTTACGTATGTTTCAACCTTGACACCATATAGGCCACACCAAATAAGAGCCTTTGGCATTAAAGTTGCTGATTTTTTTATGTTAGATGATTGATTGGTGAACCACTAAAGATAGTTTTTAATCAAATTTTTAAAAATTTGATATTGATATATAAATTGGTGTCTCCATTAAATATGCTCCTAGACACCAGATCCAAAACCAACCATCACTTTCTTTTTATTTATCTTTTTGGTTGTAGAACGAACCATCTTTTTAGTAAGATTTTCACATGATTAAGTGTAGTTTTTGTTTCATTGTTCAACACTTCAACATCCATTTGTGATATTTTCCAATGTTAAGTTGGTGTGTTAAAGTTCAATGTTTTGGTGATAGCTAGGAGTTTTTTATCTTGTAATTTTAAATGGATCAGTAGAAACTATAATACAGAGAGGCACATGAGGTTGCTCAGTAGGCTCTCCACAAACATTTTAGGGATCCTCTACCACTTGGTATGGTGGATTTGAATATTGTACCTGGTTTTAGTTAAGTAATTTATAATATATGTGTTTTACCGGAAAAATCCTAAAAAAAAACCCTAAAAAATAGACTCTCAGCAAAAATAGAACCCTAAAAAAAACCCTAGACGTCCTATCGAAGAAAGATAGACTCTCTTAGAGCATTATCAACGCACTGCTAAAAACCATTTCTAATGTAATAGATAGAACTTTTTTTTGGCAATTTCGTTCACCAACGCGCTGCCAAATACCCATTTTTATCTCAGCAATTGTCAAATTCTCGACCAAAATACTCAGAAATTTAGCAGCCACTCGCACGAGACAACTTTAGCCGTCTACATGTTGGACGGGTCAAGTTTTGCCGTCCAGAATTTTTTCATTTTTTTTAATTAAAAAATTAAAACTGTTTGATTTTGTATCGTGGGGCCCAAGATGTTGGACGGGTCAAGTTTTGTTGTCAAGAACTTTTTCAAATTTTTTTTAATAAAAAATTAAAATAAAAAATTAAAACGGCTAGATTTTTTTGGGCTGAATAGAAATTAAAAAATTTAGATGGGACAAGTTTTGATGTCCGAAATAGAAACCAACAATTTCGCAAAAATACGTTGGTATATGACACGTTTATAACAATTGTGACTGATGAAAAAAACTGATGTCACAATTTTTTTTAGGAGCGTAGTTGATGATGCTCTTAGAATAAAGGATATAATTTACAGTTTTCTAGCTTTAACCCCCCAATTTAGAATAAAGTTGAGTGTGTTCTTTTCATGAAAAAGACCTTAGTGCTCTTCTATGGATGCAATGACTAGTATTTTATATAAGGGTATTGAAGTTTTTTCATGGGTGCCCCCGGTGAAAAATATAGTCAATTTAGGGTTGATTTGGATCTGCTGTGGTTTTGGAGGTAAACCTATAGATAAATTTTTTGGGGGGATAAAACTAATTAGTTTAAATTATGGGGGGTAAAATTAGAAAACTGTATAATTTATTATATAGTTAGAGGATAAGAATTCTATGATATGTTCACATGGTCTCATTTAGTGTCACAGTCTTCAATGCATTCTTTGTTCACGGCGTCATTACGTACGATTATATAGATCAATAAAATTTACCAAAAGAAAAATATAGATCAATAAAACTATATCAATCTGCGGGTCAGTAAGTTTGCATCATATAAATGCTTAGTTGGTCTTATTTTAATGTCGACGGTCAAGTAATGCGAGTATGAAACGATTTTCTTCCAAGTGGATCCACAGAACTACTACACGTACAAAGCGATTAATTAATGTTCAACTTTTACCTATATATACTCTCCATTCCAGTTCTTCTCACTCCATCTTCAAACAACAAAACTATATCAACTTAAGCTGTGTTCGTGTACTTTTGCGTGTAATGGCAGCATTTTTTTTTTTTTTTTTTTTTTTTTTTGGTGCAATTCATACTCTTTATATATATATATCATCAAAGTACTAGAGGTACACAGTTTGACTGAATCATACAACTTGGCAACTCGGACTTCCCAGAAGTGGCGGTGGTAAGCCCAAGCTGCAGAGAATCTGTGATCCCCATTCAAAATTCTACTAATCCATCTAAAAGCGCAGAAAGTTAAAACTAGATAACAAGGAGGTAATGTTGGCTATTAAAGCCGGCCCATCCCCAACGGTATGAGTTGCCTTGTAAGGCTTGGATTACTTCAAAGATTGTCTCCTTCAAAAACAAAATGTTTCACTCGAGATGTTGTGTTGCCAAAACCGCAATCCACCGCTTCAAGCTTCGGCTCTGGCGCATCCAAGGCCCTAAACCTTCCGATACCTCTCCCACTATTCTTCCCTCACTATCTATCGCTATAGCTCGACTCCGGCTTCACCCGTCATGCACTTTTGTGATATGACACATCAAATCTAATGATTATACTCTCATTTGGAATAATTGGAAAAACTTTCTCAAAACATTTGTCTAATAGACTTGAAGATGGGTTAGAATTGAGATGTTCTTCTGCAAATGCTGAAGGCGCTTTGTCCGCCAGCCATTGTCTCGAAAGCATCCTTTCTCGTGGTTGGTTTTCGTTCTCAAACTTGCATTCATTCCTCGCCTTTCGGATCTGATTTAGCAAGAATGCAGAGTGTATACCTACCATACTCTTGTTCGTGTTGGAGCTGCAGCTCCGGGCTACAAAGGTATCCACTCTTTTCTCGTGAGTTTGGTCCGTAGCTTCTCAGATCCCTCATTCCTATATGTGAGCCGAACCACGGACTTCTAATCCGATCCACAACTAAAAAAACAGGTGTTCTGCAGACTCAATTTTCTTGTAGCAGAAAGGGCAGGAGAACTCTCCCTGCAACTTCCTCTCTGCCATCACATCTCCCATTGGCAGCATCTGCATATACATCTTCCAGAGAAACATTTGGATGTATGCAGGAATGGGAGTCTTCCAAATGTGCTTCAGAGTGAGGGGGTTGCAGGTTGAACTTTGGCCCAGTTCCTCGTCAGACTTAAGGAAACTATAAGTAGATTTGACAGTGAGGACTCCATGTTTGTCCTTATTCCATCTCATCTTATCAGCTGGAGCATTTTCAGGTCTCACCTTGATCTCTAAGATGGACTGGCTTTGATCTTAGCCTCATCCCACCCACTCTTATCTGGCAAGAACAGATCTGACACCATCAGGTTCTGTAGTAGTGGATCAATCACCCCCAGCTCTGTCAAGGTCATTGGTTGCTCATTGCATTTGATCCAAGGATCTTGAAGAACAGAGGTAGTATCCCCAAGATTAATGCCCCGGATCGGCCCTTACTAATGGCATTAAAGGTTTTATGAATACCTTTCCGGAAGAAAGAGGCCTTATCACGGTGGTTTCTTCACATCACCTATCCAAGGTTTCCTATATATTCAGAAAGAGTTCTAGTCCAAAGTGATGGACATCGATTTCAGACTTTCCATGGTAGCTTAGCTAACATGGCCAAATTCATATCTCTAGTCTTTCTCAACCCCAGCCCTCCAGCTTGTTTGGGTTGACAGATGTGATCCCACCCTTTGGTATGGATCCCTTTCTTTTTTTCTGATCCAGACCACCAGAAATCCCTACAGGCCATGTCAATCTTATTGCATGTAGAGACAGGAAGCAAATAGGTTGACATAGCATATAGAGGGGTGGCCTGGATTACAGCTTGGATCATAGTGGTTCTCCCAGCCTGGGATAGCACCTTAGCTTTCCAGCCCTTAATCTTTTGATGTATCTTATCCACTAAGTAGTCAAAGTCCTCGGACTTCTTCCTAGATAGCATGATAGGGACCCCAAGATATTTTTCCTTAGGAGCAAAGTTCCTAATCCTCCAGAACCTCTTTAGCTTGAGCTTTTGTCTGTAATTGACATTCCTACTGAAGAAGATACTGGATTTTTCATAATTGATCTTTTGACCAGAGGCCTCACAGTAATCATCCAGTACCTTTTTCAGTTGCCCACTTTCCCCCACATTAGCTTTGGTAAAGAGAATGAGATCATCAGCATAAAGCAAGTGGGTTAGAGCAGGGGAATTCCTTTTAATCTTAATACCATGGATCTGACCCTCTTGCTCAGCTCTAGCTACCATCCTTGACAAGGCTTCTGAGACCAAGATGAACAGGTAGGGGGATATGGGATCCCCTTGTCTGATCCCTCTTTCAGGGACGAACTTGTCCAGAGGGGATCCATTCAACATAACTTGAAAGGAGACAGTAGAGACACATTGGTGAATCATCTGTCTCCACTTGGCATTGAATCCAAGTTTCTCAAAGATGCTGTCCAGAAAAGGCCATTCCACCCTGTCATAAGCTTTTGCCATGTCCAACTTGAGGGCTATCCATCCCTCCTTCTTGCTTTTCATGTTCTTCATATTGTGGAAGACTTCACATGCCAAGCCCACATTGTCTCCTATGCTCCTACCCTTAATAAAGGCCCCTTGGAAAGGGGAAATAATCTTATTTATAAGGGCTTTTAGTCTATTGGCCAAGAGCTTGGATATAATCTTATATCCAAAGTTGCATAAGCTGATGGGCCTGAACTTAGAAGCATGGTCAGGGTTATCCACCTTAGGGATCAAAGCTAAGTGAGTCGATCAAAGCTAAGTGAGTCAAGATTTCTTTCACCAAGGGATCCCGACCCTCGAGCTTAATGAGGTGTAATGGCAAAGGTGATGTGAAGCTTTTGGGTGCGTGGGCAAGTCCATTTGCCATGCGCCAAGAATTGCTCTAAATCTTAAAATGTGGACTACAAGTACCTTGAGCAGAACTTAGGAGGTAAAGACGAACTTCTGCTTAAAAGTAACCCGGTGCATAAGAAGGTTCCGGTTATGATTCATAAAGATAAACCCATCTGTGAATCCCTCGTCATTGTTCAATACATCGACGAGGCCTTCACCTCGGGTCCTTCAATTCTTCCATCTGATTCGTATGATCGAGCAATTGCTCGGTTCTGGGCTGCTTACATAGATGACAAGGTAATCATGATTGTTCTTCTTTTGCAGTTGGTACTTTCCTTACATATACCATCATTTCAATATCATAATGTTTATGTGTGGTGTGCATGATTATTGCAATGCAGTGGTGCGCCTCATTGTTCTCAATTGCAAGAGCAAAAACCGATGAAGAGAAGGCGACAGCCGTTGGAGGAGTGACTACAGGGTTGGGACTACTAGAACAGGCATTTAAAAAGCTTAGCAAAGGGAAGGGGTTCTTTGGTGGAGAGACAATTGGATACATTGATATAGCACTTGGTTCTTATTTGGGGTGGCTCAGGGCTGCTGAGACGCTAGCTGGGTCCAAATATATTGATGAGACAACAACACCCAATCTAACTGTTTAATGAGAGGTTTTGCTCGATCTTTCGTCCGAGGACTTGATGCCTGAAAGTGAGAAGCTCTTGGATTTTGCTAAGATGCTTTTATCCGGCAAATTTGATCCTCCCAAATAATTTTGTTAGGGAAACAGTCAAACAGAGAAGTGTTTGATTGCAATAGTGTTCACATTTATGTGTATTTTGAAATAAATTCAGAGAGATTGTTTAACTGCTCATCCTTTCGTCAAATCGTTGCAACAAGAGACCCATTGACCAATAAAGGTGGGCTAAATGCCCACTGATCTGATCTTTGTGCCAGTGACACGCATGAATTATGAAAAGGGTGATGATATTAGCACCCCCACTATTACTGACTAGACCCATTTTATTACTAAACCCACTACTTAAAATCTGCACCCACTTTTATCAAGAAACCCACCCGAGAGTAATTCTTCTCACGCTCCCAAAAACCCGAGACTTCTCTCTCTCACTCAATTGTTTTACCCGCCCTTCCTAGAGAACTGTTGTTATGAACTACCAGTCTAATCATAACTCTAACTTGGAGGCATAATGCACATTAAGGTAAATGCATCAATAGCATAAGAATTGTTAGGATTTAAGAAGTTAGAATAAGCCTATGCTTATGCACTTAAGCATGTGCCAAGCTTATGTCCGTTGAGTTGTCTGTTGAGTTTGTTTAGTTATTGACTGAGTCTAGGTAGTTGCTATTGTTATGGTCATGCACTGAGGAGTGGCTTAGTAGTTCCTGATTTAGTGGCATTAGCTTTACTTCACTAGCTTGTATTTATAGCTGATACTCTCTCATTCAATAACAGAGTGTTTACACCATTGCTATTATTATTAAGCTCTCACATCTCGACAGGTTATCAGTGGTATCAGAGCCATTTTTTCTTCCTATTAGAGCCGAAGCTCTTCTTTGTTAGATTGGTGCAGTAGGAGTGTCAATAGAGCAGCAGCTCTTCTCTACCACCAGCTTGTCAAATGGCCGCAGAGAACAATTTTTTGCAACCGTCGATACCTCGTTTCAATGGTCACTATGATCATTGGAGCATGTTAATGGAAAACTTCTTGAGATCAAAGGAGTTTTGGGGTACTGTTGAAAAAGGTTTTACATAACCTGCTACAGAAGAGGCACTTAGAGCATTGACAAATGCACAAAGAGCCGAGTTAAAGGAGCAAAGGATAAAGGATTTGAAAACGAAAAATTACCTGTTCCAGGCAATTGATCAATCGCTTTTGGAGACGATTCTCATGAAGGATACCTCTAAGCAAATCTGGGATTCGATGAAGAAGAAGTATCAAGGCACGGCTAAGGTTAAACGTGCACGACTCCAAGCATTTAGAGCAGAATTTGAGACTCTTCGTATGCAAACGGGAGAGTCGGTTTCAGATTATTTCTCAAGAACAATGACAATTGCAAACAAGATGCGCATCCATGGCGACAAGATGGAGGATATTACGATCATTGAGAAAATTCTGTGATCAATGACTTCGAAATTCGACTATGTTGTCTGCTCAATTAAGGAATCAAATGACCTTGATGAAATTTCAATTGACGAAGCTAATGAGCTCGATGTTGATTTCACGAAAGCAACGAATAAATCAGCATCACCATGTTCGTGGAGCAAGCTTTGCAAGTTTCGACTTATGCTCAGCCTGCAAAACACATAGAACAAGGTCGTGGTCGAGCCACATACTACCGAGGTAGAGGAAGAGGCGGAAACAGAGGCAGAGGAAGAGGACGCATTCATCATAATGGAGGCAGTCATGAAAACCAGCCCTTTGACATATCAAAGGTACAATGTTACAAATGCAACAGGTATGGCCATTACCAATCTGATTGTCGAACACAGTCATATATAGAAAAGGGTGAACAATCTAATTTTATAGAGAGGGAAGACGAGGTTTCACTTCTAATGGTGTGCCATAAGGAGGAAGCTACTCATCAAAATATGTGGTACCTGGATACTGGTTCTAGCAATCATATGTGTGGGGATAAATCTGTATTTTCTGCCCTAGATGAATCCTTCCGTACTTGTGTAAAATTTGGAGACCACTCCACAATTTCTGTCATGGGAAAAGGCGATGTAACAATCTGTGACAGAAATGACATTCTTCAAACTATTTCTAGTGTCTTTTATGTGCCAGACTTGAAGACAAATTTGTTGAGTGTAGGCCAACTTCAGGAGAAGGGATATGAAATTAGTATCAAAGACGGGATGTGTTGAATTCAGGATTCAAAGAAAGGCTTGTTTTGCATAAAGTGCACATGATGACTCAAACCGCATGTTTCCATTATGTATTAAAACTGAAGCTCTTCCTTGTTTTTCAACTACTGTCAAAGACTTATCTTGGCTGTGACATCTTCGTTATGGGCACTTGAACTTTCATGGTCTACGCACTCTCCATCAGAAATATATGGTGATTGGTCTTCCACAAATTGATCACCCTCAGCAAGTTTGTGAAGGATGTGTCATTGGAAAGCAACATCGTGATGTCTTTCCGAAAGGTACTTTATTACGTTCATTGGAGTTGATTCATGGCGGGCAAAGCAAGTCTTGGAGTTGATTCATTCAGATATCTGTGGGCCTATCAATCCATGCTCCAATGGTAACAAGAGGTACTTTATTACGTTCATTGATGATTATAGCCGCAAAACATAGGTCTACTACTTGTATGAAAAATCAAAAGCATTCTCTGTATTCCAAAACTTCAAGGCCCCTGTTGAGAAAGAAGTTGGAAAAGCAATTTGCACTCTTCGATCAGACCGTGGTGGTGAATATAATTCACATGAATTTATGAATTTTTGTGAGCAAAATGGCATTAGAAGGCAACTCATCAAGCGTCCCTACACGCCACAACAAAATGGCGAGTAGCTAAAGCGAAGAATCGCACCATCTTAAATATGGTGCGGAGTATGTTAAAATTCAGCAATCTGCCTAAGAGTTTCGCCCGAGGCAGTCACTTGGAGTATTCATTTGTTGAATCGAGTCCTACAAAAGTGGTGCGTGATATCACTCCCCGAAGAAGCTTGGGGTGGACGAAACCAAGTATCGATCACTTACGCATTTTTGGGTGCATTGCATATGCACATATTCCGGATGAAAAGAGAAAGAAGCTTTGACGATAAGGGGATAAGTGTATCTTTCTTGGGATCAGCCAACATTCTAAAGCATACAAGCTATATAATCCTATCAGTAAGAAAATCCTTATAAGCCGTGACGTAGTGTTTGATGAAGAAAGGACGTGGACGTGGACTGTTACTAATGAATTGAAGGGTAGTACATTCCACTTAGTTTTGAGGGTGTAACAACTGTTGACAACCATCCTCAACCTAATGTTGCTGATCCAGCCTCCCCAAGTCCTATGCGAGCTCTTGTACAAACTCCACAATCACCACATTCAACTTCTACACTTTTACAAAGTCCTTCCACTCAAGAAACAGAGCCTGCAACTCCAGCAACTTCACGTCCTATCCGCACTAGGAGTGATCCGATATGGATGGCAGATTATGAAGTCAGCAGATTGGCTTCCTCTGTTGATGATCCACTTGTTTATTTTGCTTTATATGCCGATTGTGATCCAGTTGAATTTAAAGATGCGGTGCAAGACTTAAAATGGCAAGAAGCTATGAATGAAGAGATCAAGGCTATAGAGAAAAATAACACTTGGGAGTTGATTTAACTTCCTTATGGCTACAAATCAATCAGTGTTAAGTGGGTGTACAAAACCAAGTTAAATGCCAAGGCCGAAGTGGACAAGTACAAAGCACGGTTAGTCGCCAAAGGGTACAAGCAACAACAAGGTATTGATTTTGAAGAAGTCTTTGCACCAGTTGCTAGGCAAGACACGATAAGGATGATCATTGCATTGGCTACACAAAATTCATGGACCATTTTTTAGTTGGACATCAAGTCAGCGTTCCTACATGGGGATCTACAAGAAACTGTCTATGTCGATCAACCTCCTGGTTATGTGCTACAGGGGAGTCAGAAGAGGGTGTACCGACTGCGAAAAGCCTTATATAGACTAAAGCAAGCATCGAGAGCTTGGTATAGTCGTATAGAAGCTTACTTCATTAAAGCAGGTTTCCAAAAGTGTCCATATGAGCCAACACTTTTTATCAAATCTGGAGCAGCTGGGAGTTTTCTTCTTGTGTGTCTATATGTCAACGACTTAATCTACATTGGGAATAACCCTTCTATGTTTGAAGATTTTAAACGGTCAATGATGGCAGAGTTTGAGGTGTCAGATCTCGGGAAAATGCATTTTTTCCTTGGCATTGAAGTGGTACAATCCAATGCAGGTAACTTCATATTTCAGCGGAAGTATGTGCATGAGATTTTATAGAGATTTCAGATGAGTGATTGCAATTCTGTCACCACACCAACTGAAGTTGGAGTCAAGCTACTAAAGGATCCTGAAGGGAAGAAGGTTGACAGCACGTTATATAAACAAATTGTGGGTAGTCTCATGTACTTGACAACAACTAGGCCCGACATAATGCATGATGTTAGTCTCATCAGTAGATACATGGAAACCCCAAAGGAAATACACCTCCTTGCTGTTAAGTGAATCCTTCGCTATTTAAAAGGTACTACTAACTTGGGATTGTTGTACAAGAAGGATGCATCATCTGAATTGGTTGGGTTCACGGACAGTGATTACGCGGTGATCCCGATGATAGGAAAAGCACGCCGGGTTCTATTTTTTGCTTGGGTTCAGCGCCATCTCATGGTCTTCAAGAAGCAAGACATTGTCACCCTCGCCTACTACGGAAGGCCGGAATATGTGTCCGCTGCCTCTTGTGCTTGTCAAGCTATTTGGTTCAGGGAACATCCTCACCTGAACTATATTATCCTCTTGATGGTCCCATGACAATTTTCTGTAACAATAGCTCCACAATTAAGCTGTCAAAGAATCCAATTTTACATGGGCACAATAAACACATTGAAGTGAGATTCCATTTCTTGCAACATCATGTCCAAGCACAAACAATTGGTCTAAAGTATTGCAGGAGTGAAGATCAAGTTGCAGACATTTTGACTAAGCCCCTCAAACTTGCTCAATTTATAAAGTTGCGTCAATTACTTGGTGTTTGCTCGATGGCGAATCCAGTTTGAGGGAGGGAAGCTAGTGTAGGTCACTTGTTGCCTTTATAAACTGAAAGTTTCTGCATCACTTCAGTTTAAGGGAGGGAATGTTAGGATTTAAGAAGTTAGAATAAGCCTATGCTTATGCACTTAAGCATGTGCCAAGCTTATGTCCGTTGAGTTGTCTGTTGAGTTTGTTTAGTTATTGACTGAGTCTAGGTAGTTTCTATTGTTATGGTCATGCATTGAGGAGTGGCTTAGTAGTTCCTGATTTAGTGGCATTAGCTTTACTTCACTAGCTTGTATTTATAGCTGATACTCTCTCATTCAATAACAGAGTGTTTACACCATTGCTATTATTATTAAGCTCTCACATCTCGACAGGTTATCAAGAATATCCCTCGAGTGATCTCAACCTCCTTTTGATGTAGGCTCAAGTCCATAAAACACAAAGGACGAGATTCTCCTCACAGTATTACTATCAATGATTAACAATGGACCCAAAACTTCTACAACAACAGCGGTGAAAAAGCTAGTCATTGGCACTGATGGCTGGTATCTTTTCGTTGGTGAAGTCAGAATACAAAAAACTTTACCAGATGAGTGAGTTCATGAATCACTTTTAAGGTAAAAAAACAAAAAAGATGAACTGGTGGAATGTATATCAATATGTGTAGAATTAAACAATCAATCAAAGAGACAAAACACAATAATTTATAGTGGTTCGGTGCCAATGCGGTAGCCTACGTCCACGGGAGAAGAAAGGTGTTTATTGTTTGATTGATTTAGGGTTGTGTTACAGAGAGTTATATATAGCACAATATGAGTGCACATTCGTATCTCTTGTTTCTAAAAAGAATGGAGACTTTCCTTTATAGAAAACACACGAATCTATCGAACCTCTATCACAACCGACTAGGGCGCGCCCGCGCCTTCATTATGTGCAACATAAGCGTGCCCTCGCCTTCATGCCTGTCTCTGACTTCTCCTCAAGTTGGTGCAAAGATATCCACCGAGCCCAACTTGGAGAGAATATCATGGAACTTGGAAGCTGGAAGTCCCTTGGTAAAATAATCGCAAGTCGTTGGTCACCGAACAAAGGAGGTAGTGACAATGTTAGATCAGACTTTTTCACGCACAAAATGACAGTCAACTTTAATATGTTTAGTTCTCTCATGAAACACCGGATTTGTAGCAATGTGCATAGCAACTTGATTATCACAATAAAGTGTAGTTGGCAGATGCAAACCAAAACACAAATCCTTCAGAAGAGCGCGAAGCCATATGATTTCACTGGTGGTGGAAGCCATAGCCCTGTACTCAGCTTCAGCACTAGAACGAGCCACTACATTCTGTTTCTTGCTCTTCCAAGTGACTAAGTTACCTCCCACAAAGATACAATAACCGGAAGTAGACTGCCAATCAACTGTACATCCTGCCCAATCAACATCTGTATAAGCAGTAATAGATGTATGCCCATTTTTCCGCATCCAAATACCTCTGCTTGGCGACCCTTTCAGATACTGCAGTATTCTAGAAACTGCATTCATATGTGGAGTCCTTGGAGCATGCATAAAACGACTAACCAAGCTTACTGCATAAGAAATATCTGGTCGAGCAATAGTTAAATATATCAGTTTACCAACTATCACGATCTTGACCAATGTCAGTAAGAAGATCACCGGTGTTGTCCAACTTAGCTCCACTGTCAGTTGGAGAATCAGATGGTTTTACCCCTAGCTTTCCTGCTTCACTCAAAAGATCCAACACATACTTTCTTTGATTAAGAAATATACCTCTTTTTGAATAAGCAATTTCGATCCCAAGAAAGTACTTCATAATACCCAGATCCTTGATGGCAAATTTCTTGTGCAGTAAATCCTTGAGCTTAGAGATTTCGATATGGTCATTACATGTGATAACTATGTCATCAACATAAATAAGAACAACAACCAAGCCTGACCTACTAGACTTAACAAATAAGGAAGGATTATCATCACTTCGCTTAAGGCCGGTCATAGCTAGAACAGAACTGAGCTTGGCATACCAAGCTCGTGGAGATTGTTTAAGTCCATTGATAGCCTTTTTTAACTTGCATACTAATCCAACCTTAGTCTCCTTCGGATGTCCAGGTGGGATGCTCATATACACTTCTTCTTTAAGATCGTCGTATAAGAATGCATTTTTAACATCCACCTGAAATAATTTCCAGTCTTGATTTACATCTAGAGATACAAGAACTCTAAACGTGTTCATCTTTGCAACTAGTGCAAAAGTCTCCTTGTAGTCCTGACCATATGTTTGGGTGAATCCTCTTGCAACAAGTCAAGCTTTAGGCCTCTCTAAGGAACCATCACTGTTGAACTTGTTTCTGAACACCCAACGACAATCAACTGTTTTCTTTCCATACGGTAGCATAACAATCTCCCAAGTTTTATTCTCGCCTAGAGCACGAAGTTCTTCTTGCATCGCCTTTCTCCATCTTTGGGCCGAGTTAGCTTCTCTAAAGTTCTTGGGTTCTTGCGCGTCATCGAATGTACTTAAGAAAGCATGATGAGATGAAGTGATATTGGCATACGTTATATACTCCTGTAGAGGATATGAAACGTCATGCAATGACTAAAAATTCTTGTGAGTCACTAGAGGATGCAATTCTCTATCATATTTATAGTAATCCTTAAGAGTTATTGGAGGTTGTCTCTCTCGTTCAGATTGTCGAGAAACTGGAGGAGCTGGAGGAGCACTAGAGCGCGCCCGCGTCTCAGTTTGCTCAGTAGGTGAGTGTGCCCGTGCCTCTGTTACTGGAAATTCGTCAGGAGCTAGAGCGCGTGCACCCCTTAGTTGCTCAGTCTGTGAACGTGCCCGTGCCCTTTCTTCAGTAGAACCTATAACTTCATGTGTTTCAATAACTTCAGCAGCAGGAACTATACCTTCACCAACCGCTGGGACAGGAACTATACCTTCACCAACTGCTGGGAGAGGTGCCAAATCTGCCATAACTGCTGAGAGAGGTGCCAAATCTGCCAAACACTCCCCCTGGGACCGATTCCCAAGCATAGCTGGATTTTGAAAGAAAGCTTCAGATTCAACAAATCGTACATCACGAGAGACAATCAGTTTTCTTGTTACCGGATTGTAACATATGTAGCCTTTCTGTATGGTTGAATAACCAACAAAAATACATCGAGTAGCCCGAGCATCGAATTTATCTCGATGAATAGCTTGCTGATGTACATAACAAACACACCCAAAAACTTGCAGATGAGAGAGATCCAGCAGCCTAGATTTGAGCACTTTCAATGGGGATTTAAAACCAATAACCCGACTGGGAAGACGATTAATCAAATAAGCAGCAGTTAAGACGCCATGAGACCAATATTGCTTAGGAACATTCATGCCCAACATAAGAGCACGAGTGGTCTCCAAAAGGTGTCTGTTTTTTCTTTCAGCTACGCCATTCTGCTGAGGTGTGCCAACACAGCTAGTTTGATGAGTTATCCCCTGGTTACGAAGGTACTCAAGTAACAGACCTTTGCAAAACTCAGTGTCATTATCTGATCTAAACATCTTGATTTTTCTACCAAACTAATTAGTAACCATATTATGAAAATCTTTGAAAACATTCACAACCTCATTCTTCAATTTTAACAAATATAACCATGTAGCATGAGATTTATCATCAATAAACAACACAAAATACTTATAGCCATTATAAGAATTAACGGGAGCAGGTCCCCATAAATCAAAGTGGAATAACTCAAACAAATTATTAGACATAGTATGCGAGTTTGGAAAAGGTAAACGAGTTTGTTTAGAAAATTGACAAACATCATCAGAGTTTATAGAAACATGCGGAAACAATTTGACAGGACATGACTAGATGGATGCCCAAGTCTTTTATGCAAAATGCAACTCTCAAGTAAACCACTAGCTTGACACGCCTTCTTATGCGACTTCAACAAATAGAGCCCATTGGAATAAATTCCTTCACCAATCGTCCTCTTCAACTTTCGATCCTGAAAGACGGCAGAATTAGGAGAAAAAATGACAACACAATTTAAGGAATTTGTAAGTTTGCCAACAGATAGAAGTTGGACAGGGAAGCAAGGAACAACTAGAGCGTGACTCTTGAGACTTTGATTAAAAAAATCAACTTGACCACTACCTAGAATGGGGATGGTGGATCCATTGGCTATGGAAATATTATGTTTTTCAGTTTTGGACACAAAATTATGGACAGAGGCAGGGCAATTAGCCATATGATCAGTAGCCCCCAAATCAATTATCCATGAGTTACTATTTTCTGGCATAGTAAAATAGGCATGTAAATTACCTAACACATGAGTTGAGACATGGACTTAGTGAGTTGTTGGAGAATTTGACTCAATTGATGACTAATATCTGAGTTGGACATTGATGTCTCGGCTACTGCGACATGATCTTTCTTGGACAGTTCCTTTTTAAGATGCGGATGTAATTCCCAACAACGGTCCTTGGTATGCCAGTTTTTTCCACAATGATCATAGTGAGACGGTTCCCTTTTTCCCTTACCTTTTTCGAATCCCTGTGACTTCTTTCAAAAATTGTTTTATGCAAGTAATACAGTAGATTCAGAGATTGAAGACTTCACCTCGGAGTTCATGGTTTTTTTGCTTGTTTCTTCTCTCCGAATAGTTGCACAAACAGCAGCAAGTGATGGAAGAGTGCTTTCCATTAGAATACTGCTTTCCAGATTTTCAGATTTTGGTTTAAGACTACGAAACACTGTGAAGATTTTATCCTCCTCAGCCCGTTTCAAAATAGTCTTAGCATTTGTGGTGTGTGGACGATATATGTTTAACTCATCCCATAATTTCTTCAAATTCCCAAGGTGTTCTGTAAAAAATTTCTCACCTTGTTGCAAAACACTTATTGCGAGTTGGAGTTCAAACACACGGGCAGAATTGTTCTGGTTTCCGTATAAATCTTCAATTGAATCCCACATCTCCTTTGCGCGGAATCGAGAAAGTAAAAATTCCAGCAATGGTTGACTCCATCGAATTGAGCAACCAGGATCGAACAAGCTGATCATTGGAAACCCAATTCTCATATTCGACTTTATTAATGGCAGGACACACCTTTGTACCATTAACAAATCCCAATTTCCTCTTGCCACCCAGAGATAGCGAAACAGCCCTAGACCAAGGTATATAGTTTGTTCCATTCAAAAGAATTGATGACAGCTTCCAACCGAGATTGAATCAGTCTTTGTTGTTACAGCAGACTTTGGGTTCACTACTACAGAATGACACTTATACCACTTTGTTTTTAAGTGTGGTATAAATATATTTACCATCGTTGTTATGCAACCGTGACAATAGGTGGTGTGGTATATAATAATAACAAAACGTGGTATATATGTTTTAACGGATATCATGGTTTTTAAAGAACCGTGGGTTTTGTATGCCCATTATATACCACGGTTGTCAACGAGAACCGTGGCATATAAACTATTGAAACCGTGGTTTATATTAGTGTATGTGTTATAATACCGTGGTATATAGTTATACTAAACACTACGGTTTATGCCAAACCATGGTATATATATATATATATATATATATATATATATATATATATATATATATATATATATATATATATATATATATATATTATTTAATAATAATGCTAGTAATGAGTCTTCCACTTAAAACCAAACCTGCATAACAAAATTTTACATTTTGCCTAACGATAATCATTTTACAACATTTCCATCTTCCCAACAAATTCCAAAATGTACAATAAACTATCAAACATTGCTAAAAAGATAATAATAATAAAAAAAAAAAAAACTTCCATTAATTTTTTGAGTGCACTAAGAAAACAAATTTCAAATTCCTTTTCATAAATTAAAAAGGTAAGACTCATAAATTAAACTGGAAGGGTCCGAACATAGCTAAAAATCATCCTCATTCGCCCCGGCTGAAACACCCCATTTTCCTGGATGAACTGAATAATATCGAGTCGAACATCGTCAAGTTCATCTTGTGTGTACGTCTCCTTCAGTTCTAAATTTGTCATCTGGATGAGTTAAAACACAACATGTGAGAGTTACTATATAAGAATAAAGGAGAGAGAATGTGCTATTATGAAGCATCTCCTGACCTTTAAATTCCTTATCGTCTTTGACACCCGAAGCATTTGCATGAATATGAGGGTTCTTTGAGGTTTCCTCATTCTTTTCAAAAGCGATTGCATGAGCAATCATCCGGTGCAACCATATATAGGTACATTCAGCGGCTTTGGTGCGATTGACTCTCTTATCCCTCCATTCTCTTCATAAAAGATCCGCCACGGCGACAATAAAAGGAAGTTTGAGTATATACAAATTTTAGTGTACATTGATGAGCACTTAACGGTTAGTCACTATGAATAAATACAAACCATCAAACTACCTCCTCAGCTCAAAATAATGCTTACAGAACAAAAGCATAAATTCTGTACAAGGTAAATCCCTCCTAGTTCATAATTGGGGTTTGGGCCCAAAAATTTGACCCTTTCCAATATTAAAGTAGACCTGAATTTCATTTTGTGAACCCAGAAACTCAAATTTGATCAATAAATGAAGCCAACTAGTAGACACTTCTTCTTATCCCTCTAACAACAAAAGCCATAAAGACACAACAACCATATGTAAACAGTAAACCCAATTATATGTCCTTGTCAAATCAAACTTTTCAAACCTATTTTTCATGATTGTATTCAAGGAAAGTACAAAAAAAATAGAAACATACAATCTAGCATCACAACAGTAGTTTCTATTTGATAATAACAAAATTGCTACTTACTTTACTTTCTTCCTATAAATGGTAAACTTCCAATCAACAATAAAGAATAAAACTTTACTAAGAAAAGTGATGAAGAAACAAAGAAGGCCAACCTGATTAACAAGTTGATGAGGTTGAACAAGAGAACCAGTAAGAGACCTGGGTCTAGAACTAGAACTTGTAGGCAAAGACTGTTTCTTTGAAGTTATTCCAGGATTTGGGTACCTTAAAGAAGAAGAACGGTCAAAAGGTGGAAGGGGTGTGTTAGCCTAATTTTCGGAACTGCATAACCGAATATTAGGGTAAAAAAGCTCAATCCAAATATTCAACCGTCGATAAAACCAAGGCGTGGAGCAGGTTTGACTCACACACGAGTCCAAACTAGAACTAAAATATAAAACACCCCTTAACATCAGCGTTAAAAAAAAAAATCGGTGAGAGTTTTTCCTGTATTTCTAACATCTCATAAATTTTACAACCTGTCCTAACCTGAAAATCAGCTAATATACTTCCATTTAATACATTCAACCTCAGTCGCAACCCAACTACTAAAGATATATTGATTCGTGGCACTGGCTACTTAACCATCTCGACAAATGCCAGTTAAATCAAGTAGCTACTGCGGCAGCCCCCGAAACCAATCTCATACCCCATATCGGTCTTTTACAAGTGAACGCTAATCCATGTCATAATTATGTAATACCCACACTTTTTACTTCCTGGATGCTCAGGTGTGCCCAATGCTAGAGTTAAGATGTCCTTACTTCCTTCAGTAACTACCTTCCTCTCCTCCACTTCCTTAGTCAGCACATCCTTCAATTAATTTTTGAAGTAAACAAGGATTTAGCAAGTCCAAATCACAACAATTAGCATTCATGTCTAACATTAAAACATAAATAATAAACGATTAGAAAACTTACAATATTTTCAGCCACTCTTTCTATAGCAACTTCAATGCATTTTCATTTTCTTGAGTAAGCTCTTTTCCATATTGAAGACCTTCAATTTTTTCCATTGAAAGCTGGTCCCAACTCTTTTTTCTATGGTTACAAAATAATCACGCAAACGACATGGTTAATACGATGCATGTCTAGGGTGTCTTCAGAAAATAATTCGCGTGTTTTTTTTTTATTTTTTTTATTTTTTCTGGAAACAGTAAGTTAGTATCCTATTAATGGAAATCAACCACAAAAACAAGAAGTTAAAAAACAAACAAACAAAAGAAACCAATCAGTACAACACAACATGTGCTAGTGGACGTAAAGGAATCCTCACTAGGTTAGACGAGCAAGAAAAACTAATCTGAAACACAAGAATCAGGCGACAGCTCCACGATGAGTCTAAGAAATACAAGTCAAAGTTGGCTGATACCTACTCTCTACAGAAAGATACCCGGGACTTGGTGTGGAGAATACATACTTCTAAAGATAAACAATGGTAAAGGGCCTTTGGAGATATAATGGTGTTGAGCAAGCGATGTGTTCTAAATTGCTATGATTTACTCAGAATAAATCCCTGGAAGATTGGTGACCAATATAATGCAACACTATCTCTTCTTAGCCCAGGAAGAGGGCCAACATAAATGCCATAAAGATGCATGCAGGATTCTACAAAGAACCAATACAATCAGGCCATACTAATCCAATCAAGAAAGAAACATAGAACAAAATGGGGAGAATTATAATAAAGAGTATGGGCAATTCTATAAGCTTGCCCGGTGGCTATGATTCTTTGCTTGAGGGCATAACCACGATTACCATGCTAGTAGAACCACTTGTACAAATCCAATATTATGAGCAGGTATATCAAGATGTATTACTGACCATAAATCACATATAACAAACCATATTAAACAACTTGTACAAACCATAAATCACATATAACAAACCATATAACAAATCATTTTTCTCTCCTAAGTATAAAAGCAAAGGAGGCTTCTTTGTAGTCAACCATATTAAACAACAACAATCATACCTTGTATATCATCTCACCCCCGATTAATCCCACCAAGAACCTTTATCGCTTCGAATGCACCGAATCAACTCTCGAAGCATATATCTTAACACCAGCCTCCAATGTACAACTTGCCTACACACAAAAACAAAACAAAACAATAAAAAAAAGACCCAACATTTAATAAAAGAAAAAAACTTGAGTGGGGCGCACCTTTTGGAAATTAGTTTCTACGTCATTATCATATTGAGTATCAATTCTAATAATCTCACACATATGATCAATCAACCTTAACTCCCAAGTATTCTTCTGATTAATCTTATTCTCACTTGCTAATTTAATACAGTTTGTGAAAAGTTCAGTAATTTGCTCTTTATTGAAACATAAAGGGTCGGGTTAAGATTGAAGTGGAGGAGGAGAAACGACAAGAATGGATTTGCGACGAATGGCTGTTGCACGCGCACGTGCACGTTCTAGTTGGTCGTTGTTTGAGAATAATAATGGACTCGTTGGTCCTCATCCTCCTCCTCGTGTTGGGGTGGTTTTTTGGGTTTCTGTCATTGCTTTTGATTTTGAGGTGTGGTCTCGTTTTTTCAAGAGAGAGAAGAGGAAATGATTTTGAGTTTTTTCAGTGTGTGTTTTTTTTCCCTCCTCAAAAATTGAATATGAGAAGCTTTTCGGGTTGGGCTTGCGAGTTGGAGGCCCAATTTAATAGACAATGGATTAAATCCATTAAGTGTATTTTTTTTTTTTTTTTCGCGTATTTCACTATTTGGCATAAAGTCATAAACCACAGTAGAAAGTGGAAAATTTATATACCACTGTTTATGTTTAAGGTAGTGGGGATGTGGAGTACTCTCATGCTGAAAAAAAAACTAACCATGGTATATGGCCCAACTTATCCCACGGTTTTCATGTAACTGTGGCATATAAACCAATGACCAAAGAAATTTCCGCCGTGGTATATAAGTATTTCCCACGGTTTTTGAAAGAACCATGGTATAAACGTTTTTATTGACCGTGGTATATGTGTCATTCTGTAGTAGTGGTTTGGTTTTGGATCTGTCATAGTGTTTTGTGTTTATTTAGGTTCATTTAGAGGAGAGATTAAGCACTCCGCTCTGATACTATATAGAATTAAACAATCAATCAAAGAGACAAAACACAAGAATTTATAGTGGTTCGGTGCCAATGTGGCAACCTACGTCCACGGGAGAAGAAATGTGTTTATTGCTTGATTGATTTAAGGTTGTGTTACAGAGAGTTATATATAGCACAACATGAGTGCACATTTGTATCTCTTGTTTCTAAAACACACGAATCTATCGAACCTTATAGAAAACACACAAATTTATCGAATCTCTGTCACAACCGACTAGGGCGCGCCCGCGCGCGTTCATTATGTGAAATATAAGCGCGCCCGCGCCTTCATGTCTGTCTCTGACTTCTCCCACAATATATGTTTTAATGCTCGCAATGTGTGGAATGTCGACTAAATGTATTAGTGGACTAGTGGTTGATTATATTCAACTACGTATCATTCTATGAATAAATTCAATGTTTACTTGCGTTGAGAGTAAAAGAAAACTTAAGTGTTAAAAGGTGGGTGCAGTCAATAACATTTAGGGACTCTTTTGTCCAACTGAAAATATTAAAATTAAGAGGGTGCAATATGTAATAGATCGAGTGGGTGCCAACATCACGACCCTTATGGATATTCATCACGGTGTACAAGATTAATGCCCAGAGATTATTCTTTTCCTTCGCCTAAAAAAAAGAGATTATGACCAAAAAAAAATAATGAACTTTCACTTTGGTTTCAAACAAAGTAACGTATTTTTTTTTATTCAAACAAACAACGAACTTTCAAAAAGTTTCAATTTAGACATTCCGTTCAATTAATCAAACGGGGTTAGTTAGGTTTTTCCCCAAATTATTTTTGACTGATATTTTGCACAAATTAATCCGATATTTCGCACATACCACTACACTAATATTTCAAAAAACATAAACCGGATTCAATTTTGATTAATTTGTGCGAAATATCAACAAAAATGATTTGGGGAAAAAAACTTAACTGATGCCGTCTGAATAATTGGACGGAGTGTCTAAATTGAAACTTTTTTAAAGTTTGTTGTTTGTTTGAATAAAAATACGTTACTTTGTTTGAAACCAAAGTGAAAGTTAATTGTTTTTTCCTTTTTTTTTTGTCATAATCTCAAAAAAAAAGAAAAAGAAAAACAGAAAACTTATGGCTGAGCTCTCAATCTCTCATAGTGGTACTTCACCAATTTGTATTGTGTAAATAGTTTCGGAGATACCTCCTGCCTATATTTAGTTCCTTGGAGCATTAACCGTATTTCTCCAACATTAATCTTATTTATAATGGGAAAACTGCGGTTTATTAGTTCCCCTATTTTCGGTTTTAAACCAATTTTTTAAATCAAAAGAGTACTCGAAAGTTTCACCCATAAAATTTTCACAAAACTCATGTACATTTATTCAACAAAAAACGGAAAATTCCGCGTTCACAAAAGGCACCGTTTCGCCCCCATTTTCCATCTCTCTCACTTCTCCATCTCTGTTTCTTCTATTCCAAACTCCAATTTTTTATTTTCTCCTTTGTATCATTTTTATATTCTCTTCTCTTCATCTTATTATCTCTATATCCCCAAACTCCACTATTTTCTCTCTCTCATTTTTGTTGGAATTTGTAACCGGACACAATGGATGAGGTTAGTTTCAACAACTTTTACTTTTTCCATATTTTCTATTCCTTTCTAAGCCGGTTTATATGGCGGACTTCATATTATTCTTCTAATTTTGCTTACTGCCCTTCATCTCGATTCGATCCCAAATACCGTCCAAGGATAGGATAATCGGGTTTTATAGATGTTGCCTTAATCTTGGGTTTGAGAGTGAAAAATATCCCCGACTCGTTTCGTTTTACTCATGTAGAGTCAAAGGTGCCTCTGAATTTAGGCAGCGGTATTTCAAGGATGATGTGGTGTCCGCTGAGAAAATTCTTGCAGCAAGGGATAAGGCAAAGGGCAATGCGAATGTTAAAGACGTTTATCGGTTGAATCGGCTTTATGTGTTAGAAGTGTTCATTGTTCCTAGCCTTTTGAGGATGATCGACGTGAAATATGTTGATTTAGCTGAAGACTTAAGGCTTTTGATGCATTTCCATGGGGAAGAGTTTTGTTCGATTTGCTAGAGGCTTCACTTGAGAAATCTTCCGAGTTTCTCAAGGAAGATACAAGATCATCATATACATTATACGGGTGCACGTTGGTCTTTGTGATTTGGGCTTAATTATCTTCATATTCCTTCTTTGGGTCCATGAGAAAATCAACATTGAAGATTTCCCCAGAGTTCGCGGTTGGTATAACCTTCCCTAGATGGTCATGCAATCTATCACAGTTGAGAATATTCTCCGGGGGAAGGAACTAAATGTCATACAACATCTTGCTCTAACTAAATTTGAGAAAGACAATAATATTGTGCAAGAAGCCATAGCGGTGAGTTTATCTCAGTAGTGATAATATTGAACTTGGGTATATATTTTTCACGTTTTATCTGCACTTACAACCCATTTCATTGCAGTTAGAAAGCGAGGAAACTTTGGCCCCAGATGTTTTAGCAAATGAAAGCGAGGTGGTTCAAAAGGTAATGCCATGTACCCAAGTTTATAAAGAAAGTTAAATATGCAGGAAAACAAGAGCTTATGTGGGGTGTTCAACAACTTGAAGAGGCAGAGAATATTTAGTTGGTGAATCAAAGAAGTAACATTACTGGAAAACAAGTGTAATTTAGCATAGAGTGCTTTTTAGCACACACCATTTCATAATATCATGAAACCATGAGGTAGATAGAAGTATGGCTAATTATTTAGTGGAACTCTTGGATGTTAACTTGACTCCACCATCCAGTTCCTGTGGTAAATTTACAATTACATATATACATTTATCTAACCTTGCATGCATGTGATACACTTTTATTATTCTCAAACTATTTGTGTTTACATGTTACGATTATTTAAAATTTTGGCCCCGATCTGATTTTTATGCAGAATGCCAACTATTGATTTGGAGATGATACATTGCTAGATGGGTTTCCTTAAGGGTAACTCAAAATAACTCATCCTATGAAGTTCAAAATATAATAAGTGAACATGCAAAATATATGATGAGTGTTGATAAAGTTCTATGCTGGGAAATCTTTGTAGGTTTGCTATGCCCCACTTATCCTGTAAGGTCTCACATGCACTTTTCCTGTAGGCATGAAATCTGGTATTATTGGCAGAACAGGCAGTGGCAAAACAACACTCATTCAAACAGTATTCTGCTTAGTTGAACCTATTGCTGCTGGACAGATCCGGTTAATTAAGGGGGTAAGATATGGTTCATTGTTAGTAATTACATCATACTATGAGATATACTAAGAAGCCAACTCTTAAAAATTTGGTTCCATTTTTTCAGCTGAGCAACTATTCCTCAATGAAGGTGGTTATGTAATTGCAAGCCTCACTTTGCCCAGCTCTTTTTAAGGAGTCTGCGAATTTCAACCTGGAACTTCGGTCCACATGTACCTTCTTAATCACGATGTTGAATTTTTCGTTTAATTTTTACCAATTTGTCCTTCCGTTTTATTCACTCATTGCATTTTGATTTTCAGTGCTAACAAAGTAGGTTTCAAAGTTAACTCCAAAATTGGTGATTTTCCTCAAACACACCACTGTTATTGGACACGTTACTTGATGAAAGTTTTGATGGTTTATGTTTCTCATTTAATTTATTCTTTTTTCTTAACTTTTAGATTTAACCCATGACTACATAATATTCTTTTCCATGCTGTACTGCTTTTAGATGATGACACTAGCAATGCTTAATATTGAACTTCTTCGCAGTTCCTCTGATAGTTTGTATCATTATTAATTTTTCCCTGTTTTACTATTTATTTTCCTAATTTTTTTTACGTAGTGCGCTCAGTGGTGTGTATTTATTCCTATACGTCTCATTTTTAAAACATTTAACCCATGACTATCGCCATAATTAATATAAAAAAGTTTTTAGCTCCGCCAATGCAAAATCCTTTCTTGCATTGCTGGTCCCAAGCCCAGATAAAGGAGGAGGGGAAACAACTTTACTATGCTTTTCTATGTTCTTTGATGTACAAAGCCGGAATCACACGACTAATAGCTAAAACAAAAAACAAAGACATGAATAGTTCATTCAGTTTTACTCTTTACTTTTTAGAAATGTTTACATCTTGCTTGGAATTTTGCTTTGAGAACGTATCTTTTTTTGTTTTTCGCAGGAGTGTACATGCCATATTTGACACTGGAAAAGTAATGCTATGTACAACCAATCTAGGTGATGCTATGTGGATATTGGCTGCCACATTATCTGTATGGATTCAGTAACTACATGAATTAAGAATTTGTTCTCCTCGAAGCAGAAAACAGCGCGCAACACTACATTTCAATAAAATACAATCAAAGTTTGACGATTATGTTCCTGCATGCATGTATTTGTAGATAGACTTATATCTTACTTATATTTGTATTTTTATGGATGTGCAGAAATATGTTCGTTCAATCTACCACCTACGTCTTGGTTTTGCCTACTTGGCTTCTCGACCATATACATCAAAATGGTATCTATGGTTGGTGTGACCTGTAACGACTTTCACGGTGTTGGTGTTCGGATTTTCAAACTACGTTCTGATGGAAAAAATCAAATTATACAAACTCAACATGCAAGTGTGGGCTATCCCAAGATATAGTTTTCATGTAAGCCTGTCATATTTCTTCCAACGACTTATAAGCTGTGGATTGTGATTAGTATTTTAAGCTTAATGGTTCTTGATTTGTGTGTGGGACATTACATAGTACATGTTAGAATCTCAAAAAAAGCATATCAATAGCTTGATTGAGAAAGCTATACATGACACTGCATTGAAAGGAACAAAAGTCATAACACTTGACCTACTAAACCAGGTTAGTTCTTTAGTAGCATCTTAAACCAGATACGATTTCTTTTTGTAAGTTATTATGCGTCGGTTAATTGCCTTATACTTCTTTCGACAGGGGGAGGACCTAAACAAAAATGGATGGACAAGTTCTTCATGGCCAGGAGCTGACAGTTGTGTTTGCTGAGGAAACCAGAAAGAAACTTGGTGAGATGAGAGCAAGGGAACGACAGAGATAAACTTGGGATTTATGTTTTTTTTTTTATTCTTTGATACTGTTTTTTGGTTCATGATTTGTTGCTTTGGTTCATGATTTGTTTGATAAGTGTGTTGTGCAAGAGTTGTGATGTACGAGCATATATAGCCCATTAGGTATATCATAGAACAACTGTTACACTTAAGGAGCAAACCCTTAATGTGTTTTTGGGATTTGATTTATGCGTTTCCATACGATTTGTGGACTGACCTTTTTTGGAATTCAAGTGTGTATAGTTCTATTTGCCCATCATCTGACCAGTTTTCCTTATGTTCTCCGCGTGCTTACCTCTTACTTTTAAACTTCGCGCAGTTTGTTCAAGATATACAAGTCATCGCATCAGGACTCATGGATCGGAATGATTTTAGAACTGAAGGAATGACTATAGTTCTTGGTGTACATTGAGAATGCATGGCTATAGTTCCTGTATATTGGAAATGATGTATGTTTTTAACCTGATTCACAATCAACTTGCAGTTCAAGCTTTTGTAGGGTATGTCATGCCTTGGTAGCTTGAAGCAAAATGGCTAAGAGAAATTAAAAAGTTTCAGGAATGAAGGATTAGGTACTCATAAATGGCATGAAGCCAAACGATAACCAAGTAGGGAACAACGTCAGGCCATACTTTGTTACAAGAACAGAGATCCCTTTCACTGTAAATGGTAATGTTAATGGAAAAGCTAATATTTGCCAGCTATTCTCTTGACGAAAATGTTCCACGAGACTACCATTTGGGTCAATATTTATATAATTCTCTGCATCCTTGCAATGAACCATGCTACAGTAAGCCCATGTCAAGAGACTCTGCACAAACACCATTCATCCAATGCAATCAACAGGCAAAATATCTTAAATCAATGCTACATAAAACGACCATTTACCCAATACAATCAATACATAATGCTCCTCGGAAAACCAAGCCACCACTACCAAGTACAATGACATATCACCAACCAATTCACAGCGTCACCACCAAATGGCAATCGACGACAGGTGCCAGCGTGGCACTACTTATGATTTTGCAAATACTTATGCCTTATGATTACCCACAAAAGCAACCAGCTTTTTAATCGTGTTTAATACTGTAAAAATATAGTGTATTGACATGCACCCATGCAAGATCGAACTACAGACCTTCAGTTTACAAGACTGATCTACCACTGAGCTATACTGCCTGTTGTTTGCCTTGTCAATTATTGTTTATAATGATTTTTAATAAACATTCCATTCCATGTTTCAAAGTTCAAATGAAACTCCGGCATAGAACCTAATCACCCAATTGCAAAGTCTTCAGCTAAAGTTCAGCATCCGTAGCAATCCATGATTCCATGAATCGAATATGTCCTGCCATTGGTGAGCAATATTCAATAATGAGTTAGTACATAATGGCCCAAACCAACTCATTATTTTACAATACTCAAGCCTAGAACAATATATAAAATGGCCCAACCAGGTCCATCATGAAATGCTTAATATATGGTGGACCAAGTGATTATTATTTTGAAAAAAGGTGCGTAAAATGGGATGTGCAGGACTGCAAGGCAAGCTGATCCAATTTATCCAATCTAGGGACTAGGGAGGCATACAATTATACAAATTAAAACCGTTGACTATAGTTATTCATGAAATGCTCGAAATTAGCAGCATCGTAGCGCAGCAAAAATCGAATCGAACAAGGAAATACAACTAACATATTGAAGTGTTTTTTTTTCTTATTGAAGTGTTTTGAATCTAAAACATTTTACATAATCCATTCAAACAAATGTAATATGTTACTATTCTAATTTACATGCGTTCATTCCTTTGATTTTTTCCACCCCAATTTTGTAGATGAGGTTTTTATTCAACATGACACCTCTGACATACAAAAGTTTCTGTCTATTAGAATCAATATTAGACTTTTTTATACCAATCCAACAATTTTTCCTTAATGAAAAACTTTAGCATTTTCAATTACACCAATTTGTATCATGGATGTTTCTATAATCAAAATTGTTGCCGCTTTTGACAAACTGTTTCTATAATCATCTACAAATAGCATAACTACTTGACAAACTGCACTCCTTTAACATGCACTCTACACCTTCTTCATTATCTTAATCAAGTGGAAGCCGAAAACCTGCCAAAGTTATGCATGTACATCAATGGAATGTGCGACTAACAATAGTGTGAAACAGATGTAATTCAAATGATGCAACCTCCATACAGATGGTTTGAAAAAAACAACACTTCATCATTTGAATCATTCAATCTCCATACACATAAAATAAGATCCACATTATATGGATAGCTTTGAAATAGTTATCTTGCCACATAGCCATCTTCAGGAAATCTATTATTTACACATTCAATTCACTCCACATATTATATCCGATTTAATAGCTCTATAGAACAAATATTAATGATTGTCCAATGTATTTTTCTAATAATTATATATTGACTAAATTACAAGCGGTTAAATACCTCTTCAATATATTTATTCGCAACATATAAGAGCATCAAATATCGAATCATTACAAAGAATACAACTAGCGTATTGAAGTGTTTTTCCTTATTGAATTTTTTGTGAGACCTCGACCTATATTAATCTAAACCCTATACATGTGTTCATTCCTTTAATTTTCTCCACCCCAATTTCCTTTCCTAGCACGCGTAACGACGCGTGCCGTTACTAGTGTTATATAAAGAAAACACGAATGAGATGTGATTACGTCGTGGGTTTCACCTTAACACTTTCGGATCAGCTAATACAAGCTAGAAGACCTTCACACCCGGTAAGTCCGACCATCACTTTTTTCTCTCTCATTTTGATTATAGAACCAACCATCTTTTAATAACTAACAATTACAGACAAGTAAGTGTACAATTTTTATTTCATTGTTCAACAACCACTTGTGATCTTTGCCAATGTTAAAAAGTTCAATGTTTGTGCTTCCCTAGACTTCTCCTATCGAAGAAGATAAACTCCTAAGAGCATTTCCAATGGGGAGTGTAAACCGATAGAGTGAAAAGTTTACACCCCAAGTGTCAAAAACTCTTTCCAATGGGGTGTTATGCCGTGGGTAATAGACTATTAGTTGATAGAGGGGGTGGGGAATTTCCCATCTAAGCTATTAGTTGATAAATAGTCGGATGACTTTCGAACACACGCGTCTATGTAAAAACTTTTCGGGCATCATCTATCTAGTTCTAAAGTCACAATTTGAAAATTTTAAACTTGGACGACACTTCAAGTGACATCCCTTTTTAATTTCAGTAATTTAAAGAGAGACGTCACTTGAAGTGTCGTCCGAGTTTAAAATTAAACTTTTTTTACACTTCTCCATTGGGAACAGTAGAGAGTGGATATTTATGAGCTATACAATAATTTGTAATTGGGGTTATAAAATCCTAATGGCACCTAGGTGGAGCCTATGTAGAGGTGTAATTTTACACCCCCCATTGGTGATGCCCTAAGAAAAAAGGAGATGGTTTAGTATGTAGTTCGAGGATAGGGACTCTATGACCATAGTGACATGGTATGCTGGGAGACCTTTGTTTTTACTAGAATCACTTTTCCATCAAGAATAGACAATAGACCATGGTCGAAAAAGTAAACAAGCTTAAGTTGATATCTCATTTTGTTCTCTTTCTTTTCGGTGTTAATATGAACAATTGTTCATGAACGTTTCTAAATCACTAAAATTTCATATATATGAGCAAGTCCAATGAGAGTCTGCTAAATTGGGTTCTTGGTGCCACATAGGCCTTTTAGCTTGCCCAACTAAATTTGGCTGTCCAAAATCAAAAAACCATTCCAATCGCCCTTTTCCGTTTTGAAGTGCTAAACGATATGGATGGCATAGTTTTTGTCGTCCATCCATTATTTTGTAACTTCAGTCGAATTGTTTTTGGATAGACGACACAATTTCTGTCGTTCGTCGAAATTTAACACACTGCACGAACGGCAGAAACTATGCCATCTGTCCCAAAACTTATTATGGCAGCTGCTTGACAAGGCCACAAATTTGGCTGGGTTTATCACACCAGCTATATTTAAGACTCTTCTAGGAACTCCATTGAAATGACATTTTGGTGTTTAAGGTGTTATATGGCCTTTTAGCAGCCCATATAACACTCCATTGGACTTGCTCTAAGACGGTATATGTGTGTAGATATATTATTACATTGTTACCAAGTACGGTACGGGGCTTGAGATCTCTACAACCGGGTACAGAGATCATCTCTGTAACCGTGTTATCTCGCCGTTCATTCAAATTCGAGATGTGTGTGTGTGCCTCGATACTTGTGTGTGTGCTCCGAGATGTGTGTGTATGCGTCGAGATACGAGATGGGTGTGTGTGTGGTACAGAGATTGATCTCTGTACCCGGTTATAGAGGAACCGGACTCCCAGTTTAAAATGACGTACTTGAAAAAAACTTAGTTCATATTTTAAACGGAACGTCTAGGAAAAAAAAAAAAAAAAGCGTAAAAAAATGCGGGGCATAAAAAATGGGTTTAAAACTGCAAAACAAGTTTAAAACGTATAATACGTAAAAGAAACAATAAAAACCGATGATAAATAATATGATAGATAAGGAGTTTAATTTTATATAAGAGTGGAAAAAAGAATGGGCAAATAAAACAAAATTAATAATCATACAAATAAAAGAAAATTCAAATACGTGAAGGTATCAAGTTATCAATTACTCATCCAAATACTAGAAGTTTTAGATTTAGTACCAAAACACGACCCTAAATAAGATACTACTAATTACAAAAAAAAAAGTTTTAAACGGAGATTTTCAAAAATCTCGCGATTAAAATGTTTTTAAGTCTAAAACGAGATATTTTGAAAACTTCGGGTTCTAAACGTTACAAGATGTCTTGTTTTAAACGCGTTTTTTTCAAAAAAACACCGAACTTGGTGACAATAGATATATATCAATATGAATCTTAGGGAACATTGCCTAAAGAGATGCATCATGGCACATTTCAAGCTAAGCGGCTCTTTAAAAATTAAAACAAATGGTCCAAGAACTTGAAATGATTATTTTTCACTCCGATATTAACGGATCCAATAGATTGATCTCATTGGTATTACCAAGATAGTTTGGAACAACACCGTATCATTAGATCGATTCAAGATATTCACTCGATGTGGGACCACCACCTTCTCTCGTGAAAGGAAAACCACGTCGCCATCTTAGTATAATCTAATTATATTCCTTTTTAGTATGGTTTTATTTAGGGTCTTTATTTAGGTTTTGGTACTCCAAAATAATTGGTATTTGGGGTTTGGTTTGCAATAATCGACTTATTAGGTTTTAGTCCTCCTGACTAACAGTCAACCAAGTTGACTGTTTGTTGGCTGTTAGTATTTTGTGAATACCCATCATACCCTTATGTGTGTGAGGCATGTGTCAACTCAGGAGGACCAAAGCCTAATAAGTTGATTAGTGTGGATCAAACCCCAAATACCAATTATTTAGGATGACCAAACCTTAAAAAGCACGAAAGAAAGTGGAAGGAGTCTAGTTTAGTTTCCCACTTTTTTCCTACCATATTTTTGAGATTGTGATAATACACGTGTCTGTATAACAATGATTTAGATCGAGTTAATCTATGCAGTATGGCTGTCAGGTTATTGTGTAAAGAAATCATGAAGTACGATTAGATTCAACAAAGCAATAACACAAAAATATCTTCACCCACACTCAAAAGCTTGTAAGAAATAATATTCACCGTCGATATAGAAAGATATAAGCGCATGACCAGCCTTCACAAAATACCTACAACATCACGCGGTGAGTCCTTGTAATAATTGATTCGCGATAAAGAGAACCGTCCCAAATTTAACAGCTATTGAATCGAGAAGAAAATGACACTACTTTCGGTAGATGTTGCACCTCGATGTCCCTGAACTAAAATTATATATCAATGTGTAAACACAACGTTGTTCCGAAGGAAAAGTTGATGCTCAAGAAAACGTGAAGGATATCACTAAAAAAGTAATCATATATAGAGACACAAAAAAAAGAAAGGTTTTAAGGTTTTGGTCCTCCTAACTAATAAATATTTAGGGTTTGGTCCTCCGAGTTGACATGTGCCTCGCGACACATAAGGGTATGATGGGTATTCACAAAATACTAACAGCCAACAAACATCAACCAAGGTTAGGAGGACTAAAACCTAATAAGCCAATTAGTCGCCCCAAACCCAACCGAATGGACCCGTGCAGTCCTATTTAGGAGGACCAAAACCTAAGGCTAATTCCAATGGCGGCAAAACACCAAATATGACGGAAATTTGCTCCAACGGTGCATCAAAACGCTTAACCCCGCCAATGCTATCGGTATAAGTTTATTTATCTATACCGCCAGTTTTAACGATATAGCGCATATGGCGTGAAAGTGTGACTAAAGAAACCTAAGGTACACGCCAAAGGGAGTGGCGGCCATAATGAAAAAAAAAAAAACATTTCCTACACGCCACTCACAATAGCGGCTAGGAAATGTGTCTCTACCAAATTCATTTTCAAAAATTTAGTTTTTCTAATTACCTTTCTATCCATAGTCTTTTACATTTTGGTTTAGGTGACAAAAGAGAGGGAAAATAGAGTTGAAGAAAGGGGCAAAAGGGGAGGTGATGTAGATGCATAACATAATTGGAGCTTTTAGATGCTTGGAAATGAAGATTTTAGCTTATGGAAAGGTTACTTAACAAGTTCTATTAATCAGAGTGTGTTGTTAGGGTCAATATAGCAATATAAAAATAGGATAAATAATATGGACGAAAATAAGGATTTAATTAAGTTTAGTAAGTTATTTATTAGGTTTAGGAAACTAGGGTTTCTTGATGAATTATGTTTTCTTAGGCTATAAATAATTGTAATCGCCTCATTAGAGGATAGTTTTTTGGTTATTAGAAATATTGATTACAGAGTTGAGAGCTCTTTATTTTGTGTTCTTGTTTGTGAGCTATTTTAGATCTAAACACCACTCTAATACTACATTATTTGGTATCTAGAGCCGTGCGTTCTTGCATCATGGCCTGTAAAAAGAAGAAAACATGGTGGAATAGTACAAGAATCTGCTCTAGAACGCGTGATGAAGCGAGATCAATTGGCGAACTTACACGGCGGGTTCAAGTGCTCACTTGACAAGTGATAGCTTTGGCGGCAAAGCGATGAGCACCGTCAATCTCCATCCCAATTATTATTGCGGATGATTGGGAAGGCGAAGATAAAGAACATTATTTTTTTGTCGACTTTGATTGCGAGGAATTTCTTTATGCTGCTTACAACTTATGATTCCAAAAGATTGGATTCCGAGTTGAAGGTAAAAATTATAACACTTCAAACTTTGTTGATGGGGTTGAAAAAAAAATTATCTTTATTCTTGAAGTTGAAGAAAAATTGGATTTTATCGATTGGGATTTACCCCCTGTGTTTGATAAGGAGTCTGTTGAAGATGAGATGTGATGTATTATCAAATTGATTCTGGTTATGATTCAACTGTTGATAAAAGGATTACAGTATCATTACAACTACCAGATTTTGAAAAAAAGATTGTTATGGAGCAATCATCATCTCTTGTTTATGTTGATCCTTTTTTGTTGTGTGCGAAGGTCTCCTCTAGATCCAGATTGGTATATGAGTCGTCTTCTTTTGATTCGTTTGTGAAGGAAAAGTGTAGACTGTCTCAAAGTGAATATGGAAAAGAAACAATATCTATGATACTACTATTGCTCAATAAAACTCGAGGGACGAAGTTTCCTCTCCAATGATGGGAGAATGATGCAGATGCATAACATAATTGGAGCTTTTAGATGATTGGAAATGAAGATTTTAGTTTATGGAAAGGTTACTTAACAAGTTCTATTAATCAAAGTGTGTTGTCGAGGGTCAATATAGCAATGTAAAAATAGGATAAATAATATGGACGAAAAAATAAGGATTTAATTAAGTTTAGTAAGTTATTTATTAGGTTTAGAAAACTAGGGTTTCTTGATTAGTTATGTTTTCTTAGGCTATAAATAATTGTAATCGCCCTCATTAGAGGATAGGTTTTTGTTATTAAAAATATTGATTATAGAGTTGAGAGCTTTTTATTTTGTGTTCTTGTTTGTGAGCTATTTTAGATCTAAGCACCATGCTAATACTATATTAGGAGGGGACATAAAAACCATTTGACACACGCCTATAGCCCTATATCAATAGCGGCTACAAATTTGCTTTGGATTTTTTCACTAGTGGTGGTATCCACCAATTTCTTTTTACTTTTCTTTTGTTTTTTTGTTTGTGGGCTTTGGCCACACACCTATAGTCATTGTTCTAAAAAAACGCTAGGCAGTAGTCGGGCGGTGGGAGAGCTTTAAGCGCTGGAGGCTTTAAGGTGGCGCCTGAGGCGGGTTAGGTCTTAGGTTTTTTTTCCTAATATATCTTATAATATATATAGTAATGCACTTTTTTATACTACAAGAAATGAAGAAAATCATTTACCATAACTCAAAAAATAAACACAAATAAAGATACTTAAAAATGCGTAATAGTTAGTTGAAGAAGAATTTCATATAAAAACATACTCTTTCTTTTAGTGACAATATAATTTAAATTGGGCTTGAGTTTTTAAACTCATTCAAATCTTAAACCTACATAGGTTTTAATTTGTCAACATTAAAAAAAAAAAAACAACTTGATTGGGCCTAATCGGGTCCACCACCTAGCCAAAACGACTTGGGCCTAAGTGAGTCAGTTGGGCACCCCTAACGCCTAGAGACTCTAGACCGATTTTTGGAACAGTATTTGTAGTAGTGGCGGCTAATTGAAAAACCATTGGGCCTAGTTATGCTATCCCAGCACAGTGCTATGGTGACATATGTCACATCAAACCATTGTACTTATTTAGCCTGGTCGACAACATTTTTTATTCTTTTCATAATTGAGAAGTTGGTGACAACATTTTTTATTTAGCCTAGTCGACAACATTTTTTGTTCTTTTCATAATTGAGAAGTTGGTGGCCCCCACTATAGTGGATATTTCAAATAGATCCAACGGTGTTGTTTCCGAGTGCCAACAGATCGATCTCTTGATATAGGAAGGAATTGCTCTTTTTTCATGGCGTCATTACATACGTTCATATAGGCCCCATTACATACGTTCATCTGACCATTCAATCACATGACATATATATATACCCCATTCCATATGGTTCTTCTCATTACATCTTCAAACAACAAAACCAGATCACTTCAGTTGAGTTTGTGTAATGGCAGCAAGTAATGTGAAGGTTTTGGGTGCATGGCCTAGTCCATATACCATGCGGGTAAGAATTGCTCTTAATTTGAAAAATGTGGACTATGAGTACCTTGAGCGGAACCCTGAACGTGGGCCCCCTGAACTTAGCGAACTTATACACAAAACCAACCCAGTCCACAAGATGGTCCCGGTTCTGATTCATAATAATAAGCCCATTTGTGAGTCACTCATTATTGTTCAATACATCGATGAGGCTTTCACGTCTGGTCCTTCTATCCTTCCTTCTGATCCTTATGATCGTTCCGTTGCTCGGTTCTGGGGTGCCTACATAGATGATAAGGTACGTAATGACACTAGTTATGGTCCATTAGAAGTACAAAAAAAACATTACATCTAAGAATTTATTGTTGCTTCTATTTTGCAGTGGTACAGCTCATTATTTGGGACTCTTCAAGCAAAGACTGAGGAAGAGATAAAAACAACTATAGAAGGATTGTCCACAACATTTGAATTACTAGAAGAGGCATTTGAGAAGATTAGCAAAGGAAAGGACTTCTTTGGTGGAGATACAATTGGGTACATTGATATAGCATTTGGGACCAACTTAGCGTGGGTCAGGGTGTTCGAGAAGCTCAACCTTGTTAAGTTACTCGATGAAACAAAGACGCCCAATCTTTATGCATGGTCTAAGAAGTTTTGCTCCGTTCCTGCGGTTAAGGCGGGTATATTTCCTGAGACTGATAAGCTCTTGGAGTTCGTTAAAACGCTGATTGCCAAATACGATGGATTGCTACATCATAGAGAGAATGTGTAATCATAGGGAGTGTAAGACAGTAAGAGTGATCGAGTGGTTGTGATTAGTGTAATTATCTCGCGTTCAAATGTTGTTTGTTTGGAATAAAAAACGCGTACATAAAGGTGGTGTGTTGAATAAAACTTGTTGGCATCTTTTCCTTTTTTTTTCCTGATAAATTCTTCAGTTCATTCGTTCTAAGAAACAAAAGATAGGACTGGGTGCCCATCATACAAGCATGTGAATCCCTCGTTATTGTTGGGGATTACACCAATACCAATCGGTTCCCATTCTGTGGATAATTTGTATGAACACACTTCAACTCAGGATAAATCACCAAATATCACAAAACTATACTATCTTAACGTCAACTCAAAACAACTATTAACAATGAGATAATAATGTAAAAGCGGTAAAACCACAACACAAAGATTTAGTGGTGGTTCGACTAATGATGCCTACTTCCACAAGAGTGGGTTCTTAATAGCGTGGGAAGGAAGATTACAATCTCTCCTTTCGGTCACCTTACTTAGATCACTCTTATCTCTTTACAGGGTTGTATCTCTGTAAAGGTTCTCTCTCTTTGTTTTAGTCTGGACTAGATTTTGGACTCGGGCATACGCCCGGGATCTATTAAATATTTTGTGTGTCGAAAAGGCTTTACAAAATATCTCACAAATTTTCGAATCATAATATATTTTTATTGAAAATAAATCGAAATACGTTAATGAACAGCGATTATGGTGCATAAGTACTTGGAAACTAAATGATCAAATTGAGATAGCTTCTTCACTTTGTAGTTTAGGATATTAATCCGTAATTTTCAAATTGAATTATCTTAAACTCGATCTAGCTTGTATAATAGTTTTTTTTAGATTTATGGTGATTTAGTGGTAAATCATCACCGCTCGGCTTATGCACAAATTTGTACAAATTACTAAAATATGAATATCTATCAAATCACTAAAACAAATTGATTGTTTTATTATATCATCAAATAATACACTACTCCCACTTGAAAAGATTTATCACATGAACGTGTTCTACGATGAATTGATGAATATAAAAAAAAAATCTCTTTTAAGAAAATGCGTTCACCTACTTAAAATACCTCCCCAAGTATTTTTTTTTTTCTTTTTCTATGTGATTGTTTGTATATATACAAAATATACTTATTCAATTCCAATATGAATAACAGAGAAGATCATGTCGTTCTAAATGTATTGTTTATAAATGAAATTAGTTAAGTATACTTAAAGTTTTGCTTATCAAGTGCCAAATACAATTTTACTTTTGAGTTCATTTGTGTTTCCCGATGATATCCGAATACAAAATCTAAATTGTTGTAGTCAACAAATTTCAGGTATATATGAAAGGGTTGTGTGAATAACATTTTGAGTGTTCTAATTCGGTATATCTCACATAATCCTTAGAGAATGTGGAGAACCATTGGAAACTGATTTTACACCTTATAATAAGTTATTAACTGGAAAACATGTTGTGTTTTTTAGACCACGTTAAGGATATATTCGAAATAAGTCGGTGTTTTATCATAGACACTAAAAGTATATGATTTGTAATAGGGAATTAGCTTCTACAAATCACCTATTTTTTTAGCAATTTTTTTTTATTTGATCAAATATATAAGAATTGGAACACAAAAAGTGTTTGACTCGTAATAGGTTAATTTCTACAAATCACCTATTTTTTAGCAATTTTTTTTATTTGATAAAATATATAAAAATTGGAAATTAACTCAAACTCTCCAAATATAAGAATTGGAAATTAACTCAAACTCTCCAAATATAAGAATTAGAAATACAGTCAAACTTTCTAAAGAGATTATATGTATGTGGGATTGTAGGCTATTAGAAAAGACTATCTTTCATATTATAGTGACATATAAAAGAGAGAGAAAATTATAACTCTCATATTAGAGTGCCACATAGGAGAGAGAAAATCCTCTATTGGAAGTCTCTACTTTAGTATATAGATAGTGGATTCCAATCCTTCTGACTTGTTTGGTTTTGTTAGGTTTTCCAAAACCTTGATTTTGGTTTTTATCTCCAAAAACCAAATTTGTAGAATCAGAAGCAAAGCCCACGAAAAATAGACTGGCCTTGTGGCCTTCGATATCTTGATCGAGATCGATGGGTCGCCCCTTTATGGCTGGTCGCCCCCTTTATGTGGCCGATTTCAATATCTTGGAGACTAAGCTTAGAGTGAGATAGCTTAGAGTATTGCTTCTACCCAGTAGCTTCTACCCAGTACGCATTGATCTCATCCTCTCTACAATGGTACGGTTCATTCTCTCTGCTATTCCATTCTGTTGCGGTGTCTTCGGAACGGTCTGCTCATGACGAATCCCATGACTCTAGCAATACTCTTCAAATGGCCCAATGTACTCACCCCCATTATCGGCGAATACACTTCAACAACTTCCGGTCTCTCTTTCCACCATCTTTGTGGAATTTCTCAAACACGCCAAGTACTTCATCCTTGGGTAGCGGACTATAGGCCCATATCTTTCTTGACGATCATCAATGAATGTCAAGAAGTCACGGCTCCCGGTGGGACTTCACTCTCATAGGACCACATAAGTGCGTGTTGCACTAGCTTCAAGGGCGTGTGTCTTTTACGTGAGACGGGAATCTTTGGAAAGACACCGTGTTGCTTTCCTACCAAACAATGAGTACATGTATTTAAATGTGTACCTTTAATGTGCGCGCGACCTTTTTGCTTAGCAAGAACTTCCATCCCTTTTATGCCCATGTGACGGTCTCTTTGTGCCACAGATTTCGGATGAAGCTTCTTCTTACGCGCGTTAATTACGCTTTACACAAACTAGCGTGTTTTGTAAAGAGAGCAAGTTTTCTTTCCTCGGCCGCTTCAATGGAACCTCTACTTTCGGTTTCCATACCCGTTACCAAAGCGAGTTTACAAAGCCATCGTCATCTAATTTCCCGGCGAAATTAGGCTTAACCGTATGTCGGGGACATGTCTTACAACCTTGAGTGTCAAGGTAGCCGACATTGGTTTCTACATGAACATCTCAATGCCTATAATCTTGAGACTCATCGTTACCCATCCTTACTTCACCATATTCACCACGGTGTAGGTAGTGAAGAATCCACGATCTTGATGTGGCGTGATAGGATGCTCTGTATCTATCACCCACTCAGATATCGACATGAGGTACTAAGGCAAAGACACACCACAATCGACCAATTCCCACTAGGTCGCCGACTAGTGCGGTAGTATCTCTGCCTGTGTTTCCGTTCCTCGCACCATGTCTTCATGTACCACGGTTATTCTTCTCATCCTTCTTGTTCGCACTTTTCATATATGAAGTGGCCTTTTGTGGCACAATAGTAACATTGCCTCCTGTCTTAGGAGTTCTAGCTTCACCCCTAGATTTATACGTCATCACCTCTAGAGCGAGATGGTTTTGTTTTCGACCTCTCCCCCGTTTCTCGTGAAAAGGATCTCCGAGTGAGAAGAGCTGCTTCTTGCACTCCTTCTAGTCTCCTCATTCAGCTCAGGCGTGGTAGCCATCTCCATGGTAACAATTCCATCCTTGGTTGCTCCATGTAGAGAAACTGCTAATGTCTCCCAACTTTCGGGTAGAGAGCCTAATAGAAACAAAGCCTCAACTTCGTCTCCCAAATTGATCTTCATCAAATGCATCGATTGATGATATTACGTACTTCATTAAGATGCTCAGACATTGAAGAACCTTCTTGGTACTTCGTGTCTGCAAACTTCTTAACGACTAGCACTTTGTTTCCACCCGACTTCCTCTCATAAAGGTCTTCGAGTTTCTTCCATAGACTAAAGGCTGTAGTCTCTTGGGCCACATGGTGAAAGACAACGTCGTCAATCCATTGTCGAATGTATCCAATCTTTTTCGTCAAGCTTTTTTCCACTTCGGCCTCATCGGTCTTTTTACGGTTTTACTCCCTCATTCTCAATAGGAAGTGCCAAGTCCTTGCAGTATAGCAAGTCTTCCATCTTGGCTTTCCGATGATGGTGTAGTTCTTCCTATTCGGACTCATCATAATGAAAGTGTTCACGGAATGGTCCATCTCTACAAGTTATTTAACCTCAAATCTTCTCTCGGGAATTTCGTCAAACACCGCCCGACCAAGATTCGGATAACACCCTAGGCTATTCTAAACGGCTCGATACCACTTGTTGGGGATTACACCAATACCAATCGGTTCCCCCACTACCGGATAACTTGTATGAACACACTTCAACTCGGATAAATCTCAAATATCACAAACTACCTATCTTAACATGCCCAACTCGCTAAACAACTATTAACAAGCGGATAATAATGTAAAAGCGGTAAAAAAAGCAAACAACAACACAAAGATTTTTACCGTGGTTCGCCCTAATGATGCCTACTTCCCAAGAGTCGGTTCTTAATAGCGTGGGAAGGAAGATTACAATCTCTCCTTTCAGTCTCTCACCTTACTAGATCACTCTTATCTCTTTTCTGGGGTTGTATCTCTCAAAAGGTTCTCTCTCTTTGTTTTAGTCGGATTCCAACTTGTTTGGTTTTGTTTGGTTTTTCAAAACCTTGATTTTTGTTTTTATCTCCAAAACCAAATTTCGCGAATCTTGTAGCAAAGCCCACGAAAAATAGACTGGCCTTGGCCTTCAATATCTTGGAGATGGCGAAGGCTGGTCGCCTTCTATGGCGCGGGTTGCCTCTATTCTCTGGAACCCCGAGCGAAGGAAGCGCTTTTTTGGCCGGGCTCGATCATGGAACTCGGCGAAGAAGTCGCTTCCATCGGGCGGTATCGACATTTCAACGCCGAATTCGCCCGTTTCTCTCCGGCTTTGTTTTCTCTCCTCATGTGAGGGATAACTCCAACGTTATTGTTCACAAGCCATTTGTGAATCCCTCGTTATTGTTCAATATATTGGTGAGGTCTTCACCTCGGTGCTTCTATTCTTCCTTCGATGCCTATGATCGGCGCCATAAATTTCGGTCGGGTCGCTTACATTGATGACAAGGTATTCTTTGCGTGCTTAGAAGTGCAAAAAAAAACTTCGTCTAATAATTTATTGTTGCTTGTATTTTGCAGTGGTTCAGCTCATATATTATTGGCGACTCTTAAAGCTAAGACTGAGGAAGAGAAGAAAACAGCTATAGAAGGAGTGCCCACAGGATTTGAATTATTAGAACAGGCATTTTAGAAGATTAGCTAAGGAAAGGACTTTTGCGGTAGATATACAGTTGGGCATAGTACAAAATATCCCGATATATCCCGATATTTGGGGATATCTATCTATATTCCAGAAAAAGATATATAAATATCACGATATGTTCAGAGATATATACGACTACAAATATCGGTGATATTTCAACGATATTTGCGATATTTGGAGATATTTTGCGATATTTTGTGTATATAATAATTTTATTTAATATTTACTATTATATTTCAAATAAATATAAATAATGTATCATGATATATCAAGAAATATCCACAATATCTACGATATTTTTCGATATTTTGGATATATCCACGATATTTGCATGTGAAACAATGTCAAATATCCCCAAAGAAGGAGATATATCCACGATACATATACAGAAATTGAATATCGATAAATACCCATATCTTGATATTTTGTACTATGCAGTTGGGTACATCTATGGGTCCATTATTTTTAACTCAAAGTTTGACTCAATTTCTTAGTCATAGGGTTTTCTTAATCTGAGTTGATATTTTCTTTAGTAGTGAGTCAATAGGACCCACGCACTTTACATTTTAAACTTTTTTTTCTCTGATTGAGATGATTGATGAGACAGATTTAAGCTTTGTTATAGCAAATTCATATATGTATAATTTTAGAAGTTGTTAGTCAAGTCTCTACATCAAATACCATTAATATTGAGTAGTTGAGAATGCTTCCAATGATCCACGTCAGTCTTTTTTTTTTCTCTGAGACTGACACATAAGATTTTTCATAAAAAAAGTAATTCTACGCCTTTTTTTGCCGATTTGGTAACCCAAAATAGATAAAAACTTATTTCCATATTCTCTTTTCAATTCTATAAAACACTCTTTTCAATTCTACAAAATACTTCCTAACTCTGCAAAAAAAAAAAAAAATTATCTCTTCAAACCCTCTCTCTTATTCATTTCTTCTTCCAAAATTAAACTAAGAAATTGTTCAAGATGGAACACTTTCTGTCTCTCCTTCACACTTCTCAAAACAAAATGAATTTTGCATAAGGAGTTTATTTTTATCTGATTCTGCTTGGTCAGCCACAAAATTTCGGAAATCAAGTAAGTATTTCTTTTCCTCCCTTTGTTTCAATTTCCCCTTTTGCTGCCCAATCGCACTAGACATTAGTGATATCAAAGTTCCAATGTGGACCTTGGTCCTGATAGACAACTGATTGTTAGAATTTGGTTGACACTCTGACCCTGTTGTGTTGGGTTGCCTCGATCCTATGCCAGTCACTCGCTCGACCAATATTTCTGGAGCGCAGTAGATATAGGTTTTCGTATGAGATTTCCCGTAAGCATGGTTTTGCTTTCTTCCTTCTCTATGTGTGCCAGGTTTGAGAGGGGGAGGGGAACAAGTTTGCCGTTAGTATGGTGGACCTTGGTCTTGAGAGATGATTAGACAACTGTTAGTTTGGTTTGGTTGCCTCTACGTTCATATAAGTTGTGATTGGTTTGCCTCGAACTTGATTGCTATCGACGAAGATAACTATGTACAAGCTGCAAAAATCAGGGATAGTCTTCGTTTTCTCCAAGAGGATAGCAAGGCTTCAGTTTTGGCAGCAAATGCTTGCTTTTATAACTGTTTCAGGAAAGGGGATCTTACTGGAATGCAAGCACTCTGGGCAAAAAGGGACAATGTTTGTTGTGTGCATCGTGGTGTGAGTGGAATATCTGGTTACAGAAGATGCTGTTCTCTGGCAACACCTCTAAAATCCCTCCCCATCTTTTGCTAAGGAACTTCGGGAAAAGATATTCGATAACACCACCTTTCTTCCGAAAGTACTATATGAGCAGGTTGAGTTGAAAATCGAAGATATACAAAACTATTTTTCATAGGTTTTGCTAATATCTTTCCTTCTATGTGCAGTGGTGTGTGAATGAAATAAAGGTTAGACCATTTTTCTACAAGTATAGTGGACCTACTTTGGAAGTGGAGGCTCTCTGTCACACGTGGTTGGCGTCATTCTGTGGTGATTGTAGTATAATGTTCGAACTCCGGCTGTTCCCCGTTGGATCAATTATAAGAAAGACATGGCAACTCGGCAGGTGGTTATGAGGGCCAAGTATAAGACTTCAGTAAAGGATCCTGGTGTTCAGGGCGTGCTTATAATCATGGAAGACAAATTTTCATTTACACTTGATGATCCTACGTAATCTGTGAAACTTAATGTTGGGGTCGGCTCAATTCAAAAGCACCAGTTTATGAAGGAAGGAAACCACAAACAAGCCCTTCTAAATCTTACAATAGATCCTTCTATTAAGGCGGGAGGTTGCATTTTTGAGTTTGAGAAGTTCTCTGAGCGCGATGTTTGCCGTGATTTTGTGAGCAAAGTCCTTACTAAGCTTCAAGCTACCAAATCATCTGAGAAGGATCCTAAACCGGTTTCTGAGAAATCTGGTGATGAACAACTTAGTACTGCTGAGATAGAACTTCGAATGAAGCTGCTTCAAGAGGATAGTAACCTGCAGAAATTACATAAGCAATTTGTCATCAGTGGTGTGTTGACCGAAACTGAATTCTGGGCAACAAGAAAGGAGTTGCTTGTCTGCTGATGTCAAAAAGGCTCCAAAACAACAAATGGGATTTAAAAGTGCTATGATTGCAGATGTCAGACCATTGAGTGATGGTCGGAGCAACAAAGTCACATTTAACTTGACCCCAGAGATCATCCATCAGATTTTTGCTGAAAACCAACAGTTCACAAGGCATATCTGAATTTTGTTCCTCGCAAGATGTCAAAAATGGACTTTTAGACCAAATATTGTCGAGCAGAATATCTGCTTAGGACAAGAAATGTTGTGCAGCAGCAGCAGAACCTATGAAGATGAGGAGCTTGCTGTTTTTCTTAAGCATGATGAAATATTGGCAAATGAAGTTCGCCGGAAGCTTAGATGAGTTGATCCAACCTTAGACATGGAAGCTGATCAAGGTGATGATTACATTTTTCTTTTTGGGTTCTCCATTCTACCGATTCTAAAAGGCATGTGACAATTTTTCCCTTTGAATAATGCAGGTCATGTAGCTCCTTTCAGTATGTATCAGCTCAAAATGTTGTCTGGTCCATAGAAAGAGAAACATCAAGGACTTCTCCTCGAACCAGTAAGCCCGAGTTTTCTTCTTTTATATATAATTTGATTGATTACCCTTTACATAGTTTTTTCAATAATATATTTTCTTTTTTTTGTTTGTTTGTTTGTTTGTTTGTTTTGTTTGTTTGTTTTTTTTGCCAATTAGCAGCCAACAATTGTTATCTACTTAAGCAAAAATGAAAACCAATCATAAACAACCTTTATATCATTATATGTGTTGTTGTATTTTATGACTTTCGGTTATACACGATAATGATGTTGATGATACTAACTAAAACACATGTTTAGTACAAAAGCTCTGATTAATTCTGGTAGTATTTTCTACAGCAATGGTTGGTAAATATAAGGCATTCATCTACCCTGAATTCTAGATAGGCAAAGTAGGTTTCTTTAGATGCTAGGTTTTCCAAACCACAAAGAATACATCAGTTGACACAGCCATGTATGATTAGGCTGTACTCAAATATTGAAAGTCGAAAATATTTATAAAGGCAAGTAGGCAAATAGAAATCAGGGTTGAAATTTTTGAGAAAGTAATTTGTAAGTTTTATTGTAAATCAGATTTTTCTCATATGAAAGAGTCTACATAATGAAAGGTTTAATCACCCATCCTACAACAAAGAACTTCAATGTTTTCTTTTAAAATAGAAAAATGGGTGAGAAACTTGACCATAATGGACTAACAAACATAATCCTAAATGATATGTTCTTCTAAAGCGAGCTCATTTCCGTCGCTAAAGATACTTGCTATTCCCATTGATTGTTCGAAGTACATTGCGACGTGGGATTGTGGGAGTAAACATTAAAAGAAACTGTTCAACCTATTTGATGATAAAACAAACAATAAATCGGTGCTCTAGATTGAAGACATATTGGAGGTGGAAACTGGAAACTGACCAATCAAAGGGATTAGGTACTACTCTTTTTAGTCTTTTCTCAATAGGCTGCATTCCTATGCAGAAAACTTCAAAAGGTGCAACCATGAAGGAGCCTAAGAGGAAAAAATGTCTTACCATTGTGAAATATTCTCCAAGTACAGTGTAAGTCTGACTGCCTATATTCAGTAAACATGAGTGTCTCAATCTTTGGATTATATTTTAAGGACTAGCCGAAAATCAAAACATGATGCCCCTTCTAATACTTTTTAAGAAGTATGATATCAATCAATTCCATTCATTCACCATTGGTTCATCCCTTGATTTTTGATATTGCACAGTAATGTTTTCTTGCTTTCACACATACTGTTTGCTTCGGAAGGAGGTGGAGAGCAGAAGTTGTATCCATTGAGACCCACCCAGAATATCCTCTTGCATTCCACAATGTGAAGGTTTTAGTTTCCTGCCATTTGCATGAATCTCATGGACTGAATCTCTCAATTTCTCTCACATAATTTTTTTTGTTTTGTTTTTAATTATAGATTGCGGTTTGAACAGAAGAAGAAAGGTGTTTTTCAAGTCTCTTTAACAATTGTAAACATATCCAGTTTTCTACTCACTTTTAGCTTAATAGATTAGCAATTTACTTTATTCCTAAAAAAAATTAAAACCACTTTAATAGACATTCGCGCTATAAATTATTTATGTTCGAATTTGTTGCAGATTTTATCACTCTTGCATCAAACCCTATCGTGCAACCTAACAGAGGTATCAATTTTTTCTTTATTTTTCCAATATCTTCTTCTTTGTTTCTTCCCTGCATTTCATTTCACTACAGTAATTCCGAGTTATGTGCCTTCACCAACGGCTATACACTTTTCTAGATTGTTGAATACTTTCCTTGATATATTTAGTTTGATAATTCATAGTTGCTGCTATGAATTAATTTGATGAAAAGTCCGTTCGAGCTAATAACCTTTGATTTGAATGTTTATATAGTTTTGATATTCAATAACATCTATAAATGAATGTATTGGTTTAATTTGTTGTTGGTGCTTTCACAGAATTATGGTGATGCCATGTTAACGAGATTTTTAGTAGCAAGGTTGATGAACCCAATGAAAGCAGTTAAGATGTTGGTTTCATGGAAGAAATGGAGGGAAGAGTTTGTACCATTGGGTTTTATTCCTGATTCTGAAGGGCCTGATTAGTTAAAAGCTAAAAAAATTTATTTGCAAGGACCAACCCCAATTCAAGAGTAAGTATACCCTTTTTTCCCCTGCCTATTATTGTCTGTGAATTTAGTAGTCCCCCTTTATGTTTTGGGGTGGTTTAACTTACCACGTATGCACTAGCTAAACTACTAACACTACCACTGATTGTGTACTATTGTATTAACAGTCTTCCCTGACAATCATCAAATCCTATAAAATGCCCTAGAGAGCCAACCAGCACATAAGGGCGCTTAGACCCCTGTCTAACTCCTGCACTTAGACAAGCACATAGCCAGCCTCGATAATTCAACTATCTTGATCTATTATAAGTATATGTAGTCGCAAAACAAAATCTGAAACAAAGTCTGAGAAATTGAAATGAAGAATACAAGCTTTTGTTTCATAGAAAAATAAGCTTCACCAAATCACCAGTATATCAAGAACTGCTCTTATCATATTACAATCTCAGTGAGCGTTATTAAAAAAAATGGCTACTATTATTCATATTTTTTATACCAAAAGGAAATACAAAATGACAAAGAAAACTACTAACAAACTATAAGAAGAAGAAAAACTGAAACAGGAGCATACTTCCTAGGCCAGCTATGACATAATATGATCTCCACCTGATGACGGCAAGGCAATGCGCAAAGCATCAACCTAAAAAGGTGGTTTTGGGGGAGATGATAACCCATTGTTCCATACCACACTTTCAGGTATGTAAGACGCCTTGACATTTATATTTCCCAGTCCTTATCCGCTGCAGCGAAGTGTGAATAACTTTTGCCTATAATTCCACGAACGAAATTCAAAACATCCCCAGTGGTCCAAGTCATGTGAAACAGTTCACCGCTTGAGTTGCCTCCTTGCCAAAGTTGGGTTTTTTGGGGGATGTAAACTTTGTAACTCACCTGCCACATAAATGAAAACGGGTATGAGTGCTCAAGCTTGGTATAATATTATCTGTGGCATCCATATTTTTTTCTTTAATCAAAGTAGTTTTGCTTCACATTTGTTTGATTGTCTCTAGGTGGGAAAAGGTGAAACACACGCAGCTTTTGGTGTGTACCATTATTTAACAACTTATATAGAACGTATTTTCGAAATATGTTTTTACCTTTCCCAACCTGTTTTTTTTTTCTTATAATGAAACCCGGCCATAATCCAACCAATGTGGAGAAAATTCCCTGGAACTTGAATATCATATCTATAGCTTCACCACTAACACCATTTTATATCCAACAACACTTGAATTTAAGCAAAAAAATATAGAAACAATGGAGTCAAGATTTCTTTCAATGCTCATTGTTTTGATTGCAAGTAAAAGTTATCTTTTACCTTCTACTACATTCCAATCCACAATGGATTGCAACTAAAAGTTAAAAAAATTATTCCTCTTTCCCTTTATGCAATATTTTCAATGCAATTGCATTTCTAATGTTTTAGTGTCTTAGTTTCAAGAAAAACCACCATCTCATAATACTGTTTCTTACTGCAAAACTTAGAATAACTCGAGCAACTTATCCTTGTCTTGATCACATAATGGAACAAAAAATAGTCTAATTAAGCAGAGCAACTTATCCTTGTCTTGATCACATAATGGAACAAAAAATAGTCTAATTAAGCAAATCAATACTTTAACATAGAAAGAGTACCTATTACCCTGTAAGGTTTTGAAGGCATTAGACACAGAATCTTTGTACTATCTGGCGATACCATCACGTGCTACAACACCTTATACCTGCAATAAAGTAAGGAAACCACCACCAGCCAGTACTTGGTTATTAGAATTGCTAGACTTTACAATCTAATTTACACATGTGACATATCATCAAACGATTAATTTTGTAATGAAAAAAAAAACTTGGATTAGTACTCACCGGACTCAACTTGAAGCCATTCGAGCAGTCATGGTTAGAATAAGAATAACAAAACAACATTAGTTCTTCTTCACTATCTCTACCAATATTTTAGAAATCATTTTGGAGGTTTCTGTTGCTTACAGTAACCGTGTAATGGACGCGGGCGATTTAGCGTGTATATCAGGTTTCCTAGCACACTCTCTCTGCATGCGTATTTCAGTAATATGAATCTCGAGGGTGTAAATCTCCAAGGAAGAATCTTCTCTGACCTGGATAAAGAGTCCCACACGATGCTTTGATGTTGGGATTTCAGAACAACATGCTGTCACATTTGCTGCAGGATTGGCTTGTGAAGGCCTTAAGCATTTCTGTGCCATCTACTCATCATTTTTGCAGAGAGCTTATAAGCGGGGGCATTTTTCATTTTTAGTATTAGTTTATTCTTTAGACATGATCTTATTGCTAAATATGGAGTTAATCTCTAACATAAAAAATAAATATTGTAGCATATAACTCACGACAAAGGGATAAATAAGTGACGTTGCAGATTTACATCAAAGCGTAAACCGTGCTCATTAACAATATACATGATGGACAACATGAATCGAAGGACAGGCCGGTCAAGTTCATAACGAAGCACAGGCACAAATAATTGATTGCGGCGCATGCTCAAGTGGACCTATGCCTATGGATATTACCTACGAAGATGAAACCCGCAAAGAGGCGGTTCTTTGAGTACCTTCAAAGGTGAGGCTGAGTTTTGGTTAGAACGTCTTCATGAATGTGCAGAGAATGGATTAAAAGGTTCCTTGATGCTAAGGAACTGGAAGATTACCGAGGAGTTCGTACAAAGCTAACCGATCCGACGAGGGTGACTAAGCATTACTTTGCAAACCTGGTCCGAAAGTTAATCGGAGAATGGAATGACCTTAGGTGATGTGACGGAGATAGAAGCATAAATGGCTTGGGATGGAATGACGAGTTGCAAGGTGGGATGGGTGAGGAAATAACCCGAGTGGTGCTGGCATCAGCCTGGAAGACCAAAGCTCTTAGGATTACTTATCCTTGCCAGATGTACATCCAGCACCGATAAATGCTCGACTCTCCTGCTTAATTAATGCTTCGACAGTTTGGGGACAAAAATAGTGCCATAGAGATCAAACGCATAAATGGATCTTAAATTCTTAGGCTCTGTTTGATAGGTCATAAGAGCTATGGCAAAGACAAATTTCGTCACCATTAATATTAAAATGTAGATTCTTTTTTTCCTATAAATATAAAATGTGGTTCGTTATGCATTCAAATTGAACTCAGTGGCAACTGCCAAGCATGAGTAGAGGAACTCTTAGGGCACGACGATTGAGCACGCCGCTGTATATCTGATTTGTAATGGGCGACAAACTGCACCGAAATGTATGAATCTTTCTTTGGGGTTAATTTTTCAGCAATTATTAATAGGATGTGATCGGGAAGGTCTAACCAATCAACGCTATCATCAGCAGCAACAGTTCTAACACCTTTGTCCATGTAATGAGTAAATGAATTTGTTGCGGCATATGGGCAATGTAAATGTGTAGATTTGTTTTAAACTGTTTTGGGTTGTTGTAGAGAGAGGGGCTGGATTTTGTATCGAAGAACGGGTTATGGGGTTCCGTTGGTTAGGAGATTGGATTGAATTTAGGTGTTCTGTAAAAACTGTTTTTATGGTAGAGAGGGACAACCACATACCCTAAGAGGACTGCTCTTATCATATTACAATCTCACTGAACGTTATTAAAAGAAATGGCTACTATTATTCATATTTTTTATACCAAAAGGAAATACAAAATGACAAAAAAAACTACTAACAAACTATAAGAAGAAGAAAAACTGAAACGGGAGCAACCTAAAAAGGTGGTTTTGGGGGAGAAGATAACCCATTGTTTCATACCACACTTTCAGGTATGTAAGACGCCTTGACATTTATATTTCCCAGTCCTTATCTGCTTCAGTGAAGTGTGAATAACTTTTGGATGTAATTCCACGAACGAAATTCATTTTTCTATTATTTATTCAAGTGGACTTGGGGCTATTGAATTATTAGCTATCAATGTACATATATTATTTATTAAAGTGGATTTTGGGATTTTGAATCGTAAATTATCAATGTAGCAGGCCCGGCCGCAGGCGGGTTAATTGGCTAGTTTGTCTATAGCATTCCGATGACTTTGTACGAGTGAGACGTATTTTTCTATACTGTGTTGGTTGAGCAGAAAGATGCTTAAGTATATTGAAGGCAAAAATCTTTGGTGTTTCAGTCGCACCATTTAGTTGACTAATTGGGGGCCAAGATGCAATATCAATTAGGACCAAGACGATTCACAGTTGAGTGTCCTAGCTGAAAACCTCACACCAGTGTGTTAACAAGTTGGGGAAGTAGAGGAAAAAAGTTAAAACCTTTTGTAAGTGGTGTTTGACTCTTTGGTCTTCTATTCAATTCATCGTCAATGATTGCCTTAATTTAAACTTTTCTGCCGCCGCGAAGATGTTTTCCTTTCTGTTTTTTAGTTACTGTGTTTTATTTTGCATTCATTGGTTTCAATTTGAGTTTTAACAAAGAAGAACTGAAGAAGACGAGATGGGAAAGAAAAACAAAAGGAAAAAAAAGTTAAAAATGTAAAGTGCGTGGGTCCTAATGACGTCACTACCAAAGAGAATATCAACTGGTTAATCTGATTAATTTGAACCGTTAAGATTATTTCAATCAAAGGTCTAAAAATTGAGTTAAATATGAGTAAAAAAAAGTTGAGTCCCATGAACCGGATACTTTATTTATTCTTTTTAGATGACGTCCATATGGGACCAACCCTACTTTTTTTTATCTTTATTTCTATTTTGAGGTCTATTTTTTGAGGTCCCATTCCCTCATTTATTTATACTAGTAAACGGGTACGTGCGTTGCACGTTCTAGGAAAGAAAATTAGGGTGGAGAAAATCAAATAAATGAACACATATAAATTAGAATAGTAACATATTACATTTGTTTGAATGGATATATTATGTAATATATTTTAGATTAATACAGGTCGAGGTATGACTAAAAACTTCAATAAGAAAATAACACTTTAGCACGCTTAGTTGTGTTCTTTGGCCGATTGTTTTTCTTTGCTTCCGCCATGGTGCTAATAAATATATTCAAAGAGGTATTTAACCGCTTGTAATTTAGTCAATATCGGTGTAATTTAGTCAAACTAATTTACCAAAAAAAAATAGGTATTATGTTGATGAAATTAACATTTGTGATGTTGGTTGTGTAATTATCTTGTCGAACATTTATATGTGATTGAGGAACATTGTTGGATTCATATGAGTATACTATCTGTAAGATATAAGAATATTATATCATGGCGTGCAACGTAATTGTTATTCTACACTGGAGAATAAAATATCTCAAAACAAATGCAAGAAGAATAACCTTTTTTTTATCATTGTCTTCAGAATGATCTAGCGAATCCATCATTTTTTTTTTTTGTCGTTTTAAATATTTTGGTCGATTTAAATAAGTAAGTAGGTTGGACAGAGAAAGAAATTGTAGGTAGCTAACAAAAGCAATTTTTTGGTCGGTGTTTTTATTTATTTAGAAACGATCACATTGAGAAACAATTAGAAAAAATACATTGGACATTGTAAATATTTGTTCTATATATAGATCTATTAAGGCGGATATAATATGTGAAATGAATTGAATGTGTAAATAAAAGTTCTCCGGAAGATGGCTATGTGGCAAGATTACCATTTAAAAGCTTTAAATAAGATATATTTTGGTCGGTTTAAATAAGCAGATAGCTTGGACAGAGAAAGTTGTAGCTAGCTAACAATGCCATTTTTTTTTTTTTTTTTTTTTAATTTAGAAATGATCACATTGAAAAACAATTAGAACAAATACATTGGCCTCTGTTGATAGTTGTTCTATAGAGTCATTAAGTCGGATATAATATGTGGAGTGAATTGAATGTATAAGTAAAAGCTTTCTGGAATCACCCGGTCTTAAGGGATAAACTTTTGTTTGGTGGCAGACATTAGATGTTTTTTTATGTTATCAAGTCTTTGTGTATGTACCCGAATGGGTTATGTTCATGAGTTTCTCATAATTGTAAGACTTCGAGCTAGCCTATTGTTATTGTAGTAGTAAGGATTCTCCCTCCAATGATCATATTCTTGAGGAGGTATATGTAACTCTTTGAAGTTTAATCAACAGGTAGGGGTCTGCCTCAACCCCGTAACCAATTAAAAAAAAAACTTTCTAAAATATGTCTGTGGTACAAACAAATTATGGAATATATTACAGTATGTGGAGTGAATTGAATGCTCTACACATGGTTGACAAACAAATTTATTACAGAGTATACAAAGATTAGTAATTAAAGTATGAAAATTTGGGTGATGTGAGCACCAATTATGGAATTTATTGCTCGTTGGAATTTTTTGAACAAAATGAATTGCATCATAAACTTTGACATGCCTTCTTATATTGACAGGTAGGTTTATGAGGCTTGGAATATAAATACCGGAGACTCCACTTATTGGTTTGACTTTGAAGCACAGAGTGAAAAAGCCTAAAAGATCATGCATGGTTTTGTTCATAAATAATAAAAGCCATTGTGCGTGTATGACCAAATAATACTTGTAGAAGAAGAAAAGTGAAATATATAAACTAACTATAAAAGCAAGTATTTAGGTTCCTTCATGTTTAACAACTTTATTGTATCACGAGCATTGGCACTTCACACTTAAGTACATAAAATTTATCTTGGCACATCATTAGCCAAACGCTTGCTACAAAGTTTATCTCGTTCAAAGATAGGCCTCACTCAAATTGGCCTTGCTACATGCATGGGTGCGAGGCGGCTTAAGTATCATTCCAATTCTTCCCGCTTTGAATCTCCAAAGGAAGTGAGAAAAGATATGTTTTTATATCGATTAGATAAATCGAGCACACCATTTAATAAATCAATGCCCGATAAAAACAATTTATATATCTTTCTATAAATGAGAAACGAGAGTCCGCTAGCTACAAGTAGCAAGTGCATTGCCACATGGGCAAGTAGTCCATTTTTGCTGATAAATCAGAGTTTGGAAATCATTGTTCACACCTACTAATAAATTAAACATCAAATGAAACAACAAATCAAGAACGGGTACTACAGGAGGGAAAAGCCGAGAATATTTTTTACCTACAATGCGTCGGTCTTGATGAAGCAGGCAATAAGAGAGAGAGAGTTAGGTGGTAGATGGCGAGAGAAGAGTAGAAGACCATCGGTTTGCTAAAACAATTAAAGTTAATTAAAGTATGGGAGTTTAGGAAGACAAAGGGTTTTCTAATGAACGAAGAATTACGAGCAGTTTTCTTTTTTTTAATTGTGAAACCGCCGAAACGGTGTCTCTTCCTTTGTTGGCCGAAGAAGTTGACCTTTATAGTTATGGAAATACCTTTATTTGGCTAGCTACTTTAGATTACCAATATGGATCAAGTACTCGTTCTCCGTCTCTAATGAACTCCTATATGGATCAAGTACTCGTTCTCCAATGTTAAATGCTGAATCAAATTCAACCGTTGACATAGGAATCCCCAAAATGTCACGAGCCATCAAGAATAAGATTGGATATTTGGTAGCATTGACTCTCCACCAGTTCAAAATGTCAAAATCCACATTCCTAGGAAAGCAGGTTCCTCCAAATATTTATCCGACTCGACTTCAGTAAGTGTTAGTTATCGAATTCGAAGTGTCATTAGGAACTTGTCAAACCCACTTAGCCTATCCCGGTATCATTATTCATGCTATGTAGGGCACATTTTAGCCCATTACTACGGGAACATCGAGAAGTCAAACCATGATCAAATGAAATCATTGTTGATTTAAATTGCATACTCATGGTAAATATCCTTGATACCATTAAAAACTTCGTTGATGTGATCTAGCTTAACCTTTGGGACCATAGATCCGAGGATAGTAATATTCCACCAACTTCATCTTGAATCGAGGATCCAAGATGGCTGCAATTGCTAAAACCAAGCTGCTAATATTCCAATATGTATCAAACCTGCTTTTCATCTTTAGTGCCATGGAATGAATGAAAGGGTCCGAGCTCTTGCATCGTTCAATTAATTGCGGATGAATATCACATAGCTAAAGGGAAATAAAGGTTGGCGGTTGTCGCACCCGTGAATACATTAGCAACTTCAATAAAAAGCTTTAAATATCTACAAACAAGTACTTGCCCTTTCCCACTCTACATCGGATGGTGCTAAATTGTAATCAAAGTCACATTCTTGCAAATGAGAAAATGCAATTTTGTACTCAATTGCAACTTCAATCATAGCATAAGTTGTATTCCACCGAGATGGACAATCAAGACACAAACTCCTCACGAAAGTATTACCTATCAATTCTTTGAGCCATCTCACTTTGAAGCTTTGTTTGTATTGTATCTGAGCTTTTTTAACATACCTTACACTTTCTCTAATTTTGTGTGTTACCTCATGTAATGCTTCCAACACATTCTGAACAATCATATTCAGAATATTTGTTGCACAACGCACGTGAAATAACTGACCACTGCTCAGAAGCAACTTGCTTTGAGAAAGTCGTTCTCTAATTCTGAAGACAACTTCATTGGAAAATAATTTGTCAAATGTCATCGAGAAATATTTACGATCAATGTCCTACTCCATCAGGTATGTATTAATCACTTCTGGAGCCTGCATGACCCAAACAACGACGTAAACACAATCAGAAAATATAAATAACTTACAAATGAAAGCCATCCACGATCATAATATACATGGTAAAAACCTTTTTTATCATTATTACGGTTCTTTTTACTATTATTTTTTTCTTTACATGGACCTACATTAGGCACCTCATTATTCCATTTTTTTGTTCCTTTTAACCACAACAAATCCAGTCCTTGAAGATGTCCATCCAATGACATCTCACACTTAATCCGTCCAAACAATGGAGAGACAACACTCTCATTGTCTTTCTCCGCAAAAAAATAAATAATAAATAAATAAAACCAAAATTGATCCTATTCTGCCAAATTAGGTGGCTTACACACCATCTAATCTAGTTTATGACTAAGATATAAAAAATGGACAAATCAAATGGAAAATGCACCATTTGCATACTTGTGTTGTTACCTTAAACTAAATGTACACACGAAACTCTGCAACTTTCGGCCCTCCTACGGAAAAGCAAAGATGTCAAACTTGTTCATAATGACTAAAGCTGTGTACATCATTGCAAGATATCGATTTACTCCAAATGACACAAATGGGTTCATATTTGAGTAGAAGACACGTCGCTGGCGATGCTTGAGACCTCGGCAACATGCCATGTTGCGAAAAACCGGACTCATCTTGCACAAACGGAGGTTGAAAACCGTATCTTGTAAGGCCCCAAAGCTGAAACTCGATTGGGTAGTAGGCATTTGACATACTGTTGCATTTACTTCTATCGACTTAGAGATATAAGATAGAAGTAATTACCTTCCATAATTGCGGTCGTGATCCGGGTCACTCTGATCCTTTTCCCCAATCTCGAGAATTGCAACTCACGGTCGTGTTGCCATCCCTGGTGATAGGAGTCTTATCTATTTCATTGATAGAAATCTTGGATCCTTCATTCACATCTCTGCTCAAACAATAAGCCTGAACGGGTTGAGATTGCCATCCCTGAGAAGGTATTGCTTGAGCTATTGAAGATGCGAGCCCGTGGTTTGTCATACTCCGCTTTCCTCTCTTCCATAGTTTTCAAAGTGCTGTGTTTATTTCCTGCACCAGTTCCCCATTAAGAAAAGTATTATGTGACCTCTGCTTAATGGCAATCTCAACCCGTTCAGGCTTATTGTTTTCCGGATGTTCATCAAGAACCCGGATAGACAAATAAGCAAGTATCTGCCGCAGTTTTCCTCACCACGATTCGGGTTCTCGGGCCATCCACGTAACTATCGGCTACCATAGGCGCAACCTATAATGTTCAAATGACACATTGAGGCGACAAGTCGAAGATCTGGACGTAGGAAAATGTTGAAACTTCGAACTTCGGCGATCATGGTTTTGCATAAAGCTCTCGAATATCCAACTCCATTCGCAGAACCGACATTAACCAAGAAAAGAAAGTCAAAACCAGAAAAAAGATAATTTAGGTTAACAACCTTTAAGCACCGCACGGGATAACCACATTGGGCTGATTTATCGATTCTCGATCCAATTCAAACCTTGATGTTTACCACTTTGTACCGTGTCTGCACCCCGGCGTAACTGTGTAAGTTCCCAAATGTTTGCAAGTCAAGTTGTCTTGCACTCTGCTATATTGCTATATATACTCTTTTGGGAACGATCATGTCACTTCACTCAACCCACCCCCAATTAGAATTAGTAAGATGTACAACTAACCAAGTTACACTATGTACTACCAATCAAATCAATCCACTCATAAAAAAAGGCGTGCTATTTAAATTAATCATGCACCTTAGAGTTCGAAGTAAAGGAGATTGAAATCTTACAGAGTTCAAAGATAACTTACAGGTAAAGGAGATTGAAGTTCAATGAGGCTGCTTTGGAGAACACCAATGCTAACTGATAGAAGCACTGATTCTCCGTCTTAAGCTGTGAATCTATTTCCTAAACATTGAACTTCCTTAACAACTTTGCATATAGTAATACCACCCATTTTATATTTAAGCACAAATAATGGGTCATAAACTTAGAATTGAAATTTAATGAGGTTCCGGGGTGGATCCAGGATTTTGAATCAAGGGGGAGCTGCTAGTAGAAATTTTAACTAATAATTTTTTTGGTGGTGAAATTAAATGTTGTATTATTCAAACTATCCTTTTTTTTTTGTGGAAGTCCTAACTAATAGTTCCGTCGCATTGCCTGTTGCAAGTTTACACTCAAGCTGCACCATTCAACCAAACTCCATTTGAAATTTTCTTTAAGGTAGAGTGAAGAACAAAAGCATTCATAAGCAAGACAACTCAATTGAAATTTAACATTCGAAAAAATCATTACATTTATAAAAATCTCAGTGTATGTAGTGCTCACATACACTGAGCACTACAGTGCTTAACATATTGCTTACCATTAAATAAAAATCTCAGTGTATGTCTTCTAAAATTGACATAAGCAAGTTAAAACTTCACAAACCTATTTCTACACACTATATTACACGGTAGGGACATGGGGGTTACCTAACTGCCTGCTATATTGCTATGCATCATTTACTAAACAATAGGCTCATAAATGTGAAATATCAATATACGGATACAAATATAAGTAGGACATAATTTTTTAAAGTGCAGAGACAATATAGAAATAAAAAATTGGAAAGGAAACACGTATGCTAACTTGAGTAAAGAAGATAAAGTTAGAGTAGATGTAGGACTATAATTCAAAGAAGACTAATAAAAGGTATAACCATGAGAAACCATGGCTAGTAAGTGCATGATGAAAATAGTTACTATATCAAGCCCTAAATGAGAATTTGGACTTACACAGTTGCCTTGGAGAGTGCCTTTGCAAGTAAATTTATTGTTGATAAATCTGATCAAGTCAATTGGCCATAAGCTGCCGATTTTAGATACAATTGAAAATAGCTTAATATCTGTAAGTATGCAAATGTAGTCGGCAGGTGTAAAACACCAATAAAAGCCATGTCAATAAAAGTCATGTTGTATTTAGATTGATGTCATTTACACATCAAGATACTACAAAATAAAAAAAGATCATCAAATCAAATACCAGTAACGAATCCCCAAGAAATTTTCGGAGGAACATGAAAATTACATACCCAAACCCGAATGATCAACAGTTTCATCTGATGTTCAAACCAGGTGACGCGGCATTTGTTGTGACCAACGTACTTAATTTGCCCGACCTAAATCCTTTAAGAGTGACCTGCAAGAATAATGTAGATGCCAAAGTTTTAATAGAACTAACAGTAGAATTTAGTTACTCAAAAGCACCCTTAACCAATGTCTTGCATCTGAAACCAACACAACAATATCAATAACAAACTTATTCCTAGAGCAAGAGGTGCATAATTAAAAACACCCCAATTTAGAGGATTAAGAGTTGGCAATATGAACACTGAAGTCTGAACATGTGTAACAAATTCACAGAAAAGGCTACCAAACAGAGCAGCTATCTAGCTCTACCTAGAAAAAGTGGTCCTGATTTAAAATCCTTCTCATCAATTACCATCCTTGGCAAGATTGGTAGCACAACCAACCAACTATAGCAACACTGCAATCATACTTTTGTCTAAATAATGGAGTATAGAGTGTCTTTTGAGTCTTGACTGAGCATACCCATCCATCCTCTCCAAGAAGTCAAAGATTACGTAACTTTTGCATTATCATCAGTGGTAGAATTACCAGGGTACTTTCTAAAATTTACATAAACAAAAATATTTCGGGGGAAGTAAGAGCATCATCAATGCATTCCTATAAGTGATTGTAACATAAACGAACTCCACCAAATAATGAATCAAAAAGATTTCGATTACAACAAAGAGATTTGTATTAAGAAGGACAAAAGTGGACTTTTCGAGATTCATTGCGCCTGGAATGATTTTAAAATTGATAGCACGTGAAGAATTTGTGAGAATAACTATGAAACAGACCTAAGGAACTCAGAGACCTTAATAAGTAATAGATCAGAGTTTCATATGGCGGTGTTCCCCAAGTAGCAAGAAATTTTTGACTCTAAGCCGCATACCTTTGGTCCATAATCATAATTGAATCATAAAAACAAAAAATATGAATTGACGATATGTTTCAAAATTCAATTGTGATTAAACATGTCTTCTGAAACAATAAAAAATCTTGTGGAAGATGTAAGTGATGAAGAAGAGAGAAAAGAAGAGGAACACACTGTTTTTGAAGAAAAAAAACATTTTTCAAGCGATTGCACGCCAAAGGTATTCGAAGAGTTCACTCACCTTCTTCTGAAATAAATTTTGAAAGTTTAAGCGGCAAACCGAAATGGTGCATGTGTTTCTCGGGTAGTTCTTATGGGGAAACATAATTGCCAATTTGCCCTTTACAAAAAGGCTTCATCAGAAAAATTTTGCGGGTGGAATTTTTGGAAACCCTTTTGATTTAAAAGATTGTGTTAAAAAGCGAGAATGCGGAAACTAATAAACGGTGGCAAGTAAAAAGATAGAAGATGACATACATGTTCGTGAGTGCGTCTGAACTTTAAAAGCGGGATTCGAAGTATTGAGCAGCGCGGCATTATTCTCAAACTGGAACAATTGCAAAATTAAAAGTTAAAGCCAAAAAAAAACAAAATTTGAAATAGAAATAAACCATTGAAATGTTTGGAAAACAACAGTAAATAAAAAAAATTAACGAAAATGGAATTACTTTGAGTTTTCATTGGAATTAAGGGTTGCAAGTCTTCATTGCCTGTGAACTTGATGGGAAGAGATAGAGGGAAACTTTTTTTTTTTTCTCAGATAAAATAGAGACTGCATGTTCGGTAAGAAGTAAATTAAAATGTGAAATAGGAGAAGAAGAAGAACTTACCTATTATCTAACACCGAACAATTTTTTTTCCTTCTTAATACTTTGTTTTGGGAGAATAAGCAAAACGGTCACTGTTCTTAAACAAACTTTAGTACGTATTTACCCTCGAAAGTAGTGCTATCCGAAAATTTTATGGGTGAAACTTTCGGGTACCCTTTAGATTAAAAATCTTGGTATAAAAAGGAGAATACGGAGACTAATAACGGGGGCAAGTTTTCCCATTATATATAAGATAAGATATATAAGATATATATATATATATATATAGGGGTGGGATATAGGCACAGTTACTGAAGCTCTAACATATGATAACATTCTTCCTGGGTGAGCAAGTGTGTTTGCAATAATTGATAGTTTATGGAAAAGCAGTGGTAATGTTTTATTAGGATGTTTATTGCTTGGAAATCTAAGATAATGTTCTTCATGTTCGCCATTTTCCCATCATCAACGTCATTCTGTTATCTATGGAACTGCTAAGGACTGATCTCATTGTTAATGTTGTCGATAGTTGAGTTTTTGCTTACAGTTTTTAGTGTTCTGTTCCTTGACCTTCATTTCTGATTTTCTAAAACCAGTATCTATTTATTAGGGTCTGTTGATTTTGTTCCCCTTGGACTTTACGTGATTGCCATATGCCGGTTTGCCAATGGAGTATTCAACGCTTCATAGAAGGATACTCGTGTTCAAGCTCTTGTTTATTGTCGAGTCTCAAGCGAAGTGTGGAGCAAGTAAACATGATATGATTTTTAAGAGTAGGATAGAGTTTCTACAAATTGCCATCTTACTTCAATTTCACATTGTTGCAGAATCATTGAATACATGTATGGCGAAATTCACTACATATTGACTTATTTTGTTTAGTTGGGCCACAAATGATGATGACTACCAAGTCATCAATATATCGATGTTTTGTCCCCTTAATCGGCTATTCTCGTCCTCTTTGATTACAATGAGTCCTGAAAGTGATCTATTAATACCCATTCCATACGATAGTTCTTATCGTGCTCATTCGATAATTGAACCATACTATTGATGCATCGGTCAGTAATGCTAATAATAATCCCGTGAACGACTGCGTGTGGTGCCAAGTAGAAAGAGGCGTTCCTCTTAGTGAAGCTTTCTTGATGCATGATAAGTGGTTGGAAGACAAGGGAATTAAGCACACAAATTTTTTTGTTGTTACATGGTCTAACTGGGATTTTGTCGTGGTGATGTTAGAATCGAGTGTCGTTTTAAGAGGATTCGGAAACCTCCCTACTTCAAGGTAATTCTAATGAATTCTTTAATCCCATCTATATTTGAATCATTGTGTCGTATTTTTCAAGTTGTATTTTGAATTGTTAACCTCTATAATAACCTTTGCAGAAATACAAGCATTTCATTATCAAGAAAGTGCAAGAGATCCAATTACAACTTTTGACAAAGGCGATTGATTTTTCAATTAAATTGAAATACTTGTTGTAAACATAAATGATTTATCGTACACTAGGTTACAAGGTATTCTTTTGGTCATGACCTTAGTGAGAAAGGGTTGACAAGACAATTTCAAAGATACTATTGATATGTACTGAGGATCATCACATAGCCATTGATGTTATGACTTTTTTTGAGGGCGGTATCCCTAGGTCTTGGCGCCACTCGTTAGGCAAACCTTTTCTTTTTTCTCGGGTCTTTAAAGCTGCGCCGGCCGATTGGTAATGCAAACGAAATGCGAGTCCTTTGGGGCCTGCAAGATTAACAACTATTAACCTAGTTCTTATCGGGACCAACAACGTAATCCATTCCCATTAGACAATATGGGTAAACAAAGATCAAGATGGAAACTACCTTCGAACCTGAATTAGCTTCATATTTGCTTCCTCCAAAGTTTTTCGACCTTTTCTTGAATTGCATTTTGCACATGCTGTGATCTACAAGGATACACAAATGTATAGAAAGAAAGGTTCTTTGGAAAATGTTAAGAGCGTAAAAGCAAAATGTAAACAAAGTAAGAGTGTGAAGAATCCCTCTTGGCGTGGACATTAAAAAGCACTTGCATGCTTCCTCCCACATACTCTTGAACAAGTAATGAAACAGAAATCTACTTGACATGCTTGCTTTGTTTACATCATTACAGCATACATCTTGTGTGATTTAGAAATCATAGTCACAAATGAAGATTAAAGTAGTGTTTCAACCTGTAGGAAAGTTCTTGATGTTTTACTTAGGTTGAAACAAGTTGAGAAACTAAGCCATGAAACCCACACGAGAGCAAAGAAACTTTTACATTTAGAAATCTACCATCAAAAGAGTTTACTCAAAATGCAACATATGAGGTTTTTACCAGATTTTCCCATTCCCATTCTCCACCACGTGAAATTGGCAGAACATGGTCAATGCGGTCGGGGCTCTCGCGTGAGGAACAATATCTGTTGAAGTGGCCTTGCGAAAAAATAAAAAGCGGCTGATTACGGTTTAAATTCTTAAACCTAAAATTGACAATCAGATTTACTTAGAAGTAATCATAGTGAGAGAGCACAATCAAATGAAATTTTGAAACCTTCATTATCACTAGTGATTGCAATCAAACCCTACACAGTCTACAATTCAATTATTTCACTAAATTATCAAGAGATTTAACATGCTTAATTGGTTTATTTCTTGCGACGACAAATGAAAGCATCCCGAAAAATATATTCTTTCGACCGAGGTGTTGTCTTATTCTTCTTCTCTTGACAACTCAGCAGATTTGGTACACGAAAGTAGGAGAGATTGAACTCCAAAGTAAGTTAAACTGAATTGATTGGAATAAGGTAAGCAACACTAGAAACATATAACTAAGAAAAAATATAAAATAGATCGGGGAAGTAATAACACATATAGTAATATAGAAGAACAAAATAAGATTGACCTATAACCCATGAGCACTTTTCATACAATGTAGGAGGAACCACTGGGTGAGTTTACATACCCTCAAGACAATTTGGAATATTGAAGGAACCAGCTGAGGCGAGTTTGATCGATCGTAATATTCTAAAACATCACCGGGTAATATGATCATGAACCCAATCAAAAGTGGAAATAAAAGAGTGAAACCAAAAGACAAGTAGAAGTAAAAGTGATGAATTGTTGAGATCTTTAGACCAAAAGCATCATCGTATCACAAGATTGCATTTTTAGGGTGCTTTCGTAGTGAGTAGTGTATCGACAAACAAACCAATGCTAAATATTGGTCTTGGAAGATTAAGATCCGGTCGGATCTTGGAAGGAATCTTGGAAATCAAGGCATTATTTAAACTGGAAGTTGATAAATTGTCGATTCGACTAGGGACTGACATCGGTCGCCAGAGAAAGAAGAACAACCCGACACAAACTTCATTCTTATGTGGCGAGAAAGGCATTAGCAACTCTTTATAAGAGAACTTGTGGAAATTTCAATGAAGTTCCCAAAAAGAATGAAATCTTGATGCTTTTCATGACCAGTATATTGTATACAATAGGGCGTAGAACCACATGTCCAGAGGCAGAGTGCGGCCCATGCTAAAATGGCCTCTGAGCGAATTTTATTAATAGAATTTTTCATACATTTGTTTTAAACACATATATATACACTCCAGTCTACTCCATGCCGCCTTTACGGCTTTTAAAAGCCTGTCCCACACAAAACCAAGCTTGCTTTGAATCCCCCATATATTACAAATGAAGAAGGAAATCGTGCGAGGAAAATTTCAAACTTGAGTTTGTCAAAACATTGCAACACGAGAAGAAAAGAAGCATAGTGATTGGAGGAGATGAAGTGGAGTTGAAGTTGGAAAGCCTTGGTTTTGTGTTGGGTCCCTAAGCATGTAAAGTAAAATGGTGGTATCCGGTTGTTTTGAGAGTGAGACCGACAAGGGCTGGATTGTGAATACTCGGATGATATTTGTCTCAATTGTGTAGTGAAGTAGATTGTCACCTTGGACTTTGACCACCTCGATGGTAACCATTACCAAGCAAAGCAAAAAACTTGAGAAATGACCTTTAGCTTCACTTATGGTTTGCTAGGTGGTCGCTCCTTGCTCTATTACAAATCAAACTGAATCTAGTAAGCTTCATTTATCAACACACCTTGTCTATGAATTCCAACAAAATAGCACGCTTCCAGTACAGACAACATTGATAGGCCTAGCACAAGATGAACACCATCGGACACGTTTTTTCTTGGCAATACATTGGAAAATAAACTAATTTAGGATCAAACTATAACTCTGTAAGCACTTATATATGGAATCTAAAAATTATATCTTGTATTGCAAGTCAACTTTATCATACAAAATCCACACTCAATTGAAAGAGGGGAAACACCACTTAATTTCTAACAATGTCGGATAGCAAATATCATTTAAATAAAGGAGAAAAATACTAAAATAAAACTTTATGAGCATACAATACAATTCAACACTTCCAATATATTCAACGCAACTTAGAGCGAAGGTGAAAAAAAAACAAAACAAAACAAAAGCTAAGAAACCTCCGGCCAAAAGGAAACTAAGCAATTAAAAAGAGATATATTGGGGGTAAGCCCGCAGAGTAGGTTGTCTAAAACACGAGTCAATGCAAACATCTTTGGCAGCTAAAGTGCGATTATAATTTAACCATCATCTCAATCACCAAAAGGAAAAAGGGTACTTAAAACCTATCGTGAAAAGCCCACAAGCAATTTCCTTGATCTCCATTGGTTCTTTAAAAAGCATTGCTTGTTTACAACTTCGAGGAATATACCACAACCAACAAGAAATCGAAATCGGATGTAGCTGGCTAAATTGAAAAGACTTAATCAACCTCCTCAATCTTGGGAATTCGGAGAGAAGATGGTAGAAAAATTTTCGATCTAATTTTGGAGAGAAGAAGAAAAACACGATTTTTGTTTTATAAAATTTTGTTTTTCCGAAATTTCGTTTATTTCGATTTGGTAATGTAGAGTAGACTATGTCCATAGGATTTGCTCTGAGATCAATGGTTTGGATTCACATTGCCCATAATGTGGCTCTGATAAGGGCATCACCAATGGGCCTGAATCACGGGCCTCTATCTCCAAATTTAACGGACTTTAGCAAAAAAGCTGTTTCCAATCGACCTCTAAATGGACCTCCAATTTAACCATCCCGGATATTTGTCTTCATTTCTACTGAGATGTTTATAAAGAACACGAAGCCCAAAACTTTGCACATGACTTCACTTAAGTCAAGACATTGACTTCATTTTTGATTTTTCAGTCTTGTTTTACATGTTATAAAGGAGCAGTCATCTTCTCCGTTGGAACACCCCTGATATAGAGTTTTAGCTCCTCCTTATTGCCCTCCAAAATGCTGACGTGTCCCTGGGTTTTAAAGGCCTGCATTGGTGATGCCCTAACTGTGCCTCTATCCCACCCCATATATATATATATATAGTTCTATCCTCTTCAATTGAGAAAGCGTTTCTAGAGTGTCCACGTGTCATGGCTAATTAAGAAAAAGTAGGAGACAAAATAGGATTTATCTTTATATATATATTATAGCTCTATCCTCTTCAATTGAGGAAGCGTTTCTAGAGTGTCCACGTGTCATGGCTAATTAAGAAAAAGTAAGAGATAAAATAGAAAACAAATATTTTGTTATGAAATCCATGGGCTTATATGGATGCCCACCATTGATATGTGTTATCCTGATAATCCTCTATCTTGGTATTTATCCTGATAACCTTCTATCTTGATGTTTATCATGATCATCCTCATTCTTACTGTCTATCCTATTAATCCCTTATCTTAGAAAGGAGGTTACCTAGTTGTATATAAAGGTAACCTCCTCCCATTTAGTTTTATCTGAAAGAAATAAGAATTATCTCTTTCTCTCTCTTATTGATTCAATCTACATGTTAAGTTAATGTTAAGTTAGTGTGATGTTTTCTCCAAATCGGTTTAATTTCTAACACGTTATCAGCACGAAAGTCTCTAGCTTTGGATTAAAGGTATGTGATTTACTTACGATTAATGGTATGTGATTAACTGAGTAGATATTTTTTTATACGTGTAAATTTCAATGTGACGAGTGATGAAACATGATATTTATAGCCTGTCATGAATATATATACTATGTTGGATTATTCTATGTTGTCGTATCTGTCGAATATAATTAGTATATTTATCGTACAAAGCACGTTAATCCGATTGTTCCATGTGCCTACACACCATATACATGCGGCTTGATTGCAATAGCGTACTCGCGATTTGTCCCTTTCTTCTCTGTGTAGCTACTATCTATGACAGAGATACTACGACAAACATTTTCAAAGCAGTAACCAAAGCACAATGTGTGTGACTGCGCGGGATTTTTTTCCTTTGACGCAAGTCAAAGTTGCCTCTGGAGTACGGAATTTTGATGTTTGACTGATATGGCGTTTACTCATTTAAATGTTACTCGTTTTCCCATGTTATTGAATTCAATTGACCTCCAGATGTCTTGTAATTAAGTGAACTTTCTCTATGGAGGTGATATCTGGGATTTTTTTCTTTGAATTGAATGTGAGACTGTGAGTACACACCAGCAAACACTGGTAATATCGTCAAACTAAAATTATCGATGGTGCTATTAACTGATATAGGTCGGTACCGTGATTTTCTGATATATAATGCCTGAAAGATTATCAGAATTAATTACAAGGTTGGAATGGTGTTTGTTTACTGTCAGACTCTCATCCCTTTCAGTATGTATGCCTTTTACTTGACGTACCATGGCCAATCAATTATTAAAGTTGTTGGGTTTTTCCCCTGAGTGTTTTCGGTTAGTTTTAGAGTGCCGGTGGTGGAACTCGTGGTGTCGGAGGTGGACGCAGATTCGCTGGTGAGGGAGACAACCGAGAGCACGATCCGGTGCTCCCGGTCTTATTTTAGATTTACTAGATCTGTTTAGATTCTTGGGCTTGGGCTAAAAGAATTTTGTTTCTTTGGGCCGGTTTTACTTTTTTTGTTTGGGGCTGGTCCCTATAATTCAAAGTGGGTCAGGTCTAACCCCTACAGACCGAACCACAATCAATTAACCAGAACCAGTTTTACAAACCCCACATATTTTGTTTTTGTTCTTAAGTCCACATAAATAGTTGTTATACATGTGACTCAAAATACTAGCCCAAATATCGAACCAACGTGAAAAAAATTTGATGCCTAAATTTTGTTTATTCTGTTACAGTTACTTGAAAGATGTCAAATCTTACTAAACTCGATTTTCAAGCTCTTTCAATTAGAGGTGACAATTATTTATCATGGCAGTTGGATGCCAAGATCCATTTACAATCTAAAAAACTTGGTGATGCTATTAAAGAAGGAAACGAAATGAGCCCAGAGGAAAAAGCCACAGCTCTCATATTCCTACGTCATCATATTCATGACGACTTAAAGAATGAGCACCTAACAGAGGAAGACCCAGCAGGTCTTTGGAAATCCCTGAAGGATAGATATGATCACCAGAAGATGGTCATACTACCAAATGCTCAAAATGAATGGCTCAACCTGAGGTTCCAAGACTATAAAACAGTTTTTGAATACAACTCTGCTTTGTTTAATATAGTTTCTCGGTTGAAATTGTGTGGTGAAAATGTAACTGATGAGCAGATGTTAGAGAAAACTCTTTCTACCTTTCATGCCTCGAATGTGCTCCTGCAGCAGCAATATCGAGAGAGACGATTCTCCAAATATTCTGATCTTATCACATGTCTCCTTGTTGCGGAGCAAAATAGTAATCTTTTAATCAAGAACCACAACTCGCACCAACCGGGTCAATGGCCATTCCGGAAGCCAATGCCCGACTTCGAGCTAATGGTAGTGGTAGAGGACATGGGAGGGCGTGGAAGAGGCAGAAATCTTTTGGGAGAGGTGGTCGAGGTTATCATCCTTATAGAGATGGCAATGGTCATAGAAAAAATGACCATTGGAATACTAATGACCAACAAAAGGGAAATTGGAACAAGTGCCGGCTCCAGATAAAAGGGACTCAAATCCTCGAACTCCGAGAGCACTTGCTATAGATGTGGAGAACACGGGCATTGGTCACGCACTTGTCGTACACCGACACATCTAGTAGAAAAATCTGAGAACTTACATTAATGCCATGGAGTTGGAGACAAATGTGGTGGAAGGATTTGATCTTGGAATACCATTGGACATTACACCCTTGAATTGTAATGATTTCTTCGAGGATGTTGATGGTCGACCTCTCGATAATTAAGCATTTGATGCTATGTTTAAACCATTACCAAACTAGATCGGAAGATCTAAATTTTATTATTAATTGTCTAATTATTAGTAGACAACTTAGTTATTTTGTTTTTAAGTTTGATTTTTCCTCATTAGGTAATGGTCACTATTGTTTTCCTAATATTATTTTGAATTGGAATTAGGCATTATTAGTTATTATTCGTGATTCTCTAATTACGTTAATTTATTCTATCACAATGCACTAGTATCAATTTCTCTAGCCTTGGTATGGTCGTTAATATTTTGAATTTCCTTATTTTGAATTTATTCTATCACAATACACTAGTATCAATCTTTACAAATTTATTTTGCTTTATGTTGAAATGTATGGATATATAAATGGAGAAAAGTATTATGGATATATGTCTGGTCGACTATACCCATAAATGAGAAAGACATTGTGTATCATATCTAACGTTGGAAGCCAGAAGCTCACTTAGACAGTCTGTATTACATAATTGTCAATTTAATGAGATAGTATTCCCGTCGTTAGGGGGAGAAGAGCAATGGTTGCTCTAAGGAACGACGTGAAGCAACTTGGATCACGTCCTCTGTCTCATTAAGAGATAAGGAGAATGATACACTTGCAAGCGGTTGCAAAGAAAAATGCCTAAGCATTTAATGATATGGTAAAAGTAACCATGAATGTGCGGTAATTGATGTTCCATTTGGGCCGGGGGTCCAAACATGGCGGCAAATGAATCTACTATACGCTAAAAGCGTGGTAGACCCTATAGGATCCAAAGCTCCTAGGAGAGGAGAACTGAGAAACCATCTTGTCCAATTAATAGCCGTAATGTTGGAGCTCCATAAACAAATAATGTGCAAATATCCAAATTATTTTTGAAATGCCTATATATGGTTGCCCATGGAGAGGCACAGGTACCTGAAAATAAAGAGATCGATCTCAATATTCCATGCATGTTCAGGTGAATTGTGGGATAGGAAAGCACTTGTCATGGATGACATATTTAGCTATGGTATAGCTATTGGAACATCAAAGGACAATGATGAAAATAAATGAACCACGTGTACATTTTGTCGACAAATGAAAGATTGGCCAATCTGGAATTTGCTATTAAAGCATAATTAAACTCTTTGAAAAATATGGTGTGGACCTATAGTAAAATCCGAGGTTGGATTCAATATAGTAGCAACAAGTTTGGTTGGTACAAACTTGATTGGGACTCCTAAGGAATTGGAGAAAACTGCTGACTATAGATTTTTGAAATGAAATGGACAAAGCACATGGTTGTGCTTAAACTTGGATTTGGATAAGAATCCATTTAGACTAAAGGAAGAACAATGAGGAAGTTCTTGGTCTTGAAACCACTCTACTTGAGTGATATTGAAGCATTTATGTATCTAGCACAATATGTGCACAAGATCATACATTGCATTTTCTATTAGTTTCTTATCAAGATATAATTGTGCACATACACTTAGACACTTTGGAATGATGTCTAACACATATTGAGATATTTTTATGAATTAACTTGTATGAAACTATTTTATTCTTATGGTTCCACTAATGACTATGATCTAGTTGGCTATGCAGTATTTGGTTATCTATATCGACCCTCGGAAGGGTCACTCCCAAACAGTATGTATTTCTTAGTGGTAATCTTTGCCATTTGTTGGCATTGCACTAAACAAACTTTAGTGGCAACTTTCTCTAACCACTCTGAAATTTTAGCTCTTCATGAAGCTAGTCGGGTGAATGTGTATGGCTAAGGTTATTAATTGGGCATATTAAGTAGTTCTTGCCAATTGCCTTCTATATGTGTGTTCCTAGCATTATTTATGAGGATAATCCGGCTTGTATAGCCCAGATTCAAGAATGATTTATAAAAGGAGACATGACAAAACACATTAGCAAAAATTCTTTTACACTCATCGATTAAGAAGAAGAAGGATTAAGGTCGAGCAAGTAATAGAAGCAGATTAAGACTTGTCTTTATCGAGGGAGTAATTGAGCGGGGGGGAGCATCCGAAGAATGTGTCCCGGGACATATGCTTTGTACTCTTTTTCCTTATCTAGGTTTTATCCCACCGGGTTTTCCTAGTAAAGGTTTTAATGAGGCGATATTAAGCAAGTCACAATGATTCTAAGTAATGTTGTACTCTTTTTCCTTAGCTTTGGTTTTTCCCAATTGGTTTTTTCCTTAGCAAAGGTTTTAATGAGGCAACCGCCATTGGATAGTTATAGAGCATCCAGAAGAATGCTACAAAAGATGCATCCACCATAATTTCCACAAGAATGGTGGACATCCAAGGGGGAGTGTTATGAAATCCATGGGCTTATATGGATGCCCACCATTGATATGTGTTATCCTGATAATCCTCTATCTTGGTATTTATCCTGATAACCTTCTATCTTGATGTTTATCATGATCATCCTCATTCTTACTGTCTATCCTATTAATCCCTTATCTTAGAAAGGAGGTTACCTAGTTGTATATAAAGGTAACCTCCTCCCATTTAGTTTTATCTGAAAGAAATAAGAATTATCTCTTTCTCTCTCTTATTGATTCAATCTACATGTTAAGTTAATGTTAAGTTAGTGTGGTGTTTTCTCCAAATCGGTTTAATTTCTAACATATTTATCTTTATACTTTCATAGAGACTTCAGTTTTTCCTAAACTCTATTACTAAATATAAAAAAGTATGATATAAATAAGAAAACAATCACATATAGAGTTTCACAGACTCTCTAACTTTTCCTAAACACTATAGCTAATTACGAAAAAAACAATCTCATCTAGAGTTTCACAGAATCTCCAACTTTTCCTAAACAATATAGCTAATTACGAAAAAAAAAATAGGTGACAAAAAACTAAATTGCTAAAAACAATAATTTCCACCGAAAATGATTTTCCTAAAACACTTTCGATTTGATGTGTCATCCACTATGTGATTTAGACATTTATTCAGTTAAGGATTCAAAAAATCACAATTACGGCCACAATAATTATGACATATTCCAATTCTTTAGATATATATTATAGTTATACCCTCACCAATCTATTTTTTTGGAACACTCGCAGGAACTCCAGTTTTTTCTAAACTCTATTACTATTTATAAAAAAATATGATATAAATAAGAAAACAATCCCATATAAAGTTTTAGAGAGTCTCTAACTTTTCCTAAACACTATAACTAATTATGAAAAAATAATCTCATCTAGAGTGTCACACAGTCTCCAACTTTTCCTAAACAATATAGCTAATTACGAAAAAAAAAATATGAGACAAAAAACTAAATTGCTAAAAACAATAGTTTCCACCGAAAATAATTTTCCTAAAACCTTTTCGATTTGATGCGCCATCCACAATGAGATTTAAATATTTATTCATAGTTAAGGATTCCAAAAATCACAATTCTAGCCACAATAATTACGACATATTCCAATTAAATTTTTAAATTTTTAAATTTTCAACACTATATATATATAAATTTGATGTAACTGCATTGAACTAACCTCAAAAAATAATTAACGGGAAATCGGAAACTGGATGCAAATGCAAGCATTAAACTAATCTTAAAAAATAATTAATAAAAAATCGGAATATGGATACAACTGCATTAAACTAACATCAAATAATAATTAACGAGAAATCAAAACTTGGATGCAAATACATCAAACTAATATAAAAAAATAATTGTCGGGAAATCGGATCTGGATGGAAATGCATTGAACTAACCCTCAAAGATTAAATTAATGGGAAATCAAAAACTGGATGCAACTGCATTGAACTAACCTCAAAGAAAAATTAATTATAAATTGGAAACATGATGCAAATGTGTGGAACTAATCTTAAAGAATAATTAACGGGAAATCGGAAACCGCCTGCAACTGCACTGAACTAATCTTAAAAAATAAACTATATACAAATGCATTGAACTAACCTCAATAAATAATTAACAAGAAATTGGAAACTGGATGCAAATTCATTAAATTAATATCAAACAATAATTAACAGAAAATCGGAAACTAGATGCAAATGCAACCTTATCAAATAATAAGCGAGAAATAAAAAACTGTATGCAAATGCATTAAACTAATCTCACAGAATAATTAACTGAAAATCAGAAACTGGATGCAAATGCATTGAGCTGACCTCAAAGAACAATTAACAAGGAATTGGAAATTGGATGCAAATGTATTGAACTAACTGTAAAGAATAATTAACGAGAAATCGGAAACTAGATGCAACCGCATTGAACTAACCTAAAAAAAAATAACGGGAATCGAAATTAGATTCAACTGCATTGACCTAACCTCAAAATATAAATAACGGAAAATCAGAAACTGGATGCAAATGCATTGAACTAACCTCAAAACATAGTTGGATTATATGTTGTGAGAATGTCTCGATAAGTATAGTTTTGCATTTAAAATTGTGTTTATCTTATCTCTTTTCATTATGATTGGTAACTTCTTGCTCGTTCAAGTAAGCTCAATATATATGAACTTAGCTTTATTAGGCAATCTCACAAAACTTCAATTAAACTTCTATTATTAAACAACAAAATGAAATTGAAGAGTTTTATCAAATGTGAGTTTTTTTTTAATAGAGAGTGAGGTTTTCACGTTATAAGAAATTTGGATGAGTGACAAATATAATATTAATATATAATAGTTCTTCATATTTGTAAATATTTTTTAGAATAATTAATATAACAACACCCGTTCGTAGATAATCTTTGCAGATTCCATATAGTGAGTCATACATAATTTAAAGAATAATTAATGGGAAATTGGGAACTAGATAATCTTTGATGATCCAACATAATAAATCAAACATAATTTATTTTTTATGTCATGTTTGGAAGGACACTATAGATAGATCAGTAGAAGTTGGTATTACACGTACACCACATTGGATAATTAAAAGAAAATCGAAAACTGGATTCAAATACATAACTAAGCTCAAAGAGTAATTAACGGGAAATCGAAAACTTTATGCAAATGCAATAAACTAAACTCAAAAAGTAATTAACTAGAAATCGAAAACTGGATGCAATTGCATTAAACTAACGCCAGAGAACAACTAACGGAAAATTAGAAAATAGATGCAAATCCTTGAAAAATATTTAATGGGAAATCGTAAACGGTATGCATTAAACATTAAACAAACCTTAAATAATAATTAATAGGAAACCAAAAACTGGATGCAAATGCATTGAACTAAACTCAAAAAATAATTAACATAAAATCAAAAACCAAATGTAACTGCATTGAACTAACCTCATAGAATAATTGGTGGGAAATCAGAAACTAAATGCAAATATGCACTGAAATAACCTCAAAGAATAGTTAACGAGAAATCAGAAACCGGATGTAATTGCATCGAACTAACCTTAAAGCATAAATAATAAATTGGATGCAAATGCATTAAACTAACCTCAAGAAATAATTAACGGGAAATCAGAAATTGGATGCAAATTCATTGAACTAACCTCAAACAATAATTAACTGGAAATCGGGAACTAGATGCAAATGCAATCTTATCAAATAATAAACGAGAAATCGAAAACTGGATGCAAATACATTAAACTAATCTCACAGAATAATTAACCGGAAATCAGAAACTTGATGCAAATGCATTGAACTGACCTCAAAGAACAATTAACATGAAATTGAAAATTGGATGTAGATGTATTGAACTAACCACAAATAATAATTAATGAGCAATCGAAAACTGGATGCAACTGCATTGAAATAACCTATATGGGATTATGAGAAGGGTGATCAAAATTTTAGAAACATTCTTATTCCTAATGAACTTTTTTATGGGTTAAGAGTATTACCTCTTAGATGAGCTAATTAGGATTTCTCTCCCACTAAATGGGTCCTAGCGTAATAATTGTTAACCCATTTTTTATTGATGAACTTGTGGGATGTGAAGGCGATGAGACTGTATACTTAGGTGATAAAGACACAACTACACAAGTCCTGTTTCATATCATAACACCTAGCTGTGCACAATACCCTTGGTGCCTAACTTCCTAGTTGTTTATAAAATGAAGATGCACTTACGTGAAGGGTTCTTCTTCTAACTTCCTAGCTAATTGTTATTGTAGAAGAAAATGTTCTTCCTGACTCCTGAGCACATATCATTAAATTAGATTAATTTGGTGTGTAAAACATGATGACCAAAACGTAAAACATATGCTTTTGTTGACATTATGAACACAAATCGTGAATATATTATATATATCTAAGTCATTCTGCATGTGCTCAAATTACGTAGTAGTTAGCAGCCTCACCAAATTAATATTATCTTTTAAAGTAGGGGCTCATACATAGATACAAGTTGTTATTTATCCATCCAATTAAATTCCTTCTTCCCTACAATTCATCATGGTTTCAGTCCAAAATAACCAAATGAAAACTACCAACGAAGAGGAAGATTTCTCATTTGCCATGCAATTAACAGGAGCAGCCGCTTTGCCAATGGTCATGAGAGTGGCAATTGATCTGGATGTTTTTGAGATCATAGCTAAAGCAGGTCCAGGCGCACAGTTGTCGCCAAAGAGTATTGCATCTCATTTACCTACTCAAAATCCAAATGCCCACAATATGATTGACCGAATCCTGCGCCTTCTGACTAGCTATTCTGTACTAAATTCTTCTCTTGTCACCGGTGACAATGGCCTGGTTGAAAGATTATATGGTTTGGAACCTGTTTGCAAATATTTCGTTCGGAATGAGGATGGTGTTGCAGTTGCTCCATTTATGCTTTTAGTTCAGGACAAAGTCTTCATAGACAGTTGGTAAGTACACCGTACAATACAGTATACCGCCATTTTCAAATTTATTTCCTAAGATGATCGTCTAAGGGAACTCTTGATCGAAACGTTGTTGTAGGTTCCACTTGAAAGATGTAGTTCTTGCAGAGTTTAGACCATTAGAATATTTTTGGCGGTGTAAGTGTGTAACACATGATATACCGAACTTAAGAATTCAGGAAACACATAAACTAATTAATTGCTTAGAGATGCTAGATTATAAATAAAAATATAAAGAAAAACAACTTGCTTAAAAATATGCTTCTTTGGATCTACTGGTTTATTGCGTGGATCTCAATGTTTATATATCTCATAGTTATTATTGAGTATTGACCAGCCTTTAACCTTGTTATTCTATAACAAGTTGTGACTTTAATATGGCCAATCATTCTATCCACGGAGACATGGAGTAGTCATGGAATGGACCATAAAAGTATGGGCATTATAACTGAAATACTTGGAACGAACTTGTTATCTAGCCCTCCAAATTATCTCGATCTTCCCTATAGTCAACATGGTTTCAATCCAAAACCAAACCAAGACTACCAATGAAGAGGAAGATTTCTCATTTGCCATGCAATTAACAGGAGCCGCGGCTTTGCCAATGGTCATGAGAGTGGCAATCGATCTCGATGTGTTTGAGATCATAGCTAAAGCAGGTCCAGGTGCACAGTTGTCACCAAAGAGTATTGCATATCAATTACCTACTCAAAATCCAAATGCCCATAATATGATTGACCGAATCCTGCGCCTTCTTACTAGCTATTCTGTACTAAATTCTTCTCTTGTCACCGGCGACAATGGCCTAGTTGAAAGATTATATGGTTTGGAACCAGTTTGCAAATATTTCGTTCGAAATGAAGATGGTGTTTCAGTTTCTCCATTTATGCTTTTAGTTCAGGACAAGGTTTTCATAGACAGTTGGTATGTACACGCTAATAAACTATAGTTGATTATGCAATAGCACTATATATATACAGTATGTACACAGCTTCAAATTTGTCTCCTAATGATGATCTAAAAAGATCTTGATGAAACGTGTTGTACGTGCCTATTACCTGTCTAATTGATTTGTATTGCACGTTTTTCGCTCGGTTCACCATAGGTTCCACTTGAAAGATGCAGTTCTTGAAGGGGGCATTCCATTCAACAAAGCCCATGGAATGCATGCATTTGAGTACCCAGGGATTGACCCCAAATTTAATCAAGTGTTTAATAGAGCAATGTTCAACCACACCACAATAGTAGTAAAAAAGATACTTGAAGTATACAGAGGATTTGAAGATCTGAAAGAAGTTGTAGATGTTGGTGGTGGTCTTGGAACCACACTTAGCATAATCACTTCAAAATATCCTGCCCTTAGGGGTATTAACTTCGACTTGCCGCACGTTGTTGAACATGCACCATCATATCCAGGTATAATTTTAGTTTGCAATTTAAATGTTTTAGGACCACCTTACATACTCTTCCAAGTACCTATACACTGCATATCATAGGAATTCGTATAGTCTTGATGAGAATATATACTTCACATATACTCCTATTTGCATAGGTAATTACCATGTTCAAATACCTTAATAGAATGGATTGGCTGCATCGCAGGTGTAGAACACGTTGGAGGAAGTATGTTTGACAGTGTTCCCTGTGGTGAAACCATTTTCATGAAGGCAAGTTGAAATATATGATATCCAATGCCTTTGGCAGCCAAATAGTACATTCATATATGATGATGTGTATGCTGTTTATGTTATAAATACTACTGATTTTACTTGCAGTGGATACTTCATGATTGGAGTGACGACGAATGCATAAAATTGCTGAAGAACTGTTACAAAGCACTGCCAGAACATGGGAAGTTGATCGTTGTGGATGCAATTTTACCTGTTGCACCGGAGTCTGATTCCGCTGCAAAAAGCCTATGCCAGTTAGATGTTAGTATGATGACACAAAATCCAGGAGGTAAAGAACGAAGTGAAAAAGAGTTTGAAACTTTGGCCAAGGGAGCTGGCTTTGCTAGTATCAATAAGGCGTGTTGTGTTTATAATTACTGGGTAATTGAGTTCTGCAAATGATGAAATTCTAACCTTCCAAGTTCTTAATAAACCGTCCACTTTGAAATGTAAACTGCTTGATTCATGCTGTTTTAATTTCCATAAAAATTCATCAAGAAATTTGTTCTTGTCCAATTGATGCATTAATGTTACTGTTTTTAAGTGAATATATATATATATATATGTCTTCCTTTATGTTCAGAGCTTACCCTCCCATCCTACCCATTAATCAGGATGTCCATTATCATGTTCATGATTTTACAATGCGAGAAGATATGGACTCTTTTATATGGTGCCCACGGTGGCAGTACGTGGTACAAAATTACAAATTAGCTTTTTCATAGAAGAACAAGACGAAAAATCATAGCAATAGGCTACTAGATGGTGGAAGCATATATACTGTTGATAATTGAGACGTTGTGAGTTGTGACGTACCCCACTTTCAATTCATTCACACTCCTTTTGGAAGATGCAAAGACATGTTTACTCAAATTATCTTAAGTTGGCATCATTGATATCCTCCTTTAATTTGTTTTTAAAACTCTTCAATCTTTCTATACATTTTTTTAATACGTTAGTGAGTTGTATAGTTGATCATTTCATTTTCTGAAGAGGAGCGTAGACTGTTCTTACTGGGTCTATAAAAATTGGGTAAAGAAGATTGGTGTGGGATTGCACATAGTTTTGTTATCTAGAGAACTGCTACTCAGGTAGCAAGCCTAGATAATAATAAGTATTTTGATTTGCAGTGCATATTTTTTTAATTTCGTTCTTGCAATGCTTCTGGTGTTGATTTCTTCTGACAAATAGCAATTATGAAGTACATAATTCTGATAAATAGTAATGATGAATAAAATTTACTTTTCTATTGTATCTTGTGTTGTAATTTACTCTCGATACATAATTCAAAAGTGCAAAAGGCACAGTAAAAAATCACAGAAACCGTAGAATAACCACTAGCTACAAGTATCTTACAGAAGAATGGCTATGATAATAACAGTATTAAATCCAGCAATTAATGTAATAACTATGCTGACTCTCAAAAACCGACTACCTGACTTATGACTATTGAAGATAAACTATGAAGATGCCACATCTTCCCTTAATAGCAACCTTAATCTTGTCCATTATACTTATATGTGATGGTCTTTTTGTTTCTTCAAGCCACTATTTCAACTGAAGTCTTGATACCATCTTGTTCTCATTTATATCTTTAAACTTCTCTCAGATCAATTTCATCCTTTACGCGCCGTCATAAAAATATAATCGAGGTATGTAAAGTCCTTTTCTTTATTTAGTTTTAATGCCAGCCAAAGCATATAACTGTTCTTAGTTGTTAACATGCATTTATTTGTTTTTCTAGTAAGAAAAATGTAGGATTACCATACATATGGTCCCTTACATATTTGATAGAATTCGATCTAGCCTAGTTTCAGTTCTCACCACTATCTTGCTTTCGGTCAAGTCACTCCAACTAGATTTTTCCTTGAGAAGATTCCAATATTTATTATTTAAATATTATTGTTGCGGATCAGACTAGAACCCAAAAATCCCAGAAACTAACATCTCCCATGGCCCATACCATGTTGAGAACCAGTTGCTCTAAAAGCTCGAACTTGTAGAAGAAAAGGAGGCTTCGACATAGTATACAAAAGATTGAACACATGGTAGCACATACCATACCACGAACAATAGAGTTGACGCTCCCACAAACAAATATATATGGAGTACTGTAGAATTAAACAACCAATTAAAAAGAGACAAAACACAAGAATTTATAGTGGTTTGGTGCCAATGTGACAACCTCCGTCCACGGGAGAAGAAATGTTTATTGCTTGATTGATTTTTTAGGGTTCCATTACAGAGATATATATAGGCACAACACAAGTGCACAAAATTGTATATATATTCTAAGAATGGAGTCTTCCCTTTTATAGAAATAGTCGAACTTGTCATGAACCGACTGAGCGCGCACGCGCCTTCATCATGTGCAACTGAAGCGCGCATGGGCTGTCTCTTTCTTCTCTCACACTCTAAGTTGGTACTGAAATGTAGTGCTGATTTTGAAGACTATGCCGTCTGGTGCCCTGACTTGTAGGGTAACTTTTCAGTGAAGTCTGCATATGAAGAGATTCGATCAAGAAAGCCAGTGGTTGAATGGTACAAGACTATATGGAGTGGATGTATCCACCCTCTACATCAACACTAGCCTGGAAAATCATACAAAGGGGAATAGCAACTGGATGATCGTATACAACAAACTGGTATTCCTTTACCTCTTGTTGTCGATTGTGTGGAGCTGAGACTGAAACTAATAAACATCTATTCTGGCAATGCAAGTTCTCTAAACAGTTGTGGAGCTGGATTAAACAGGTTTTTCACATCAGTACTGCCACTAATAACCTACAAGACATTCTAAAGCCTAGTCAGAGATGGAGCTCTAGGATACAAGATTTGTGGAAATCTGGTATTGCTTCATGTCTAGTGAGCATCTGGAAAGAAAGAAATAATTAAGGTTCACTTTGATGGTAAGAAACTGAGGCTTGTGGATTGCAAACAGTATGTAAGACTACAACTCAAGGTTACAAGTAAACTCTCAAGAGGTCACTGCTATAATAACCCGTTGGAACTTAGCATTCAAATTTTTTGGAATGTGGCTATTAGACTACGTAGGGCACCACAAGTTAAACATTGTAATTGGTTCCCATGTACCCGAGCCAGATCCAATTAAACTTAACACAGATGGTGCATCAATGGGAAATCCTGGACCCTCTGGAATTGGTGTCTCTTTCAGAGGAAGCAGATGTCAATTCTTTTACACACAGCATGAACATAGGTCATGGAGATAACTACAGAGCTAAGTGTACGCCCATCCTTGTAGGTGTAGAGATAACATTTCGAAAGGGGTGGAGAAAAATCTGGATCGAAACCGACTCTGAAGCAGCAGCTCAAGCTTTTGAAATTGGTTCAGTGCCATGGATATGATGCTGCAACATAGATGGCTAACATGCACTGAGAACTTGCATAGGTGGAGAATCTCAACAATTTGGAGATCGGGAAACTTCACAACTGATTTATTTGTAAAACAGGGTGCCACACTAACTGAGAACGAGGCATCTACCAGTTTGGTTACACAAGTGGGAGGCACTTTTCAGCTTTTCTACAGATTTTAAATTGATACACCATACTTGTTTATGGTTATAGTCATCAAGTAGGAGCATGCAATAGTGGTTAGCATGTTGGCCAACCTATACAATATTTGTTGTTTTTTGTTTCAAGTTTTACTATATTCTTACTTACCAAGTAGAGAAATAAAATTAAATAAAAAAAAATTAAATCACCACTAGGCACTAGCTAGTAGTAAAAAATTTAAACTTAAGTGTGGCTCGCCTCAACAGACTAAAGCAATTGCAAAAGCAAAAGACAAAAGCAAATGCAAAATAAAGAGCAATGGCTATTCTAACGAGATTGTATAATGGTTGTCTGTTTCACCAGTATTAAAATTCTTTATCCCGGGGCCCATGGTGGCACTAGCACTAGCACCAGTTGGTTACAACTCCTTTTGGAAGGTGCAAAGACGTTTCATCATCTCAAAGACTCAATAGGGAACCATAGTCAATCAGAGTCTTCACGCAAATTTTCTCAAGTTGTACCATCTTTCTACTTCAACGTACTCCTCTTCTTCAGCAGTCAGCCAAACCAAAAAAAAAAAAAAAAACTACTTCATCAGCAGCTACCAAGGCCAAGGCTATTACTATCAGTTTTCAAATTGTGGTAACTGGCAAGTGATAATTTTTCTATATTTGTTTTATATATGTGTTAGTGAGTTGTTATGGCTGATCATTTGATCAATTCATTTATGATGAACATATATAGTAATACAGCAAGTAATGCAGGTGTCGACTAGCAAAGTTGGTAAAACCTTTGGGTGATGATACCAGAGGTCTGGGGTTTGAATCCCGCCAGCATCAAAGAGTTACTGATCTCATTTAAAACAGGCTTACCAAACAAAAAAAAAAATACAGCAAGTAATCAAAACCAGTTGTACTAAATATTTTACTCAATTATGCAGCTTAAAGTCTTATATCGTTGTTCTTATGTATGTAAAACTAAAATGAGATAATGTCAAAGATTACTTCTTTGTTGCCTAGAATCCTAGATCATGCATTAGAACACCTGACACACTCACAACTAGCTTAATTTTACAGTCAAATTAAAATTATTTCACTAAGAATCTCCGTTCTATTTCCACAAGGGTTATGTTTACAGCACACACTTGTCTTTAGCTCAAGTAGATCAGGATTTAGCATCTGCATCATCTGATAAATTGGCCTCTCCATATTGGAGTAAGGCAGATATATTTCTTTACTGACTCTTTTACCTACTTTTGAAATGCTCGTCACAAATTCTTCCATTGTGTAACATTTCAAATAAATGATACCTACCTAGTCTGCATCAAAATGAGTCTACGTACTACTAGTTTTACATGGGTGGACAGAAACTGAAAAAAGAAAAGAGTGTTGGACAAAACAAGGACGTGTGTGTGTGTGTGGTGCATGCAATTCTTCATGAAAATGAGTGTTAGTTATTGATTTAACTGGGTGTTAATTATCTTCTTAGCTGATCAATATTACAATTAGCATATATTTATGAGAATATGTTACTCGGTTGAATTTTCTTTGTTCTCTTAAGCTTTTCGTGCTTCATGAAATTATATATCCACTGCAGATTGGATTCACATCTAAAACTGTTGCTTTTGTATAACGAGGGCACTATCTGGTCCCAGGAGACACAGGCTAGATTTCTTTTTCTCATTCTTGGTCGTCAAGAATATTGTGTGAGAAAATGATTCTGGAAATTTTGGCCATTGTGGTTACACCCGTCACAGAAATGGGAAAGAGTTTTCTTAGTGCAATGAAGCGCCAAATCAGTTATGTTACAAATTATGGTGAAAACATTCAGAACCTAAATAGCCACATGAGCCGACTGAAAGCAACGAAAGAAGATGTTCAAAGTTCAGTTGATGAGGCAACAAGGAGATTGGAAGAACCACTTCAAACTGTGTTAGACTGGCTGGAAAAGACTGGAAAACTGGAAGAAGAAATGAGGGTTCTAAATGAAGAAGTGGAGGCTAACAGAAAGCGTCTCAAGGGCCTATGTCCAGATCTTGGCTCCCGCATGAGGCTAAGTAAGCAAGCAGTGAGGAAAACCATGGATGTCAGTGGTTGTCTTCAAGAACAGGGGAACTTCAATTCAGTTTCTCGTGTTCCAGCTCCTCCTTGTGTAGAACTCGCGCGAATGGATAGTGTTTTGGCCACTGTTTCTAGAGAATTGATTATGCAGGAGGTGATGGAAGGATTACAGAATGTGAGCATCCATTCTGTTGGTGTGCATGGGATGGGAGGAATAGGGAAGACAACGCTTGTGAGAAATCTGAACAATGAACTTCAGAGTAGCCATCTCTTCAAAACAGTTATAATGGTAACAGTGTCCAAAGATCCAGATTTGAAGGTTGTCCAAGACAATATTGCTGCCCGGCTAGGTTTACCACTTCAGTCGGAGAGTTCAGCACTTACAAGAGCGGTCAAATTGTTTGAAAGATTGAAGGCAGAGAAGACGGTACTTATTATTCTGGACGACGTGTGGGAGAAATTGAAGGTGGCTGAAATAGGACTTCCTCTTGGTAGTGAGCACATGGGCTGTAAAGTCATACTCACTACTCGAAATCGTGAAGTTTGTGAACAAATGAAAATTCATAGAATAATCAAAATGGAACCCCTCACGGAAGATGAATCTCGGACTTTATTCCTAGAAAAAACAGGTAAGGTTGCCATGTTGCCAAATTTGCGACCAATAGCAAAGGAGATAGTAAGAAGATGCAAGGGCTCACCATTGGCAATTGTTACTCTAGCATCCGTGTTAAGAGAAGCAGAGGAATTTGAATGGACCAATGCATTGAGGGTATTAGAAAATCCTGCTCCATGTGATCTAAAAGGTATCATGCCAGAAGTAATTACATCCCTGAGATACAGTTACGACCATTTGTCCAGCTCAGAAATCAAGCAATGCTTCTTGTTCTGTTGCTTATATCCTGAAGATTACAATATATATTTGCCCGACTTGAGATGCTATGGCATTGGGGAAGGGTTTCTAAAGGTGAATGGGACACTAGAGGATGCATATAACAAATTACTTTCTTTTGTTGTAAAATTAAAGAAATGTTGTCTGTTGTTGGATGGCGACAAGGATATGTGTGTGAAGTTGCATGATGTAGTCCGGGACGTTGCCTTACTTATTGCATCAGACGATGAGAATGGTTTTCTGGCATGTGTAGATGGAGGGTTAAGGAATTTGCCAGATGGGGAAAAGTTGAAGGAATGTAAGCGCATTTCGCTTATGAGAAATAAAAATCTTGTGCTCTCTTTACCATTGGAATGTCCACGACTACGAAGTTTAATAATCAGAGACAACGACAATATCAACTCAGAGGGAGATAGTTTCTTCGAAGGTACTAAAGCACTCGTTGTCCTGGACCTGAGGGGCTCGCCCTTATGGAAGCCAGAGTTGTCTGTTCCAGAATCACTCTCATACCTCACAAGTATTCGGACTCTCAATCTACATGACTGTGATTTGTTAAATAAAGTGTCTCTACTTGGGGGAATGAAGAATCTGGAATTACTTAGCATGAGGAGGTCAAGAATCGAGAAGTTGCCAGAAGAAATAGGCAACTTGACTAATCTAAGAAGCTTAGATTTGAGAGATGCAAAATTGTTTACTGTGGCACGAAACAGTATATCAAGGCTATCAAATCTAGAGGAATTAATGGTGAATACCTTTATTGGTTGGAACACATACAGTAAGAATGGTGAACCAAATGCTAGTTTCGCTGAAGTGGCATCTTTAACTCATCTCTCACTTCTTCAAATTGTTGTGAGAAGTAATGTGTCCCATAACAGGCCATGCTCGTGGGATAATGTGAAACGATTTATTGTTTCCATAACAAATAAATCCAAAACTTCCTACGCCCCAGTGGTAGAGGGGGATATCTGGAATAGTTGTGAGCTGCAGCTTGATGAAGTAAACCCGATTGAGCATTGGGTTAGTAAGTTGTTATCTAACTCAAAGGTGAAGCGAATGAAGTTAAATGATTGCAATGGTTTCAAAAGTGTTGCAGATCTGGATACAGTGGGCAGTCTCAAACAGTTGGAAGATCTACAAGTTAGTGGGTGTGATGAAATTGAATATCTTGTAAGCATTGAAGAAGCAAAGAAAGCTCCTCAAGATTTGTTTGTGAGATTGAAGGAATTATGGATGTATGATATGGAAAGGATGGAGAAAATCATCCATAGCCAAGCACCATCATGTAGATTCTTGGAACAATTAAGCTTTCTACAATTGGTCAAGTGTCGCAGACTAAAGAACATCTTCTCCTCCAATCTTCTATCACCAGCAAAAAGACTGGGAAACCTCCAGGTAGTCATAATAAGTGAGTGTCACGCACTGCAGGAAGTGTTCAACACTGAGGAAGGGGGGTTTGTACAACCTGAAGTTACAGATATTGGTGGGACTCCAGCTATGCTTTTTGGGTTAAGGTATATGGAATTGGATGAGCTACCTGAACTGATAAGTATTTGGAAGGGGGTCATACCGGTTGGGAGCCTTGAAAATCTTAAAGAACTAAAGGTGAGAAATTGCAGTGGCTTGGAATATCTCTTGTCAACCATTATGGCAGAGAGGCTTCAAAACTTAGAGAACCTTAGTCTCGAAGAATGTGATGTAATGGAGAAGCTGATACTTTCGAAAAGGGAGGAAGAAATAGCTACAACAAGTGATTCCTCCACAAGACACATTATTTTCTGTAACACTGAAAAATCACCCTCCCTTCCAACCTTTCCAAATCTCCGACATTTGACTATATATAAATGTAAACTACTGGAGAACGTTTTCTCATTTGGTGTCGCACGAGATCTGCAACAGCTGAAAGATATCATGATCGAGCGTTGCGACAATTTAAAGGAAATAATTGCAAGAGAAGAAGAAAATGTAAATGAAGTTGCAGACCATCGCATTTTGCTTCCTCAGCTACAAACTCTCCGACTTAAAGGCTTACGCAGTCTAACAAGCTTGTACCAGGGAGACTTACCTATCAGTTGTCCTTTGAGTTATATTGAAGTTATTGGATGTCCAAATTTGAAAAAACTTCCTCTTGTAGCCCAAGCTGTTTCACATCTTAAAAGGATCGAGGGAGAAACTAAATGGTTTGAAGGACTAGAATGGGAAGATGAAAGCCTCAAGTCTTGCTTCCAACCTTTCTTTGTTGCCACTGAAGCAGGTGAACCAGGTAAGCAAAAAATTATTTTACATTACTTACCATTTTTAAGTTAAGTCAACAAAGAAGGAGCTCAATCCCCATTTTCTTTTTTCAGTTTCTTCATCATATTCGCGTTTCTAATGGCGAATATTTTACCTGAATCTTGCAGACCGTAGAAAATAATGAAAGGTAATTCCTTCTTCAAGTCTCTTATAGGATCACAACTGCTTACATTGATTTTGATTAATTTTAGTGTATTCTTATATATCACATTTTCAGAATGATTTTGTAGTAGAAACCATAAACTTTACCATGTAAGTTTTAGGATTTGTATTAAGATAAAGTAACATTTTAACTGCTTTTGAGACTGGTGCGGGATTGCACATAATATTCCTGGACATCCATGCTACATCATGGAGTCTATATGGATGCATGTCCAGGAATGCTATGTTGTTTGAACATGTCCCTTTGTCGATTGAAAATTGTTTATATGATGCAACGGATATATGGAAGGAGAGGAATAGGGTGTGTAATAATCTGAACAGTGGAGATAGGATTGATTATGCTATTTCTAATGTTGTTGGTAGATATGAAGAGTGGATAGCTCCACCTCTGGGGTGGGTCAAGTTAAATTTTGATGCAGCTTATCATAATTTATGTGTACTATCTGTTGTGATAGCAGGGTACACAAAGAAGGACATAGTCGGTTCAGCAGGAGAAGCAGAGCTCTTGGGTAGAAATGGAAGTGACTAAAGCACTACAAGCTGGATGGTCAATTGTCATTGTAGAAGGTTATGCTGTGGAAGTTATTAAAGCTCTGAAGAATGGAGATCTCAACCAGGATTGGACGTGGAGCCCTATTCTGTCTAATATCTCTGACAAGCTTCCTTTATTTTCTTCTTGTGTTTTTATAAGTACTCCAAGGCCCCTATGTAATAGATTGGCTCATGCAGTAGCAAAATGGAACTATGCAGTTAACTAGTTTTGATTGTAATCTTTTACGCTTGGACTAACTGGTATCATAGACCTATTACCTGCTCTCTTCGTCTTTCACGATGTCTGCCATCGATCCTATGGAATCTACTTCCAATGACACTCCTATAGAAGCAAAAGAATCCATGCCATGCAGCGATTCCACACCAGTACGTACACCACATGCTCAATAGTGGCTGCCCACAAATAAACAGCTTTGTTACTCTACTCAAAATTTGTAGCTCAAAACCGTGCCAGACATTTTTACCAGCGACAACTTGAAATTACAGCTTCTTAAGATCACTTTCGTGGACTGAAATTTAATAACAAACATTGATTTGCAAAAGTTTAGGCTGTATCATTTGAGGAGAAACATACCAAAGCCATGCACAGTACCGCACCCCCCATATGAACAAGGTTGCCACATGATTCTGCAACATTGTTCCCCATCAAATTAATTATCAAGTGAGCAGCGGGAACGTTATGGGCCGAGGGGGGTATTTGGACAGTCAATTGGTTGGTTTATGTCTGTCCTCATTCCTCATCTCTTCTCTCCTCTTCGTCTCTCTCCCTATTAACGCCCTCTCAATCTCTCCCTCTCCCCTCTCTACTCCTCCCTCCTCTCCACTCAGGGGGGGGGGAATTTGGCCTAACGACTCTAACCCGGCCCTGACCGACCTAACCCTAAGCCCTATAAAACCCTCACAACTAAAGCCCTCACAAAGTTTAGGGCAAGGTCGGCCCGGTCCTAATGCCTTCTAGGTAGGGCTAAGGTTCTGAAACATAGGCCCGATCCTAACCAAGTCCTAGTTATAGTTTTACACTTTCACTATAAATACACATACCATAATTGTCCAATTCTTTGTTAAATATTTTAAATTAAAATAGCATTGTCCTTTGTAATTTATCACTTACACCCAAAAATACTACTTCCAATAACTTGTCGTATATAACAAAAACTTGTCAACCTAGCAACTATGAAGAACAATGAATCTATCGAAAAAAAAAAATGAAGAACAATGAGCACTAGCCTAAACTGATGTAATAAAAAGAAAAAACGGTAAATATATAAGTCCGGCCCTAAAGCCTTTAAAGAGGGCTTAGGATAGGGTCAGGGTTTGAGATTTAGACTTATGACCCGGCCCGACCCGGCCTTAATATCTGAAGGGTTTTAAATGTTTAGAGCTAGACTAGCCCAATCCGGCCCATTGCCCACCCCTACCCCACTGCTACGGTAGTATACTATTTAATTATTTAATTGTAAATGTGACTGCAAATAGCACAAGTCCAGCCCAAGTGAAAGATTTGTTAAGCCCAAGCCCAAGCCCAAGCCCAAGCCCAATAACCGCTCTTCTCTTACAACAAAAACCTTTCATTCTTAAACCCTAATAACTGTGTCTTTTCTTTTCTCTCCCCTCTTTTCTCTCCTTAAACCCTAAAAAAAACCCTAAAATTTCAATCTCAAACCTCAAAATCGACAACGAAAATGAAGACAAACACAAAAAAGAACAAAACTTTACACAAAAAACCAACAAAAAAAGTAGCAACATTAGACCAAGACTCATTCTTTCAAACAAATACTAAAAAAAGAAGAAGAACAAAACTAGATGAAGAAATCCAAAGTGAAGAAGACAGTGATAAAAATGAAGAAAATGAGACTGCTCCTTTTCTAAATTTGGTAGAAAAGGTGGGAGAAGAAGAAGATGGAGATGATTCTGAAGAAGAGACTGTGGATGAGAAGAGATATAGATTGGGTATGGAACAGTTGGAAAAGTTTAGGAAGAAAGTAGAAGAAGAAGAAGAGGATGTGGAAGAAAGTGATGATGAATATGATGGGAAAGTGGGGAGGAGGAATTTGATGGTTGCTGATTTGTTGCAGAAAGAACAGCTTGTAGATAGTGGCCGTGTTAGGAGATTGATTGCGTCGAGGTAATTGTTTTTTTATAAAATGTGGTTTATTTTGTAGTTTATGTATAATGTAGGTTGGTCTAGTTTATGAATAATGTAGGTTGGTCTAGTTTGTGAATAATGTAGTAGTTTGATTGCGTCGAGGTAAAGTTTGTAACTTGCTTGGGTAATTTTTTGTTAGGTGGATTTGAAGTGAGAGACATGTCTGAATTATAGTAGGTGGTTTAGAGGATTAAGGTCGTGTTAAGGGACAGAGGAAAGAAGCTTGTTATCTGTTAGTTTTTAGTTTATACTGATGTATGCCATATCCATTACTTGATGCAATATAAATATATCGAAAGATGAAGCAATGGAGTTGGATTAGTATTGAACTTTATGGAGAAATAAGCATTTGAATTTTCTGCTCACTCGAGCACAAGATGCAAAGCTATAGTGATTGTCTACTCAATTTGAGTGACTTTTTTTTAGGCTGGGGAATTTTGGACAGTAGATAACCTAAATATATTAATGATTGATCTGTGCTTCTCAAGTATAAGTACATAATTTTCACACCTTAGGTATTTAGGTCAGTTCTTAACTCATTTGGATTGTCCCAACATTCAACAGAAAAGATTTGCATTTGGTAGAATGGAGTAATCCGAAACATTGAGGAGGAAAATGTTACGGTCTTAAAGATCTCAGCCTTAGGAAATTGGATGCTTTGGGTTAATGTTACCCACATAGCACGTGGATCATGCTCTTTAGAGCTCAGGCCTTGCAGTTCATGATGTAAATAAATAGAATCTCCTGTAATTTACCCTACTACAAACTTGGATATTTTTAGCTGATGTAAGTCCGATTGTGAAACCAAAGAATGGGTGTGAAGTTTTTTGTACATAGAGTATTTTCACAATGCCGGAACAGATCTTTCTGTGCCTAAAGTATGCTTATTGGCAGAGCCTTCTCCATATTTGACGTGGATGAAAATGACATGGTATTCTCGTTAACCAGCTTGATTACTTAATTGGTGAGCCACATGCTTAACGATGTAGGTGAAGACCCAAATGTGCTTCTCGATACCATCCATGTCATATATAGGGAAGGTACTGTCTGGAACTTTTCTTCTACATGCGATACTCTTATCACTTTCTATCTTTAGATGCTAATATAGTTCGACTCAAATATCTAGGGTTCAGAAACCAGAAATCGGTGATGGATTTCGCTTATTAGTGAGGCATCGTCAGTCTGTTACTGCGGTAGCTTTAGCTGAGGATGACATGAAGGGATTTTCAGCTTCCAAGGATGGAACAATTATTCAGTGGAATGTAGAGAAAGGAAAAAGTGAAAAATATATATGGCCAACTAAAGAAGTATTGAGCTCTCACGGTGCGAAGAATCCACAAAATCCTTCTACTAAGTGGAGTAAGCACATTCTAGCTTTAGCTGCTAGTTCGGATGGACGATATTTGGCAACTGGAGGCCTAGATCGTCATGTTCATTTATGGGATACACGCACACGGCAACATATTCAGGTGGGTTTCTGACTTTCTTCGTGATGTCATTTAGTTGTTATTGCATATCTTCATTATGTGTAAACACAGAATATTGGTTAACATTATTTTAGTAGGTGCTATCTGTTGACCAATATAATCATAATCCCCATAAGTAAAACTAAATGAATACAACAGAAATACTTATATTACACTATTTGCTCTTGTCATATGTTCACAACACATTGTTGCAACTTAACAGGCGTTTCCAGGTCACAGAGGTCCTGTGTCATGTTTGACATTTAGGCAGGAACTTCAGAACTAATTTCGGTTCCTTTGACCTAACAATTAAGTTATGGAATGCCGAGGACAGAGCTTACATGGACACATTATTTGGTCATCAAGGTGAGGTATTGACGATTGATTGTCTAAGGAAAGAACGTTTACTGACTGTTGGGACGGGATCGAACAATGCGCTTTGTGGAAGGTGGGTTCTTTAACCATTGTATCTTTTGTGGGTTTTCTTTTTCCTGCTTTTTGCACAATAGAATTTTCTCTTTTCAAAGTGTAGGTGCGGAGGAATCACAGTTAGTTTTTTCCGTGCTCCAGCAACATCATTGGAATGCTGCAGTTTTATTAGCAATGATGAATTTTTATCTGGATCAGATGATGGAAGTCTTGAGCTTTGGAACACATTAAGGAAGAAACCTGCTTATATTATTAAAAATGCTCATGCTGCATTTGCACTTGATGACAACTGTGAGGCGAAAGATGATGCACCGTCTAACGGAGATTATACAGGTAAGAAAATATATTGGCATTTACTCATTTTCTTAATTAGAGTTGTTGCAAGTATTGTAGTCATCCAATTGCGTTTGGGATGTACCTTTGAGTTGCCAACCCTCCCCTTAATACTAATGATATCTCCTTGCTTTCCCTTTTGTTTCCAGCAGAAAATGGTAGCAAAAAAGCTATAAGTTACTGTACATCTGCACTTTCATGGGTTGGTGCGGTTACTGTATGTAGAAGCAGTGATCTTGCTGCATCTGGAGCTGGCAATGGTGTGGTTCGTTTATGGACAGTTGATAGTGACAACAAAAGAGTTCAACCTTTATATGATCTTCCATTGGTAAGCTACCAAGCTTTAAGAATAAAATAACAGTGGGAGCTTACTCCCTTTAACAGAAGCCTCTCAATTTATGTGGCTATTGTTTATACTTTTGTGAGGGTATTATTTATAATAACATCATATTATTTGCAGAGATAAACTTCTCTTGGGGTTCTGTTGTTGTTGGCACCCTCCTCCTCCTCCTCCTCCCCTACCCACACACACAAAAATAAATAAATAAATAAAGAAAAGCGGTCTAGTCTTGTAAATTGGACCTGCACGTGATGTTCCACCTTAACTACTGTGGTTTTATCTATATTTGTTTTACTTTTGATTTCTGGCCTGGATGCCTGTTGGTCATATCGGTAAGCTTAGCCAAACTTGCCTCCTCAAATTGAAGTCTTTGGATTTTTTCCTTGGTTATATTGCAAAGACAACGATCACTTAGACAACTCTGCTCTCATTTGATCTCTCTCCCTCCCTCCCCCAAAAAAAATCCCAACATGAGTTGTTACCCACCTTAATTGAGTGTTTTCGTTTTAATTTCTTACTTTCTTAATTCTAAAGGAACTGCATGTTAGTTGCTCATGATGACAATGGTACATTGGTACTTCTAGTATGACATACACCTATTGAGAACATTACAAAGGAATTAGCATTGATCTATTTCTTAATTTGCATGTTTTTATGCTGTGAATCCTGTGATTGATCTTGTGAATTTGGTACCTCTTAGTATGACATAAAGGTATTAATTGGTATACTGTTTAAACATGTTCAATTAGCAATTTGATTTTTTTTTAGGTTGATATAGGCTGGGTTTGTCAATTCCTAGCTTTTGCAAAATCTGGGAGGTTCCTTGTGGCTGGAGTTGGCCAGGTAGGTTTCCCTGTTTATTTTCTTTAATTGCTTCAACAATTTGAATAACTTGTAGACTTTGTCATATTATGAGCAACATTATTGTGGCTTTGGTAGTGCATGTATCTTGATCTGATGCTTTCATGTTCTTTTCTGTGTCTTGACTTTTGCACAAAAACAAAGTTGCTCTCTTAGACCTTTTTTTTTCAAATTTGTCTCTCTTCTGGATGTTCCATAACATCTAGTCTTTATATTGTTAGAGTATTCCATTCAAGTCATTACAATTTTATTTTACTCAATTACGCCATCCAAATGGAGTCTGACGCACTGCGTTAAATCCTTCTAAAGTTCAAATCAATTATCATGAATTGCCAAATCCTGATTATGCAAATTTCACTACCAATAGCTCTCTGATGTTTTGTAATCTTTGCAACAGGAACCACGGCTGGGACGGTGGGGTCGTATTCCGGCTTCAAAGAACGGAGTTCTACTGCAGTCCCTTAGTATACTTGAAGAGGAGAAGTCTCATTAATTTTGATAATGTGAAATTTATTGTACTTGTATGAGTTTGAGAAGTAAAAGCAGAGAAATTTCTCAAATTTTGTGAGACCAATAATATTTTGAGAAGTAAAAGCAGAGAAATTTATTGTACTATTTTTCTCTTCAGAGAAATTCACTGAATGTTATATAGTCATTTTTTCCCACCACAAAGGTCTGTTTATGTGTCTTGCGTCTTCCAAGTTCCAACAGTTGCTCATTGGCTTAAGAGTTACTAAGATTTGGCCTTAACAGTTCATTTAAATTGACACTGGATTCCCAAGCAAATAGTTCCAACTTCTCTCTCCATAGCATTAGCGAGAAACTGCAGATTCTTTTATCTGCCAATACTAGTTTTAACTTTTAACAGAAAGTTGGATTTCAGGTGCTTAGAACTGGAAGGTTAATCGTTTGTTGGTAAATCGCTAGCGATTAGCCAACACGTACCCTGCAATCTAGGTACTCTAAGAACAGTTCACTCGGCTCCTAAGAATTGATAACCAACAAGTCAACAACTTCATTTATTTCTCAATAAAACTGGATCCATTGCAACTTCATGCCTAGAATTAGAGATAAGTGAGTTTTGCATACAACTTCAAATCTTAGAACATCCTTTGCAGGAACTCTTAGTAATATCTCTAAGATTATAGCTTCGGGGAAACAAAGTCATTGTGATGATTAAGTTCTGCAGAAGTTGAAATTAGATAATTGCCTTTTCAAAAACTTAAATCACCTCTCTTTGTTATGTGTATACATATTTATACTGTATAGTTCTAGACACATCGTTTGATTTGTTAGTTGTTTTATTACGTCAACCAATAAAGCATGTCTACCAATAAAAAAATTATTATGTCAAAATTGTTGTGTATTCCACCAACGGAGCCAGGTGCGAGATACAAAGCACACCCCATCCCACCCAAAAAACATATGCAATTTTATTTTATTTTATTTTTTTTCGCCAAAAGTCTTACCAATAAAGATCAACAAAATTATATACATTTATTTCAATTCACAAAAACATTTACTAATTTAATATGGACCGATAAAGTTAAGATTTCAAGACTTAAGCCATTAATATGTCTATACACAAAAGGGGGAGCCAGTGAAATTGGGTGAGGTGAGCCACAACTAGTCATTTATATAAAAAACTAAAATAAGATCACCTAACAATTTTTGTTTTCCCTTGTATTTTTTTAAAAGTTCCAATCCCATCACAAAAAGATATGTAAATTTTGGAATTACAAAAAGACTAGATTGCTTAATAGATCGATTTAGGAGAAAAAAAATTACACGGATATTTAGCTTTTAGAAAATTAGGAACTTTAAGAAGAAAACAAATATATTTTACAAATATATATGCTTATGGAAACCACTTTAAAATTCCACAAATGAAAAAAAACAATGAATTCTTTTAGAATCAAAAGAAAATAGTCCAAAAGGCATTGGGAAAAAATAAACACATAGGACAATAAAAATATTATACAATGTTTAGACATTTTTTTTGGGCCTATATTAATAACAAAAAAATGGTGTTACAGGACTTATGATTTTAGATTGGGAACATAATTCTCATGTTTACGCTTTCTCAAAATCTATAGTGGGTAAGCAAAATTTGGATTTTCAAATAGCTTGTTCTCAACATGGTTTATGATCCCACCATTGTTTTAAAACTATACATGTTTAGACACCAAGACATTTTTGTGGTCACTTTAGATTTATTTTAATTGTTTTCGCTTTCATTTAATCTTTAAATTCCAAAATGCTTTAAGTAGATCTAAAAAGTAAATTTACTACAATTTTTGCAACAAATTAAAATTGTAATGGACTCAAGTAATCATGGATTGAATTCATTTAAAGACGCATACAATAAAATTCATTAATTATAACTAAAAAAAATTTATTATAAAAAACTAAAAAAATAAAGAGTTTGGGGAATTAAGGTTTAGGAAAACATACCAATAAAATACATAGTTAGGGGAAATTATTTTTGGGAGTGAGATTTGAAAATGTTATTAAGCGTTTTTTTTCTTTTTCATCTTTTTGTTTTTCTAAAAAAAGGAAAAACAGTCTACAATAATTCAATTTTGTCAAAAAATACATAAAATTATAAAATGGGGAGATTTTATGTTAACATTGAAAAGGGAGTTTTTTATTTTTGGTTGTTTTTTTGATGGTTTAAGAACAAAAAATATAGTAGTCATTTTTGAAGAATTGAGGTGAGTTGCAGGGCCCTTTATGAATTTGTGTTAAACCCTATATATATCTACATAATCTAAATTCATAGTCCTACAATAATTCAACAAATTGTTAACTTCCTATAATGCTACAAGGATATATACTATGTGTAGATCTAATGTTATATAATACGTTATATGATTTTTTTATAAAAAATTAACATTGAAAAAAATTATCTTGTTTTGTTTTGTTTTTTTTTTTAAATGAAAATTTTATCGATCAAAGGGTCATAACAAGTCCTATGACCGCAAGTAAGTTTTATGAATTTTGTTTTTTTGTCACCTCATTTTATCTTTTAAATACAACCATCACTACGCCTCCACAGAATGATCAAACCTAGGACCACAACAACCAAAAACCATACTATAGACTATGGGTGTAGCACCTATGAATATGAAAATACAATGTTTTAGCATATTTTGTTGCCTTAATGGACCACCCCACTTTTCCCAAAACCCCCATTTTAGGTAAGCCTTTTCTGCAATTTTGATCAACACTCATATTCTCAAGAAAAAAAACAACTCACAATTAAACACTTTTATTCTAAGTTATTTTAATAAAACTCACCATCACTATGTATTTCTACACTCTTCCACCACCACCAACACCAATACACTATGAACCTTTTCCACCAAATCTCACCACCATATACATTACATGAACCTTCACCAACTACAACAATTCAATAAATGTTGAACTTCCTATAATGCTATACCACCACCATATATAACCTTACTATTATGGGTAGGATAAAACTATAAAGTTTAACATTAAAGAAAAAAATTATTACGGTTTTGTTTTTTGATTTTTTTTTTGTTTTTAAATTTTATTGATAATGATAACTACTTAAACACTTTTTACAAATAATTATGACAATATCTACATAATCAAAGTTCATCACAAATCTAGTCCAATTCAATTTTTTTTTTTTTTGCTATAAGTCTATATAACCTTGTTTAAGATAAAACTATAAAGTTTGAAATGAAAGCAAAAAATTACCCCGGGGTTTTTTTTGTTTTTTGTTTTTTATGGGTGATTAAAAGTTTTATAAATTTAAGTTGAGCTTAGCAAGGCATTTGGCTATTTATTTTAGTCTCATCAACTTATCAAATATTTAAAGACACATTTGTCCATCTTTAATGGTTTAGAACTTAAAATAAATGATAAATTAATTTTTTATAATTTATTTTAGTCTCATCAACTATATCAAATATTTAGACACATTTGTCCAAAATGGTTTAGAACTTAAAATAAATTTTTTTTTTGTTAGATATATAAAATATTATGTAAGGGCAGTTCGGTCTTTGCAAATGTATGTGGTATATAAAACATGTAATAGTTGGAGTTTTCATAATATTGAAAACAATAGTTAACATGGTATTAGAGCGTATGTCTCGGTCCTGGTAGTTACGAAATTGAATTGGGTTTCCGGCTGTGGTACCCACTGCAACCGGGCTATAGAAGGTAATGGCATGGTAGTAGGTAGTTAGGTCTTTGCAATTGTATGTGGTATATAAAGCATGTAATAGTTAGGATTTTCATAATATTGAATACAATAGTTAACATTTTTATAGTTTGAAGATTCTTCTAGGCAATTAGTTATGTGGTACCTACTATTATGTAGATAAAACTATAAAGTTTAATATTGAAAGTAAAAAAAAATTATTTTGGTTTGTTTGTTTTTTTTTCAAGTGGAAATTTTATTGATAATGATAACGAGTTTTACAAATAATTAAGACAAAACGCAAAGAACAAAACCGCACAAGCAAGTCCTTTTTCGATTTTTTTTTTTTTTTTTTTTTTGTTGAGGTCTAACGCTTGTTTAATAATTGAAAGTGAAAGAAAGGAGGGAGAGCATACGAGTTTGTTATGGGTGATTAGAATTATACAAATTGACCGGTTGGGCTTTGGGTTTTTGGCTATTTGTTTTAGTTTCATCAACCCATCAAATATTTAAAGACACATTTGTCCCTCTTTAATGGTTTTGAACTTAAAATAAATGATAAATGATAATTTTGTTGATATATATATATATATATATAATATTCTTATTATTGTTGTGAAAATTTTGGGGGTGAGGTAGTGGAAGTTTGCTAAAAAAAATTAGGGGTGAGAGTTTTTATAATTTGAAGATTTTTCTAGACAATTAGTTATGTGGTAGTGGAGCTTTTCTAATTTCAAAAGGTGCCACCGCCCCACACGCAACCACTATATCCATCTATGTGTGTACCTAATGCACATAATTGGGTTATACTAAAAAATTCTGTTTTGTAACTTGTGAACGTGTTATGGAGTAAAATATAAGACCACTATCTTTATTCAACTGTTTACATATAGATTCACAAGTTTTATGCGTTCATATCAAAATTTTCCCTTATGCCAATACGTTTTATGTTTTCATTAGTATCAATTTCTTCATGGTCGATAAGTTCCTTCAGCAAATTGATCATTATTGTACTACATTGTAATCACCTGTTCTGCTTAATCAACAGGATCCAGGATTGTGTTCAAGTTAACAGGCCAGTACCCCAGTTCGAAACACTTGCAGAAAAGCAAAAATACTGGAATTGGAAAAACATTTTTAACGAAATATATAGAAAGAATCTTGTCCTGATTGAAAAAGGCGCGAAGGCATCTACAATTTTGTTTGGTAACACAAGCAGGAGGCAGTGCCCTCTTTATGACATTAGTATCCAACAGATCAACAGTTACAGTAAACAGGAGAACATCATCGTCCAATCTATTTGCAGTGGTCAGCGAGAATCGAACTGCTGAGAAAATGTGGGGAAAGAAAATTTTGAAGTGAGAACCTTCTCTTCCTTTACTCAAGGTTAGAGAGAGAAGAAAACTCATTTTGTACAGGATAACCATGGGTAACGAATAACATCAACCCTTGGGAATATCACACTTCTTCAGAGATGTACAAAAGATGCAGAGATACAATTTTACAGTAGTTGACAGACTGACCCTTTCTTGCTCCAGCGGCTACATCTTTCAGCATCAGAGAGCTCCCCAAACTCAAGTAACCAACCAATATCTTTCCCAACCTTTCACTTTCCTGCTACATTTTCAACAACTATATGTTCTACAGCCTTGTCAGTGTCATCACGTTCTACGGTTGTCATGTCTTCAACTGCAGTAGGTTTAGAACTTGAGTCCTCGTCACCTGGTTTTGATGGGTCAGAGACTGAGCTCTCATTGGGAGATTTTGGTGATCCTCCAGCATCAGGATCACCACTATCTACTACCGCACCAGCAGATACTGACGGTTTAGATGAATCAGCAACTGAACTATCAATCACATTCTCAGAATCCAAGGCTAACTCACCATTTGGTAGAGCTGGAGGTTGTTCTGCATCGGATGGATCACTCAAATCTGACGTTTCTCTCCATTGAACCCATTCTGGCGGTTTGTCTCCTTCAACAGGAGACGACGGTCTTGTGTCTTTATCAAGATCTTCAGGCACGCCATTTTCAGGACCTAAAATTCCAGGATCATTGGTTTTTGGGCTTGAGTCAGGTTCTGGTGAAGACGTTGTGTTATCATCTAGATCATCATCTTCACCAAGAACAACCTCATCATCACTGCTAGAGCTAACGATACCTGTTTCCTCAGCATCTGGTGATGGTGAGGGGGTGAGCCACTTGAATGCTTTTCTTCCGTCAAAAGCTTAACCAATTGGAGTTAAGTAAAAAAGAGAACCACTGAAAGGCCAAATACTGCAGAATTAGATAAAGCAAATTGCACCAGGTGTGGTATGCTTTCCATGCAAAACAGAAATAAATCTTATGCAGAATAATAAGACCACTGACCAAGAGAGTATAGGGACATCCTAAGCAAGCTGTCAAACTGATCAAATGATTCTAACGATCAGACAACCTCATTTTTCAAATGTTAAATACAGTAACTAGGAGAACCGAAAATTATCATTCTATACCAGGAGTTACATTTTTTATTTTTTTTCTCATATGAATATTAGAATGGCCAGGACCATCTGATCAGGCTTATATTATAGGGGAGGAGAAACTCCAGGCTTGAGTCATGAATGAATGACTCTTAACATCAATGTTAGCCACAGGAAAGACACTGCCTTCTTGTTGTATCTTGATGAAAAGATCTGTTGTTACAACTCAAACACCCAAGAGCAGGGGCAAAAAATAAAAATGAATGAATGAATGAATTAATTAATAAGTGGCGATCAAAATGCCCTACAACCTGTCCTGCTCATCTCCCCAAACGGAGGGAAGATATGACAACTTCTGCAGATTCATCGTCAAGTACACATCCTGCATAAAAAATCCTCTATAAGAAAACACTTATCCAATCGCCACAGAGACACAAGAAAACAATTTTCTTTATTCTAGGAAATTTTATGATTTCCCAGGACTGATATGATCAGAATAATACTATCATACAATACACGAATTACTATCTGCTGACATTAACAGAGTAGCATATTAAGTCAGCATAGGGAAATGAATAGCTACGCAACATCCTCAACTTCAACTCTCTGATGAAAAGGTAAGATAACTAACATTTTGCATGGGCAAAACCCTCGACAAAACAAATTTATCTTCACAATCATATCAGTCCTTGACTCATCTACACATGTGATTTAATTGGCCATAAGTTTACAGAATATACTAACCCTTATATACAGCTCAAGTTGACACAAATAATCTACTCCAGAGCCACTCTTTACGTTAAATCCAGATTTTAAGTTTTTACGGCTAATTTGGAGTTAAATGTTCAGTATCCCTTATATGACCCACTTATAGGGGACAGCTTTCCTGTTTTTCCTAGTTCAAGAATTTATCTTTTCTATTCATGAAATTGAGTAACCATTAATGTATGTATGTATATGTGTGTGTAAGGTTAAACAACGACTAGATCACACAAATTCGTGTGCCCAACGCGGGTGGATAAGATATCCCCACCATGAAGATCATCACCACCAATAATCAGCTCGTTCGGGTATTTCTAACTTTATCCAAAGAAGGTAGCAAAGCTGAATATTCTGGACTGCTAGTCGTCAGCTAAATGATAAATCCAAAAGCTAAAAACAACTTTTGACAAGGTTAGAAACTCCAGTAAGAGCGCTGATATGTTATGAAGATGCTCTTAATGGTGGGAAGAGTCCCACACCTCTTCTTCATTTATGACCGTGTAATAATAACCATACCCTACACACATACACACAGAGATGCAACAAAACTAATTGCCATAGCTTGTGAAATCACTTTTTCATGGTGCCCGCAACAGAAACACATAAAAGACAACTTGCTCTTGAAAATACCTCGGTCATCCCGCTCAAGTGAACCATGGCCCTGAAAGCATCAACAGTATATAAAAAATATGTTAAACTAACATCAATATGAGGATTGAGAAACAAAATTACGGTTATGATGGTTGGTATATCCCTCAACAATTTGAGTCTGAAGAATCCTGAAATTTTATATTGATTTTCATGTGGTAACTATTTCTATATAAGAAGCAACAGGTTCAATCTCCTTGACAAAAGCATACCTCTTCGGCGTCGTCGTTATTGTAAATCCCATATCGAAAGGCTTGGCTCAAATTATTTGCTAGGGCTGCTACATCATAATCTCTATCTCGAAAATCATCATCGCCGCTTATCCCTATTTCGATCCTGTAATGCGGTTGGCCTCCTGTAAAATAGACAATGATGCACAATTAGTTGTACAGGAGCAATTGATTGAGTTCTTTTTGATCTAGTATGTCCGATATTTGTATTTTTGGGGAAAACGATTAAGGTAAAGCAACCCTAAAAATCTGAAATAGAGAGGAAGAAAATGTGAAATGGAAAATAAAATGCATATTATGTACTGAGTATTACTCAGGCATATGCACGTGATGCTTGTATTGAAGAAATATACAAAGATGTTTAAATGTTTCCTGAATCTAAAAGGTTTGTGAATTATGAACTTGAGTGTTACCGAGCACATCTTTGCTATTACTAGATATGCCAGGGAATAAAAGTTCAAAGTAATGGGAAAATAATAATAATAAATAAATGGCACCAATATAGTTCCTCCTGGAGTAAAATATGTTCCTAAGATCAAATGTTTGTTTTGCGGGGTTTTACCCCATACTTGTTCTTTTGTTTTAGATACCACATATATAATGACTTAATTGTCTCAAAGCACCAAGAAGACTTCTAGAAATGCAACATTGACACATGCCATCATGCAATAGAAGTGCAACATTGGTACATGCCATCGTGCAATTCTAAAACAGTTGAGAACCCACATACCCACAGGCCCACTGATAAACATTCTCCAGAGAGTTGCGTTTAAGTAGGACATCTGTATGCCAATCTGCCCATTCAGTATTTTCCTGTGAAAAAGAAAAACGAAGCGGTTCTACTCTCACTAAAAGAAATCAATTTATGAAACTTAAGAAATTTGAAAATAATTAATAAAGAAGCGAAAAGTAATTGGTAATTATTAATTAACAATGCTTCCACTTACAAAATAATATTTTTATATGTCTCACAAAACAAACAACGATATAAATAAACAGAAAGGAAAAAAAAATTATAGAAGCTGTACGTTTCAACTTTACTTTCTTTCGTATATGGAACCAACTACTCTTGCAAATGGATATCATAAATCATGTATAAAGAAAACATTTCTATATACTTGCCAGTTGGGAGACCATAGCAATCAAAGGCATAACAAAAGAAATGCATGCCCCATGTGGAGTATTAGATAAATTATGTAGATAACTGCTAACATTTCATCCCTATGTTTACAATAAAGGTTCATGAAGCAATCACGGTATTGAACATAGCAGAATCTGGCCTCATCAAAGCAAGGCCTGCCCACTAAAATTACGTTACTCTACAAAGCACTTCATTTTAGATAATTTGCTATCCAGGATCTATGCACATATGAACCGACAAATGATGCACAATCTGATGAAAAGAAACCTGTAGATAAGCCTGAACTTCGGTGTTGTTATTTCCCAAATTGAGTAGCTTGTTGGATATCCGTGTTATGTGCCCAATATTTCCTATCCTGGGTGGTGACCTTCCCTCGGTGGGAATTGTTGGCTGCAAAATAAAAGATCGAATAAGCTTACTCATTCACCTCAGCTCAATAATCTGCAACTCGCGGTAATCACATAAAACACGCACAGACAAAGACCAAGATATAGAAACCATGCAGTGAAAACGAAAAATGATAACAATTGCAATGTCCGCAAAACTGGATGCAGAAATGGCTACCTTGCCGAAGTCAGTTGCTAATAAGAATTGGCTTTCTGCTGCCATTATTTTATCAACAAGATTACATTCATAGAGAACATGTTCAACAAGTACAGTCTTCTTGCTCTCCAAACACAATACTACAATATTCTCAACATGGTGGTGTAGAAAGTTATTGAACGGGTACCTAAAGTCATAATGACAAGAAGAGAGTTAGTTTCCTAGAAACCAGTCATTTCATGAACAAAATTTCTAGGTTGTGAAACTTACTCAAAGAACAAATCTAGAATACGTTGGATTGCTCCGAGTCGAATCAGCTCCTTCTCAGCGCGCCGCTACCGATTGAAAGTAAGATGGAGATGAATTCCACTATCTGAAAGTTTTTGTTTAAATTAGCACCAGCTATATTGGTAGCACAAAATCCCTCAATACGTACTTAATCATAAGAAAAAATAAACAATGTATCCTTCATTATTTCACATACAGGAGGACGGACTAAGTCAGCCAGCAGTTCACCCTAATTATCTACTTCTCAAGTCATTCAACTGAAAGATTTGAACTAGGTGTGATAAAAATACTGCAATGAATGCTCCAAAAATAGGGTGAAATATTAAAATAAATCCATTTTTGTAGAACATTTGATCAAGTCAGACTGGCTTAAATTATCTCATTCTCAAGAGAAATAAAGTTAAGTCCCCCCCCTGCATCCGCCATCCCATCATTATCAAGAGAGGGTATTTGAATCTGAGTTTTAGGGGTAGTACAACCATTAATTGAACCATTTACTTGACAAGTACCATAACTTTCTTCAATCGCCATTTATCACCACTTTAAGCACTCTAAATGTCACCCAAATATAGGATTAATACAATTGAAGAATACCTTCAGACGATGCTTTCCAAGAGGTGGGTGCAACTTCCCATATGTGGTTTCCAAAATATTCACAGCAGATGATATATCCAACAGCTTGAGCAAGTCACCTGCAACAGAACAAATGGTACCAATTATATAAGAGATTTTTATGAAGGAATTATCATCCTAGAATCGCCCTTATCGTCAGTATAATCAAGGGTGGTGTCATATTCTCAAGGTTCTAGCTCACTGGATCAGAATAATATAGGCAAACCTTGCAAAGCTCTAACCACACTTGATCTAATATATGCAGGACAAGACTGTTGCTCAAATTCCGAATTATCTTTAGCAACTTGACAACTAATAAATTAAACAGATTGCAGTTGATACACACATGCAAGGCCCAGACCTTCAACCATACCAGAAACTAGTGATATAGGCATCAACTCTCTCAACTTAATTAAAAACTTCTGCAGTCATCTCTTCATCTTGAGTTTTTTCTTCTTACCCGACTTATTTCCATGCTCCAACAATAATTTGTACAGGCTTGTCTATCAAGTTTATCAACATTACTAGCAATTTATTGGAGCTCAAATATAGGATTTGACTGTTGAGGCAACATCACCATGAGACAAGGAAGTAAAACTATGTAGTCAACACGCACTAACCACGATTTTCCCTTGATCCATGTAATTCATTTTAGGTAACGAAGTTTAGTTTCCTTTGTTAGACTTGGATTCTTGGTTCCCAAGGAAACTGTAGTTATAAAAGAGCAATTTTGGCATCATTGTAACTTAATAGTAACATATGACTTTTGGTTTTATCATTATGTGTGTGTTTCTCTTTGTGATAAAATCATGATTTAATTATGTTCAATTAAGGTTAATACTTGACACTTGAACCTCTAACATCAAGCTCCATTGGTGTTTAATCTTGTTTTGCTTGATTGCAAGATTGACATCAATGGTACTTGGGAAGTTCATAAGAATATGAGCAAGGGAGCTTCATGTAACTATAAACAGATAAGAAGACCATACCAAGGCTCTCCAACATGCCCTCCACCATTTCCGGATTTGCAGTAATTGTTGGTCCTTGAGTTAGCTGGCCTCTATACATATGATACGGACTTGATGATGACCTCTTAGGGTCTAACAAAGATATGCATACAGACAATGAATGAACTAAAACAGAAGTGGGCCTTGAATCTTCCCAGCATGACTGAAATAATCTTCCAATAAAGCTGCAAGACAAAAGTAGATTTAATCAGACATGGATACAACATAGTTTAACAAAAGAGACATGAAACCAAGTAATGAGAAGAAAACATAATAGTACCTTGGACTGGAAATTTTGGCAGAAATTCCTGGAGGAGCATATCTAGTAATAGCACAAAGTGTTTCTGCTGCATTTGCATGCACTTCAGGACAATCCTGTTTTGCACCAATATTTAATTATAGAGTTCAAAGTAGAACCATGATAGTGATTAAATGGAGAAGAATTAAAGTCACACTGTGCTTATACATGAATGCATCTATATCACACTCAAATAGGCTGTCCAAAATGTCACACAATATTGTAACACTGTTTGATACATCGTTATCTGTGGAATCACGGTAGCAGATATCACTGTTCGCTCTATCCTAATGACTAAATGACCATGTGATTAAACAGAGAAGTATTAAAGTCACACTGTGCTTATACATGAATCACATCTATATCACCGTTAGCTTTATCCTAATGACTAAATGACCATGTTCGTAAAATTTCGTAAAATTCCGAATCCTAAAGGTCTAAAAATGTAGAGGCAATTTTGCAAAGATGCATCTCTTCTTTCAATCCCTAAATATACTGCAACCAAAACTATAAAGTTGGATAAATCCAGAAACAATATTTCGATAAAGAGTACCCAACCACGCACTGAAGTACCGGATCAAGATAAATATCAATAAAACCAAAGAACATTGTTTGATGCTTACCGATGAGCTGAATTTATCTACAATCATCTCAAGCACATCTGTATCTTCTAGCCACTGCATAGCGTCCATGTAGTTGGTGTATATATGTTCATCGGCACCGATTAGGCGTATTAAAACCTATTTTAACAGGGAGGAGGACATTAATCACTCCAAATTGTAGAATCTAACTACTAGATTGCAAAATCTACAGAATAAATACAGCAAACAATATGAAATAGAAGAGAGACGGGAGGGAGACGAGCTAGACGATCGCAGGATCTGCGCTCTGCGCAAATTTCTACATTCATTTTTTTTATGCGTCAAGCTAGATGATCAACTCAATATGCAAATTAACATCTAATAATTGTGTTGAAATATTGATTTGCACAACCTTTAACTTTTCATTCTTTTCGAGAAGAACAACCAAAAAATTCAAAAGGATGTGATTATCTTTTTTACATACCAATAAGTTGCAAAAAAAGATGAAGGATACATGGATGGATAGGAGCAGATATAACATGAAGCAGGAACAGTACCACAGCATTTTAAGATATTTTCAGATTAAAAAAGAAATAAGTATGCATAGCTCTAATTTTGAAATAGTGAAATAGCACAAATAAGCAATACGCTTAAAAGGGGTCAATTACCAACCTCCATGATGGATGTAATTCCAATAAGATCAACCATCTGACGAAAAAATTCCTGATGTGCCTATATAAGAGAAAAAAATGAAAATGAAGATTAACTATTGTAAACAAAAGTTTTACAACTATGGAAGAGAATTATCCATTTCATATAATGGAAGAAAAACTTACTACAATCGCAATTGAATCAATCAAACTTTTGATCACTACAGTTAAATCGGTGATTAGTCCCTGAGTACTACCAGCTCAAGAACCCATTAAGTTGCCTAGCCAATTAATTAAGCCCAAAAAATATCGGACCCACAAATCAGCGAGTAACCGGAACCATAAAAAGCAAGTAATCAGCTAAGTTGGTGATTCGAGTCCACACTGACTTCGACCATTTAACACATTTAATTAAACATTTTTTTAGGACAAGGCATTAAGAACCCCAAGCCGCACAACCTAAGATTTTTCTTGAGACTGTCTTTCAAAGAAGAGGAAGACACATACATAAGATAATTATGTCGTCCAGTAGCTCGATTTATCTAACTCTCAGCTAATCACCTTCTCCCATGACGGGTATTTGGATTAGAAAACACGCGTTTTAAGCTGTTAAGCTAACTATGAAGGATGTCATCATCACAATCAAAGTATTGGTTTTCCTTTGGTCAAAAATCTGGGAGGAGTGGAATCCCATTGGGAATTTTGTGTTGAGATGGGAGTCTTTATTGGGCGGTGGCAGTGAAAGCGATTGAGGTGTTTATCTCTGCAGTTTTATTGTATTCCTTCTCATTATTTTCATGTTCTCTTGTAATTCATCCTACAACCCCCATTTGATTTTATGCAATATGTCATTAACTATACAGGTAAATGAAAAAAGACAGATAAACAGCTTCTCCCAGAATATCTATATATGCTCATGAAATTTCTTGGAGGTTAACAGTTTCATCAAGTTATCGAGAATTCGAGACATAAAGGCATCCTTATGACTTCTTTTTCCTATTTATCTTTAATATCATTCTTTCTAAGTAAATACTACAGAAGATCACAATGAACACAGCTTCCAATTCAATAAACCACAATCCACATCTAAGAGCCATTTCCATGCTACTCATGGTTGAAAAAAATGAAACAGAACTGTCATCAATAAGTACACCGGGCCGTCAACTTACTTGAACAAAATTCATAAAAGGAACAGTTTTCCGCAACATCAGGGATATGACAACCTACCAAAACCAAAAAATACATGTACCATCAGTATCTCCCATTTCCATATGAAATCACAAACTTATGTAAACCTAAACTCTTCCATCATTTTCATAAAGACAGGTGATCATAATACAAAAATTTCCCAATGCAAAGAAAAGAATACATACCTTGCTGAAGTATCCCGCCAATAAGGTGCTATGTGAACGGTTAGGCTCTAAGAATGAGAACAACAAATGCATCAACTGCAAATTCAACAAAAAACACAGATTAATCATCAAAGCTTCGATAGTCAGAGACATACACAAATAAAACTAAATAAAGAGAATATAGAATCTAACCTCCTCATCCTCTACCAGTGTTTTCAGTATAATATCAACCTCACAAGTAAATATCTCGCAAGCAATAAATGGGAACCTACATAGAAATACTCTGACATATGTTAGTTCTTGAAGATTAAAATAATAGAGAATAAAGAAATGGGGAGTGTGAGTGTGAGGTGGGGAAACCATACTTGAAAGAAACGATTCTTTTCAGCATCCTCGGGAGCTTCTTCAACGATATATCGGAAGGAGTTGCTCTACCTGTGCCCTTTCTCAAGAGACTGTTAAAGAGAGGGTGGAGGCACATTAACAGAGGCATCACGAGAACAAACATTTCTTTATCAATAAAATAAATCATTGTATCCAAGAGAGGAGGTTCACAGGAATTTAAATAGGAAACTAAGTCATTTTTATTTTTAGTACTTATTAGTAAATTGCCACTTATTCTGACTTGAGAGTAATGGACCACTTTTTAGGTGTTTGATCAGCTATAAGTGGCAGACCCATTATTTTCCTTTTTCGCTACCCATAAGTACCAAAAGTCTAAGCTGGATAACCTGACTTACACACACTTATAAGTAGCAAGCACTTATAACTAGTTACCACTTATAAGTAGTACAAAACAACAAGCAAGAAGAGAAGACGTCCCAACAAGGTTGGCACCACTTATGTACTCATCCTTAGGCATCCCACCTCTTTATGAGGAGGAACCATAACAAACATTAGAAAGTACAAATAGTCTAGAAACACGTAATATATTGTAAACGTAACATAACCCAATAAACCATGACAATTCTTCATAAATATGAATGTACTTGAAATTTCGAATCTATTCCATCTACATGATTCAAAATTTTAAAAATAGGAACTGCACAAGATATATGTACACAAGATTCATGAATCAATTCTATTTAACCAAATATTCACAGTGATCACACTAGATCAGTGAAACAAATAATTGCAAGCAACACTGTAATCGAGAGGACCAGGAAAAACTAACAGTAAGAGAGTAGGAACAGACACACAAAAAGTATAACTATTGTTTAAATTCGCTCAACTTGGCCGAAGTGAACTTTAAATCATCTTATACACTTGCTGTGAAAGAGTTTATTCTTGTAATTATACCATACATAAACGGATCCAAATATCGATACTGAATGCAAAACCAATATGAGCTTATCATCCCAACTCCAAAGAAACACTGTAAATGATGTAAACATCAAACGAGATACGCAAAAAAAAAAGGCATGTAAATATTACAAATTGATTAGACGACCGTTGAGAGCTTTGCATTCCTGTATTATTTCATCCTCATCGAGAAGTTCCTCCAGTGTGTAGTTTTCCTTATCCAGAATCGTCTCGACCTGAATGGAAAGACAGACATTAGAAAAATGGTGGTGGGGGGAATCTCCTTCACCAATCCCAAGCATTTCAAATAAGATGCAACTGTTTGTGTTCCATTACACACTTTTCTTTAGTTGAAATAATATCTAAGTGCAAGTAATTATAATCCAAGTACCTAAAGCGGGTTAGGATTTCTATAGTACGACCATTGCACCTACTTTCCTTCTACATATTTCACCGTCTCCGATTACCAAAAACCACCAATCGAGTTCCACATTAAATCATCGATACGAGCACTACCACCAATAAAGGATTTGCTTACTATGTTTCTTGCACCTCATTGGACATCATTATATATATATAACCACAACATTTTCTTTCTCATTTCATTATAATTCAATTCCCAAATCAAATTATGCACTCTTCCTCACACACCAATATTTACAATTCCATTCAAATTAGCAAACTCAGCTCAATTCCTCAATTCCAATCACAATATAACAAGCAATATCAATCAAATCAAGAAAAGTCCACATATTACAATGAATTGAACAAGAAAATTGAAATTCAAACTTACAGGAGAAGCAGTAGACAAACCAGCCATACGCCAAAACATCTTGTCAGATCTAATTAAAGGAAACCAATTCAATAATTGATTGTAAAGATTGGTTCTTTAAGGGTTTTGAGGATTGAATTAAAGATTAAAAGATTGAAAGGAAAGTTTTTTTGAGATTTGAGGATTGGGAAAAAGCAACGACCAATCTCCAGCAGTTGCGGGAGAGAGAGGAGAGAGAAAATGAAAATGAAAAAAAATTAAAAAATATAAACTTTTTTGATCAAAACTATTTATACTAATGGTAATTTTTAATTTATATATATTTTCAAGTTATATAAATAAATAAATAATAATAAATATAAAATTATGTTTCACTAGATTTGTGAATTTAGTTAGTGATTAAAAATGATGGGGCAAAAACTTCCAAACTTTTGGTGCATTTATGTGTTGCTACTTGCTATATACTATTTTTTTTTTTTTTTTTTTTTTTTTTTTTCATTTTGGAGACAAATGACAATATACATATAATATAGTAACTTTTTAAAAAATAAATGGAGGAAAAATTGAAATTTAGTGAAAATGACAGTTGCATATGAAGAGTGATAGAGAAAATAGAAAGGTGTTGTTTGTGATTAAGTATGGTATGGTAAAAATGTAAACGAAGATATATATATTTGAGTGGTCACATTTTAGCTAGTTCAATGAACCCGTGGTGGCTCTAACAAGTCCATACTCAAGTTTACCCGATTGGGCGATGTGAAGCTGAGGTTAATTGATTGGTAACGTTAAAAAATATATAAGTGGTTCGAGTGTAATTGGTTCCCACAAGGGAAACTTGGTCACACAAGTTCTAAGTATTGAAAAAGGGCGTTGTTGCTCTGCTCAAGTAGTTAAACCTCAATATGATCATGGAAATAATTTGTTCAAAAAAACTATAATGTACTGATCTTTTTATATTAATCATTGCATCCTGTTTTATCTTACAAAAGCATATCAGGCCACTAGTTTACAAATTATGAAAAGAGAAAAAGAAAAATGAAAAAAAGTTGTAGAGAATAATTATCTTGGTTGAATAAATGAATAGGACTATTGGATTTCAACATTTTCTTTCTAGGCTCATGGGTTTATTAGTATGATGGGCTTAAGCCTGAGCAAAATCAGGCCAGGCCAAACCCATTGGATATGATAGAGTGATAGTCACACCCAATTCGCAAATTGCAACCATTATTGTGTTAGTATAGTTCGCATTTTGTAAACTGGATTTCTAACACAGTTGTGTTAGAGACTTAGAGGTGCTGCTTCTTTCACTCTTCAGATTTTCTTAACGAAATTCTGTGTCTGTCTTTCTACATGGTCATTAGAAGAACCAAGTTGATTGAACTAACTTGGTTGCGTAGCAAGGCAAACCCAATAATAAAAGCTAGATTTTATTATTATTGATGTACGTACAAGCACAAAGAATTGTAAGAACTTAATTACTAGGGACTGGAAATGCTAAAGAAGAAAAGCACAAAGCTATTTCTTCGAAGAGCAATATTTAAGTCTCGATCGATCAGGTAAAACATCGAGCTGCTTTTTTGTCTTGAGAGTCCACAGACCACAATAACATTGTATTTCTGATCTGCGTGCATGATATGCGCTGATTTCACTATACACATCAACCAGACATGCACTTCACAAGGCCGAAAACAGTGAAAAACTGGAAATAGCTTTTGCCTTGGAGATCTTCTCTTGAAAACAACAACAATCTAGTCTGACAGTAGGAGAAGGACTAGCACTCATCTCTAGCAGGGACTAGAGAATTTCGTAACTGAAAAATACAATTGAACAGGCCGGTGAACAAAATTAAAATCAGTAATTATACAAAGCCTTGAGTAATTTAGCTACATAATTCAATACATGTAACCAAAAATAAAATTCCTGAGTAGGGCAGGGAATTGAACCGAACCGAATATATTTCTATATAATTATATTTAAATTCGTATCGGATACAAATACGGATAATTTGGATTTGGATACGTATATTTTGTATATTTTGAGTAATTTTTCACATTTTTAGTGTTAACCGATTGGATTTGAGGTTTGGATTCGGTAGAAATATTTACAAAAAAATTGGATTCGGGTTCGGATTCGGATGTTGGCATATCCGACCCATTTCCTGCCCTATTCTTGAGACTTGATACCCTTCTCCGCCTGAGTGCCTTGTGAAATATGCAAACTATCCATATGACCCGTGTACATAGGGCAGGGATCGGGTCGGATATGGCTATATCCAAATCCAAACCCGAATAGTTTCACAATATCCGAACCCGAATAAAACCGAAATTTAATATCCGAATCCGACCGACCCGATTAGATAACACTAAAAATTCAAAAAAAACCCAAAATTTTTATCCGGACCCAACCTGAATAAATAAACGGATACGAAAATGCACTCGAACCCGATGTATTAGGTAATTGGGTCGGGTCGGATTCAGATCTACCCGACCCGATTCCCTGCCCTAATGAACACGGTGTACAACTTCACCAACCAAAACTGAAATGGGTACCTGGGCAAGCTTGACTATAATCGAAATAGATACATAGCCAGGGCAATCCATGCTAAAGCCCACATCAATCACAAACACACATCTAGAATTCTAGATTAAAATGTACTCACGAACTCATGGACATGAATTTGGTCTTGTACTCTAGCCCAGCCCACCCAAAATAAAATTATTGTTCCAATCTCTTCTCTTTTTTTTTCGCTAAACCCATACTTACCTTTCTTAGAACTTAAAAGAAACAATGTTGAGATTCTGCATACACTTTGGAAGAGGACCCATCCCTTGCTTGTGGTTAGCCCATCTGGCCAGGTCGTGGGCCTCCCCATTAAAGATCCTACAAAGCCATCTAAACTTACAAAATGATAACTCCATAAAAGTAGTCCTACAGATTGAATTCCTAACTTGTTGGAGGTTCCAGTGACATTCAACATTGATGTCATAAAGAGCTTTTATTACTTCCTAACAATCTCCTTCGAAAGTATAAGTTGCTCCTCCCAATTTCAGTGCTAGTTGTACTGCCACCTTTGTAGCGAGTATCTCTGCTTCTTCTGGGATCCTAGCTTTGAAACTCCTCTCTGCTACTCCTAATGTTTTGCCATCATGATCCTAAGCAATTGCTCCCGCCCCAACTTTTCATGTCTCCCTGTCATAAGAAGCATCGAATTTAACATGGGCAGATAATGGATTACTGACAGGAAACATCCCATCAAAATTTGAGTTGTCCGTATGATTATGGACTGAGGATGAGGAATAAGCTATATCTCCTGGCTCCTTAAACACATTGTTATATTTAAGAGCGAGAGTATGGCTTCTCCTTATAACCCTTGTCCTGTTCATAGTAGACTCTTCAAATTTGATGTCATTCCTATCTTCCCACAAAGCATGCAATAAAGTTAAGGCTAGATTCCCCCTTTCAACTTCTTCTTCCTTCTTACTGCTTGCCCATGTAATGAACTCCTTCAACCAAGATATGATGTCATTACATGGCATCTTGTCCACCCTGATTCCCAAACCAGCAAACCATAGGCTTCTTGCCCAATTGCATTCAAAGAAGAGGTGCATTGGCTCTTCCATTTCTTTTTCACAATAGAGACAAGAGAAGTCCCCTACCATGTGTTTCCTCTCAAGATTATCTCTAGTGGCTAGCCCAAAATTATAGGTCTTCCACATAAACATTTGAATGTTTGCTGGGAGTTTTAGTCTCCATAGTTTTCTGATGGTGTTGATATCAAAACTCGAGGCATGTTCATTCCATGATTTTTGGCACAGAAAATTGTAAGCTGATTTTACAGTAATCTTCCCACTTTTGTTGTGCATCCAGATAAGTTTATCTGCCTTTGCATATTTTGGTCTGATTACCATATTCACAATTTGATTACCAATGTAAGGGGGAAGGTGGTTAAAGATCAGATTAGTATTTCATCCCTTCCCATCATCAGTAAACAAATCCTTAACCTCCATGCCTTCCAAATATGCACTATAGTAACCCAAGTCTTTTATACATTTTGGTAGTCCATTACAGACCAATCACGGATCATCAGTAACCTTAGTACCCATGCCATTTCCAATAGACTTAAGAATCCCATTTTTTTTTTATTTGGGAATAAGTTCTGTGTACCCCCTTCCAGAGCCAAGAAGCATATGGAGGGGGCTCCTCTTTTTTATCAATCTAGTTTGTCCCATATATGCTAGAGAACACTCATGTCCAAATGGATTGAGGTTCCCTTATAGCTTTCCAAACTAGTTTTGAGAGCATAGCCATATTCATGTCATGTGTTTTCCTGGACCATAAACCACCACAAAATTTTGGGGTACAGATGTGATCCCACCCAATGGTGTGAACACTAGAAGAGTCTGTGGTATCATTCCACCAGAAATCTCTGCATACTTTATCTATCTTGTCACATGTTAAGATGGATAACATGTAAGTAAACATAGCATACAAAGGGGTAGCTTGTGCCACAGCTTGTATCATCACTGTTCTTCCAGCTTGAGAAAGAACTTTTGACCTCCAGCCTTTAATCTTATTGTTAACCTTGTCCACCAAATATTCAAAGTCATATCTTTTCTTCCGAGAAAGAACAATAGGGACCCCTAAATATTTGTCTTTGCTATCAAAGGTTCTCATCTTCCAAAATCTCTTCAAAATCATCTTATATCTATTGTGAATATTCTTACTGCAGAAAATACTAAATTTCTCATAGTTTATCTTCTGGCCAGAAGCTTCACAATAATCACTCAGAATCCGGCCTTTTGAGATTACCACCCTCATTAAGATTAGCTTTGGTGAAAATAATCAAATCGTTTGCATAAAACAAATGTGTGATAGATAGGGAATTCCTTCTGACCTTGATGCCATAAATCTCTTCATTGGCCTTAGCTTTAGCTATCATTCTTGATAGAGCTTCAGAGGCAATAATAAAAAGGTATGGGGACAATGGATCCCCCTGCCTTAAACCTCTATCAGGGGTGAAGCTATTCAAGGGGGAGCCATTTAGTAACACTTTAAAAGACACGGTAGTGAGGCATTGAAGAATGAGGGTTCTCCATTTCTCACAAAAACCAAGTCTTTCAAAATTGTTGTCAATGAAAGACCACTCCACCCTGTCATAAGCTTTGGCCATGTCCATCTTCAAGGTCATCCATCCTTGTTTCTTAGCTTTCATATGTTTCATTTCATAAAAAATCTCACATGCCAAGCCAATGTTGTCACATATACTTCTGCCTTTGATAAATGCCCCTTGAAAGGGAGACACTATCTTGTGAAGGTGAGCTTTCAGTCTATTAGCCAACAACTTAGATATGATTTTGTAACTAAAGTTTCATAGGCTAATAGGCTTGAACTTAGCCATGTGATCAGGATTGCTAATCTTAGGAATGAGAGTAATGTAAGTCTCATTAAACTTGGGATTTAGAGACCCACTGTTAAAGAAATCCTTTATGAACAGGGTGATGCTAAGGCCCACAATGTCCCAACATTTATATATGATAAAACACCCCTTGGAACCCATCTGGTCTAGGGGCTTTGTGGCTGCCCATCTTCTTGACTACATTCCAAATGTACTATTAGATGGGCATCTAGTCAAAATATCATTCTCCTTTTCAAAGATACAAGGTGAGAACAGATCCAAAATGTTCATATTAGATGTGGGATTATTAGAAGTGAAAATATCATGAAAATAATTATTAACAATATTTCCCACTTCTTTTCTTCTCTCACTCCATATACCATCATCATCCTGGATCTTATGAATAGTGTTTTTCCTTCTTCTATACACAGTTAAGAGGTGAAAGAATTTGGTATTCCTCCCCCTTCTTTGATGTGGTGTATAATGGACTTTTGTTTCCAAAGGCTTTCCTCTTTCTCCAGCCAATCTAGAAGCTGGGCTTTAAGAAATCTAGCCTTATCTAGATTTTCCTTTGAAAGATCTTTCAAAAGGACTCTTTCTAATTCCCTTTGAACTTTTTCTATATTATAGAAAATATTGCCAAAAACATTTTTATTCCAACTAACAAGAGATGCTTGAGTATAACCAAGTTTATTAATAACACTACTATCAGGCTTAGCATCATAAGTACTATTCCATGCTTGTTCAATAGTAAGCTAGCAGGTGTCATGCTTAAGCCATATGTTAAAGAAACGAAAAGGTTTTTTTCCACATTCATCATCTTTCTTCAAATTGATAAGTAAAGTTAAGTGATCGGAAGTAGCATTGACCACATTCCTCACCTTACTTGAGTGCAAAAAAAAAAAACCCCCCACATTCTTCACTTCAACATTAGGAAACATATCAATCCATTCAGAGGTAGCCAAGGCCCTATCAAGCCGTTCCAAAATATGAGAATTGTATTTTCTGTTATTATTCCATGTGAATTTAGGCCCCTTATATCCTAAGTCCACCAAACCTAGATCACTAATCATGCTGTTAAAATCTAACATGGATTTATTCATAATAGTCTTACCTCCTACTTTTTCATCAAGGGAAGTGATCGCATTAAAATCCCTAAACAAAATCCATGGTCTAGGGATAAGAGGGGCTAACTTCATTAACTCATCCCAAACTTTATTTCTCAAATGAGCAATCGGAGAGCCATAAATAAAAGAGAAATACCAAACATTACTAGACATATAATTTAAAAGTTTACCTGTAACATGATGCTGCGTAGCTCCCAAAATTTCAAGTTCACATCCCTCTTTCCAGAGAATTGCTAAATCACCACTTAAGCCAGCAGCAGGAACAGAAAAACAGTTATCAAAATTTATTGCCTTACCTAATCTACTGATACTATCATTATCCACCTTTGTTTCAGACAAGCATACTGCATACGATATCCGGCTGGTGTTGTTGGATTAGGTCCTTTAGGTGTTGAATTGCCATGGAGGAACCAATTCCCCGACAGTTCTGGGCGTAAATCATTGAGGTGGAGGTAGCTGTGTTGGGACAGCCACCGTGAACCCTTTGAGAGGAGTAAGATCATATTCACTGTCGTGCTTCCCCCACAACCCACTTGATACTGACCCATCCAAATCCCTGAGCTCAGATGTCTCAGCCCTAGTCTGTTGTTTTCCTGTATACTCACCATCTCCTTGAAAACTCAACCTTCTAGCCACTAATTGCCCAACCATTGAGTCATCTATTGCTAAAGGCAATGGTTGGTTAACCCTTTCTTCTAACCCTAAATCATACCTAGCCAAGGCGTCATAGTCTTGTTGGTCAGTATATGCGACCATTTGTCTGTTATTCCTTTCATTTCCACTATGTGAGTCACTCGATACACCCACAAAATGTGCATTCTTTGGTATCAGCTTGTGCATCCTTCCGTTTTTCCTCATCTCAGCTGCAAAATTCTTTGCCTTTTTTGATTTGTTGAGAGCATTCCCGACCCCTTTTTCCAACATCTCATCAGATTTATGTTGATCCGCCATATCTCTATGTAATTTCCTCTTATGAAAGAGATTTGTCTAGCTTGATGAATAGGTGTGGAGCAGTTGAGAGAATGGTTGGTCATATATAGTTCTCTGGTGTTGATATTTGTTTCCTCTTTTAGTACCTCGGGCAACTAGCCTCTTGAAAGTCTTACCACCCATCCTTACCAGAGCTGCATGTTTTGTTAAGCAACCTTCTTTTACCAAAGTTTGACTTTCAATTCCAACATCCTGACCTTGGCTAGGACAACCTACTCCAGATGTTTCTGTTGATTCCTCAATGGATATCGGAGTAACAGGCTTCCATGCAACTAGGTGGATCGGACTAGCTCCAAGTTTTCTTTACTGGGTTATGGGGCCCTTTCTACTAACCACTTGCATGCGTCCACATCCATATCATATCTTTTTCTATGTTTTCTTGGCCCCCATATCTTGACTGGAACAATCGTTAGTCTTTTGATGACCCCCATTTGAGCCCACTCCTTCATAAAGATTGTTAGCCAGTTCTAATCCAACGGCTCTATCTTCAGTGGTCCCACTTCTCTGTGAGCTGTTTTCTATGGACCCACCCCCAACGGAACCTTGTCCAGTCCTCGTAGGCACGTGTTTGCATAGGAATGTTGTTCCCCTGCACCGTCTTACCTTTGTGAGTGACTCTACCCTTACCCCATGGTGACTCAAAATTTTCCTTGTTTCCTCCAGGTTCTTCATCAAAGTGTGGTCTAGATGGCGTTCCAGAGAAGATGTATGACTTCTTTGTTGAGCTTGACAGCCTGTTGAAGAAAATATTAGACCGGAGTGAAAATTTGAAGTTCAACTTTGCATCCTTTGGGGATCCTCCATTCTTTACCAGATGTTTTACATATTGTTCTTTAATTGAGCAGCTATAGAACTCATGACCAATCACCCCACAGAAATAGCAAAACATTGGTAGTTTTTCATACCTGTAGTGAATCGGATATTTGACTCCTTGAGCTGTTTCGAAATCAGCATCCTTTTCTAAGCGTTCCTTAATATTTATCTCTGTCCAAACTCTTACCACTGGATCAATGAATTCTGCAGCCATTGTCACCAAGTTCGGCGTTTTTTTTTTTAAAAACGCGTTTAAAACCCGAGATATTGGCAAGGCGTCTGGTTCCAGTTTAAAACCCGGGTTTTTAAAAAAAAACCTATTTTAAACATTTTAAACTTAAAAAACGTTTAAAATCGAGGTTTTGAAAATCTCCCGTTTAAAACCTTTTTTTTTTTTTTTAATCTAAAAGAAAACACGAAGAATAAAAAGGGGTTTTGGAGTTTACCTTTTTGAAGCGTGAGCGTTAGATTGACTTATTGAGACAGTTTTATTTTGTTTTGGACTATTAATAATTAATTATAAATTTTAAAATTATTAACTTATTTGTAGAACTTGATTATGCCATTATATTATGGTTGGTAATTAGTAGTATCTTATTTAGAGTCGTGTTTTGGTACTGAATCTAAAAGTTATAGTATTTGGATGAGTAATGATAATTTGATACTTTCATGTATTTGAATTTTCTTTCATTTGTATTATTTTTATTTTTATTTTATGTGTCAATTCTTTTTTCCACTCTTATAAAAAAATCAAATTCTGTATCTATTATATTCTTTATCATTGGTTTTTACCGTTTCTTTTACGTATTATACGCTTTAAACCCGTTTTGTATGCCTCACGTTTTTTTACGCTTTTTTTTCCGTTTTTTTCCCGAGACGTTCCGTTTAAAGCACGAACTAAGTTTTTTTCAAATACACCGTTTTAAACCCGTACCGTACTTGGTGACAATGTCTGCAGCACATTTATCATCTATTTCTAGCACTGTACCCAAACTGCATCCAATTTCCTCAATATTTTCCTTATTGATATGATCCAAAGGTAGTCCCCATATTTGGATCCAAAAACGTACCATGTTAAAATTTAATTCATCAATCTTCTCAAAAGGCTCCCATTCTTTCATGGAAAAGAGATAGTTATATACTTCCCAGGGCCCATTTATAATGGCATGATCATATTCATCTATTTTCTCAAACTCCACCGAGTAGTAGCCTTTGGATAAGATATATATCTTTACATTTCCTCTTGATTGCCATTGTCGATGTAATTGTTGGGGATTATACAAATACCAATCGATTCCCCCCACTACACAGATAACTTGTATTTGAACACAATTCAACTCCGGACAAAATGTAAATATCAACTACAACCTATACTAACATGCCTAACTCGCTAAACAACTATCAACAAACAAATAATAATGTAAAGCGGTAAAAGCAAACCACAACACAAAGATTTACCGTGGTTGGCCAATGATGCCTACTTCCACAAAGAGCCAGATTCTTAATAAAATGGGAAGGAACGTATTACTTTATTATTTGGAATAAATGGCTTAGAACATATAGATTTAGGTTTTAAATTTCCTTAAATTAAAAACCCTATCATATAATTCTATGTTTTAATCCGTCTCACAATATAAAACAAATAATTGCATATATTTGGCAAGGAATATTTATACTTATCGATTGAAAAATCCGGATTACCACGCTTTATATTTGACGAAATTGGCCCATAAAGAATTGTATAACTAAATCAGCTCTGACAAATTAGGCTTCAAGCCATACACCCGTTGGAAACATCTTTGAATTAGCTTTCTAATCAAAAAGCGGATTGTGAATCCGATCATTGAGCACAAAGTTATAGCCGTTTTGTTAGAACTGTCACCATTCTGAATTTCAACTATTTTCCTTTTTTCGATAATCTCCAATTCTCGAAATTGTTGCGTCAAAACCACCAATATAGCAGTATCTTGATGCAAATGATTCCACCATCAGATCCCTTTGGACCGTCATAATCCGAACTCAAGTAATGATTTGGACTTCCCAGCAACAAATCGATGCCTAGCAGCATTTGTTGCAACCAGAGAAGCATAGTTGATGAGATTCACAAACGGAGTTTCCTGCAGTTGAACCAATTAAATTGTACTCACTACAACGGGCCCTTCAACTCTTAATAATGGCATCTTTGGGAACAACTGAGCCCTCAGTAACAGCATAGATATACTTCAACATCAGAACAGTCAATACTTCTAAGATAATAAAAAAAACCATCCTCATAAATTGGCAGCTTTCTTCTCGGTGACCCAACATCCATTCATTAAGTTGGCCCCCAAAGCATGCACAAACATCACCAGCAGATATCAACATAGCCCAACTAACACTTTCAGATCCAAGACAGCAAAACAAGTGCGCGCATGTCTAACATGCAAATCTTGGTCCTTGATTAGCATCAAGAACGAAGAGATCTCATAGAAAATAATATCTCTATCTTCTCTTGCCACTCAACCATAAAATATTGGGTTAACTAGTATTACCCCCCCACTAGATGAGCCAATTAGGATTTCCCCACACAAAAAAAAAAGCCCCCATAAATGCCTGCTCAAAAAAAAAGTTCGAAGTGGGTTGACATCAAAGATTTTTTTGTGTGTTTTTAATCCAAGACAGAAAATCCTAATGTCCAACATGCTAATTCCCATCCGATTAAGTAATAACGAGTTCACCCTAAAATATTTAATTAGATAGTCCTACTCACCCTTGCCCTCTTAATCGCTTTAATCCATAAAAAGAAATAAACAAATCTTAACCTCTTTTTGTATTCATTGTCAAACAACCCTTAAAATTGTTGGTAACAATTGCTCGCAATGAAATGAACAAACTATGAATAAAAGGCTAGGCGAGGCACGGATCAAACGATTTCTTTAAAGTTGTTTCAAAATTACATTCCTCTTTATGCAGAAAAGCAAAGCGTCAACCTCCGGGATACAACAAATAGATAGACTCTCATTTGTTTATTGCAGGATAAACCAAAGAAAAAAATAAGAACCACCATAATGGTCTTATAATAGCCCTCAACTTAGTAATTGTTTCCATGTCTTTTAGTCTTTGCTTCTGGAGTATTTATAGAGGAAAAATGTGGAGCACTTAGTAGATCCGGATAGGGATCGATTCAGTTTCCAATAAGAATTGGATTCTACAAAGTCTATCACATCCGTTTCCCAATTCATATCCAAATCTGTTTCCAAACTTATCCGAAACAATTTAAAAAAATAATTTACCAAAAAAAGAAAATAAAGGATCAAAGAGAGCATAAGCCAAGCCCAAGTTCACCTCTTTATTTTATTCAAAATAACACAACATAAGGTTATTTTTGTGCAAGTAAAATTACTCATAGCCAAAGCACCTGCCATGCTATTTTCTATAAGATGCGACTTTAAAAACCTTGTTTCAAAGGGTTTCTCGACCTGTTTAATAACAAAGGAACTGGTTTTGAAGGTTGTACAAGGCCAGTTTCAACTTACACCTAATTTGTACACTGACCCCCCTTGCCCACTATCTTATGCAAGCAAACCTACAAAAAAACAAAGGAGACTCACACATGAGATGGGCCTTAAAAAGCCCATAGAGAGAGAGAGCAGACAGTGAACTATATAATAAGAGTGTAGTAGTAGGGTTTAGTTCCCTTTATTTTTTTTTTAACTTTTTCTAACACAAAAAAACAGTAGCAAGAAATTTATCTGTTCACAATGTTTGAGTGAACTTGTCAATCCATTAATCTCAAAAATGGGTGAGAGTTTGATCTGCCCAACAGAAACAAACAAACAAGGAGATGTAAAAAGATCAAATGATAATAACAACAATCAAAGAAACAAGCCTTCTCCTGTTTTTAACAACATTGGTAATAATGGTCATATTCGTTTAGAGAGTTTAAATACCAATTCAAGTGACATCCAGAGAGTGAAAACTAATGGAGATTTTTTGGAACATGTTATTGACCCAGAGCTCACTTTTGGATTCACGTTTAGGAAAATTGTGAGTATTTGCATTTTTTTTGTTGCGATTGCTGGAAAGCTATATGCTTTGTATGTTTGTTGTCTCAACTTGCTGGCCTTCCATTTCTGTAGAAGCGTTTTGTGTTTTTTCTTTCCAGTGAAATTTTTATACTTCTTGGATGAATGTGTATGTTTTACAGGGTGCTGGTTTGGAGAATCTTGGGAATACATGTTTCCTCAACTCTGTTTTGCAATGCCTTACTTACACCGAGCCTTTCGCTGCATATATGCAGAGCGGAAAACATAACATTTCTTGTGAGTGATTCAAATATTTCTTACTTTTTTTGTTACACATTACTTGATGCAACACTTATGCCGTTACATTCCTGGTTTTTTTTGTGGGTAGAAAAGATTTTAAAATTGTCATTTTGTTAATATTGTTCGTGATGTAATTTTATTTATTTATTTATTTTTATTTTTGATTGGCAAGTCTGTTTTAAATGAGATCAGTAACTCTTCGATGCTGGTGGGGTTCGAGCCCCAGACCTCTGGTATCATCACCCAAAGGTTTTACCGACTTTGCTAGTCGGCACATGCAAAAAATGTGTGGGCAAACCTGTTTTTAAAGAGATCAGTAGCTCAATTGTGTGTAGCGGGGTTCGAACCCCAGGCCTCTGGTATCATCACCCAAAAGTTTTACCAACTAAGTTAGAAGGCACTTACAAAAAAAATGTGTGGGCAAGCCTGTTTTTAAAGAGATCAGTAACTCAATTGTGTGGAGCGGGGTTCAACCCTTTACCTCCTCCCAGATCATCACCCAAAGGTTTTACCAACTAAGCTAGAAGGCACTTATAAAAAAAAATGTGGGCAAGCCTGTTTTAAAGAGATCGATGAACTCAATTGTGTGTAATGGGGTTCGAACCCCCGACCTTTGGTATCATCACCCAAAGGTTTTACCAACTAAGCTAGAAGGCACTTACTAAAATGTGTGGGCAAGCCCTTTTTAAAGAGATTAGTAACTCAATTCAGGTGTAGCGGGTTCAACCCCATACTTGTGGTATCATCACCCAAATGTTTTACCAACTAAGCTAGAAGGCATTTACTAAAGATTTGTGGGCAAGCTTGTTTTTAAAGAGATCAGTAACTCAATTGTGTGTAGCGGGGTTCGAACCCCAGACCTCTGGTATCATCACCCAAATGTTTTACCAACTAAGCAAGAAGACACTTTACAAAAAAATGTGTGGGCAAGCCTGTTTTTAAAGAGATCAGTAACTCAATTGTGTGTAGCGGGGTTCAAGTCCCAGACCTCTGATCCAAAGATTTTACCAACTAAGCTAGAAGGCACTTACGCTAGTGATGTAATTTATGTGTTCCTGGAAAGTGAATATCTCTTTGTGATTTTCATACACGCAGGCCAATCAATGACCAAAGACTGTTATCCCTGCTTATAAGATGTGACACTTTTCGGGATGTCCATGATTGTTTGTATGATCTTTCTGTGTGGAAAACTGTGTGTGAATCAGCTGATAAGATAATTGAAATGTTTATTCCTATAGGTTTATATTTTGTTTCAACTGTAATTTGGTATTCAAGTTTTTAGTGTTGCTGTGTTTTGCAAGCCTATCACTGCTTTACATTTCATTTTCACTCACTTTCACTTTCATTTTTTTGTGATGATTTCTTAAGGTCGCGTTGCTGGGTTTTGTGCAATGTGTGCGATTCAAAATCATGTCAGGTGTGCTCTGCAGTCAACCGAAGAATATTAGCACCAAAGGATCTTGTGAAGAATTTGCGGTGTATCCTATTTTATAAACATGTTTGTGTTGGTAAATTAGTAATTATTACAGTACAGAACTTCGCCTTAGTGCCTTTGCAAAACAAGCTTTTTGTCCGATTATAGCTTTCTATTTCTTGATGATCTCCCTCAATGATTGTTTACCTTGTGAAAATAAAACATTGTCTCCCTTAGTGATGGACTGATGGGTGAGCAAATCAATTGTCCACATGCAGTAGATATTGCTATGGTCTTTTTAAATAATGTTCATCTTACTAGGGGAGTGATGGGATCTTTTTACCAAGTAATCTTCATTCTCATCAACTTCATTTCAATTGGTGTACAAATTTTTCCATTTCCCTGCTCCCAGTTCTTGTTGTCTTTGACCAAATGATCAGGCATATCTAGGAACTTCCGAAATGCTAGACAGGAGGATGCACATGAGTACATGGTTAGCTTGCTGGAATCAATGCACAAATGCTGCTTACCTTCAGGATTTCCAAGCCGAATCACCTAGTGCTTATGACAAAAGCTTGGTCCATAAAATCTTTGGTGGTCGTCTCAGGAGTCAGGTAGCATTTTCATACCTTTCAGATACATTGTTGGAGCTGGGGCCTAAGTACCTTTGACCTTTCTAACTCTGCCGTTACTTTGTTAGGTCAAGTGTACGGAGTGTCTCAATGGCTCCAACAAGTATGACCCCTTCTTGGATTTAAGTCTTGAAATAGCCAAGGCAGATTCCTTGCATAAGGCACTTATGCACTTCACAGCTCTGGAGCATTTGGATGGAGGGGAGAGGGAGTACCAGTGTCAGCGTTGCAAGCAGAAAGTTAGGGCTGTTAAACAGCTTACCATTAATAAGGCGCCTTACGTTCTCACAATCCATTTGAAGCGGTTTGGGTCACTTATTTTTGGCCAAAAGATTGACAAGAAAGTCGAATTTAGAACTACTTTGGACTTGAAACCCTTCTACAGTGGCAATTATGTGAGTAGGTTCTATGTTATATATGTTCCATTACTCAAATTGATTTTTATTCTACACGAACAAGATACATGTGGCATTTCTTATTTATTTTAAAGACATTGTTAACTAAGTAATATGGGAAAAGATGGCGGGAATGTCTATTTTAATTCAGTTACGTAAACTAGTTTCAGTTTTCTCGTATTCTGTTTGCTGTTTTTTTTTCTTTATTTGTTTCTTCTTCTCGCCTTGTAATAGTATATCTCGTCCTAGTTTCCCTTTCTATATTAACATAAACCTCTATTATACCAATTAAAAAGAAAATCAGCTGAGAGTTTCCGTTGGGAACAAGTTGGACCTTACTGTCTGAAGGCTATTAAAAATTCAAGAGATTACCTTATACCTTTCCTTTAATGGTTTCATGCCTAAATAACGGTTTTTGGCATTGAAATGCACGGTTCGAGTGACCTTTTTGCTAAGTTACATTGACACGGACACGTGTCCATATTCGACACGGATCACGAGTGTCCGGACACGACTAAAAAATATCAAAAACTAAGGTATATCACACAATATGTGTCCGTGTAGAACTCGATAATGGACACGTGGATACGATCCGACACAGATTATTTTTGAAAGATGGTGTGCCCATGTAACATAGCCTTTTGTCAGAAGAGTTAGAAATTTCCGCGACATTTGGTAATTTACTGAAAATGTTTCAGTGGTTCATGAAATAGTTGATGATTGAATGGTCAATAATCATCCAGTCAGGTGATGCTTAATGACCTTGAAGATGTTTCAGGTAGTTCTGATCAAGATGTCCAGTCAAGTCTATTATCCAAAATGCCATGCTATGGGTATATTTCTATTTCTATTTTGTACTTTCTTTGCAGAAGGGATTTTATATCTCCTGCGGGTAATGAGAAGCTTAAAAACTGCTATCTTGGGTTTCAAACAGGATATCACAACTTTTTTCTTTTATAAAATAATCTTCTCCAAATATGCAGGAAGGCGATCTGAAGTACACCCTTTATGGAGTTCTAGTTCATGCTGGTTACAGTACCCATTCAGGTCATTATTACTGTTTCCGTTCGCGACGCCAACGGGGGCGGGTATGCTCTTGATGACAACGAGGTAAAGAAACATAAATAGTTCCCTGACATCTATGTACTTTCGCCAGTGATTGACTTTGATAGAGACGTTTTCATTAGTATATTCTTCTTGAGCAACTTGCAGGTCTTCCAAGTTAGTGAAAAGACTGTGTTGGAGCAGAAGGCTTATATGCTGTTTTTATGTTCAGAACAGAAAAAGTCTTGCTCCAAAGAAACCAGTTAATGCTGTTCGGAAAGAAAACTCATTAGTGAAATATGTGGAGCATAAAGGGCATTCACTTTCCATCATGGGATTTAAAGAAACAATTCGAAATGACACGTTAACCAAAGGATCAAGTGCTCCAGTTTTTCCTTCCATTCTTACTAATATAGATGCATTGACTAGTGATTCAAGAAAAGAGTCTGGTTTGAAAAATTCTTCTGTCTTCACCACTAAGGGACAGCTTACAGAAGGTGCAGCCCTATCAACTGTACTGGAACCTTATTGGATGAAGTTATTAAAGGAGTTAACTATAATTTCAGTTCAGCACTCTAATGACAACCTTATTTCCGCAGAAGGCTTGCTGAAAACAGCTTCTTCAGTTGTTGAGGTTGGTGGCACTGTGTCTGATCCTATGGATGTAGCTACTGGTGCCAAATGTGAAGCTGTACACGAGCTCAAAGAATCTAAGAAAGATTTGAATGTTCAAGTTGCCACGCTCCCTGACAGCAGTATTTCCCAAGAGTCATCTGCCACAGACATGGAACAGGAGGTAACTAAGGAAGATTTGACTGTTCCAGTTGGCACACTACCTAACTGCACTGTTTTCCCAGAACTTGTTTCTAAGAAATCTCCCATAGATCTGGAACCTGGGGTAAATGAGAAAAAGGAGAAAGATTTGAGTGTTCAAATTGCCACGCTACCTGACTGCAGTGTTTCCCAAGAGACATCTGCCATAGTCATGAAACAGGAGGTAACTAAGAAAGATTTGACTGTTCCAGTTGCCATACTTCCTAACTGCACTGTTTTACCAGAATTTGTTGCTAAGAAGTCTCCCATAGATCTGGAACCTGGGGTAAATGTGAAAGATTTAACTGTTCAAGTTGTGACACTACCTGACTGCAATTTTTCCAAAGAGACTTCTGCCACAGACATGGAACGTGAGCTATCTATGACAGGTTTGACTGTTCCAGTTGCCACTCTGCCTGACTGCAATATTTCCCAATATACACTTGCCACAGACATGGAACATGAGGTAACTAAGACAGGTTTGACTGTTCCAGTTGCCACACTACCTGACTGCAATGGATTCCAAGAATTTTCTTTTAAAAAATCTGCCACGGACATGGAACATGTGGTAAATAAGAAAGATTTGACTCTTCCAGTTTCGCCACTACCTGAATGCAGTGTTTCCCCAGAATTTGCTTCTAACTCACCAGCCACGAACATGGAACATGAGGCAAGTAAGAAATATTCGGCAGCTCCAGTTGCCACAGTACCTGACTGCAATGTTTCCCAAGAAATTTCTTGTACAACATCTGTCACAAACATGAAACAGGAGGTAATCAACTTTTTCTTGATTCTTCAGGATCTTTTTTCACATTTCTATGTCTCTGTGCTTTGTTTATCGTTTGTCTTGTTATCAGCAGAGTACCTCAGTGACTAAGGTTGTGCCAAGTGAAGCACTAAGCAAGAGGGCCAGTGAGTCTAGACCTGAGGAATTGGATCCAATGCGGTTATCATGTCAAACAGGCACTGAAGAGACAGTATGGATGATGGTCAGTGATATAGGCCCCGAGGCAAAACATTTGGTGCAGTCACCAAGCAGGTCCGTTACTGAAGAAGGATTATGCATGAGTGCTTGTGACATTGGGCCTGTGGAAGTTGATTCCATACTATTATCAAGTCAATTAACTATGGAAGAATCATGCAAGAGGGTCAGTGATTTAGGACCTGGGGAAGTTGGTTCCATGTTGCCATCAAGTCAATCAGGTACTGAGGTAGCTCTGTGCAAAGGGGTAAGTGATTCAGGACCTGGGGAAGGTGCTTTGGATTTAGTAAATCAGTTAAGCACTGAAGAAGCCGTATGCAAGAGCAGTGACTTCGTACTTGGGAAAGTTGGTTCAATGCCTTTATCAAGTCAACATGGCACTGAAGATGGTCAGGTAATGACTGTTTCCCTTTTCAGGATCTTATTCTTTTGTCAATCATCAAGTTTGGTTGTAAGCGCAGAAATTTTAGATATGGTTTGGTTCTTTTCTCAGATTGGCGGTTCTTTGAAAGGGAGGAGCTCAAGTGAGCAGAAGGATTCAGAATACAGCTGTCCAAGATATGAGGAATTTCAAAATGTAGACACTTCAAGCGAGATAATTAGGTGTGACGAGAAGGAAGCAATCGATCATGTGCACCACCATATTGTGTTGAAGCCAAGGAAGGACTTGATGAAGTTTCAGGTTTCAAGTATGCATCTTAGGTCGAGCCTACTATTCAGGGCATCCATAAGTCTTCGCAGAAGAAGGAAACACAGACGGAACAGAAAGCGTGGTTTGGAGTGTGGCAAATTGACTGAGGAAGAGTTGAGTGAAGATCCAATTTCAGGTCTGAAGGCATCATCATCTCAGAAAACCAGGATGGTTGCATTTGATTCACATATCTCTCAAGGACTGCTGGAAAAGTTTGTTGCAAATGATACACACTGTACATTAGCTGCCAGGGATTCATGTGGTGAATCTCAAACAAATATGGAGGAAGAATTCACAGAGAGAAGTCGTCATAATGGTGCTGTACTTGGTAGCAGTGAATCACCAGTCAAGACATCTAGCTCAGCTTTGACGTCAAACCAATTCCGCATTAAAGAATCTGATAGCTCAGAGAGTAAGAAAAGTTCGATTCACGATATGATGAGTATGCTGACAAGAGGTTTAGAGGAATCAACTGGTAATTACCTCTCCACAAGGCCTTTCCCATTTTTCAAATCTTATCAACTCTGCTTTAACTTTTAGAGTTTAGGAGTACTATGAACTGTCCACTAATCCACTATCAAATGCACATATGGTGCATGTGCCTTGTTGACCAAAGTTCCATGTATCCTAACTAGGAAAGTCTTAAGTGAAGGTTGGGTTGTTGTGGTTGGCTAGTTTCTATTAATTGGATTTCGTGGGAAATAATATGTATCTTGAGCATTCTTCAAGATTTGAAGAAACTGTACCTATTTTATTTTGTCAAGTTGGTTCAAACTTCTATTTCAGCACTGATGTATCAGTTTTAACCTGCATTTTGTTTTCTTATTAAATTGCAGTTGCGCTGTGGGGAGTGAGATGGAATCACAGCCTTCAGAGATTATAGGAGTGAGCAAGGCACAAAGTATCAGCATTGGTTATGTGGCAGACAAGTGGTGAGTTAGTTCTTTCAGAAGATTGGTGTTACTATTTATTGTCAGCACCACCACAACCATGTTTTTTCAACTTTGACCCATTTGAAATATCATGATCCAAATCATATTCCAATTCTTTTATGCAACTTTACTTCTTGATGTCCTTTCTTTCTGTGCATTCTTCCCCTTTCTTCATTTCCTTTTCTTAATACACATGCTGCAATATTTGCAGTGCACGATGAACTCCAAATTGGAATTCACAGTGCATTCCAAACTTTGCAGCCATCCTTCATGAATTCTTAATTTTATTCATGATCTCCTTCTGTTTTTTCGTGTTTTATTCTTTGTGATTTCCTCTTTGTTTTGTTTTGTTTTGTCTTTTTTGTTCTCTGTTCCTTTGTGGTTTGCTTTAACTGGAAAAGAGGAGGGTTAGGGTTTTCGAAAAGGGTCAGAAGAGAAAGGATAGGCAAGGAAGTTAAGGGAGAAGAAGAGAAAGCAGATAGTGAAGAGAGGACGCGAAGATTATTATGAACTACATTTTGTACAACATCTAGATATAGTGGCTAATTTTAGAAGAGAAGTTTGCTTTGTGTTGTACGTTAACTTTATTCCCTTGCAAGGATCTTAAGACTTATTATCTGGGGAAAAATGTGACCTGCCAATAAAGTAAAAGTAAAATAATAATAATTGATCTCTTGGTGGTTACATACTTACAATAGCCAAAGATCGATTTGTCATTGCAGTTTCTAACTAAACTGAAAAAAAGAATAGTAGTGTTTTAACTAGTTTGATTTGAAGACATTGTTGTCGTATGGCTGGCAGTAAGTAGTAAGTACTCTTTCATTTGAATGGTGGCAAGAATAGTACTGACCAGAAGCTTATTATGAGCTATGAGTATTAAATTTTATGTGGCTTATAACACCAATATTTCTCTATGAGAAACGGTGAATTCAATGTTTTAGTAAATAGATATATAGAGTGCACTGTAGTGGTTTTGCACTTCTGGTTATTGCATATTTTGAGAAACTCGGCGTAGAAGAAGTTAGATTTAAGCAGCACGTGGAACTTAATTGCCTACCTCATTGTGAGCTTTGTACTAACTTTGTTGAAGTGTCTAAACCTTGTCAGGGACGAAGAATATGACTGTGGAAAGAGAAAAAGAGTTGGAAGCTCAAAGAAAGGGTCAGGTGGATCAAATCCTTTCCAGAAAATTGTAACCATGAAGTCCCAAGTGAAAAAGGCTAAGATGGATCAGACAAGGTCTGGAAACCGACCCTTCAGGATATGAAGCATAAAATCATTGCCGGTAGGGAGAAATTTTGGTGTTTTGCCGCTGTTATATACAAAATATTTATGTAATTGATATAGCTGTTGTCTGGAAAATGTAACGCTGAGAAGCCTCATGAGTAATTGGGTTCTCAAAGAGTCTTTTCCTTTTTTGGGAGGGGAAATAGAGATTTGTTATCATGTATTCCTGGATTTCCATGCTTTTCTTTTCGTAAATATTTATGAGAAAATTAGCTTTTACATACCCTTGACTTTTGCTACCTCTGAAAAAATAGTAGATAGAGGTGAAAGAACATTAAAAAGGTACTATGAGCTCAGGACACCGAGACAGGCACATAGCCAAGTTCCTCGGTGAACGGTGTACTTGAGAGCAGAAGCAAGCACACAACTATGAACACCTTAGTTGACAGTTTGACACTATACTTTTAACAACTGTCATGAATCTCAAGTTATCTTATTCCTCTCCTCGGTTACTTACAACCAACATTAGTCATACATCCTAACCCATACATGATACATCACCATAAAAGATTTTGAACTTAAGGACAAAACTTGTGTTTTAAAATAACTTTCTCTGCTTCATGCATCAATCACCCATATATTTTAATAAGATTTAAGTTAGAAAATCATATCATACTCATTGATCGAATCTAAATCTAAAGCCTTAGTTTTAAGTTTCTAACTAGAACATTAATTCTAAACTCTTGACTTTTTAAAAATAAGTGGTTCTAATATTATGTTAAATTGTTAATTTATCTATAAATTTGAATTTATATAAAAATATCAATTCTATTAATATATTAGAAACTCGTATATGTCAATATTATTAGTTTTAATTATCTAATAAACATTTACAACAATTTCTAATAACCTTAATTAATATCCTGCCTTATCTTCATCTAAGAAATGTGATTCATATTGCAAATTTAGATTATTCAACGAAATCAATCAATTAATCATTGTTTGTCTAAAATCTCCACGACAAATAAAAATCCAACGACAAATCAACTTCACCCACTAATAATAGTAATCACCAAACTAAATCTCATATATACCCTTAACGTTCTACCATATTACCCACATTATCCTCCCATATATATAAAAAAGACCAACAAACCTGAAATGAAGCTTTGAAGTTTTGAACGTAAGAAATGAGAATCGGCGATGTATTGAAAAGTGTAGACGATGAAGAAGACGAGAAGTTTTGTGGGCGTGCAAGTAGTGATTGTTGGATGTTTTGTTTAAAGGTACTTCTTTTAGAAGGGTGGTACGTAGTAGTAGTTCTTGTAACTCTTCTAAGCGTAGTAGTAGTAAACTAGAGTTTTCTAAACTGAAAGACAAGATTGAGAACGTGTCTCAAGAGAGGAGTGAGAAAAATGAAGTGGGATGTAAGTTTGATGATGAGGGATTGAAGAGTAGTAATTCAGTTACTCACATGGTTGACGACTCTTCAGGTGAATTTTCTTTTCAATCTTCAAATTATGTTGGTATGGCGTGATTTACAGTTAAATGAAGTGATTTTTCGTTTTTCTTTTTCACCAGGTGGACATGTCAAGGATGTCTCTTTCACTTTAGGACTTGGAGTAGGTCTGATTTTCCTTACTGCTGCTACCAAGAAGCAATTCACCAAGATGATGGAGCTACGTTCAGAGATGGAAACACTTATACAAGAAGTTAAGGATGAAAGACATAGGAAGGATGCAACTGTTAAGCCTTCTGAATCAAGTGACACTCTTGTTTCCTCCGCTATAACTTCAACTGAAGTTGGGAGTATGGACAACCATGCCAACATTATGAGTTGTGTCACTTGTGTGTCATCTTACCCTTTAGAAGAGGTGGAAAACACAATGGCATGTGACAATCATCTGCAATGTGATATACCTAGGAATGAAGATTGGAGACCAGAAATTGATCAGCTAGAAGCCGAAGTTGAAGCAGAATTACAACGTTTGCAGCTTCGCTTGGATGCTGAAGATCTTTCGGAACATCCGCAGCAACAACGGACAGAGGTATGCAGTAAGCAGATTTTATATTCTACTGCATACTTCTGCCTTTAAATGGATGTCCCATTTGTGCTTTTTACATGAGTAAATCAACAACATGACTTTGCGGTTAGGGATCTTGAGTGCAGAGTGCTGACTGCTAATTGTCTTCTCTTTGTTTCGCGCATTTAGTGTGGAATCCAGTCTTAGAAGTATAATGTGCCTCCTTTTGATTGACCCTAATTTGCTCTGTGAACTTTATCCATAGTTATATACTAATGTTCCTCTAGTGTATCATATTGACCTCAAAAATGCTCCAACTTTAATGTAATAGCATTTAACATATCCATTTTAGTTGCTTAAATCAATATTTTCATATTAAAATGTCAAAACACCAGCCTTCAGTATCGTCCTTGCTGCTATGCTAAATATTTGTTGGGGTTTATACCAATACCAATCGATTCCCCCACTACACAGATAATTAGTATTTGAACACAATTCAACTCCAATCAATAATCTACATATTCTCTACAACCAAACTAACATGCCAAACTCGCTAAACAACTATTAACAATAGATAATAATGTAAAGCAGTAAAAGCAAACCACAATACAAAGATATACCGTGATTCGGCCAATGACGCCTACTTTCACAAGAGCTAGTCCTTATATAAAGTGGGAATGAAGATTACAATCTCCTTTCAGTCTCTCACCTTACTAGATCACTCTTATCTCTTTACAGGGTTGTATCTCTGTAAATGTTATCTCTCAATCTTGATAGCTTTCCAGATTGGGTTTTCTTTGATTTTTGTATTGCCTCTTGTGTGTTTGGTTTTGCCAAAAAACCCAAATATATAGTGCAAAACTCGCGGTTCCGCAAAAATAGAATCCTGCCAAAATAGGCATGGGCGCGGGGCGCACTAGGAATTGTGCTATCGAGGGCGCGGGATGCGCTCTTGTCTTGGACGATGTCCAGGCGCTTGAGCGCCTGGCGTGCTTCATATTGGCTTGTGGAGGGCGCGGGGCGCGCTCTTGCTTTGGACGATGTCCAGGCACTTTAGCGCAGGACGCGCTTTAGAATGGCTTGTAGAGGGCGTGGGGCGCGCTTTGTCTTCTCCACACAAGTTGAACTGATTTCTCTCCTTCTCCCCATGTGAGGGGTAACTCCAACAACATTGTCGCTTTTTATCTGCTGGTTTTAAACTTGCTCTCGATTCCCCAATTTTTTTTTATGGATTTCTAATTTTTGCTGGAAAAATTGCTTAAAGCACAAAGTCTGTTGCAAATGTCCAAGGTTTCTAGTTGATATATATAAAACTTTGAAATGTCCCTGATTTACTTCGTTGAAGAACTGAGAGCTTACTTTCTTGGGCAAGAAGTAAAATACTCAAAACGTCTCTGTGGACACTAATATGGAAAGAGTCCTAGGAAATTAGCAACACAACACCAATAGTTACTGCCCTTCTCCTGAGATTATGAACATAAAAATCGTTTGTGACTTCCTGGGATTATGAACTCAATGCCAATATTTCTTGAAATTATTAAATGCTTTACCATATCTAAATGCCTAATCCATCTAGAACAAAGTAGTGGCTAAACAAGATTATTTTTGGTAATTGTCATAGAGTTGTATTGAAATTGGTTCTGATATATTGCATGGGATTTATTATCATTATGCTATAGACTTCCCTGACCTTCACGACCAAGTGGATCAACTGTGTCGTGGAATTTGGTATAGGACATGTCCTTGGTCGGACCAATATCTAACAGTGTTTTATATATAACTGCTCCTAGTTGAGCAAGAGAAAGATGAATAACCCTACAGTGACCAGAATGAGGATAATAGAATTAATATGAAATTGCTAACTTATAGGATTCAGTTTGTACGTTCCTAACAGTGTCGGGAACTTCAGTGCAATATTATGATTTATGAAGAAGTTCAAAGTTCCAACTGATTCAGATATAAAAGTAGTAGTCCATACCATGGAATCATTTTCCGCTATACATTTAGATGATGGGTGGAAAATGTTGGTAGATTATCTAATTTGATTCTTTATTTTATTTTGATGAGGTTTACATTTTAATTTATGTTCAAAAGAAAAACTGGAAACAATATTATTTGTGTTCAAGTTGGTTTAGATTTTAGAATTAAAAGTAAACTACCCACAGGTAATTACGTAATACGATACAATGTTTAACATATTATTTACTTAAAATCGTTCTCCCTCTACATGTTTTCTCATATATTGTTTACTTATTCCTAGTCACATATTTATTCCTTAAAAGGCTCAATTGATTGTGCAGCAGATTGCTCATGAAGAAAGTCTTACTGCAAATCGTGGTGAAGTTGATGATCCTGATGGCGGGGAGGAACAAAATGGAATTTGTCCCGATGAACTTAAGAGGAGGTTGCGTAAGTTACTTGAAGAAAGAGAGCAACAACGGGCAGAAGTGCTGGAATCCACAACTGAGTCTTCAGGTTTTGGAGAAGTTGACAATACTGACGTAGCAGAAAGTGGTGAGCAAAATGGTGGAGTTTCTCCTAAGACACTGGAAAGGAGGTTGAATGAGTTACTGGAAGTTAGGCAACAAGAACGGATAGAAGAATTGGAATTGGCTTTGGAATGTGTCCAGCGCAAGCTTCTTCAGAAAGAATTGGAAGTCTCTTGGTGGAAAGATATCGCACACCTCATTTCACAGCATGTTAGTGATGTCATTAATCTGCCTAGGTAAGCACCAATTCATTTAAGTTATGTAAATTCTAAGGTGGTCTTTCTCCGTTGTTTTTTTGGTGTGTATGCGTGATCGCTTGGCCGTGTTTTCAGTTATGTAAATCCATAGTGGGTTTTCTTGCTGTGTATGTATGTGTCAGAGGGGCTGGTGGAAAAATTGATTTTTGGTTTTTTGGAGTGAGAAACCTTTAAAAATACAGTTTAGAGATTTAAATAGTGAGAAAAGGCAGTTTATCGTTAAACACTGAAGAGGAAAATTAGGGATGGGATCTGAGTTTATGTTACTTTTGTTACATGATTTAAAGTTTAGAAGGTACTTTTAAGTGTATGTTTTTGTTCCTGTTAGATGCCACATTTTCATAAATGTCCACAGCGCCTCAACACCATGCTTAAAGTGGCAAAGACTGTAACTCCATAGTATTTGAAACCAAGCCACATTTTCATTCTATGCAAAAGTTATTAGTCCACCGGAGTGCACTCAGCCTGTTTGGCTCATTTTTTTTGTATCTATTGATCAAACTATGTGAAATCTAGATTGATCCAAAATTACTGCAGTATTTTGGGTGTATTATGGTTTTCCCCCTGTAAACTTATGCCGTCAAATCAATTTGAACATGTTCAAACATACCGAAAGACCACTTGAATTTCCTCATGGTTCTTGAAAGTGGAAAACCGACATTATAGTTTTCCAGAGCTCATATCCCAATGAAGCAGTCAGAAGTTGGAACATGGAAGTTCCTTTCTCTAGAAGTATCCAAGAAAAGTTTTTCTTTCATCTAGAATATATATTCTTCTTTCATCTGTAGCTTCATGCACGATGAACAAAATTTAGATACATTTCCTGTTTTTCTGCGACAACACGAATTTGATCAGCTAGACTTGGAGAACAGGAGAAGCTACCTTAGTGCAGAGTGTTGTGCTATAGCTGGTTGTTCCTGGCCTTCTGAAATTGGAACTTGTGGCCTCTAATCATTGTTTCATCCCTGCTTTTCTGGTGACTTCTAATCCTTGTTCCTTGCCCTTTGAAATGCCCATATGTCTTCCAAATCGGATTCTGTAACTGAAGGTACGGGTAGGATATGTAGGTTGTGAATGGTTAGGGCCTTGTTGGGATATCCCATCTAAGTTTGTGATGCAAAATTCTCTATTCCAATCGTACTATTCTAATTTTATTTATTTTTACAATATTTGTTTATTTAGGAAAAGGAATTTGGCCTCTTTTTTCCTTCTTTTTTCAGACTTCTTGTTTGTATACTTTGATCAAAGGGCATCACATATCGGGGAAGGCCCTCCCGTTGCATCAGCATGTAGAATGTAGCTCGGCATCAACATTTACTAAAATTACATTAGCATCTACATTCATCAGTGCCCTGTGCCCTCTTTGAAATCGGGTCTGCACCCATATTAGACTCTTTATACCTATAACAAACAACAACTTGCCAACTATTATCTATTAATAGTCTACATTTCTATATGAGAATAACAAAATCCCATCCCACTTCAGCTTTTCCTGTGAATAGGTTTATAGGAATCTGATTCTACCAAGTTACTTATAGATTTTTCTTAATAGATCTGAAAGACCATCATGTTAAATTGTAATAGTGGCCTAATATCATCACTATGAACCATATCATGATACTTTACCATGATCTCAGATTCTCAGATATTATCTAATGGTTATCTTATTATATGCCCTGAAACTTATCCCGTTTTTTAAAACCACCGACATATTGCTTATCGTTTCATTAAGATTATTACTTGTAAGATTATACCTACTCTTCTAATCATTTGTTAACGTAAAGACAAGGAAGCGTCCAAATCAATTACTTTAATTAATAATTATTTTAAAAAACAAGGAACAAGTTGAAGAGCATTTGGAAAGTTGTATCTAAACATATTGCACCAGGATGGTTGTAAGTTGTAACTAGGAAAGCTCCAATTGGTTATTTGGAGAATGTGTACTACTGCATCTTTGTTGCTGAATACTTTTTGGATGAAATTATTCTGTGAATTCAATTTCAGAAGATACAGTTTGGCAACGCATGGTTTTCCAGCGGATTCTCTCTGATCCCAAAATGCAGTAAAATCTGCTGTTCTGAACCCAAAAAAAAAGTTCACACGGTTTGAATGTGCTGTCTGCGAAGTTTGTCTACAAATGGTCTTTTTAAGAGTCAACATAGATTATGTTACGTAAAAGAATGGGGAAACGTGATAATTGGACAAAAAAGATTGAATGTGGTGATAGAAATCGACAAAAAACAAATCAATTAAAACACTTACCAATACAAAGCGAATAACCAATAGAAGTGGAGACGAGATTTACGTGGTTTGGCGTTAGCCTAATCCACCAAACAAAAGAGGAGAATTTTACTAATCAAGAGATAAACAAATAGAGTGCAATCACTCACAAACGAATCCCGAAGAATTCACAAACTCTCTCTCACAAATTGAACCTTACAAATCCCACCAACTGGTCTCGTATTTATAGAGGTGGGTATCAAATTAGAATCCTATTTAGAATAGGAAACCAAAACTTTAACTGTGTGGTTTATCCAAATCTGAGTCGTATACCAACAATTCTCCACCTCGGTGAAGATTTATCCAAATCTGAGCCGATCAACCGAATAGCAAATCCCTTTCAAAGCACAAATGTCCAAGGACCAAACAAATAACAAAATGTCCCGGCGGACCAAACACGACCGTATTCACATAGTGGTCACGCCACGCACTTTTTATTAAAATATCAAGCCGATCAGAGTTCACCAATGCCCTTAAGAGCCAAATCATCTCAAATGAAGGATATGAATCAAATTCAAACAATGTTGAAACTTGATTCCAGAAACCACTTTGGTTAACATATCAGCTGGGTTCTCCTTGGTGTCTATCTTAGTGAGTAAGATATCACCCTCCTCTAAAATTTCTCTGACAAAGTGAAAACGCACATCAATGTGCTTCGTACGGGCATGATGAACTTGGTTCTTGGCCAAATATATAGCACTCATGCTATCACAGTGAATCTCGAAATGATTCCCACAATACCCAAGTCATCTAACAAACCTTGCAACCAAATAGCCTCTTTCATAGCCTCGGGCCACCGCCATATATTCTGCCTCAGTAGACAATGCAACTCAGATCGCAAAATAGACCTCCAACTTACCGGAGCACCAAAGTAAAGTAAATACATACCCAGAGTGGACCGACGCTTATCCAAATCACTCGCGATAGTCGAGTCCACATAACCCACACAAAGCTTACTAGTATCCCTCTCAAATATCAAACCAACATCTACAAAGACAAGAATGTATCGTAGAATCCATTTCACAACTTGCCGTTGTTTCTTCCCGGGGTTATGCATATATCTACTAACAACACTAACAAATTTTGTGAAATGTCCGCCTAGTACACACCATCACATACATCAAACTACCAACAACACTTACATATGGAACATGAGTCATGTACTCACGCTCCTCATCGAACTCCTGAGACATAGTAGCACTAAGTTTAAAATGAGGGGCAAGAGGTGTACTCACAGCACTTAGTGTTCCCATCAATACCAAACTTCGTAGTACCTTCTTCAAATATGTCTTTTTGAGACAAACAAACTATGCCTTTTGCTCTATCTCTCCTCATCTCCATGCCAAGAATCTTCTTAGCTTCACCCAAGTCCTTCATCTCAAATTCGAGGACAAAAGTCGTTTAAGCTTATCAATCTCAGCCTTGCTTCTTGAGGTTATAAGCATATCATCAACATACAAGAGCAAGTAGATGAAAGAACCATGATGTAGTTTTAAAAATAGACACAATGATCGTGAGTGACTTCTTGTGTACTTGAGCCCTAGCATAAACCGATCAAACCGCTTTTGTACCATCGCCGAGATCTGCTTTCAAACCATATATCGATTTTTTCGGTTTACACACCAAATCCTCTTTGCTTGCAACGTTAAGCCCACTTGGGCCGAGTCATATAGATCTCCTATTCTAAATCACCATGTAAAAGCGGTTTTACATCGAAATGGCTAGCTCCAAATCATACCGAGCTACCAAGGCCAAAAGGATGCGTGTGGAGGAGTGCTTCACAACCGAGAAAACACCTCATTATAGTCAATCCCTCTCTCTCGAAATGCAGTAGCCTTTAGCTACCCATCTTGCCTTGTAACGTAACTCATTACTTAGAGATCCTTCTTTCAATGCAAACACCCATTTTCCGCTAATTGCCTTCTTACCCGTAGGTAACTTTACAAGCACCCAAGTATCATTCTTATGAAGAGATTGCATCTCCTCATCTATAGCTGTCTTCCACCTTTCTGACTTGGAGCATTGGATTGCTCCATAATATGAGGAAGGAACATCTTCATCAAGACTTTCAATAACAGGAAGTGCATAGGTAACGTAATCGTTTAGCCAATACAATGGGGAAACATTTCTCTTAAATTTACCAGTTGCAATAGGCTCATGAACCGGAGCCAAAGGACCAATATTCATTTGCTCCTCTAATGGAGCCATATCCTCTGCATCATCATTTGTTCCATCACCTGTAATCACTATTTCTGTGTCTTCAACTGGAACATTAACTGACTGACTATCCATGGTTGTCAATTTACTAGATACAGAACCATCTGGACTAGGTAAGACACATCAATCTCCACCTGCTGCAATACCTCTTTGGCCATACTCCCACCGCTGAGAGTCGCCAGACTTCAACATAGAAGCCTCATCAAATGTCACATCTCTCGCCAAAATGAATTTCTTATCTTCGATCCCATAGCTTATAACCTTTAACTCCACTTTTCGGACCCACAAAGATATCTTTCTTTGCTCTAGGATCCAACTTACCATCTTTGACATGAAAGTAAGCGGGACACCCAAACACACGGGGAATCATAATCCCGAAAGGTTTTACTAGACCAAACCTCCATAGGAGTTTTACCTCCAATTGTACCGGGCAACCTTGTTAACAAGGTAGCATGCATAACTCACAAAATTTCAAAAAAAACTTTGCCCAATCCAAAGATTGGACAACATACACCGCACTTTCTCCATTAGAGTACGGTTCATACGCCAAATACCCCATTCATTTACAAGCACCTTTCACCGCGGAAGTGCCTCTCTATTATCTCATTCTGACATACTTGTAAGAACGGATTACTCGTATATTCACCACCATTATCAGTTCGGAGTCTTTTGATCTTTCTGTCAGTCTGAGTTTCAATCAACTTCTTCCACTTCACAAAGATATCTAAGACTTCATCCTTGTTTCTCATGGTATATACCCACAAACGCCTAGAGTAATCATCAACAAAGGTCACATAATAATGTTTGTTCCCTCCAAGAGATGCATTTCTAGAAGGATCCCAAACATCCGAATGAACATAATCAAGGGTTCCACGTGTACGGTGGATAGCGGTGCCAAACTTTACCCTTGTCTGCTTGCCTAGAACACAATGCTCACAAAAATCCAACTTACAGGTCTTAACACCTTTCAACAATCCTTGCTTTATTAACGTTTGCATGGACTTCTCACCTGCATGTGCAAGACGCATATGCCATAATCTGGTGGCCTCCTTAGTAACTACCTCTGAATACTCAGTAACAGCTACTTCTCCACTAACTGTACCACCCTTCAAATAGTACAAGTTATTCTGACGTATGCCTTTCATGATAACCATTGCTCCAGAAACTATCTTTAGAACACCACTGTCAATGACTACCTTGTAGCCCTTAGCTTCTAAAGTACCAACAAAGATAAGATTCTTCTTCAAAGTGGGAACATATCGAACATATTTTATTTCCTTAATTGTTTCATCATACATCTTGAGGCGAGTATTACCCATCCCCATAATGCGACAGGGTTGATCATTCCCCATCAACACATCACCACTTTCAAGCTTCTTGAAACTTGTAAACCACTCTCTTATGGGACAAACATGATAGGTAGCACCCGTATCCAAAATCCAATGACTGGAATCAATGAAACAAATACTCGATGTAACAGGAAAAGAGAAATTTGAACTATCAGAATCATTACCTCCTTGAGCAATGTTGACATTAGGATCAAGCGCGCCGGTATCTTTCGCTTGTGTTTCAACTTCTTGCAGTCCTTCTTCCAATGTCCAACCTCATGACAAAAGCACACTCATCACGGGCTAGTTTTGGCCCTCTCGACTTGAAACGAGATTTACTTCTTCCACCACCGAGTTTGGACGGTCATTAGACCTCCCCTCTTACCACAAAAAAAGAAGGCTCGGTTTACTCTCTTGACTCCTTTTCATTGTTGTTCATCATATCCCAACTTGTCAACGCAGATCGCACCTCTAATAGTTCAAAGCTTTCTTCCCAACATAATGGTGGTTTTATATGCCCATACTCCTCCTTGGGAAGAGATCTCAACAAATGGAAAGCTTTGTCTTCATCCTTCGCTTCTTCTTCAATGTTCAACAAGTCGGGTAAGTAACTTGTTAAACTTCGCTCATATCTTTGGACAATGAAATACCTTCTTTCTTTCTCATATCATACAACTTTGATTTCATAAAGACACGACCTTCTATTGTCTTATCTAAGTACTTCTCTTCAAGGATTCTCCAGATTTCCTTGGCCGAAGTCTCATTGAGAACAAGGTACTTCACATCCCTAGCCAAACACGATCTTATGATACCACAAGCTCGCCTATTTTTCTTAACCCAAACACTCTCCTCTATATCCGATGGTTTTTCGTCTAACACATCATCCAAGTCTTGTTGGCATAGTGCATCTATAACTTCACAACGCCACATACTAAAATTGTTAGATCCATCGAATTTCTCCACATCAATCCTTGCATGGTTAATATTCAAAGTCGTAGGAGGTGATTTCTCCTTAGATGTCATAGAAGTAGTACCCGATGGAGGATCCGTCGCCATACTTTCTCAAACTTTCATATACCACAAAACAATCAATAAACCAACAAAAGAAACCCTAGGTAGAACCTTGGCTCCGATACCAATTTGTTATATAAACGAATGCGGAAGCGTGACAATTGGACAAAGAAGATTGAATGTGGTGATAGAAATCGACAAAAAACAAATCAATTAAAATACTTACCAATGCAAAGCGAATAACCAATAAAAGTGGAGACGAGATTTACGTGGTTTGGCGTTAGCCTAATCCACCAAGCAAAAAAGGAGAATTTTACTAATCAAGAGATAAACAAATAGAGTACAATCACTCACAAACGAATCCCGAAGAATTCACAAACTCTCTCTCACAAATTGAACCTTACAAATCCTACAAACTGGTCTCGTATTTATAGAGGTGGGTATCAAATTAGAATCCTATTTAGAATAGGAAACCAAAACCTTAACTGTGTGGTTTATCCAAATCTGAGTCGTATTCCAACAGATTCTACATGGCAATTATCACAGGCTAGTGTATTAGCTAAATTCATGTTAAGAATAGCTACATTTTCATCAGAAAGTAGGCATACTAAATTAAGCTAGCCCCATTTAAAAATCTAGTTACCTTCTTCTTCTTCTTCCTTTTTTTTTTTTTTTTTTTTGATAATCAATGTATATATATTAAGATATTGAAAGTGATGAGGTTACAGACAGAGTATCATCTTCCAAAAAGTGCTTCAACCAACTTGGTGGGATTGTCAACCACTCAGAACTAGGAAGTAAATTATGCCTAACAAATGCTAACTTGTGGGCTACAGAGTTGGCAGATCTATTGATCCACTTAATATTTACATTATCAAAAGTAACAAGCTCTTCTATTACATCACCAGGAAATGCTTGATGGTTTATTTCCCAAAAAGTTGCAAACATCTTTCGCATCCAGTTCTACTTCAACTGATTAGCTGAAAGTCCGACACCATTATATTGCTTTAAGTGCCCCGGCCTCTACATTCTGCCCTTCTGCAGTTCTGCCCCTACTTAACTAAGTTTGTCTCATTATAGCAAATTATCTCCCTTTTGGGCCAGAGTAGAGTGTAGGCCAGTTCAGGCTTCTTATGGAGTTATGGGTGATTTAATACGATTGAGATCGTAGTTTCATGATGAGTTGGTCCTTTTGCTTGAGTCTAGCAACGACCAACTTCAAGTTACCTATGTCTAGGGGTGGAACTTGGGTAGGGTTAGCCCAAGCCCGATGGATTAAAACCCGATTTTTGTTAGTTTTGGGTTAACATGTTAGATCTGTAATGTGGCTTGGTTTTGTAAAATCAAAACCCGGCTCAATTTTGGGTTGGCCTTGGGTTAGAATATCAAAAAACCGAAAAACTCGAGCATATGAACAATATGTACATATATATTTCAATCATTATATTTTTGTCAAAAATAAGGTCGAGAATCTCTATTTTAGAGAGAATAATGTAATCAACAAGGTTAGTTTCCCTTTCAAATAATCAAATCTCTTTTATTTCATTAGAAGATTTCAATTTTAGTGTTTTTTTATCTCATAATTTCAAATAAAATCTGAAAAGTTTGACCAACCTGATATAACCCGACCCAACCTGAATTGGTCGAGCTAGGATTTGAACTTAAAATTTAAGGACCGACTGGAGTTTGGTCCCGGGTTCAAGTTATGCCTCAACCCGACCCAACCCGCCCGAGTTCCACCCCTACCTGTGTCATACTTAACCTACATTTTTTGAAGTATATGTCATTCAGATAATACACTTCATCAATGTACCATTTATAGTCATTTGGTGCTAGTTAAAATATGTAAAAAGTTGTTTAACACGGAGTTGGTTCTGCTCATAATTTTTCTGCAGAACTCAAAGAACGTAATTGAGGTATTGGAGAAGATAAAATAGAGAGAATAGTGCGCGTGAGCCATGCACACCATGATGCAAAAATTGAAATGTAGTCCAATTGCAACTTATTGGAGTGAATACAGAAATTGTTAAGGGACACTCATTAGGTTGAATTCTGATTACGTCTGATAGTAGCGAACCATAAAAGTCGGGTTCATACATCAAAGAAAGTAAAACAATATATGGATGCCATAATATGAAACAAAAGAGCGAAAAGTCTGACATTTTTTTGAAGTCTCTATCGGAGCAGTTACCAAAAAAAAAGTCTCTATCGGAGCATAACATGGTTGAGTTAAGCAATTAACCTTTACCACGCCGGTAGGCCTACTTTAATTTTTTGGGCATTCATAACTTTTGATGAAAGGAATTAAGATATAATGACTCTGTTGATAATCATACTTCACATATAGGTTTGTAATCTTCATTGTGTCAAGAGTAAGTTTGCTAGTTGAATTTATAATTCAACAAGGTAGTTGATTATCAAGATTCCTGATTACTCCACCAACTCCATGAATGCAAATGATGAAAGTCTTCACTCATTTGCTTGTGTTCAAGGCGTGATACAACTGTGTTAGAATCCATAGTCATAATTATGCTCCACTAACCATTTCAACTTAATTAGAATGATTTAGTATTACTATAAAGGTAGATGTGAGCACCACCAATGTTTATGGAAACCACATCTCAGTATCACACCAACTGATCAATATAAACCATTGGATTACCTAAGTATCTCAACTTTCTTCAGCTATTTCAAGTCCATTATTATTAAGGTAGTTGCTTTTGTGTATCAGATCCTTGGGTGCTTTTGATTTTAGGCATGGGCTTCATATTTTATAGGCTAGAAAGGCTATAAGAAACCCAAAAGAAAAAGATTAAAAAAGTTGCTAAAAAGAAGATTAAGAGATCAATCATCAATCACTTAGCCTTAAAGAAATGGTATGACAATATAAAATGCTCAGATTAAATAATCAGAAGAACCTTTTGATTCTCCCAATTGACTAACAAACCTTCCCTGCAGGAAAAATAGGGCCTGGTTCTATATTCAATGGAGTCCACTACTGGCTATTGTCCACAAAGAACTTCTTAAAGACGTGACTGCTATGGTGACCCAGAGTCCAGACACCATTTATTTTGTATTGACTCTACGTACTGAAGATAGCCAAGTATTACACATTATGTCTAGTTTACTGAAATACCAAAAAAAACATGTCTAGCTTACTGAAATAGTGAATTACACAACTTCTAATTGCTAACATTACAAAGTGCAAAGCCAGAAATATTCGCATGGCAACAATACTGACACAGTAAAGTATTTGCTAATTCCCAAGATTTAGGCAGACATTGCGATATTCTGCAGTACATGGGCACCAGCAGGTGAGTAACGTACATTTATTTAAATGACAAGATGATGAATTTAATCATTGAATTTGAATCCAAGTATCCAACTACCACCGTACCCCTCATAGATTTTACCAAAGGCAGAATTTTCTTTTCACTCTTATTTATAGAAACGAATAACTCATGTGACCACCTTACCCTATCATCTTTACTCCCCTGCACCTTCCAACCTCCCTCCAGCTCCTCTTTTGTGTGTGTTAACAATACATTATAGTTAAAAGTTTCTCATGTTCATGACAAAGAAAGTGAAGTGTCAACTGGTTGTCTTTTGTTTGTTCTTAGAAACTGGAAAGCCAGACAAGGAGAGTTCACATTCTTTCTTTGACACCCAGGCCAAGAACTTCACTAACTTCCAACCTCAAGTTTCTAGATGATTGCTTTCTATACTTGCTACGAGTTGTAGCACAGAACCACTATTTTTGGTGAAGATGCAAAGTAGATGAGTCATTGCTCTTTCTGGTGGCAAATGACAATTGTCAGAACGACACAAAGATCATTTCTCTCATTACAGGTAACTTGTTGACGACATTCAGTCCTTTATCTCAAATGGGGTTCGGTTTCATTACTTCCATTTTGTTTGTTTCATTGTTTTTCAAGCCATTGTATTCCCAACAACCAAACACAGATGAGTTCTATGTTTCTGATTTTGTTAAGAAAATGGCTGTAACCTCTTCACAAGAATTTAATTTCTCTGCTCCTGTTTGCTCATGGCAAGGTGTTTTCTGTGACGCCCAACGTGTAAATGTAATTAGTTTAGTAGTTTCTAGTCTTGGTCTCTCTGGTGTAATTCCTGAGACCACAATTGGGAAGCTCAGTAAGCTTCAGTCTTTGGACTTGAGCAATAACAGAATCACCAGTTTGTCCTCAGATTTCTGGAGTATAGGAAAGAATCTCAAGACTCTTAATCTTTCCTATAATCAAATTTCTGGAATTCTTCCTAATAACATTGGCAACTTTGCTGCCTTGGAGAGCCTTGATCTTTCCTTCAACAGCTTCTCTGAAAACATTCCTGCATCGCTTAGCTCTCTTCTGAGCGTTCAAGTCCTCAATCTTAATGAAAATTTGTTCATGGGGAGTATCCCATCTGGGCTTCTGAATTGTCAAAGTCTTGTTTCACTAGACATTTCATCGAATCGTCTTACTGGTACTCTTCCTGATGGTTTCAGTGCCGCATTTCCCAAGCTCAAGGCCTTAAACCTTGCTAGGAATGAGATTCATGGAAAGTCTTCAGTCTTTTCTGGATTGAATTCCATGACTTATCTTAATGTCTCTAGCAACTCATTTCATGGATTTGTAATGGGTGTGTTTCAGAAGAAACTTGAAGTCATTGACATAAGCCGAAACTATTTTCAAGGTTACCTCTCTGATATGAATTCTACTTCTAACTTCAATTGGTCTCATTTGGTTGTTCTTGATGTTTCCTCGAATCAACTTATCGGAGAATTTTTTCATGATTGGAATGAAGCCCAAAATCTCAAGCACCTTAATCTTGCTCATAATAGATTCTCCGGACAAGTATTCCCTCGAATAGAAAAAGCTTTCTAGTCTTGAATATCTGAACCTGTCTGGCACTGGTCTTAGAGGTAAAATTCCCTCTGAAATCTCACAACTGACTAGCTTAAGTACACTAGACCTCTCTAAGAACCATCTCAATGGCCGCGTTCCTTATCTGCGTAGCAATGAACTTGAAGTCTTAGACCTTTCACTGAACAAATTAACAGGAGAAGTCCCACTACAGCTGCTTCAGAAGCTACACCAGATGGAGAGATATAATTTCTCTTACAACAACTTAACTCTATGTGCTTCTGAACTATCAGACGAGATCTTCAGAACTGCATTCATTGGGTCACTAAACAGCTGCCCAATTGCTGCGAACTCGGATCTCTTTCGAAGAAAGACCAGTAAACACATTGGACTAAAGCTTTCTCTAGCTGTTAGTCTATCAACTGTATTTTTACTAGTTGGATTGCTTTGCCTAGCCTTTGGCTGCAGAAGGCAAACCGTTGTTTGGGAAGCTAATAAGCATCAATCTGTAAGCAAAGAAGAACAGAACATCTCAGGTCCCTTCTCATTTCAGACAGATTCGACGACTTGGGTTGCCGATGTTAAGGTTGCCACCTCGGTCCCTGTGGTGATATTCGAAAAGCCGTTACTAAACATTACCTTTTCGGATCTCTTATCCGCAACATCACATTTTGATAGAGGGACCCTATTGGCAGAAGGTAGATTCGGTCCAGTCTATAGGGGATTCCTACCTGGAGGAATTCATGTAGCTGTCAAGGTTCTAGTTCATGTCTCAACCATGACAGACCAAGAAGTAGCAAGGGAGCTTGAATATCTCGGTCGAATTAGACACCCCAATCTTGTTCCTCTGACAGGATACTGCTTAGCTGGCGATCAAAGGATTGCCATTTACGATTACATGGAGAACGGGAATTTGCAGAATTTGCTTCATGATCTTCCTCTTGGCATATCAAGGGCAGATGATTGGAGCACGGATACATGGGAAGAGGATAATACTAATGGAATTCAAAATGTTAGTTCTGAAGGTCTACTGACTACATGGAGATTCAGACACAAGATTGCACTTGGTACAGCCCGAGCACTAGCATTCCTTCACCACGGGTGTTCGCCTTCGATAATCCACAGAGACGTTAAGGCTAGTAGTATTTATCTTGATTCATGTTTGGAGCCTAGACTATCTGATTTTGGATTGATCAATGGTGAAGAGGATGATGTTCCTCATTGGTCACCAGGATATGTACCTCCAGAATTTTATGAGCCAGAAACTGGTCCACCAACATTAAAATCAGATGTGTTTGGATATGGGGTTGTTCTATTTGAGCTGATTACTGGGAAGAAACCAATCGGAGATGATTATTCGGAGGAGAAAGAGTCTAGTTTGGTAAGTTGGGTCAGAGGACTGGTTAGAAAGAATCAGTGTGCAGTGGCGATTGATCCAAAAATACGAGGTACAGGATCAGAGACGGAAATGGAGGAGGCCCTTAGGATTGGCTATTTATGTACAGCTGATTTGCCTATGAAAAGGCCAAGTATGCACCAAATAGTTGGCCTCCTGAAGGACATTGAACCTGTTGTCTATCAATGAGGAAGGAGCAAAAACACACATACTCATTGGGTGGTCTTTTAATTATGCTTCCATGGAAGGAAATGTACAGTGCTTCAATTAAGAATTGTTTGAACTCGGTTGCTTTTCTATCTTCTTTCAATGTTATAAGCATTAGAACTTCAGTTCTACACTATATACATATACAAGCTTAGCAATTGAGGATGTTGTTCTTTTTGGAGTAAAATATTCATTTTCTGTTATCCTTGTATGTAAGAAGGACCTCTTTAACCAGTTATCATTGCAATCTGAAGACGAAAGAATAGAAAATCTACATTCTACGTTCTTATTCCTGTACATGTTTTCAACTGTCCTAGCTTTTGTTAATATTTTATGATATCAATCATATCAGTAACTCACTTCCAATCCCAGAAGCTTACTCTACATGGTGGCTTGACTCAGATGATGGGGGGATTTGGGAAAGTTAATCTGAGATCTTGATTAATTATTCTCTTGCAGTCATTGAGATTAGGAACTTTCTTTGCAAAAGAAAACTTTGTTCCTGATCTTCCATATGCTCAGCCCACCTACACTTTGACCAGAATCCCACATTCACTTCAGTAGACTGTAGAAGCTAGGCTCCAAGTAATTGATAATTGAATGGCTTCCCTAAAGACTTGAATGGGTTGCAGAATATTGAATGGTGTGGAGAACCATGTCCATAGCTGTACATATAGTGGACACTCCCAAAATTAATTGTCGTTTTGTACAGTGAACTTTCACGTTTTGATCACTTCAGAGTGTAGATCAAGGATGAAAAAGATCTACTTCACTCTTTAGAGATTATATATGCCAGAATGAACAAAGCTTGCAGTGAAAAGATCAACCCCTGAGTCTATATCTTGATTCATAGCACCAAGATAGACAAATTGTCTACCACAACTTCAGCATTTCAAAATCACTCACATATGGAGAGAACAAAATCACTCACATATGGAGAGAAGGAAACACTACAGCAGATGCGCTTTCTAAAGCTGGTGCTAGACTTACAAATACAAATGCTCAAGTGTTCGATGGTAAGCCCGACTGGAGTGATTTAGATTCTAATGAGTGACTGTACTGGTTCCTTCTGTGGGAAACAGAGAGTGCATGAGAGCTTGAATCAGGAACTGAAATCTCATAACTTGAAATTATGTTTGATCCTATCATTAGAGGATAAGGATTGTCATTGAGATTCTTCTATATATTTTGTTCAAAATACAGATAATAGAATTTTGGCAAGTCTTAAATATTTATCATTTTCAATATATTCTTTGTATGTATTGCCTCGTATACATAATAGTCGGTTTCCTATACTCTTAGAGGCATATGTATTTATCTTAGAATTACCTAGTCGGAGAGTACTTTGCTCATTACGTGTGGCAAATGCCGACCCTGACTTGGGGACATATTACATCAGCCTTATCTGGAATTTCTTGTACATGTGTGAAATTGTTAAGTGAGATGGTAGCGTATAATTTTTGTTTTTCTTTTGGAAACAAACATTGGAATTGAATTCATAAGACAAAATGACAAATGAATGTCAATATGCTGATTTGAAATGAACCAAAATAAACCATAAATTAAATACCATAAAAATTATCAGCTACAAAATTCACTTCCTTATAATTCCACAATATCATGTACCCATCTATCTTCGTAATCATGTCTCATATATTGTGTATATCTTCGTAATCATGTCTCTTTTTGAGACGCATATACTTTGAAATTTAACAATCCACACAGGCAGAGAATTGAACAACTATAGCATTAACTAATGGAATAAGAAATTTCCATCAAAATAAGAAATGTGAATACTGATTTGAAATGAACCAAAATAAATCATAAATTAAATAGCATAAAAAGTTATTATTATCTATAAAAAGGTTAGCCATATTCCAGAAAGATAATATTCTTTTTTATATATATTATGATCTTCCACGTTACACACGGGTAAACAAGGGTCAGGTCAACGAAGTCTGACCCGACCCATTTTAAGCCCTAATTTACAACCCATATTATGCCCTAAAAGGAATTTGGATTTATCTGAGAGACTAAAAAGTTGACTCATCCTGATAAAGAAAAAGGAAAAGATATTTTGTTGAGGTGCAGCAGCAACACAAGACACAAAAGAGAAAGAGAGAAAGATCAAAGATGTCTGATGAAGAACATCATTTCGAGGCAAAGGGTGATGCAGGTGCATCAAAGACTTATCCTCAACAAGCTGGTGCCATCCGTAAAGGTGGTTACATCGTCATCAAAGGCAGACCCTGCAAGGTTTATGTTTTATCTCTATTTCTTCTCAATCTGTTTTGCTTTAGTATTCATGTGGATTTATTAAATTGATTTAAAATGGATTTGTAATTAAGCTTGTTTGGTAGATCTCCCTTTTGATATATTTAAAACATGAATGAATGAATGATTTATAAGTGTAATTGTATGTCGGTCATTTCTCAATAGAAATTTTGATAATCAAAGCCTGATCCTGTGCTTTTGTTTTTCATGCTTATAATTGCTGTTGTACCAAACCATCTACGAAGCGCGTCTTAATTGATTGATGAGTTTAGGTTTGATTACAAATTTACAACTTTCTTTTCTCCCGATATAACTGTAATATTTTACTCAAAGGTGTTATCAATGTAATCTGCAAGCTTCATGAATCCTGGTATCATTATCGGATAACTTTCCTTTACACATGAATTTTTGTTTCAGAATTTGTCGACCTACTGTAAATAGTTCATGGATCAATGATGACAAGTTTGTAAGCATGGTTGGAACTCTTAACTCGTCTTTATCATGTCATACTATCATTAGCTAAAGCTTGGACCTTTGACTTCATCAATGGCGAAAGTAGTAGGGGGGGTTTTCATCTAGGCGTTAATATGTTCACTTTTGGACCTTATGGAGTTTAGCTTGTACTTCTTCATTACTTGTGGAGATTTGGAACACATGTATTTTGAACCTTCCATCCATAGATTTAGTTAGACTAGTTTAAGGGACAAATCAGTAGCAGCATATCTAAGTCTCTAATGATGGTTTGGTTCAAGTCAATTTTTTTGAGTTGGTGAGAGAACTAAAGACATAAACAGAGCTGAAAAATAGCACAGATGGAGGGCACATGCCTCTAGGAAAGATAAAGCTGTAGTGGAATGTCGTTTGCACCATTAGGCTGGAAGATGATGTGTGTATTTCCATTTCAAGGAACATTTCCTAGTTAGACACTCCATGAGTGACATGTCTCTTTCACAAGTAATTTGTGAGTGTCTGTCTGTGCCTGGGTTGGGGATTAAGGCGTCTTACTACTGTTGAAGTGTTGAGCTTAGCCACAAATGGCTGGCAGTTACCAGATTTATAAAGGTATCCAGTCATCAGTCACTAGAGCATGGAACGATTATCTTGATTGATAGTATTGGTAAGACTCGTCGGAACTATTCCTGTGTTCTGTAGCCAGAAGTCGTTGTGAAAGTTTTACATGGAAATATATACTGTCTTGCCAATAGTTAATGTCCCAACAAAGTAGGTCATCTAAAGTTGTGAGATCCCATGGTCACATGTTTGTGTGTTACTCATGTTTATGCCATCAGTCCACTGGCAACTAGATATGATTTCATTTTAGATGCATATTTACCATAAGAGCTAAAACCAGTTTCTTGGATTTGGAGGTTGTGGTTTAGGGTTGTTGTCAATGCTATAATACAAAGACAACTATTTTAGGTTTTCAGCCTCACATGTGACCACATGGATCAACTCACTCTATTGGTGCTTTTTGTGTAATCAGGTTGTTGAGGTTTCCACCTCCAAAACTGGCAAGCATGGCCATGCCAAGTGTCACTTCGTAGCAATTGACATATTCACATCAAAGAAGCTTGAAGACATTGTGCCCTCATCCCACAATTGTGATGTACGTTCATAATTTGATTGTTTTCTCGATCTATTATGCTCTCATTCCTTCCTTATCATAAAATCCTGTTTTTCTTCACCATTAGCATATGAAATTTTGGATGGCTGATTGGCCGTGTTGATATCTATTTTCCAGGTTCCTCATGTTAATCGTACAGACTATCAGCTGATCGATATTTCTGAAGATGGCTTTGTAAGTTATTAGTATTATACTATTATCACATAATCTAAGTCAGGAAAAGTGCTTTCTCCCTTTATCCAAGATAATTTTAGCGTTTCTTATTAGCTAAGTGACTGAGGCTGGGTCCTTTCAGGTGAGCCTGTTAACTGAGAATGGGAACACCAAGGATGATCTGAGGCTTCCTGAAGAGCCACTGCTCACCCAGGTGTGTACTATTTCTATTGTCCTCTCTTTAAGACTGATTTTTCATATTCTTTGCAACTAATTCCTTGTCATTTTTATAGATTACAGAGGGGTTTGCTGAAGGAAAAGATCTGGTGGTGACTGTCATGTCTTCGATGGGAGAAGAGCAGATCTCAACTCTCAAAGACATTGGCCCTAAAAACTAATTTCTCTTCAGCAGCCTATGTGCCTACCTGGTGGAGTAACTATGTGGAATAATTGCTTTGTCTTTTGCTTCTGTTAGATCTATGTCCACTACTATGATCAGGTAGTTGAGCTGTTAGACTTGTTTCTGGGTTTCTGTAAGGATTTAACGAAAGAAGACAGGAATTGATGGTCTTTAGAGGGGCCAGATCCAGAAAAATCTTTCTTTATGGGCTCAACTTGAGTTTAAAACCTAAGTCTTTACCTTTAATATTGAGTGTATACTCAGAGGATTTGGTATTTTATTTCTCAGTGTCATTAAAAGTATGTGCTTTCTCATGGAGCAACTTTTTTCTTTTCTTGGTCATGTTTTATCGTTGGCAATAGCAGGGTCCTAAATTTGCCAATGGCTGATAGCAGAATGCAACTTGTTCTCTCACCAGGCACCACTGAGCTCATAGATGCAATTGAATCTTACCCCTAGAGTTTCTACAGATTATAGTGATATGTTGCCTGATATTTTTGTTCGGAAATATACGTAGTAAAATCGGAAGCAAATAATGACATGATATATAACAGCATATGTATATGTTTTTTTAATTTTTAGTGTTTTTATGAACTCTGTATATAACTAAGTTGATCGTGAATTTTGTCAATCAAGTAGTTGACCGTCACTTTTCAAGTATCCACATCTTACTCAACGTTATTGAGATTGGACTCCCAACAAAATGTTTACGAGATACCCACTTGAGAAATCCTTCAGCAAACGAACCACTCTGCGCACCTCCATCAGCTGTCGGACCAAAAGTCACTGAGTATACCAATTTCGGGTTCGACCTTCACGTAGACTCCTTTAGGGTTATAAATCGCAACTGTGTAAGTTGAGTGTGCATCACCTACATTGGTTAAAGTCCTACTAAATGTTTGACTAGTTCCAAGTTTAACTGCAAATGAAGGGTAGTTAAGTTGTCCTTCAGAAATGCGATTAGAATATGCACACTTGATGGTTTGATGTGCAAGAATTCCAACTTGTCCGTCCGTGTATCCCAAACCACATAAGTAAGGTATGTAATCACTTGGCTGAATGTCGTAAACAAGGCCTGGGTCGTTTGCTCTTGTCAGGTTAACATGACCGGAACCAGTAGCAAAGAGGTTTGCAGGATGCAGTAATTGATCCAAAATTCGTTTACCTTTCAAGTTGTGTAAATCAGCACTTGTCATGATAGCGGCCTTTATTGCAGCTGGGGACCAATCGGGGTGAGTACTTTTTATCAGAGCGGCTATACCGCCAAGGGGAGGACTGACATGACATAGAAGTACCAGATATCACGTTGAATGTCGACGTGGAACTGGAGTTATCCAAAGAGAATGGCCATGCAGCAAGAACACTCGCTCCTGGTCCTATTATATCTGGCTTCAGTGTTCCAGGACTTATTATGCTAGGACCCCTTGAAGAGAAGGATATTACCGCTGGAGAATATGCTGATCCAATTACTGTGCCCTTGAAAAGAATTGTTGCCATGGGTAGTTCATATGAAGAGTTTATGTAAGCTTTGATTTTCAACCCTGCTGCGAAACTTACATGAGCTGCTGGAAGAACATGGGCGTCTGCTACCGTACTGAAGGCGTTGGGCGCGTTGTTAGCAAGTATCATAGCAGCACCTCCAGCATTTTGTACTTCAATGCCTTTGTCAATCTTCCCAACACCTCCTCCACACTCACACAACACTACTTTCCCTTTGAAATCAGTGCCATTTAACGATCCCTTCGCACAAAATGCAGACTCGGTGTTACCATCTGCACCAGCATATACAAGAGGCAGTGTGGAGGTAAAATCTTTTGGCTGGAAGAGAGATTCTCCATCAAATTCTTCATCATTTCCAAGCTTAACAGTAGCCCTTATTTCTCTATCCATGGTACTTGCTCCAACAGTTAAAATCCATGGAGCCTCATTAGAAAGTAAACTAGCAATTGGACCTCCATTTGCCGCCGAGCGGCTAACAAAAACTCCCTTCTGGATGGCGCCAAAAGCGCCTATGGCAGTGTTGTCCATATAGAATGGCGTAGGTGATATAGAAAGTGATAATGAAAGCACATCAACACCATCTTCCACTCCAATATCCATCCCTCCTAGTATATCACCTTCTAAGCATTCTATAGAACATACTTTATAGATTGCTAAATGTGCGTGAGGTGCCATCCCAGCAGCTGTGCCAAGGGCATTTCCTAGTGCACCAGCATTCTTGACAATGCTTCCGGCAGCTGTACTTGCTGTATGAGATCCATGCCCCTCAACGTCAAGAGGTGGCCCTGACGTTCCAGTAACAAGATTCCTTGCACCGATTATTTTGTTGTTACACTCAGTTATATTGAATTCACACTGGCCTTTCCATTTTGCTGGAGGAGGAGGCATACCTTAACCGCTGAACAGCTACGCAATACACCCGTATCCAGTACTCCAATTATCACACCCTTACCGAAATTCAACAAGTCAGGTGAGTGAGTGGTGTGTAGTTGGAACTTTTTTTCTGATGTAGCTGATATAAATCCATCCTTCTTTTCGATGGCCTTCAATTCCTCCTCAGTTAGCTTCACCGCAAATCCACTAATCATGTTGTGATACGAATGGATAATCTGATGTTTTGGTGAATCATTTGAACTAGCTATATGTTTCGGCAGTAAACTGCTTCAACACAACGAGAGCAATGGTAAAGAAGGCACTAAGAAACAGAGGAATTTGATGTTGGGGAGATGGCCCGAACCAAATAATGGCCGAATAATGGCCGCCTTTTCACCCAAGATCTATTATCTGGGATCAAGTTTCAACATAGTTCCTATGAAAAATAGTTTGATATTTATAGAGGTAGAGTAGAGTCCTTTATAAAACAAGTAATCTTGTATCTTGAGTAATTGTGATAGAAAGCATAACCTGCTAACCGATAACTATCTCTTTGATAAGAAATTAATCGGACATAAATCAATGTACATTAGTGGCAGAAGTCATGTGGTGGGTTGGCCTTAGCCACATGAGTTAATGGGCCTCATACGTTGATCCATGACATGCTGAATTGGGCTTTAGCCCCCATTGATTAAATGAATAAAATAGAGACCCCTACTAATGGGCGTTTGCCACATAGGTGGGGGTCGAAACACCGCCCTTTTGTCGGTAACAAAGTTCACATGGCAAAGAAGAGAAGATAAATCACGGAAAACGTGAAATAATAAAAAAGAGTAAAAGCGGAGTGTATAACAAAGTGTAGTGTGAACGTAAAACGATCGGAAAAATGAGCGGAATGTATAACGAAGTGTCGTCGCGAAAAGAAAAAAATTGGAAAATTGATTATCGAAAAAAATTCGCGAATTATCGGAACGAAATAATGTCAAACTAACGATATCACGGGGGCCTTGATGTAGTTAAATAAAAGATGGCCTAAAATGTACGAAAAAAAATAAAAAAATAAATAAATAAATAAATAAAATATGCACGAAATAAAATTGCAAAAAATTCGAGTGGCTTAAACTGCATCAACGCCGTCAAAGTAATAATCTGAAATTTGAATTCAACGAGGTGCCAAACGGAATAGCGATACTTGGATTATACCGTTGAAAATATACGTAGGGGCAATATAGTAATAATAGTAATAAAAAGAAGTTAAATACTACTTGGACTCAAAGTGTTCGGATGAGATAAGAATGTGGAGAAGATAAGAATTGAGATTAGGGATGAAGTTGGATTAGACAAGAGTTCGATTAGATAAGAGTCCAACCTGCAATGTAAAACTAGATCAACAAAAGACTAAACTAATGATGGAACACGTTCTCAATAGAACAGATGGATGGCGAATGAGTATTCCAGACCAAAATCTTTAGTTTTCTGGGGAAGTCATGTATCTGTCACAAACTCATGCAATGGACCTATCCGCGAATTTAGAGAAGATATTTGGCCTGAAATATTTGTTCTGAACCCAGTAACTAAGGGTCATCGTCTCCTCAATCTATCTGTGGTGTTTCTATTTTTGGGAAATTGAGTCATGAATATATTCGCAAAACCCCCTCCTCCTCCTAAAGAAGCACTATGGGCGGTAAGAGAAATGACGACTGCCACTAGAGGCAATGAGAAGGAAATTACTTCATTGGAATTGGAAGAAAATAGGCTAGTTGCGGAGATAAAGAGGACTGCCAAAACAGGAAAAGAGGCAAGGTATGTGGGCTCATTGCAGCATATAACAACAGAAGTTCAAAAATTAAAAGTGTGAAGAAGTATGTCAAGTCAAAGTGAAACAAATGCTTGGTGGCGGTAAATGAAAAGAGCACTCGAATGTGAACATGGACTTGGACTTGGTGATACTGATGAGAGTGATGGCGCCTCTTATTTGAAAAAGTAATACAAGTAACATGATATGGTGCAGCGCCAATAAAGGAGGGGCACCATACCTGCCCTTTGTTAACATGGCCGATTTGTGAGCTAGTTGACCCGGATTTTGACCTATCGACCCGTTGTTTTTCTTTTCTATTTTTTTTGTAGAACTACCGTACTATCTGGCGAAAAATACTTTCGAGAAGAAAACTTCGATGACGATCGCGAGACTTGGTGAGGTGGAAAGAAGGTGACAAATATAATGACTACACGAGGCCACGACATAATCTAGCTCATGATCGAGCAGCTTCAAATTGGATCAGCTAGGATATTAAGCTTAAATTATTGAGTTTCGATAAAACTTAAATTTGGCCTGTCAAAGAAGACGAAGAAAACGGAGAAAAGTGTGGAGAATATGACAAAGCGGTGTCGGAAACAGATATGTAAGTATATTTTTTTTATCAATTATCGTAAAATTTTGGTTAAGTCTGAAAGATTGACGAAAATATTTGTTTTTTTGTCGTAGGTTGAAACGACGGAATTACGAGCAAAAGATATTGACGAAAAGTTTCGAACGGAAAGATCACAATGCTGAGAGAAAAAATAATAATAATAATAATAATAATAATAATAAAGAAGCTAAATAAAGTAGGGCTGTCCACGGTTCGGTTCGGTCCGGTTTAAGGTGAAAACTGGGCCCGAATCAAAGTACTCGGTTTTGTAAAATAGCAACCGAAACCGAACCATCAACTGTCTAAAACCGATTGAAAACGAAACCCGAATTTTCGGTTCGGTTCGGTTTTAAATTTGATTCGACATTTTGCCAACAGCTTGAAATAATTTATTAGTCTCACCAACAGGCCCATATAATAAAGCCCTCAAGTGCAACTATGAAAGCCCATGTCCCAGCTAATGTATTTATACCTTCCTTTTAGTATTACTTTTGGTCTTTTAAGCAATACGGGACTAAAACTAGTAATTGCTCACTTACCATCACTACTGTCTCTTCTTCACCAAATTGCAACTCTACCAATTTCTCAACACCCCCACCCCCATTTCTATTATAGCTTCTATTGCTTCTTTTTTCCAATATCTAATTTCAAGAGCATTATCTATTCTTATCACTTTGGTTGACAATGTTATGAGTTTATTAAGTTTATTAAGTTTATGAGTTTGGGTATTGCTCCATTTGATTTAATTTTAAGAACATGAAATGACTTTAAGAGTAATTGATCGATCCATGCTCTAATCTATGTTTCAATTAAACTAGTAATTATTGAGAATGTTTTCTCCTTCATTTTGGATTTCTAACAAAATTTTAATTTGGTTTATGAGTTGGAATCATCATTTTGTGAAGCGGGGTTGTGAGATGGTTGTTAGAATTTGAGAAGCTTGTTTTAAATGTTTCTATGACTTCTAGAACTTGTTCATTTTTCTTCATTTTGTGCTTATTGTATGATGAATATATCTGAAAGCTTTTGAGCTAATATATATGAGAGATGCAAGAGGCAGTAAGGTGGAAGAAAGGGTGTGTGAGAGCTGAGAGTTTCTTGAAGGTGGAACGACCTCTTACCAGTTTTGCTATAGTCCCATATTCAGCGCATATGCCTAACAAAAGATGTGATGTCCTTATATATATATATATACGAGTAATTTCGTTGCTGTAAGTTGTGTTTTCAAGTTGCTGACTACGGGACTTGGTCAAATATTTATGGACAGTCAAATATTTAAAATTGAGTAATGCAAAATATGAACAAGTCCGGTTCGGTTCGGTTTATAACGGTTAACCGATGTATGAAACCGAAAACCGAATCAAAGTGGTCGGTTTTATGTTTTGAGAATTGAAAACCGAACCGGATGAATTGAAAACCGAAAAAATTGGCCGGTTCGGTGCGGTTCGGTTTGGTTTCTCGGTTTTCGGTTATTTGTGAACAGCCCTAAAATAAAGTTTTCATTTAGAAAGTTAACGTAATGCGAATTTTTACCGTACGGAGAAACGACGGTTGTACGAGCCTCGGAAAGTTTCGCTCAGAAAGTTCGGCTTAATGCCTTAGAAAAAATAATGACGTTGACGAAAATTGTCGTTCGGAAAATTTCTCGTAGAAAGATCGGCACAATGCCTTAGAAAAAATAATGAAACTGTCGAAAATTTTCGCTCGAAATTTTTTCGTAGAAAGATCGGCACAATGCCTTAGAAAAAATAATGAAACTGACGAAAATTTTCGCTCGGAAAATTTTTCGTAAAAAGATCGGCACAATGCCTTAGAAAAAATAACGATGCTGACGAAAATTTTTTCGCCGTAAATTTTTCAGTAGAAAGATCGACACAATGCCTTAGAAAAATAATGAAGCCGACGTGAAAATTTTTCGCCGAAAATTTTTTTAAGAGAAAGATCGGCATAGTGCCTTAGAAAAAATAATGAAGTCGGAAGATAGTTAACCGAAAGCTAAGCGAAAACGAATGCAGATTTCAAGAAGAAAACGAAGATTTAATCGAACAACCGTAAGACAATTGACAGAGACAATTGATTAAGTAATTGTGTGAATGTAATACCATAGAGCTAAAACTTCTTTTGATGAAAAATAAAAATAAATATGAGTTTGCTATTGAATATTGTTGTTGTGTCAGATAACATACCTGCGGAATACTGACAATGTTGTAGATTTATGTAATTGAAATGAAATAGAACGAGACGCCCCCATGTAGAGAAAAACTCCCCCAATGCGTACTTAACTTTGCAAAATTAGGCTAAGCGAGCATAAAAACGTTCAAACTTAGGCTAACGAAGTTAAACGTGGTAACCTCGTCAGATTTTGTCAGAACGATAGTAATAGACTAAGCGAGAGTAAAAGCGTTCAAACTTAGACTGACAAAGTTAAATGCGATAACTTCGTCAGATTTTGTCATAGCGATGTTAACGAACTAAGCGAGCGTAAAAACGTTCAAACTTAGACTAGCGAAGTTAAACGTAGTAACTTCGTCAGATTTTGTCGTAGCGATAGTAATGAGTAAGCGAGCGTAAAAAACGTTCAAACTTAGACTGACAAAGCTAAATGTGGTAACTTCGTCAGATTTTTTCATAATGATAGTAATGAATTAAGCGAGTGTAAAAACGTTCAAACTTAGACTGACGGAGCTAAATGTGGTAACCGTCCCGGATTTTTTTTTAATGATAGTAATGAACTAAAAAGCGGCGTAAAGAACGTTCAAATTTAAACTGACGAAGTTAAACGTGGTAACTTCGTCAGATTTTTTCGTAATGATAGTAACGAATGAAGCGAGCGTAAAAACGTTCAAACTTAGACTGACGAAAAGATAATTGCAAAAGTGATGTGTCTTGACCCTTTGCTTCTAACGGCGGCGGAAAGATAAGCTAATGAATCTGCATGACGTAAGTCATTTCGGGGTCTTTGAGTGATAGAGATGCTATCAAATTGTCGAGCAAGACTACATATCAAACTAAGATAAGCCGCCATACACTCATCTCTTGCTTCAAAAGACCCACCAAACTGATTGGCAATAAAGCAAGAATCCGTGTATAACTGGAGCTTTATTTGCCCCCTGTCAAAGCCGTTCTCAAGGCACAAATGGCGACCTCATACTTTCGGCCGTTATTTGAAGCGGCGAAGCCAAGTCGCACAGATTTCCCAATCTTTTCTCCGTCGGGTTTAACAAAAACACATCCAATTCCAGACCCAGATTTACTATGCGAGCCATCTGAGTAAACAATCCATATGTCATTGGGATTAGGAATTGCGTTTTCATGTCGGTCTTCCGCCTAAGCTGATTAAGCGGCGGCGGGAATGTCTTCCATAGATTTTTCCATCAATGTAGCCGCCTATATGCCACTAGGTTGACCCATTGAAGGACTTGTTAATATAGGAGGACTAACCAAGTATTTCTTCAGTTGTTGCAATGCCATCTCACAATCAATGTTCCAAGTTGCCCTCTTTTAAAGTCCGGAAGAAGGGATGACAATGATCGAATATTTAGAAATAAATCTATGAAGAACGGCAAGCCGACCCGGTAAGTCGTTGAATTTCCTTCTTATTTTTGGGTGATGGCATATCAATAACGGCGCCTATCTGATCAGGATTAGTCTCAATACCTCTACGAGTCATGAGGTATCCCGAGAAATTTTCCGAGAAGAGAGGCCCAAAGGACATTTGGCGGGATTGAGTATCATGTTATACTTGTTAAGCCTATCAAAAACAAGTTAAAGATCGGAAAGATGATCACCCGTATTGTTCGATTTAATGACTATATCATCGATATAAGCCTCCATTATTTTTCCCAACAGATCGGAAAAAATTGTACTGAAGAGTAAAATCCATTTCACCCAGAAGATTTAAACAGATAGACGCCCCCGGTCGAGCCTATGTGGAAGATGACACCTGCCATTACCTCTTACAAGAGTTAGAGATTTTAGGCGGTACACACTTTTGGGTCCGACTAGAGATTGTCTTTTTCTTTGCGTGTAACCAACCTATCTAGGTCGGTAGTTTGTCTGGGATTGTGGTCTTCCCTCTAGTTATACGTGACACCTTCCATCCCCGCCAGTGGGACACTGCGGGATGGCGGTTTTCTCAAATCTGCGAGGTCGGCCTTCCCCTGTCGAGTCGGTCCAATCTAGGATGAAGGTTTTCATTATACTTTCTTCCGGCGCCTTTTTCCCCAATGCGGATGGACTGTCTAGGATGGCGATTTTCCGCAAATCTGCGAGGTCGGCCTTCCCTGTCAGGCCGGTCCAATCTGGGATGAAGTTTTTCCTTATACTTTCTTCCGTGACGCTTTCTTTCGGAGGCATTTGTATCGCCGTTTGCGGTAGCGGCGGCGGCGATGCTTCTGCCTTCCAGAATCTAGTAACAAAAGTACGTAACTTTTCGTCATGTTGTTGCTTGATGTTCAGAAGTGAGTCGACATCCTTTGGCGTCTTGCAATTGTGGCGGAAACGATTAACAAACTGATTTTCTAGTTCATTGAATTGGTGAATTAATCTTGAAGGCAACTCATTAAACCAGCGTAATGCTTCTCCCTTTAAAGTTGATGGAAAGAGCTTACATATGAGCGGATCATCTCCACCCCATAACACCAACTTATTTTTGAACGATAGAAAATACAAGCCAGGATCTCCTTCCGACTCATCATAAAGTTCAAAATCGGGTTGTTTGAAGTCGGGATGGTGGTAAGCTTCTTGAATGTCAAGCAAAAACTTATGAAGTACGCCATCATTGACTATCAAGTTTTTCATTCTTACCCCCTCGACTCTATCGTTAAGTTCTTTTTGCAATCAACTCTTTCAACCGTTGTTACGTTAGAGTTAAAGTATTGGCTCAAACAACCGGGCCCGGTCGTGCCCATGTGGAGAAGGATACCTTCCATTATCTCTTATTAGAGTTAGAGATCTTTGGCGACGCGACGATCGATTCAGGCCGGTGATTGTCTTTATCTATCCCTCGTAACCCGGCTTCGCAGGCGGTAGTCACCCTTGGCCGCAGGGTGGTCGGTATAATTATACCACGTCTCCATATTTTGTTGCTTTTGTGCGGGATGCCCGCTTCCCGTCATGTCGGACATATCTCGGATGGCGGTCTTCCCCCCACGAAATTGCTTCTCGAGGTAAATCTTCCATTTGAGATCGGACATGTTTAGGGTAGTAGTTATCCCCGCCAACCGATTCTCCCCATAAGTAATGCGGGTAATAGGGTCATTACTCTTAGAGTGTGCACCGGTTGATTGTGTTTGAGAAATAACACGTTGTTGAGGGGCGATGAAGTGGATCTTCAAGATGGTCCCATACAACGGAATGGCTCGTCCCTTCGTGGTAATTGATGTTGTTGAATTTGCAGCCTCGTCCACCAGCCTTTGCCTCTTTGCCAGATTCCTTCTGAAGTTCCTATTTCAAATTTTTGACTCGTCGTAACTCACGCTCAATCGTATTAGGAATGGCGGTAACGGTGGCGGTGGCGCTGCTACGGTTGGATGTTGAGAATTGATCTTACCACTAGGAGCAACTTGATTATTCAACGGTTCTTGCATTGGCCGATTTGAATTTCGAGGGTTGCAATTCCTATTAGCAGGAGGAATATGTTGACTATTTGGTATGCTTCTTGTGCTTACCATCTTGATTGTTTCACGTGATAATGAATTCTAAAGTCCCCACAGACGGCGCCAATTATGTTATTTCGGCAAAAACCGCTTCAACACAACGAGAAGCAATGGTAAAGAATGCACTAAAAAGCGAGGAATTTGATGTTGGGGAGATGAAACCGAACCAAATAATGGTCACGCCCGTTCACGTGCAAGATCTATTCTCTAGGGATCAAGTTTCAACGTAGTTCGCTATATGAAAAATAGTTTGATATTTATAGAGGTAGAGTAGAGAGTCATTATAGCTCGAAGTAATCTTGTATCTTGAGTAATTGTGATAAGCATAATAACCGTCAACCGATAACTATCTCTTTGATAAGAAATTAATCCCGGACATAAATCAATATACATTAGTGGCAACCATGTAGGTGAGGTTCAAATTTAGCCACATGAGTTAATGGGCCTGTACATTGATCCATGACATTGCGGGCCCTGTTGATTAAATGAATAAAATAGAGACCCCTACTAATAGACGTTTGCCACGTAGGTGGGGGTTGAAACACTATACTAAGAGGCAAGAATGATCTGTAGTAATCAGAACAGTGGACTCTTGCTGTCTTACGTGAACAATGTACGTCTATACTCTATACATCATTTTTTACGCTCTCGCTGTTTAATGGATTTATGTATACCATGGGATCATATCGATTACTAGCATTCGACGGTGTGAAATCAAAGAAGAAAATAACTGTGAAAAGAAAGAAAACAGTCATAGTTGGTAGTAAACCACACTTCTTGGACTCCATAAGTACATAATGAAGGAAAATATGAAGTGTGTGTTTGCTTAATTATCTACTTACTTATATGTGTGATTGTGTGAACCAGCTTGGAAAAATACAAAGTGGTCGTTTGCACTGAGTAATCAGTAAGGACGGACCTTTCCATTTTTGTGATTAGTATTTTTGTTAGTTCCGAAGATATGCCGGCTTGGATTTAGAAGTGGGATTATGTATGCATGGGTGAATGAACTAGGTGGGCTTGTTTGATTATTAACGCTAGTCCACTTGCATGAGCCACAAGATGGTATCAGACTATCAGCGTATTAGGCCAAAAGGCTTCAATTGCTCTAATCTTGTTTAAGTCGACTCAGGAAACTTCATCATGAGAATTATCCCTGTAACTTTCATATCACAATTATTGTAGGACCATTTATTTTATGTAGCATAATCTTCAATTTCCACAAATTTGTCCTACTAATTAATTGTACAGCGTGATGGAAGAATAAAGCACCCTCATTTTCAAGTAACAAGTAACAAGTAACAACTAGCTAGCGACTGCATTTGCATGATGCAGATATCTGCAGACGTAGATGGATATAATGGATAGCGACTGCATTTGCATGATGCAGATGCAGACATAGATGGATATAATGGATATAGGGTGCAGCAACCCTTGAGATTAGAAAAGATTCTATTACCACATAACTAATTTTCTAGAAAAAATTTCAAACTATAAGGACTCGCACTTTCCCAATTTTATTTGAGCAAACTTCCACTATTGCACCTCCAAAATTTTCACAACTATAGTTTGAATATAATAAAAAAAAAAAAAAAAAAAATAGTATGAAAAAAAAATTAATAAAAAATATTCTAATAAACCAATTTTTTTTTTTTTTTTTACTTCTCTTTTTGTCCTTATAAAATTATCATTTATTATTTATTTTGAGTCCAAAATCATTAAAGATGGACAAATGTGTCTTTGAAGTGGTTTGATGGGTTAATTAGACTAAAACAAATAGCCAAAGGCCCAAAGCCCAACCGGTCAGTTTGTATAATTCTAATCACCCATAACAAACCCATATGCTCTCCCTCATTTCTTTCACTCTCAATTCTTAAACAAGCGTCAGACCTCAAACAAAAAACAAATTCATAAAGGACTTGCGACGCAACTTGTTGCACGCTTATCCTAATTATTTGTAAAACTCATTATCATTATCAATAAAATTTCTACTTAAAAAAAACAAATAAAAAACAACAAAACAAAACAAAACAAGGTAATTTTTACTTTCAATATTAATCTTTTATAGTTTTTTTCACACAAAATATTAGGCTATATAGATTTATAGTATCAAGTTAACAATTTGTTCAATGTTAATCTTTTATAGTTTTCTTCACACAAAATATTAGGTTATATAGACTTATAGTATCAAGTTAACAATTTGTTGAATTGTTGTAGATTTGTAGACTAGATTATGTAGATATATATAGACATAGCGTTTGTCCTAATTATTTGTAAAACTCGTTATTATTATCAATAAAATTTTCACTTAAAAAAAACAAAAAATAAATATATAACAAAACAAAACAAGATATTTTTTTACTTTCAATATTAATCTTTTATAGTTTTCTCCACATGATAGTAGGGTTATATAGACTTATAGTATTATAAGAAGTTAACAATTTGTTGAATTATTATAGACTTGTGGACTAGATTATGTAGATATATATAGACATAGTAGTATCAATTAAATGCTTAAGTGTTTAAGTCGTAGCTAACTTTGTTAGTCCATATTAAATTTTTAGTAGTCAACGCACTCTAGTTTTGTGAATTTAAATAAATTCATAATTTTGTTGATCTTTATTGTTTAGACTTTCTAACAAAAAATAAAATTGCATACTTTTATTTTTGGCTGGGGTGTGCACATAATCTCGCATTTCCTGGCTTAGAATCATGGCTCCGTCCCTGTGTATATGATATCCGTTTTACTGAATGTGGTTGGACTTTCGAGGTTCCTATGATAAGTGGAAAGGCTAACCCAATAGTGGTCTTTGTTGATGGCAAGATTTTTGTGTTATGCTCTAGTCATTTTTCTTTCTATAATGTGCTTTCGGTTATGGTACCACCGGTTTTCAGCGTACTGCCGAGCCATGCACTACAACAGAGCATGGTTTTAGCGGTAGCACCCCCATCGCTAAAGGTGCCTTTGAGCGTGGCAAAAGATCTGTCGCAACACACCGGATGGCGTTGCAAAGGCGCATAAAAAGTCGTCTCAAATACTCAAATGCAACGCCAAAAGTGGCGTGGCAAATGTTCCTAGTTTGTTGCGACGCCTATGGGCGCTGCTAATACACTAATTCCGTTGCTACTTCATTTATGAAAATTAAATTAATTGCAAATTTATTTCAAACTATTTGCAGCGCTTGGCGTCGCAAAAGAGAGCTTGTAACAACTAGGATGGCGTTGCAAAAGTGATACCTTTAGCTGCACAACTAGGCATCGCAAAAGGCAACCTCTTGCGCTACAATATTTCTTGCGGAAAGTTTGAATTTTTAGCTATACATTTGGCGTGGCAACAGACGTCCATAAATTTAGCGACACACCAAGTGTGGCAAAAAGTGTCTACGTTACGGTAGAATCAAATCTTTTAGCTACACCAAAATTGTTGCGAATGATATAAATTCCAGAAAAGCACACTTTATTTGGCAGTAAAACAACAATGAAATGGCAAAAGAAATGCATTTTTATTCGCTCATTATTAACTCCACATGTACACCCAAAACATCTTACTTAGGCCACCCCATGTATAAACAAACGAAAAATAAATGTAAACTTGAACTAGAGCATATAGTGCCGATAATAAATAGCCCTTTGCCATCCAAAATCTTCTCAAACAAATATCCGTAAAACAGTTGAACAACTCGCGATCACGACACATTCCAAATCTTTTGTTCAAATTTGTTTCTCAACTTGAGTTCTCGCATGGTACTCTCCCCGAAAGTATATCGATGTTTTTCTCGTCATGACTCAATGGTGGTGAACTGGTGACACAGATATTCAAATTTTCCTGTCTTGAAGAGGCATCCGAGAAATGATTTGCTTCCATGCATCTTGAATTGAAAGTTGCATCGATCATAAGCTTTAGTCGCTTCAATGGCAATTTCAATATATAACACATAATTTGTATTTGATAATTGCTTTGCTTCCACTCACCTCTTGAAAAACCGTATGCGCGTTGGGTCATTATGTATAAAATGAATTATCGACACAAACTGCTTAACGTAAAAATAATGCAATCAAATCTAAACGATACAACTAATTCTCTCCAAAATTTCAAAAACCATGAAAAGCAAGAGGAAAATTTAAGTTTTGGGAACTTCAAGCCTTGCTATGACTGCATCGGCTTCTCCTATCCGTCTTGGATCTAAAATCACAAGGTAACATCTTTGTCTTGAAACCGCATAATGAAAAATCAAAAACATAGATTAACATCCATTAAAACAGAGACAGAGTAGATAGTTCCACAACTTTTGTGATTAACGGAGTACATACAAAAAAGTTACCATATACTCTTTTTCTTTAATGTGGTTAGCTGTGTTGCCATAATATGTAACTACCTTGAAACCCAAAGGACATGTTGAAATACAAAATGCACCCAACATAACATGGCAACGAGGGGGATAACATAGGGAATTTCTATTGTTCTATAAGGAAGATCAGTTCCCCAAATTCATCCTTCTTTGTCATTTAGCATGAGTAAGTACCTACTCTGATGTGTTCATTCTTACCTCTACTACAAGGAGGTATCCGTCATCCTCTTTGTCACCTTTAGAAATGAAGATGGGCTCACCGATAAATCTTCGATTTCCAACCCACCAAGTCGAACCCGACTTCTTCGTCCACATTGAGCTTTGCAACAATATCAAAAGGAAAATGTGGCAAGGTTTGGCGAGAACCGTAAGATGTGGCAAAGCATAAATGTACTTGTTTTTTTCTACTTGAGACCATTGGGTTGATCACAGGAAAGTTAGAAGGTGTAGTCCAAAGGTTCAAGGGCTCAACGGAACAATATTTACAATTTCCTTCTTTGTCAAAGTTCATAGACACCTACATTGTCATAAGATTTAGTCGAACTTTACAACCTGAATTGTGGGATCTTTTTTCTTAATCGCTCAAAAGATCATTCAATTAAACAGATTACTACATATTCTACTAACATAAGAAACCACGTAACTTCGGTTCAAATGTTTCTAATTTCTAGTGTAATCGTGTTCTTTTGAAAATTAAAAGAAAATTACCTTCGTATTATTAGAAGGCTCTAAAGAAAAGTACACATCTTATTTGTTTGAGGTAGAAAATATTGGAGTGATTCCATGTGGTGAAGATATGGTTTGTTGGGTGATCCTATTAGAAGTTTTAAATGACAAACATTTTTTTTTGATGTCACGATAAACATGGTGAACAGAGAAGATGAGGCGATGAGTCCACAGAACATACACACAGTTTAATCACAAAAACATACACAGGAACACAAAGAGTACCTCCACTAGATGAGGCAAAGAATCCTCTTCACCTTCTCTTGCATTCATAAAAGAAGGGTCCAATGTACCACTTCTCCAAATATATCCTACAAAATCATGAAAAAATTAAAATCCTTGCTTTATGTTACATGCAACATTTACAAATTACCAATTGTAGTAAAAGTCAATATTCAGCTAAATAAGAAAAAAAAATGATCATATCTGTGGTGATAAAAAACAGAGAAATAGTGTGATAGTAAAAGAAATTACCAAACATTTTGCAAAAATTGAACCATTGGTAGGAGCAAGCAGCAGCATGCACTTGAATTTCTAGATTCCCTTTCACATCCCTCTGCTCGAAGGCATTACCCACATGTAATAGCCACATCTGTTTTGGAGCCTCAATCGGTACCCTCCAATCTCGATCTTCAACAATCTCATTTGGAAATCGAGGAAGCAAGTAAATAGGAGATGTAGATTTGCTATCGTCCATAGACAACGCAGATATCATCGGAGATATCCCACTTAATGCAAGCATTGACCCTGCAATTCAAATGCTAGACTAGATTAATTCAAATGCAGCATATATAATGTTACAATGGTCCTTCTAAATCAGTGTTTACATAATATTGTGAAATTTTGATTCCAAACTAAAAGCAACTTTCACGTTCAGAACAAATATAAATTGTAATTTGCATGAATAGCTTATTAGAACCAGCTTAGCACAATGCTAGAAAGCTAATTCATGTGTATGATGATCTATTTGAGTTTAGGCACTTACGTAAATCAAAACTTGTGTTAGGAACAGTGATAATGTTGCATATCTAAAGTTTAACTCACCAGGAATATCGAGCTTAATACGATTCCCAAATAAAATATAGTGCGTGTCCGTGAAGGCCCAATCATGAACCATCATGTGTTCTGAGATGTTATATGTTTGCTTATTCATTAACTTGAAATTTGAATCAAACTCTACAACAACAAAAAAATGCAAGTTATTACTGGTTAGTTTATGACAAAATCGATTATACAATGAAACAACTCAGGAAAAGTTGAAATGGCATATCGCATTACACGGGTTAGATGTGATGAACAATACACATGTATACAGGCACCGATAACATGTAAATTATTACTAATAACAAATACAAAGACATACCGTAGAAGGTGAATGTGCTTTGAGGGAGCAACATATCTTCTGCATTAAGAATTCAAATATGCGTGGTGTCATCCCACAGTCTAGACTGGGCTTTACTTCCAACTAGCTCGTCAATCTCACCGAGCATTGTATATGTCTTCCCACTTCCCGTCTAGAGAGCAAATCCATTCATACATCAGATGCAAGGTCAAAAAAGAAAAAGACAAGTTAATTATTAAATGTGCTATAGTAAACATTAGGTTGTAAACATGCATAAAAAACCTGACACCCAACTACCCAAGCTTTAACACAATGTACCCAACCTGATTTTTTCTTTGCCTCACTAACAAAAAAATAAATCCCAACCAAATAAACAAGCAAAATGAATAAAAAGTGTAGAAAATAAATAAATAAACTTGGCCTACCTCGATCGTATGCTCGAGAGACGCACTTAGATAATCAGCACCTTAAAAACAAAATATAGAACCACAATAAATAACTTAAGCTAAAGAGGTCTTATAACATTTGATGGATCTAGGTATACATCTTATGAAAAGAAAAAACCGCATCGCTCAAAGAACAATATGAGTGATATCCATCGTTTCAAAATCACATTTTCTGCAATACTAGCAATTAGGTCAATTAACATATACCATCAAATTATTGCATTACCAATCAAGACAACCAACATCATCACAAAGAGCACTTCAGATTATGAATATATAACATTTGATATTCATCATTCAATTAATTCCAAATAAATTTCAAGTTTCCATCTTTGATCCAAAAGCCGGTCAACATTCCAATCCCAATTATAGAAAGGTGAAAACCATGCCATATTAGCTAATAACAAAAATCTATTGATTGCACAACTTCATCATTATTATCAATTCAAAACAAAATATACCCAGACGAAAGAAAACTATTTATTCTAATTAAACAATACCATTACTTGTCAAACAACCCAATGTTCATTCTACCTTAACAGTTTAACAATCCCATACAAACAAGAACTTGCAAAGATCTATCATGAGAAATTCATCGAAGAGATAATGAACCACCTTGAAAGCTTTTGAAAATTACCTGGGTTGAAACCTGTATTCACCTACACAGACCTGCATGCGAATATACAGAAAGAAGATTAGTTCTCGGAAGTAGAGCACTTTCGCAGCCTAAAAACATAAAATGTATTACAAAGTTCCAAGTCTAAACTGATGTCAAACAAAAGATTAATTAGTAAAATTTAAACCCATGTCCATAAATCATTCAAACACAAGAGAAACCATTCACTACAATAAATCACAGAATTTTTTATCAAAAAAAAAACACAAATTTCAACAAACCCAAACTCAAAATCGACACTATTCTAGTGGTGGGCGATTACCTTACAATCAAAACCCCAATCCGCAGCCTAAAACCTAATTCAAAGCTTGGAACTTTAATATGCAATATGAGGAAAAAAGAGATCGTGAGAAATCTGGAAAGCTTATCTCAATTATCTTTTTCGGTGGAAGAAGACTAACCTTAATTCGAGGGTGGAAGATTGAAGCCACCTAGCTATAACAATTTTTATATTGAAGAGAGTAAGGGGGGAGGGAGAGAGAAGAAGTATTTTTAGGGTTTTTATTTTTATTTTTATTTTGCTAAATATTTCGTTTCTATTTTGTTATTTTGTAGGAGCCAAAACAAAAAAGAAGCCCGCTAAAAAATGTAGGCTGTGAAAAAGCCCAATTGTGACGCCTACCTCACCGTAACAAATGTATACCAAAAATTGAGAAAGTTAAATATTAAATCGATAAAAACTTATTGTGATGAATATGGCGTTGCAAATAATTTCACGCAAATAGTAGCACCATCTCGTTGCCAATGTTAAAATCCCTCAAAAAATATTTATTATTGTTTCTAAAATATCATAAAAACAAGCAGTTGCCACAGTCTAGGCGTCACAATATGTGAATACAAGTAAAGTGGGCTCTCATGGAACGAGAAAGATGTAGCAACGCTAGATGGCGTTGCAATAGATGTGTTTTAGCAACAATTTTTTGGCGTGACAAAAGGGTGCGTTGCAAAAGGGCCCCTCTGTTGTAGTGATGGGTTGAGATGTTCAATCCATTCTCTCTTACGTGGTCTGCCTTGCTCTATCCTCCAAACTCTGTTTTTGACTCCATAACAACTGGTAAGGCCAAATTGGTTGTTAGTTACAGTATGAAAAGTTTTCTACTAAGTTGCCCAAGGGTTGGTCTCACCACATTTGATGTGAAAGACTATTCATGGACGTGTCACCACAATACACTACAGAAGCATAGGTCTGTTTATGAAAGATTTGATTCCTCTTTGAGCGTCATTGTTGGAGCAGTTGTATATATGTTTTGTGTGTTGGTTGCTCCAAGGGGATTATTAACCACACATGTCTCATTTTTCCCAAAAAACTAAAGGTAGTTAGTTATACCTCAGACAAAATCTTCAAAATTCCTGATTTTAATAGTTTGTCTCTCAGTCATAACTAGAAAGGAAATAAAAAGAAAATGGAAACAAAACAAAAAATAGGAATCAAAATATGAAAAACACAATGGATGCATTAAGAACAAGTTAACAAGAAGATGATATTATTGTTAATAACACGTTTTTGCGGGAAAAAGATGAAGAAGAAATACACACATTTGTTGGTTTATTCCACTTTACAATTTTTTTATTTCCTTTATGAGGGACAAACTAGTAAAATTGTGGATTTTGTGTCGGTTGTAACTTTTTAGAAAAGATGAAACGTGTATGGCTCAAAATTATGTATTTATTTCAATTTACAAAATTAGAGTCGTTGAGTACTAAGAATTTAATATTGACCCATTAAAGTTAACTACTTAAGCACTTAAGCCATTAGTTGATAATACTATGTCTATATATATCTATATAATCTAGTCCACAAGTCTACAGCAATTCAACAAATTGTTAACTTCTTATAATACTATAAGTCTATATAACCCTACTATCATGTGGAGAAAACTATAAAAGATTAATATTGAAAATAAAAAAAAATATCTTGTTTTGTTTTGTTATATATTTGTTTTTTATTTTTTTTAAGTGAAAATTTTATTGATAATGATAACGAGTCGTTTCAACCTTGTGCTTGGTTTGCCGTCTTTCTAGTTTCTACTTGTACATTACGCTTTATGATCGATAGTAGTCAACTAGTTAAGGACTGAAGGAGTAAATAAGAATCTTGCTTTCCTGTTATGAAGCCATTCTATTGTAGGAAATTTTCAGGTTTCTATATTAGAAATCTTATATCCATTCAGTCTCCCTTCACAAAAACATTTTATGAAACACCGGCTTGTTCAACCACAACTTATACAAGTTACAATTAAGATCTAACTAATTATTTATATCTTTGTTGCTTTGCCCCACAAGTACGTGTAGCAAATTAAAGCCGGGTAATTGTTTAACTTGGCCGGCTATACCACGTTTAGCTGCAAGTCTGAAACTGGATTTTGTTTACTATCATAAAATGACAAAGAAACTGTTTTACATCATTGTCGTCTACAAGCAATAGAACAAAGGCACGAAACATTTCAACATTTGAAGATTTCATGAATTGGCTGAAATATCCAATGCTGAAAACCAAAATGTTACCAACATGGCAACGTGCGATGTGCCTAAAAGAGAAGTAAATGAGGTACATAACCCGAGCCCTTCTTGCAACGTCGAGTCCTTCTTGCAATAAGGAGCTTGAAACAGCTGAGCACCTATTCTTCACCTATGACTGGACTAGAGCAGTATGGTTTAGCTCGCAAGTGGGATTGCGAATCAATCACTACCAGCAATACCAAAGCTTGAGGGAAAGACTAGACTTGTTCTTGTCTTGGTGTCATAGTAAAAACAATGAATTATCTTTGGCTGGGACGCACATCATGTACCTGCTCCAGCACATTTGGAGAGCCAGAAATGAGGTCTAATTTGACAACAGGAAGGCAAATAGGGACCGTATCATCAGACTGAGCAAAGGGTTACAGACAAGTGCTTTGATGCATTCAGAGAAGCTCCTTTAAACCCTCGAGCTTCTATTAACTCTTTTCATGATTCTTTGGATAATATGTTTCCTGTAATACCAAATGATTGTATTGTGATTAGATTTGATGCTTCATTCAACATGAACACAGGGTGGGCAGGAGCTGGAGCAATAGCAAGCAACAACGAGGGGGAAATAGCTGGAGCTGCAGTCAGGAGATTCAAGGCTAAGGAGATAGGGGAAGCAGAGATGGTCGCAGCTGAAGTGGCAGCTCTGTTGGCCAAACAGCTTGGACATAACAACTATGTTTTGGAAGGTGATAATCTGGAAGTGATAAAGGTGCTTCAAAGGGCTGACTGTCCTTGGACCCTGGATATGCTGAAAACTTCTATTTTCTCTATTGTTTTGGAGGTCAACTCATGCAACTTTTTTTGGGTTAGTAGGACTTTAAATGGGGATGTAGACTCACTAGCAAAATGGGCTAACCATCAGCTGGGAGGGTCTGATCTTCCGAAGTGTATGCTTGATGTGGATTGTGTTCCAGTTCACCTTTAGGTGCTTTATATATAATCCAAGTAGATTTGCATCGAAAAAAAACGTCAAGCCCTTCTTGCAACGTGTATTTGGAACTATTTTTTATTTTATTTTTTTGGCAAGCCTAGTTTTAAACGAGATCAGTAACTTTTTGGTGTTGGCGGGATTCTGGGTCACTGGATCTAGGGACATATAAAAATGACACACAAAGTCACTCAAGATCTGGGCCACTGGATCATTACAGATCTAACGGTTAGGAAAGAACTGAGAGAGCAAGTTTTTAAACCGGTTTTTTGAGTTAAACCCGGTTCAACAATGAATTAAACCCGGGTTGGAATTCTTTTATTTTCTTCTGAAAAACAAAATACGAGAGTTGGGGAGAAAGAGAGAGAAGAAGCTCTAATCCTCTTCTTCACCAGCCTAAATACTTTTCTTTCGCCAAAAACATTTCCATCAAAAAATCCCTTCTCTGTTTTGGTTTTCATAATTCACCCTATAGCAACACTTCAACGAAGACAAGTTTGTCCCCCCTTTCTTCTCTATTTGCTCAAAGAGGAATCAGACACAGAGTTTTAAGAGGGATAAGGTAATTTTTACAAGTTTTCTCATTCTCTTAATTATATTATGAAATATTTTGTTTCTTCCTATGTTACTTGCATCTTCTATTTTTCTTTTTCCAGCATGTTGTTCTACATTTTTAGTATAGAAATTTCTCAACCCAAAGTTTTGAAATTTCAGCTTTTTTGTAGACTTTAAACGCATTTCATTGACTTTACCAACTAAAATTGTTTCAGATTCTATCAGAAGTGGTCAAATGGTGGAGCATGTTAGTTCTGAAGTTTTAAATGGAATAAGGTGCAAAAGTTTGAATTTGGTAGAAGTTGATAGATATGAAAATCAAAGTCAAAGAAATGACTTGCCACAAAATGGTGACAGAAATACTTCGAGTCCTACAGTGGTTGAAAACCAAAAAGAGCCACAAGTGGGCATGCTTTTTGATTCCATTGATGAAGCGAAGGAATATTATCAAGAATATGGTCGACAAGAGGGATTTACCATTAGAATAAGATCATCACAGAAAACTCAATCTCGCGTGGATGAAGTGACAAATGTCTTGTTTGTATGTTCACGTGAGGGAACTCATAAGAAGGAACACAACGTCAATCGCAAGGGAAAAGCTCCTAGTTGTTCCACTGTCAAAAAAGCTTGTTTGGCAAGCATGCGGATATTGTACATGAAGGAAATTAAGAAGTGGAAAGTTTCTGTCTATGAAAAGGGACATAACCATAATTTTGTTACACCGATTAAAAGACACCATTTGCCGTCTAATAGGAATATGTCTGCTGCTGCTAAGGATTTGACTGAGAGATTTGATAGGGAGAATTTGCGAGTGTCTAAGGTTCCTTGGATTTTTGGAGGTGACCAATTTGGGTATGGTGACAGAGATTGCTGGAACCACTTGCGGACAACAAGGGAAATCAGAAAAAGACTAGGGGAAGGTGATGCTCAATCAGTTATTAACTATTTTCAAAAGAAGTATCGAGAAAATCCTCAATATTTTTATGATGTGCAAGTTGATCAAAAAGGAAGAGCAACAAACTTCTTTTGGGTTGATCCAAGATCTCGTATGGCGTATGAACAATTTGGTGATGTTGTAACATTTGATACCACATGCAGGACAAACAAATTCAAAATGCCATTTGCCCCTTTTACCGGTGTCAATCATAATTACCAATCTATACAATTTGGATGTGCACTTCTTCACGATGAAATAGAGGCTACTTTTTATTGGTTGTTCAAGACATGGGTTGAAGCAATGGGTGGTCGACATCCAACCTCCATCATCACTGATCAAGATGCTGCCATGTGTGGTGTTGTGAAAAAGGTTTTCCCTAATACGAAACATCGCCTATGCATTTGGCATATTAAAAAGAAATTTAGTGAAAAGTTGGGACATGTTTATTTCGAAAACTCAAAGTTTAAGAATGGATTGGAGAAATGCACTCACTTTACATACAAGGTTGAAGACTTTGAAAGGATATGGAAAAACTTGATGGAAGAATTTAAGTTGACTAAGAACCCTTGGCTTGAGGGTTTGTTTGATATAAGAGAATGTTAGGCACCTATATATCATCGTCGTACATTTTTTGCTGGTATGAATACAACAGGTCATAGTAAGGGGGTCAATGCCTTCTTCAATGAGTTTCTAAACTATAGAACTAGTCTGGGTGATTTCGTTAATAGATATGATGAAGCTTTAAAAAGGATAGTTTGGAATGAATGTGACGAGGATTTTGTTTCAGAACATAAAGATCGAATCGTCAGTGAACACAACTTGCTATTAAAACATGCAGCAAGTGTCTATACTCGGAATATGTTCGACCGTATCCAATTGGAATTGGTGGATAAACTTAAAGCTAGTGAACCAATATGGGATGGAGTTTGCGACACTTACATGGTTACTTCTATGCTTGCTGTTTCTGGTCATCAATATGTCGTGAAGTGGAACAAAGAGAAAGAAACGGTGTCTTGTGAATGCGGTCACTTCGAGTTTACAGGCATACTATGTAGACATGTTTAGAAAATATTTGTTCGTCATGATGTGGATAAAATTCCATTGCCGTACATTTTGAAGAGATGGACCAAAGGAGCTAACTTATTTAGAGGAATGGATGAACAAGCATTACATGGTGTTCATGGTTGTCCTAAAGCATTTAGGCTAAGTCATCTATGTTGTAGATCTACCCAAATGTGGTGTGTTGCTTCCGAAGATGAAAATTTGTATAAGATGGCATTAGTGGGAATTGAAGGACTCTTTCTCAATATTTTAAATGAGCGTGATGAAATTGCTAAGATTGCAAAAAATGTCAAGACTTCAAGTGCCCAGAACCATCAAGAAGGACTTGTGTTTAAGGGATCACGACAAATGCCAATATTGGATCCAGTTATCTCTGAAACGAAAGGAAGACTGAAGGGTGGCACGAGGAAGGAGAAAGCTAATAACAATGAGAGGTGGAAGCCCGCTATTGAGATAGCTTCGAATAAAAAGAAAAGGAAGTGTGTCTTATGTAAAAGCACTGAGCATGATAGACGAAGATGTCCAAAAAATCCAAAGCTGCAAGCAAACTTATCTATGCCTTGTAAGTACTTTGTGGGAATTCCACACTATTTTTTTCATAGATTTGTACTAACTATTTTTGTATGCAACCCCTACTGACGAGACTGCTGAAAACTTGGGACATGACCATACTGACATTCTAAACAACAATGAGAAGATGTGATTTTAAGGTAATTATTTTCTCTTGACTGTTACAGGTAAGTTTCTAACTTAATTTATTGTGTACTAAAACTATTTTACATGTTCATGTTTGCAATAGATAAAAACACTTTTGAGGTTGAAAAGGGAATGATCGAGGAGGAAAAATGCACTTTTGAGGTTGAAAAGGGAACGATCGAGGACGAAAAGACGCTGCCATTTTTTTTGGTGGATTAAATATCTAGAATTCCGATTCTTTTTGATGGACAAAATATGTAGGAATCATATTCTTTTTGGTGGATTAAATATGTTGGGGCATACATTCTTTTGTATATGAATAGTAAGTGATGGCATCTTTGTGTTTTGAAGATTTTGTTCATTGATATCGTGATCTTCGTGGATTTGGTTCAGGTCAAGAATCTTTCTTTTCATCTGATAGTTAAGTTTTTCTAATGTTGCTGATTTGTTTTAGTGCCCTGATATATATAGTAGGTGTTGTAGCAGTTGGATCTAGAAACACATAGCATATAAATATAACATCAAATCTATACTCTGTTTCTTATATTTTATGAAGTTAGTTGTGGAACTTTCTCAATGGATGTTGCCAATGCTCAATAGTTCAAAATTGACTCTGAATGAGTGACCAATGGTGACAAATCCAATGGACTACTAATCCAGAAAGAAAGAAAGACAAATCCAGTGGACTCTGAATGCATCTGAATGAATGACCTATGGTGTGACAAATCCAACGGTGTATACATTTGAAATCTGACTCTTTGCCATTTTTAATTGCTAGACAAGACTCAAGAGGATGCACTCTCAGAATGGGAATTTCTAGTTTAAAGTTGAACATGCCCCCTTCCGATATTGGATCAACTTTGAGTTCGACGGTTTCAGTGCATGTCTGATTCTTAAGCATTAGCAACCATCTTCAAGAGTTTAAGTTTGTAAAATACACACTTGGGACATGCACAACATAAACAACTGGTCAGTGTGAAACAGAACTGCTTAGACAAGGTCGTTCATTTGTTAATAGTAGTTGTTTTTTTGTTTCTACACTTCCACATATTGTTTGCCACTTGATGCATCAATTTTTCGCAAGGTGTTATCCATCAATACTTCTGCACCATTCAGACAAGCTAAAGACTACCCAAACAACTGATTGATCAGTACAAATCCCAAACATATTAATTTTACTTGGCAAATCCCAAACAACTGATTGATGTACAAATCCCAAACATATTAATTTTACTGATTGATCCGTACAAATCCCAAACATATTGATTAGTAGAAATTGCTTTTAAATTCAATTTCTGGAAAAAAAAAAAATTTGGTAGAAGTACGTTTTTCCTCATGTTCGGTTCGTCTCAACAAAATGGAAAAGGAGAGGGAAGATCTCTTCTCCATGAAGAGCTGATGTAGCAACAAAAATTGGAAAAGGAAGAAGAGAGAAAAGATATTTTGATGGAGAGAGAGAGGAGTAGGAGGCCGGTTTACGATAATTGACGGAAATGTTTTTGGTGAAAGAAAAGTATTTAGGTTGGTGAAGAAGAGGATTAGAGCTTCTTCTCTCTCTTTCACCCCAACTTTCGTATTCTGTTTTTCAGAAGAAAATAAAAGAATTCCAGCCCGGGTTTAATTCATTGTTGAACCGGGTTTAACTCAAAAAACCGGTTTAAAAACTTGCTCTCTCAGTTCTTTCCTAACCGTTAGATCTGTAATGATCCAGTGGCCCAGATCTTGAGTGACTTTGTGTGTCATTTTTATATGTCCCTAGATCCCCTCCCTTATATATAATCCAAGTAGTATCATCACCCAAAAGTTTTACCAACTTTACTAAAAATTTACTTAAGTCAAAACTAATAGTACTAGACCAACCTGAGCATACGTACCACTCTAATTTGTTTAGAGTTCGACCACAGGTTGAATTGCTGCAGGCTCTTACACAGCATAGTGTCTAGTCAACTAAGCAAATATTTTCCTTTAGCTCCTCAGATATGATTAGGAGGAAATGCATATCTTCTATAGATCTTTGTACAGAACTTTCGGTAGGAACTGAATGAAAGAGATGAAACTTGAAGACCAACCTATAACACCCATTTTAACTGATATTGGGATTGACAATTAGTGCAATAAATGGCCACAAAAATAATAGTACGCCACATTTTTGCACTATGTACATGGGCGTATATGCACGCTATTTTTATTTTTATTTTTCTTCTGGTACACCTGTTTTTAATGATTGTAAAAATTTGGATATCTCCCATTCTCCCATACAGTATCCTCAAAACAAGATATTAAAAATAGAAAATGTGAAAAGCACAACTTCATGTTAACGCCAATTAGGTCTATGGTTTGAATAAGACGCCAATCAAACACATTTATGTTGATGTCAAACAAACAGAATTGTTGATTTGTAAGTTAGTTGTAGGCGTTTTCTTTTGCATAATGAAAAGTGAACTTAAATCTATTATCTTATTGTATACAAACTGAAATATGTACACTACATTGTATCTGCACCTCCTTGAAGAATACAATCAGAAGTTACTTCTCCAGTTCTCGCACACTAGCTACTAAAGGGAAGATCGCTAACACTTTCTGAAGAGATCCACATCTTTAACCTGCATAGCTCCCTTAACAGATTTAAATTCACGTTCACTTGGTTGACGAAGGGGGCACTTCCTTTGGCGAATGCACAAGCAGCTTGCCATCGATGTTCTTGTCAGTTCGATCCATGGCACTTTGTAACCATGCCAATTCAAATTTGGTCAAAGGAGGGGGGGGGGAGCTTCCTTCTGCGAATGCAGAAGCAGCTCGCCGGCCACCAATGTTCTTGTCAGTTCCATGCACTTTGTCTCCTCTGTACGTATACACTACCAGTTCAGCACCAAATTCGTGATTACCAAACCATAGTTTGTATACCAATGTTAAGAGGTCGATATGCTAAGTGCTAAGAGAGGTGAAAGGACCCTTGTCCTTCTGTTATAGCATACATCAGTCTCTCCCTCATTGTGTCCTTGGAAGTATAAGGAGGAAGCTTCAGATAATTGGCACAAGTCATCACACTAGGCAAATCACCATCAACCTGTCCATCACAGTGCTTGCAAACAACTGTTAGTTTTGGGTTGAGAGCTGCTAAACCCCCAGGTGGTAGTCTAGGTGCTCCTGTCACGAACTGTAGGAATGCTCGTTGCTGTTTGCAGTCGAACTCTTGGATGATCTCCAGCAAGTTAATGATTGGAGGACTGCTTTCTGTATAACCGTGATTAAACTTGATGTTGTCGACGAGTTCATTGCACGTCCAAGCACTCTGATCTCCACATAGTAACTGATCAATCTCATCAACTGTAAAAATCTGAAGGCTTCTTACAGACAACACCTGGTTAAATCCTGCTATAAAAGCTTTAACTTGTCTGAGGATCCCGCTCTTTACAGTTGCATCTACTATGGACAAGACATATTCTTCCAAGTTGGTGATACTTACCATTTTCTGGTCCTGGTCCTGCACAACAGAGGTAAGCATGTAATCACAATATCCAGGAAGAGTGAAGTCAAGACAAAGATCCTCAATGCTGGTATTTCGGAAATATGGATCAGATGTCATCTTCCCAGATACTGGATCGAGCACCTTTTCTCTGCCAACTAGAGCCTGAAATTCAACCAAAGTCCTCCCAAGTGCAGGATCAAATGAACAGATATCATACATATTGAGATCCTGCTCAAGAATAAGCTTATAAAACGATTTGGAGAGGGAAAGATCCAAAACTCTTCCATCTTGAAGTGCCTTTGCGACAACTTGTCCAAGAAGAATAAATTTGCTTATCACTTCAGAAAACTGTGTCTCGCTTTGAAGTACTTTCGATGCAGCTGACCACGGCGAGGAAAAGCCCCCAAGGAGCCATTACAAATCCAGAATTCTCAACCTCCAAACTATCCCCTGAAGTTAAAAGGCCATGGTCTTCTCTCCACATACCCAGTCCAACCTTCTGAAATTCCTGGCTAACCAAGGTAAAGAACTCCATAGTTGGACCTAGACCTGTACCAACTTCTTCGGAGTACTCCACCTCAAGAATAGCCTCATGACACTTACGGGAACTCATAATTTCTGCAGCAGACTCCAGAATACGGCTCCGGCAAACTTTAAACTTTTTGCGTGCCAAACCCGAAATATGTAATTGCCTACCATTTGAGTTATCTTCTGAGTGTGCCTGAACTTCAAAAGAACCATGAGATGTCCGTTGGAAGTATTTACTCCTTGCCTCAAAACTAAACAAGAAGGGGAAGGCTTCCATTAACTGCATCCACCATGAAGGCATACTACCAGCGGACACAATTAAAGATTCCTGCATTTGCTGTTCCAACTTTTCAGTCAACTTGATGCTAACAAATTCAGTTTGTGGAACTCTACAACCAGTGACCAACATATTATCCAAGCTATTATTCTGCCCGTCAGCAGATGCATTGCTCCTTTCATGAGACGCTACATGAGATGCTGCTTTGTTTACAACTTCCAAAATTTTGAGCAGGATTAATATCTCATATATTGGGCTTGACTTCTCAAAACTAGAAGGAGGCTCACCAAACAACATGCTGGAGATGCACAAATTATTCCGAGGATGATCCATAGGAATATGGATTTCCTTTTGTTCTGTAGCTTTTCCATATGCTATTTTATATTGTCGGTCCCAGAAACTTGGTCCATCAACAAGATCATTTTCTTTTTTCATCTCCAGTTGGAGAACCGCTTGATATAGTGTCAAAGACCGGTCGAGTTGCTCCCCATCCAAGTAAAATATTAATTGTTGAATATCACTTTCGATACTGGGTGTCAGATGTTCACCCAGGGAACATTCTAGGCCGCTTGTAGAGGCAGATACGGAGACTTCTGGTGCAGAACTTTCAGGCTGCTCTTTAGACTCAGTAGCTAATTCTTCATCATGTTTAGATCTACTTGTGCTAACTTCAGGCCACATGTATCTTTCAATGGCTTCGATTGAAGTAAAAGCTTCAACATGGACAGCATCTGAAGAATAATCACAAAGGGCTGCCTCGCCCTCTACCTTGGTAAAACAAACTTCCAAACATGGATGAGTTGTGGGACGCCCAGATGGAATAGTCGCATAGTTTTCTTCAGGCTCAAAAGCATGTGAAATCACTGGAAACGTTTCCAACGAGGATGCTGCTCTTTGCAGTTTTTCCATTAATATTGCGAGAGGCATGTCCTTCTGGTGATGACTAGTTGATGACAAGCAAAATCTGGAAAACACCTCAAACCTCTTCTGTACAACATCCAGATGACTTGGCAAGTCACAAGGATCCACCTTTTTAGTTCGATAACAGCCATTTGATAGATAATCTACTAAAGATGTAACCAATCCACTTTGAATGAATTCAAAGTTGGACAGTGGTTCCTCACCATTAAGTTCCTCCATTATTTGACCCAGAATAAGAGTCAAACTTTCCTCTTCACAACTATTATTCTTCGTCGACAAATTCACCATATCAGATAATATTGCACAGAGATTTCTGAGCTTTTGAAGAACTTTCGTCAATCCAAACTCGGAGCACTGTGTTGCTGTATTGAAGTACTTATCTGTTATGTGCTTCGCCAGAGTGGGAACAGAATTTTCTTCAAGCATGCAAGTTTCACCATCCGAAGGTGAAGTCTGATTGTTTCTACTGTAAGTGTAACACAAGCACGTATTCTCATCATTTTCAGCCATTTTCCCATTCGATGTTTGCATTGGTGTTACAAGTGCATTAATGGCATAAACAATTCCCTCCTTCATAAAAGAGTCCAAGAAAACTGCAGGAAGCTTTTGAATAACAGTCTCGACGATTCTTAGAGCTAACATGAGAAAATGGGGATCCTTATTCCATGAAATTATACCAGCTAGAAAACTCGCAAGTGGAGTACCTTTAAGCAAGTCAACAAGAACAACGGATCTGCTGAAGTGTACTACTATTTTGTCGATGACAGAAAGGCAGCCGTAACAAACATCCAGATCTGCACACGAATTAACTAGTTGGACCAAGACAGGAAGAACATCTGCGCCAAACTGCCGCAAAAGTCCAGGCTGATGCGCAATAATCCTTTCCTTGGATTCTGAAATCTCCTTATCATCTTCACCCTCATTCGAGACAGGAGGCAGAAGTACATTAAGTAAATCAATAACTTCATGTATCATCTGGGAATAAGGCTGCTTGTTTTGTGATTGTTCGTAACTACACAAAATATCCTTCAATGCGCAGCTTACATTAAGCTCAAAAAGAGTATTTGAAGCTGTGATAGAGCCAGAACACACAAGTTGCGAAAGGAGCCAAATCAAATCAGTGTACATTGATTGACTTAAGATGGTCTTAGTCCCACTACTCGAAGCTATAAACCGCACAACTTGATGAATCAATCCATGCTTGCAAATCTCATCCACCATCTCAGAAGATTTACGCACATTACTGACTATCCTCATTAAAGAAGAAGCTGCATGTTCCACAAGCTTTTGATCCTCATAGTTGAGAAGATTGCACAAAACAGGAACAGCTTCCCTAACTTGCGTCCAACAGTCAGACGGGAAATCATCTACTAGGCATATATTTTCAATGGTGCTAATGCCAGACCTCTGAACACAAGAAGAAAAGAAATCAAGAAAGTTCAAAATATACCCAATAACTCCAGCTTGTAAACACTCCAGTGAGTGATCTAGCGAAATCTTCTCTAATGCTTGTATGCATTCTTCTGCGACGTCCAAATATTCAATAGCCATTAGTGGTGCACAAAGAACAGAAACAACATCGTTCTCAACAAGAAACCTGGACGATCTAGGGTGCGCCTCACAAAGATAAGTAATAGCTCTTATTGCAAACAGCATTACATCGGGACTGTGACTTGATTCCTGTCTTGCTAGCACGACTAGAGGCGGAGCAAGTGACTCAGAAGTCGTACGAGAAAGGGACCCCTCTGGTCTCAAGGACAAGTCATCACAAAGGCTGGTTAGTAAAGCCAGTTTAAACGAGGAATCTATATTTTCGCCAGTTAAACCAGACACAATCTCCTCCAACATAGATAAAGAGTCTGAATCATCATCGTCGTAGTCGTCATCATAATCATCATCATCATCATTGTCGTCTTGATGATCTTTTTCTTCTTTGGAGTCTGAATGGTCGTCATTATCTTTGTCCTGATGATCTTCTTCTTCTTTTCTTGTTCACAGACTGTATTGTCGTCAAGATAGTCTAAGAATAAGAATTCATCAAGATCTTTTTCTTGAGAAGTAGTTTCGGAAGAGTCCATTAGAGTTTTTTTTTTGGGCTCTTGATCTTTCTAAGAGATGAGAGGTTGAAAGAGAGGATGTGTGCTGAAAGTAGTATACGAGTATATTGTTTTCTTATTTATAGGCACGGCAACCTATCTTTCATTCTAACTCGGAGTTGTATATTTGTAGTAGGAGAAAGAATCCAAGTTTATAAGGAAACCGTGTAAATATTTTTCTTTCCTTTCCAAACTATTTCACGAGAAAAAGGAACAATCACAATTAATAGTATGTGTAAAAGTACTCATTGTAAAAGGGTGTCAATATTCTCTCCAGACCTTAAACACTCAAGTACCGAATATATCCTCTGTCCAAAACCGAAACCATCTTCTCCTGCAACTTGTTAAATTCATATCCAAGTCCAGCATAAATTATATCCTCTTAAATTGCACTTAGGTAAATTACACCGTACTCAAACTATGCAATCATTTGTGGATTGTAATGTACAAAAGAGATACGTCACGATTTAACCAAAAAGAGCAACCAAAAATTGTTTTCATTGTTGAAGAAATAAGTCCCAATTCCCAAAAGGTAGAACTGAGTAATTGGTGTTTGATAGTGAGAGAAGAACAATTAGAATAACCCAGGACAAATATGGAGAAAATCTGGACTAGTTTGTTCTGATTGGAGGAGTTTCTGGAGCTCTACATACCACCAGTTTGTCTAATTTTCAACAAAAATGAGTTTCAAAATCAACATAAAAATCCATGATTTATTTATTTATTTATTGGTAAACAAACCATTAATCAAAGTTTTAAAATGATCCATTTACGAAAAATTAAGAGAAAAATATGAAAGAAGGTGGCTGAGGGGCATCTTGGCCATTCTAATTTTTAGGCAGTGACCCATTCTAAAATTCGCACATGAGAGAAAATAAAAAAGATCGTTGCGGCTTGCGCTTTTAGCCTGCCAACACTAACGTTAATCACCAATTTTTATGTATCATTCAGCAGAGAAGACGTGAGCTTACCATAACGTTGTACTCCACAATGTCCTACCCTAGTTCTTTACCTGGTTAATTTTACGCTAGGAATGCATATGGCATTGACATTCGGTTTTGTGGGTTCATTCGGTTTTTCGCACACCGAATAATTGGTATCAGAAATTCAGATGGAGGCTAACATTCTCAAATCTTAAACCTTGCTTGAGATGTGAGTATAGCGGTATCTTTGAATATCCCTTGGTATTATGTGCAATCCAAAGATGATAAAATGTTTTGTTTTGTCATGGCCCACAGGATAACGGTATCTACTAAGAACCGATTCTTCTTAGAGCTGTTTAAATATACAGTAGCAGAATTCTGGATCTTAAGCCTAACTCCCATCTTAATAGCACATTGCTCAGGCGTGTTCCACTTACCCTTGCATACACAAGATCCAGTAAGGTTCCTCAGCCATAAGAATTGAAAATGGATAACCAAACAAACACATCAACACACAAGTACGGTCTTTTACTTCTCTTTTTTCTCAACTAAATCGAATAGTAGCTTTTCATATTTCTTTCCAGACATAACCATAAGGTTGATGTGCTCGTGTTACAGATATGCAGTGGTTACAGGTGCAAACAAGGGCATTGGACTTGCAATCGTTCAACAATTGGCCATTGAAGGTATAACTGTTGTGTTAACAGCGAGAAATGAGGAGAGTGGGACAGAAGCAGCATTAACACTGACGAAGTCGGGATTGCCAAACATAGTGTTCCACCAGCTTGATGTTCAAGACTCTGCCAGTGTAGAAACGTTAGCTGGATTTGTACGAACGCGTTTGGTAGACTTGATATCTTGGTAAACAGAAGTCACTCCAACCCTATGTACATTTCACTAACAGTCTTATCATTCTTATTAAGTTGTTAATTCCTTCTACAGGTAAATAACGCTGGAGCATCAGGAGTAGAAGTTGATGCGGAAGGTCTGAAGTCCCTTAACATTGATTCTGCTACCTGGGTTAGTGGCATGTAAAACTATTGATGTTTGATCAGTAGAAGACTTATACTTGATCTAATCCTTAACATCACTGCAGCTCTCGGGCAACGCCACCAACATGGTGCAAGGACTGATGCGGCAAACTTACGAGAAGGCAAAGGAATGCATCGACACAAATTACTACGGATGTGTAAGAGTCACAGAAGCTCTTTTGCCACTTCTACAGCTCTCAATATCAGGAGCAAGAATTGTAATTGTGTCATCTCTTAGATCGGAGCTAAAGGTGAAATGATTTGGATTACTATACGTCTATACAGTATTTTCACTACTTTGGCCCTATAAGACAACATGCATTTATTATAAATATATATATTTTTTATTTTATTTTATTTTATTTTATTTTATTATTTTATTTTATTTTCTGAATACAGAGGATTCCCAATGAACAGATCAGAAAGTCACTTGGAGACCTAGACACTTTATCACTTGAAAAACTGGATGAAATGCTGCAAACATTTCTCCGTGACTTAAAAGAAGGGGTACTTGTAGCCAATGGATGGCCGACCATGGTCCCTGCTTATAGTATTTCTAAGGCAACAGTCAATGCGTACACTAGAATTGTAGCTAAGAAGTACAAAGAAATGTGTATTAATTGTGTCCACCCAGGTTTTGTCGCTACCGATCTAAATCTGCATACAGGGACCATGACTGTTGATGAGGGAGCTAGAAGTCCAGTACTGTTGGCTTTGCTACCTGATGGAAGTCCTTCAGGATGCTACTTCGATCAGACACAAATGGCAGAGTTCTAAGTAGCAGTCATGGAATGGGATGGTCATGACTGTTGCATTTCAAGACCACATTTCTATTTGATCAACCACAAAAAAAAAAAAAAAAAAAAAAAAAAAAAAAAAAAAAAAAACTGGCAAGGTTGCTCACCAGGTATCTGTAATAGAAATATTTAGGTTGAAATTATGCAATGTGACTAGTAAAATCTATACGGACTCTTACTTTCCGAGCACAGTTCAGGGGACAATTGATCTATAGTAACTAGTAAAGTTTACTTGTTCATAAGGTATTTCTGTTGAAACATCCAAGTTTCAAACAGTAAAATCATAGCCTATCAGACCGTGATGAACAAAGATATTTTTATTCATAGTGAAGACACTGACTGATTGGACGTTCATTTTCAATTACCTAGGTAAAGAACTGAATGATAAGAGAAAGGGACTTTGAACTCTTACTAAAAGCTAAAGTATCAGGAAATCACTCTACAAGTTTTGTTCTACCAGGTCCCACGTGTCACTCGGGTGAAGTAATGTTTTCCAAGCACGCGAATACTGCACTTTCATATGAAGTTAAGTTCAACAAATTCAATATGGGCGATCTAGTAACCAATCTTTTGGTGTACCAAGAAAACAACAGGCACTCTGTTATAAAAATGAAACAATTTGATTATGTTCTAGTGGCTCTTTTGGCAAAAACTCTTTGAGGTTTAGTACTAATCTCAAAAAAGTGCTTCTTATGGTAATTTTCTCAATTAAGTGATCTCTCATTTTTTTTAAACCCCACATGTTTGTGTAGAGAAGGTTTTAAGGGTGTAGATTCTCAGGACCATGAAGAAGTCAAAAGCACAGGAGGAAGAAAGTCTGTAAAGTGAAGAGTGATTAAGGGCATAGAGAATATAATTATATGAAGGCCATGCGCATTAAGGACCATCAACAGTGTGATCAACCTGAATCTTGGTTGAGGAATGGACTCTAACCTTTCTTGAGTCGTGGTTTTTTATTGTTGACTTATGAATCGAATCTATAGTGGAAAAAAGACGCATTGAATGGTACTAAAGAATATGGAGGCCATGGTTACTCTATATACTTTATTTCTGTTGTAAGCATTGTTATAAAAATAAATATACATGATCATAGCAGAAACCAAGTCTATATTCCCTTCTGATGCCTAAATAAGCCGTTCAACCAGAACTCTTCCACATACAACCACTAACATACACTAATTTTAAGTGAAAAAGACCAAAACAAATAGAACAATGAATAGAATCACCAAAAACACTATCATCATAATCTGACCTTTTGCTCCTGCCTTCTTCATAACCATTGCAACCTTTTTCTGCAATAAAAGCTCTGATTTGTTAAATTAAAGTAATGGATTAGACCACAGAAATGAAATTTGATAACGCTGAAAAAGCATTATCCGAGATAAAGTGGTAAACCTGAACAAAATCGAGACGATTGGAGGTACTCTCCATATCCAAGCCAAGTTCATGTATAATCTTCTCCTGTTGCAATAGGAAAAGATAAATGCACAAGAATTGGCAATTGATTGACTAAAATAACACTCAATTTCGATTGGTTGGATTAGGATAATGATTTCAATTTAAGTATTACTGGTATGTATCACGTACCCAATTATGAGTGATGCACGATCTTCTGGAAGGTATAAAACATTAAGGCTGTGGTTTTAGTTCATGGAATCAGGATGAGAGAGAGACGATGGACCGAGACAGTTAAACATGAATTCCAAAAGCAAAAAAATTAAGCATATGAAAATTTGGGTAAGCAACTTCCCTTCAAAATGAAGGGTATTTATTTTTAATAATTTATAACAGAATTTGTTCCCCTCATTCCCGCCTCCAATATTCTCTCTTCTAAAACACAGCATAAGTTCGAGATACTTCTATATGTTATATAAGCAACAACAACCACCAGAAAAATGTGTTTCAAGACATTCTACAAATTAACAATACCTGTCCAGTAAGTTCATCATGTATAGTAAGCCCAACATCTCCGATTCTCACGACGCTTGCACTTAACTCGTCCAATTCTTCATCCTGTTGTCTACAAGCAATTGGCAGACACCAGCAGTCAGTAAGATCCAATTATGTTTCTTGATCGGTACATATTTATCTCCTTAATAGTCACAAACAAGCCTAAGCATTAGTGGATTGGTAGTCAATGTGGAAAACCTATACATTATCCCTTTTTTTATTGGTATATCTGTATATGCATACTCCATAAAGCTCAGTATGACGGTTTCATCAACATCATTTCTTCCTCAAATTCAGCATTAAGAAAATAAACACTTCTAGTTTAAAATATTTTGAACTCTAGATATTTCTTGAAATAGATTTTGCTACAAAGAACGACCAAACTTGATCTTATGGTTCCTAAGCATCAATAATCATGAGCTCCAGAAGATCAACTGCTGAAAATGTTAAACAAAAGATAGAAAAGAGGGAGACAAGGAAAGAACGCAATGGGGGGAAGGGTTACCTCATGAGAAGCAGCTGCCTATCCGATTCTGATGAAATAAAGTCATCATTATCTCGGGCACCATACTGGTTTGATCTGCTTGCCTGATACGGACTGTCATTTGGAAACCTCATCAGCTCTTGGCGCATGCCATTTACGTTACTGATCGTGTTGTTCTGCTCTTTTCCAGCTTCAACGGATTTCCTCACTGTAGCTACCTAATGAATATTATAACACATCAGGAGATCCAGACTCATTTTTCAGATTACAAATCGTGCAATGCATGATACACATTATAGGTGCGAAATATTAGGGGAGGGACTCCCTGTATGAGTAAGATCCAATATTCCTATAATTTAAAAATAAATAAATAAATAAATAAATAACTGGCAATCCATACATTGGTTTCAGTGAAGTAATAAAGTCAGGAAAACAAGAGTATCTAGTGAACCGTCAAATATCATACCTGTGTACGAGCAGTGCTGGTCCATCTTTTTCGTTTTTCTAGCTCCACTTGATCGATACTAAAAAAGGCAGGATCTCTGGCAGCGACAGCTATCGTCTTATCCAATTCATCCACCTTCCTATGCAAAAGTTGGAGAATTCAGAAGGCAAAGATAATTCTACAAAGAATCGTATCGATCTATAACCAAAAAGGATTAAAGAGATATAATTCCATTGGAGCTGGTATATATTCACATAAGTAGTAGGGCATAACAAAAGTAAAAACACATTTGTACCTGCCACGCGATGCTTTCGCAGGCAGCAAGGAGCTCCTTTGTAAGACGAACTCGGTCTCCAGTATTGGAAGAAATATTTTGCCATTGGTGAAAGGTCGATTGCAATTTATCAATCTGAAAAGAAAATAACAAATTCAACATATAGAGTTACATTATACAAACTCAAAAGTCAGGTAGGCACTTACAGAATCCTGAATCTCCTCTTTAACAATGTAAAACGGATCTTGAGCTGAAGACATTTTTTTTCTTTCCCTTGACAAGTCACAACAACATTCTGCAACTGATTACTGAATATTAATGAAATATATATAATTTAATATAGATCCGATTGAGTTGAAGTCAAAGAAAAAGCTTGACTGGAAAGAGAAGCGTTACCTACGTAGTGCGCGATGGAAGCGAGAGGAATGCACCAACTGGAACTTAATAAATTGTCAAATCAAACTTTGTCAAAACAAAACCAATACTATACCTTGGGTGCCCACAATATATTCAGCCCAGCCCAAAACGTTTGGCCCATGGGTTAAAATCTACCAATCCAAACGACCCGATTACCCGAACTCAGTACGACTGATTTTGACAAAGCGGAATAGAGTTAATATATTAAGGCTAAATCTATGGTGCGCAGGTCGTTTTGAACTAAGTCCAAACAGTGTGACCATATCGTTGGAGACTTAGTCCAAACGGTGTGGCCATATCGTTGGGGATTTTTCTAAGTCCAAACGGTATGACTATTTTTTATAAGTCCAAATTCGATTACGTACCACATCGTTTTGGACTCGACCCGCACGGTTTGGCCACGTCGTTTGGGATTTGAACTTTGAAAAAAATTCAAAGTTCGCTTTTTGGGCTCTTAACCCGTGTGGTAGGGTCATTTAGACTAAGTCCCCAAACAAATGTGGCCAAGTCGTTTGGGACTTAAATCCAAACGAAGCCAATTGACGCTTAAGTTTGGGGTTTCAAATTCAATTTTTGGGAATCAAATGGCGATAGTTGTAATAATTATTATTTTTTTGGATTTTTTGAAACCAATGACACACTTGTAATAGTCGTTTTTTTTTTTGGAGTCCGCCCAACACAAATTGGGGTCTGACAGTAACAAATACCTTTTATTTTAAGTTGGATTTTTTTAATTTGGGAGGGGGGGTACGAGACAGTGAGACTCTATCTAGTGCCCAACATAATTACAGACCCCAAATTGGGCCGGGGTCTACCCAACACAATATGGGGTCTGTCAATAATAGGACCATATTAAATTGGGAACCACCTCATGATACTGGGATTAACAATGATTATAGCCAGATACGGACGTCCTATTTGGGAGCAGTGTTGTTTTGCTGGTTACTCAAGAGGGTCCAGGTACGTTGTATCATTGTATGCAGTTCAATCGCAGTTTTGTCAAATAATGGGAGCTTGTATTCGTGCGAAATGTTTCCTCAATTTAGTTAGTTCCTAGCCACATGGCATGAAAAGAAATAAAAATTCCCTTACAGCACCATTAATTACATTAACAGTATTAAGAAAATTCACACAAGGAAGTCAGGATGATGACTTCACCCAGAATCAAATGTATACCAGAAGTTAAGGGTCCAAACTCCCCACCAGAAAATTTAAAAATCCCGTACCATTTGCAATCTGCCCAATAGGTTACATCAATACTAAGGAAAACTTGGACGGAGAGAAATAGGGGCGTAAAGGAAAAAGATGGGAAACAACTAAAGAACTCTAATGGAGATTTTCACACGAGTCAGAGAAAAAATATTATGAACGCAGCTTTGTAGTTTGCACCATATTCATAACATTTCTTGGGATCTCCTCACAATGCGGCCAACGCGCTTCTTGAATGCATCCTTCTTATCTCTCCATTCTATCTGCAAAGTGTGTATATAATGATATGTGAGGAACTAACCCTGTAAAACCAAACTCATATAGCTAGCATATTCTAACAGAGCTCAGATATTTCAACAGGCACACCGTGCAGCACACATATTTAAGCCCAATTATTATAAATGGTAGTGGGGACACATGCGAGTTTACCACGAGAATAACTCTACAAGAGAAAAATCACTTCTAAGGAAAACAAAAACAAAATTACGAAACTTATTATATGATGAAGAATAAGCATAATCCTTCCTATGGTCAGCATCTAGCTCCTCATTTTCCAATGAACAAGGTGCACAGATCTCATGTTTCAAGTCTTAGCCAAGAGGTCTAAAGGAATCTTGCGCACAAAATTGGTTTCGATGTTTATCTACTAATTTTGAGCCTTCTTCCATTAAGAACAGCAATGGGAAAAGTACTTGCGCGCCAAATATTATGGAAAAGAGTGTCAGGTACACTGAAGAATAATACATAGCCAATGATGGAGTATGTCGTTCAGACCACCTTTAGCATGATGTGCCACATTCGTGAGAGACCTTGCTAGGAAATCTAATATCTGTAACAGCCACCTTCTAGGCTTCTAGTGCCTTCTAAGAAAAACACATGCACATGAAAGCACGAGTATAACAAGTACCTCCAAGTTCCTGAAATTATTTAATCCCACTTGCTACTCTCCTTCCCTCAGTTTTGTTCTAAAAGAAGATTAATAGTAATTATGGGAAAACAGAAGGGCTGTGTTTTTCCCCTCGTTAAGGGACATTTCCGCTAGGAGGAGCTCCCTCAGGACACTGACACACATATAAGTCTACCAGGGATCTTGCAGTAGCATGACCCAAGCAGCAGTACACCGGTGCCCGTCTACCCCTAAAAGCTAAACTACGGACCACATAAAAAAAAAAAGCGTTGTGTGCCTTGTGTGACAATGCCCATGTCCAACTCAGGTAGCAATCCAACAAGCAGAGGTTCATGAACATGAACAAACCCTTCTTCTGGTCAGTACTCTTACTAGTTAAGCCTACCCTAAAAAGGTTATCATTTTGTAAGGTATCCCACCCAATTAGCACTTGCAAACTTTTGATCTGTAATGCTAATGTGTGTGGCAGGAAACAAGAAAGATCAAAAAATAAAATTAGAAACTACTAAACGGCTACATGAATACAATTGGAATATGGTGACAGTGCAATCTTATAAGTATATTCTAACGTACCGCAGCATCTACATTTGCTGGAGATTCATCGTTGGGACATGAGAGCATTGAGATGATGCTGACAACAATGCTTTCCACCTGTGGAAAATAAGCTACCTAGTTACTGAGTGATACATATATAAATAAACAACTGTTGATTGTTAAAAAGAAATGGAGAAATACCTTACAAGGTCCTATAACAGAACTTATTATATAGGAAAAACAGTATGACAATCAAACTCTTACTTAAACTTACAGAACTGAGTTATAAGGATCACACTAAAAGTCCTAGTGAGAAACAAGCCAACAACTGCTACAAAGTACATGTTATGTCAGACGTCCCAATATTTGCAAGCAGACTAAAAGACGACATATCTAGAACTTGAAATTGCAATTTCAGCCAAGGATACTACCTCCCTACTATAATTACTTGTGGAGAAAATTATACCCATGAAGCTCTTGTTATGATGTCCATCGCAATTGTATAAAGTTAGTCACATTCTACTGGTGTCAAAATATGGATATGAATTCGGCAAAGCCTGACGTGAGACAACCATTATCTACTACATCAACGTTGGTTCAATTTCATGTTTCAACAATGAGCCTATGCATCCAAGATCACTATTCCCATCTTGTTTTGACACACAATAACTGGAACCAGATTCTTCATGCTTGCACTAATTTTCACAATCGATGCCACTAGACTACTATAACATGACCTGAATCAAGTCTATAGCTGACCCCTGTACCTAAAAATGTCATAAAAGGATTGTAACAGAACCACTTTTACCCCAATCATTGATGAGCACCCTAATACAGCTTTAACACAATTAGAGTAATATATACCATGGTCTAATATTAAATATTAAGTATGGACTTCAGACAATATGCATATAAAACGCTAATAACAAACAACATATAATACAAAAAAATGCCCCGGAAAATGAAACGTAGAAAGGTAAAGTTGAATTAATAAGATGAAATTGTACCGTATGGACTGGCATCCACCGCTCACTTGCAAGCTCATAGCCATTTGGATCGTCTCCAGGAGCGTGAAGAATAGATACGCAAACTTTTCCATCGGGATAAACTGTAGACAAAACAGAATTTAATTTCAAATAATCGTCTATTACAAATTAGTATGTAGCCAACAAGAAAATAAATCAACTCACCATTTGGATGCCACATCTCGGAAATAAACTTTACTGAAGGAGGGTTGTTTGGATAATCGGATGGAAATGTCATGAGGGCATTGTAAAACCCTCCGTCACTATAATTACAAAAAACAACGCTTAATTATTTAGGTAAAACTGAAGAACGTCCAGTAAAGTACTCAAACCTACTCTCAAATTATACTTAGGAGATAAACTAGGTTTTAAATTAGGTGAATAACAAAGCTCAATGCTTGCAAATTAGTCAATAACCAAACCCCTTCATAATCGCACTGAATCCGAACAAACAAACGGATTGGATATATACAAGTATGAAACAATGAATTAAAATACGACCCCGAATACCAAAAAGTTGCAAAATAGGCGAACAAATACATCAACCCCCTACAACCTAAGAGAACAAAAGGAAGCCTAATGATCAATCGTTGTAAACAACATAAAAAACAAAAGAAAGTATTAATTAATCATGAAAAACATGCATGAAACGAAAAAGGAAATATACAATCTTGCTGCTGCTTACTAATAAGTGTCGGGGGGTCCAATGATAGTGACGCTCCATTCAAAGATATTGCTGTCGTCGACTAAACCCGCAGAAAAACCATCCACTGGATGCTTACTAAGATCTGCAATAGTAACCATTGATATTACACTACTTCTTAACATAGTCAAACTTCTTCTAACAAAACAAAACAAAACAAAAAGATGATCTTATTAATACCATTGAGTTGCTTGGTCAAAAGAAGGCTTGCTTGAGTAGCCATTGCAAGGTAATCACACTAACTTGGAGAGAAGAGTGTGTGTGTGTGTTTTTAAGGTTGAAAAGAAAACAAAGAGACTTAAAGCAAAGGTATTCCTAAAGACGCCGACACTGGATTTATATAAGTAGATTTGGAGAGAGACAGAAGGTGCACAATTCGGGAAACCTGATATTATTAGCAAGTGTAGTACGATATTACCACGCCCATTCTATTGTCAGCCTTACTGTTATGGTTGTATATATAATGCCTGTTCGAGTTCTCACCGTATAGGAAAATTGAGTAGAAGTCCCTAAACGTATATCACTCTATCCTGCTGCCACGATTTAGTAACATGTTAGAAGACTTGTACTTAATTTATATCTAAATCTTGGATGCAGTAGTCGGGAAAATGTTACCAACATGGTGCATGGACTGATACTGCGTCAACCCAGTTACTACGGATATAGTCATTGAAGAGTCTCCATTTTTCGCCATAAGCAATTTTACAAAGTTCTACTTCTACAGCTCTCGATCAGATGGGTACTGTGTGTACATATTTTAGCAAATAAATATGTGACACGTGACAACATTTTCTTAACGCTCGGGTATGGTCTTAGTGTGGGTAGGAAGTACCAGAACACACTTTAAGTCCAGGTCCTGACAAACTCACCTCCTAGGTTCGGGAGTGAAATAAGAAGAGGATGTTCGGAATTGGTAGGAGTAGGCTCGGAGAACTGAAGGTTCGAACCGGTTGGCGGAATAGTAGGCTCGAGAACCAACTCCTAATTATGAACTCCAACCGAGCTCAACTACTAGGCTCGGAGCTCTAACTACTACTCCGAACCTAAACATGTTTTTTTCTCATTGTTTAAGTCAATAAAGGAGACCTATTTGACTTGGGAAACATGGGGCTTCTAGAAGAGTCAAGATGAGACTTAACAAGAAACGGTCTCCTAGTTAAACACTAATTGAGAAACCTCATCTATTCATCAAGATGATACTTAACAAGAGACGGTTTCCTAGTTAAACACTAATTGGGAAATCTCATCTATTCTTATAAATAGAATAGTTGAACTACACTTTGAGTTTGATTCCTATACACAGGATACGTAGGCAGCCATTAAAGGACGTGGTTCAACTCATCATATTCTAAATCTCTTCTTCTTATTGATTCAATACTTCTAGTTGTTCTTTGATCATCAACAAAATATTTGTGTTTCTTGATTAGGAAAAATCATCACACAATTGGCGCCGTCTGTGGGAACACCATACAGAATTGATTTGATTTCTTGGTTGAAATTTTTTCGATTCTAGGTTCTCCTACCCACCAATTTTTCTTGGGTTGTTGTTCTTTAAAAAAAAATAATTCTTATCTTCACTTTGATTCAAAATCATAGTTACTACAAGAGCCAATGTGAATCAAAGTAACGAGGGGAATAACGAGATCAATAACCCACATGTTACTTCTCAAAGACAATCTGAACGTAGAGGAGATCATCGTTTTGGACAGGGTCGTGAAGAAGATGAGCCTAACAACGATACTCCCCAATCTGCCATAACCAACCAAGCCATCATGGATGCTGTGATGGCCGAACGTGGTCGACAAGAGGCTCGTTTACGTTTTTTACAAGACTACTACCGCATGCAGGAGGGTCGTTCACCCCCAAGAGTAGTGTTGCCTACTGATGGAAACTTCGAGGGCGTTTCCGCCACCAAGTCTTGACCATAGTGAGGGTTACGTCCCTACGCCTTATATCCCTTACTTCGTTGGGTATCATAGCGACCAACCAAATTCGGATTATAATCTGAAATTGGATCCAACCCGACACTCGAGTTCACACGAAACTGACTTCTCTTGGTATTCAAGTTCTAAAGGTACGAGGGATGGACGTCCGAATGTGTTTTCCCGGAATCCACAACTATCAAGGTCACCCTCAGTACGAAGAAGACTTTCAGTTCCAAGGGAACCTTCATTGCCTCAGAATCCCTCAGTTCCCCGATCCAGTTTTGCAAACTCCTCCACTCGATCTTGGGATCCGGAACCACGTTATCATCGAGATGAGAACTACGAGAGTCCAGGTCCGAGGTATAACAACGAGAGAACTCAAATTCATTAACCGACTACTCTTACACAGCTCAAGGCGCAAATACTGGAGGAATTGAGAGGTTCGAAACCAACTAAGATGGATGAGTCAGTTGTTCAGTCAGCAATCGAGGGAGACATTGGAACTCCTTTTTCACGACATGTTATGAGTGGATACATCCCCCATTATTATAAACCACCGGAGTTCTCTAAATTTAATGGCAAGGAGATCCAGTCTCTCATGTGCTCGTTTATCGTCAAGCAATGGTGGGTCTTTCTAAGAAAGATCATTATTTGTCGCGGGTATTTTGCTTCAAGTTTGACGGACTTCGGCACTCATCTAGTACACGAAGCCCAAGGGCAGCATTCACGAAGTTTAAGGTGTCATCCATCAATTTCATTGTGAAAATTCAGTTGCAACCGAATTCTATATTAAAACCGGCCGATGCACTATTTGACATGAAGATCCGAAAGGACGAAATATTAGGGATTTCACCAAAAGATTTAACAAGGTGCAATTGCATATTGACAACGTCGATGAGACCCTTGCCATTGTGGCCTTTAGAAAGGGGTTAGATCCCACTTCTGGTCTATACATGTCCTTGAAGAAAGAGGAGCCTACGAACATGACAGAGTTGTATGCTCGGATCGATAAGTATGCAGAACTAGAAGAAGACCAATTGGATAGGGAATCTTCTTATAAAAGAGTGATAACCAGTGTCACTTCCGTTCCTGTTGGTAGGAGCTTTGCTAGTCATTATAATGATAGGAAGTCCGAGGAACCACAAATCGAGCACAAGTTAGTCGACAGAATTCCTATCAAGATAAGTCCAAGAGACGAAGACTAGTGACACGCTCGAAGTAATAAATTACCCCCACAGATAGGGACTTTACCACTTTAACTTATCCTTATGAGGACATCTTTGAAGTTAACCAGGAACAAGATGTTTATGAAAGATCCTCCAGCGGTGAATCTCGATGCTAACATGTACTGTTTCCAAGTAATGTTATACTACTCTTAGCTTCTAAGAGACAAAAATTTCACAAATTTGGATCTGCTTCCACTATACTGGGGGCATGATCTATGCCAATCAATTCTCAATAAAAGTTATATTTCTCTTTTCAGAGCATTATTTCTTTTATAATTTTTTGTTGGGATACTTTTTGGATGTTGGGTGAAAGATCCCATATGTTGGCCAAAGTTGTATCAGAACCTTTAGAAAGCTTTCTCGGGATAATGAGTGAAAGATCTCATGTGTTGTTCCTCGTGTGATGGAGAAAGTTTAACTTAGCTTGGATTTTATCCTCCTAAGAGCAGTTCTAATGCTTTATGCTTATAAGTGTTGGTTTATGCATTAGATATCGATCATTTAAAGACTCTACAGAAATAATCTGAGGGCACACCCTACGTTCATACAAAGTCTTATTTCTTAACAAAACTAAAGGTATTTACAGGAATTGACATAGGGGCAAACCCTATTTTTCTACAAAACCTTGTTTTTCTAAGATTCGGAATATGAATTTGTATAAAATATAATTTGACACTTTTGTCATTTTCCCTCAACGGTCGAATGTGCAACCATCGTATGAGAGAAAAGTAGGGCATCTGTGTATACATATTTATGCAAATAAGGAGAAAATAACACCACATCCTAGCTAGTCTGGAACTTCACGTTCGGAACTTGTCAAAGTTCGAAACTCTACTTCCTAGCTAGTTAGGAACTCCACATTCGAAACTCTACTTCCTAACTAGTCTGGAACTCCACGTTCGGAACTTGTCCAAGTTCGGAACTCCACTTCCTAGCTAGTTAGGAACTCCACGTTCGGAACTCCACTTCCTAGCTAGTCTGGAACTCCACGTTCGGAACTTGTCCAAGTTCGGAACACCACTTCCTAGCTTGCCTGGAACTCCACTTTCGGAACTTGTCTAAGTTCAGAGCTCCACTTCCTAGCTAATAAGGAACACATAATGTCCAAGTTTGGTACTGTTCTCTCGAATAACAAACCCGAAACTGTTTTGTGGACGGAAGAATCCGAAACTATATTGTTAACTATAGTACCCGGCCTATCCGAATTGCATTGTAACTTAACATATCCGGAACTGCCTCAACAATAGCATTGCCCAGTACTGGATTCGGAACTGCTTTAATTTGTGGATTGAAGAGCCCGACATTGATTGGTGAGACATTGGATTTGGGAATACGCAGTGATAGCAATGGTACTAACTTGATCAATATGGACGTGCTGGTTCACTAGCAAAGCCGATACTGAGTACTGACCAACACTGGAACTGATTGTTTAAGTTCTTAATGTGGTTATTGGCTATACCTACCAAAACTTCAATTTCCTTAAGTCACCAATATATTGTGCTTTCGGGCCAATATGTGTATGTATGTGACGGTTGCGAACAAACCAAGGCATTACTCTGTTGATCGAGACTTGGAAGTACTTTCGAGAGCATCCGCCATAAACGCGAAGGGGGGAGTCGAGTCCGACTTTTCAAAGTCCATGGATATTCAATTTTGATTTCTTTTGGAATTGCAAATGTGTTAAGGATCTTTCCCAAATCTGAAATATCACCGAATGGAATAATATTCCAGTCAAAGATTTTAGTTTTATTAGCGGTCGAAAAGAGGAACATCGGACCCAAAGTCGATAGGCGAGAGACAAATTCAAAGCTGTTATGAATATTTTCGTGCTTGTTTTCTTTATTTCGACTTTAATCGATAAACGGCGGAAACAAGACGCTTTCGAAAACACCTTGACCGTTTAAGTGGTGGCAGCAAGCAAGAGTGTATGTATGAGATTGGATTTCGAAAGTAAAGTTTATTTGGAGAAATTATCACAGAAGAGTCTAACTATAAATTTGAGGTGGTAATGGAGGCTCACAGGAGGTTTATATAGTGTTCATAACTAAAAGGAGTTATACAAATAGAAAGAGAAAAGGAGTTCAGCAAGGAAACGAATTCAAGGAAGGCTTCAACAAGTATAAAGATTCTCCTTTATTCTCTCTTCCGGATGACTCAATTCCGGATAAGTAGTGGGCTTCACATCTCCTGATGACTCAATTCCGGATGACTCAATTCCGGATAGGTAGTGGGCTTCACATCTCCTGATGACTCAATTCCGGATGAGTAGTTTGCAACAAGCTATTAGAATACTGATGACTCAATTCCGGATGAGTAGTTTGCAACAAGATCTTCAGAGTTTCATGAACTAACGACGGATGCATGTACTTGAGCGTTGCCGTATATTTATTGATAAGAAAGGGATTGAAGCTGTTCTGCAGTTGTTCACCTTACCACTAATGCCGCTTACATTTTCAGTTGGGCAGAGTATATCTGTTGCTTTCAGGAACTTTTCACCTCAACATTCTCGCTACTCTAGTTCAACACTATGCACATTTTGAGGGAACGTCTCAAGGCAACAAATGAAACTTTAATTTCGGTGAGTGGGATTCATCTAGCTGAGCTTGACTCGAAAGCAAATGGAGGTCGTCGGGAATTCTTTCCCGGCTTTGTCCAACTTGGTGTTGAAAGGTTCTAGCAATATGGTTTTGAATTGGGGTCCACAGATCTTTGATGTGTTGAAGGATTTTGGCATTGCTTACAAGGAAATAATATGGCATGTATCGGCATTATGAAGAATCGTTTCAAGAAGACGGGCAAAGATTATTTATGCTAGGAAGGAAAGACTCAATATTTGCTAAAGAACCATCGAGATGCCTCGGTTATTTGTTATGAAGTTTCCATCTTTGAAAATTCCCCATCATCATCAAATAAACCGAATACTTTCTTTCCTCATCGGTTTCCATTAGAACATCGGGGGAACAACCTATTGATTCAGTGGACAAGGAAGGAGCTTCAACCCCATGACCAATCTTTGAAATGACAATGATCCCAGAGCATCCCGAAAGATCCCGCATATACGCCCCGAAGTAAATATTCTTACAAAGGACCTCAAAGCATTTGCAATCCTTAACGCCTTGCGGCCCTTTGTTATTCAAGCACAATGCATCCAAGCGATGTGGTATGCATGCAAATGCAGCTTTTCAAAGAGAGCAATAACACCATCAATTACAGCCTCCGTGAAAGCGGATGGCAAATCAGCAAAGATCTAAGATAGGAAATCGAGTAAGATCTTTATGAATGAGATCGCTCATGACGGATTCTTTGCGAAGTGAGAATACCCCACCACCATAATCTTTTGCTCTTTTGAAGATAATACAAAGGCAATGAGTGTGGTTTTTAGTTTTGACACTTTGACTTTTTGTTTGTCAATTCCGGATAAGTGATAATGGGCTTATGGGCATGTGCTGATCAGTTCGAGTTCGGTTCATGGCAGGACATGTCCTGATTTGAGAAAGTTTAATTCCTTGCCGCCTTGAAATCTTCTAATATGCAAGCCGACCCGCTTAATATATACGGTCCGGGTCATGGTTATGGCATGTTCGGATAACATAGTTTTTTGAGTTGAAATAATGCGAGATTTTATGTATGAATTTCACGGAGCAGATATAGGTATATTGCTCGCTGCTTTTTCTATGATTGCGCGCCGTGACGAGCGTATCCCTTTTTACCCTTTTTCCTTAAGGGTTTAAACTACAACCCATGAAGAAAAAAGAGGGGCATCTGTGTGTACATATTTTAGCAAATAAATATGTGACACGTGACAACATTTTCTTAACGCTCGGGTATGGTCTTAGTGTGGGTAGGAAGTACCAGAACACACTTTAAGTCCAGGTCCTGACTAACTCACCTCCTAGGTTCGGGAGTGAAATAAGAAGAGGATGTTCGGAATTGGTTGGAGTAGGCTTGGAGAACTGAAGGTTCGGAACTGGTTGGCCGGAATAGTAGGCTCGGAGAACCAACTCCTAATTATGAACTCCAAATCCGGAGCTCAACTACTAGGCTCGGAGCTCTAACTACTACTCCGAACCTAAACATGTTTTTATATTGTTTAAGTCAATAAAGGAGACCTATTTGACTTGGGAAACATGGGGCTTCTAGAAGAGTCAAGATGAGACTTAACAAGAAACGGTCTCCTAGTTAAACACTAATTGGGAAACCTCATCTATTCATCAAGATGATACTTAACAAGAGACGGTTTCCTAGTTAAACACTAATTGGGAAATCTCATCTATTCTTATAAATAGAATAGTTGAACTACGCTTTGAGTTTGATTCCTATACACAGGATACGTAGGCAGCCATTAAAGGACGTGGTTCAACTCATCATCTTCTAAATCTCTTCTTCTTATTGATTCAATATTTCTAGTTGTTCTTTGATCATCAACAAAATATTTGTGTTTCTTGATTAGGAAAAATCATCACACAGGTACTTAAGGTGTAAAATTTATGTTGCAACAGAATGAATAAGCTGGAATAAGCGATTTTCAATTTTGAACACAGAGGATTCCTAATTATCCAGCGTCTGGATGGTATTTGAATAAGACAACATGTAGGAAACTTATTTCAAAAAATATACTTATTGTTAAGTAAACAAGAAAATCAAATTGATATAACAAATATATCATGAACAAACCTTTAGTTCAACTAATGAACTTAATTTACCAATTATTAAATTCGAGTCTAGTGAAGATTAACTATGTCCTTAAGACAGATTTTGGGAAACTGTCTCCCAAGATAGAACGAATTTCCTTCTATAGAAAGCTAGCACTTTAATTCTATAGAATCAGCGAACACAACATAGTATTTGACTAAGAACAGGGGGAGAAGAGAAAGATCAGAACTTTGTGTGATCTGGTGTGTCTTTCTCTCTAAATTCATCCACTATTTATAGGTGAGTCGTGCCTCTTTGAAACAACACAGTGACTCTTGGGAAAAAGTAAGCAACTCTTTGAAAAGTCACATGTTTTGAAAAGACACACCATTTCGGCATAAAGCACTGTTTCGAACCAGTGCCTATTTCAAAAGGTCACACCTTTTTAAGATGATGTATTGTTTCGAACCAGTGCATATTTCGAAAGGTTGCACCTTTTTGGCATAATGCACTGTTTCGAACCAGTGCACCATTTCGAAAAGGTTTTTCTCACTTTACGTACTGTTTCAAGAGAAACCCATTTCATCTCAAGTGGGGTAACTTGGGAGACAAATAACTCATTCATATCTCAATGGATTTGTATAAATCTATTTTTCTAACAATCCCCCACATGAATGAAGATTTGGCTTCTTCTAGCATAAACATCGGATTTACGTTCTTTTTACAAATAAAAGATACCGCGATCGGTCAAGTAGCATGGGAGGCCTTGAACTTGCCTTAGTGAAAGACGATCGGATTTAATTGGACGATCAGTAGACTTCGATTAATGTCCTTGAACTGTTAGCCGTTTGTATAAACCTAGACAATCATCTTCACGCAGTACCTTCTCGAATACTGTTGGTTCTCACGTTTGTGTTCATTTTGGCCTTGAACACTTTTTGGTTTCAGATAGTGCTTTTGAGACATTTGCCTTTAAAATTCTCATAGAATATTCCACTTCCCACACTAACATAGGTGATTTCTATAAAGAGTATCCTGCAATACTCCATTTGGATAACATAACTTTCCAAGATATAGTAAATCATTAAAATCTTGACTTATCCTGGTTCTCGCGGCAGATATGCACTGTTTTATATCCAGTGCTAACTAAGTCACAGACATAATTCAGTTGGCCCTTTGAACCTAGATCTTAGGATCTCCAGTCAACTAGGTTGGTTTTTCCATTATGAGGACTCTTGGTTGATTATCTCTAAAGGCTTTAAGCCTATTCCCCTTGATAATCGTTCTACTTGCTCTCTTATTTTTGTAAGTAGATCCACAATGTTATCTTTTGACCTTACATAGTCGATTGAGATAACTCTATTTGAGAGCAATTGTATAACGGTGTTATGTCTATAACGTATGTGTCGAGACTTCCCGTTATACATGCTACTTTGTGCTCTACCAATAGCAGATTGGCTGTCACAGTGTATACACACTGCTGGCATAGGTTTAGCCCAGTTTGGAATATTCTCTAAGAAATTTTGAAGCCACTCAGCTTCTTCTCTAGCCTTGTCCAACGCTATAAATTCTGATTTCATAGTGGACCTTGCTATGCACGTTTGTTTTGAGGATTTCCAAAAAATTTATGCATCTCTCCTAGAGTAAAACACCACATTTGATGTCTTTTGAGTAATGCTTCAACAAATTTCCAATTTTAAATTAATTAATTTAAGGAGATTCATAATCCCCCACATTTTCCAATTTCTCATGACAAAGTCAATAAATTGGAAAACCATTTAGATATATGTTTAGTAAGTGATGCCTTTGTTAAAGATCATCACATATCATTCATATAGTGTCGAAAACACTTATAAGACCTCAATTTTCTTCGATAAGTATGCTTACGTAACAATATCTTAAACAATCTTCTTTATTGGCACTCTTTGGCGCAATAGTAAAACGCATACATCTTACAAATAATAAAATATTTTTAGAACCCTTTTAGCACCAGCCATTCATAACATCTAGAATGAAACAAGGATTCTCGGAATCTTGGATCATAATTCCCCCCAAGTGTGGCATTACTACCACCTTGTTCTCTTTCAAAAAGTCCATTCCAAGAATGACTTGAAAATGGTCTAAGCGAGCTACCATCAGGTTCACCTTTTCTCGCCAGTTGTGCATCTTAATGTCAACTTCCAAAGCGAGTCCTTTCACCGGTTCGGCTTCTTAGTTCAAGCCTCTCATAGAGCCTGTATATTCTGCGAGTTTCAATCCAATAGCCTCGGATACATACTCAAAGATTAACGTATGAGTTGAACCAGTATCCACCATTGCTAGTAGACACCCGTAGTTGTTGAGTTCCACTTCTATGAACATAAGGTTGTCATCGGGGACCAAAATGTTCATACCATTCAACGGACTAGTAGGGCTAGCAAATGAAATAGGAACAACATGAATAGGAGAACCTGGTGGTGTTGTCATTTCTATTCTGAAATAGAAACACACTTTGCTATTCTTTAAAACCAAAAAAAGGAAAACAGAAACGAATTCTATAAAAAAGATACACTCACAAACTAATATGTGAACTTGCTTCAGTTTGAGAGAGAAAGAACAGTGCATGAGATGTCCTTTTCATAAGGTTAAAAAATGGAAAGTGTGAAAAGTAATTTGTTGTCAAATTTCCTTTATGTCAGTTCAATACTGGAACCAATGGATGATTTCAGTTCTTCACCGTTTCCTCCTTGATCACATCAATAATTAAAGTACTTTATCACTTTATAGTATTGTTGTGACTCTCTTGCTGGTTATTACCAACTGGTAAAAGTCGATAATTCAAAACCTCGAGACTTTAATTAGAAACGATTGTCTACTTCTGTCTTTTACTGTGTAGAAACAATTTGCTTTGAAAGTCACGTGGAGAACATAACAATTCTCTAATAGAGTAATAGGTACAAAACCTTTATTAAAGTTGAATCGTTAGTTTAGCATGTGCAATTGTACTTTCTAACACATGTCATCTATTAAGTAAGTCTAGCGGTTAGGACATTAGACTCTCTAAATTTGTACCTTAAACCATCTTAGGGCATCACCAATGGGACCTTGATATGGCCCTGTATCTTCAAATTTAAGAGAACAATACATAAATGGGCTTCCAATGCAGCCTCTATATTGGCCCCTATAATTACCATCCTTTAAAACTATCTCTATTTCTATCACATTTATAGAGGTCCCGGTCCGTTTCGCGATATAACACCAAAATGGGTCATAATAATTTCAGTTGAGTGGTACCAGCAAAGTTGGTCAAAATTGCTTATATATTGGGAAATATCCCAGGTTCGAAACCCCACCCGAACCCAGAACCTACGGGTCTTGGGCTATCTACACTTCCACCATGCCAATTTCACAAGAATTGAAAGTTAATACAAGATTTAAAATTAATTTTAAAGGTTAGCATTGTAGGACACAAAATATAAGGGTCCTCTATGTCCCTTCTCTCCCCTATATATATCTTCAAAACGCTGATGTGGCCCTCTATTATGAGGGCCTGCATTGGTGATGCCCTTATTCACAACAAATATAACTGCCAACATAACGGGTTTGGAAAAAAAAATGTACCTGTTCACAACTTTTCACAATTATAACGTAAATTAATTAACAAACCCCACTTTAACCAACGAGAAGCAACTGCCCTGTAGTTATGCAAATACCATTTTTGGCGCTATCAAAGAAATCCAATTCACATATGACATACCTGATATTTGTACCAATTCCATGCATCAAATCCAATATTTATGGTGTTAAAATTTTCTGTCACATTACAATCTTTTCCGCTAACGTCTTTACCAATAAAGAACGAAATCCGCTTCAAAATTGTTAGTGCATTTGTACTAAACAATAAGTATAGCCAAAATTAATTCGGCCAAATTAATTCAAGAAAAAAAAAAGATCTGTCTTAAGTTTGTAGGAAACTTATTTCAAAAAATATACTTATTGTTAAATAAACAAGAAAATCAAATTTATATAACAAATATATCATGAACAAACTTTAAGTTCAATTAATGAACTTAATTTACCAATTATTAAATCCGAGCCCAGTAAAGATTCACTATGTCCTTAAGACGTATTTTTCCCCTCACGGTGTTTGAAAGTTGATGGGAAACTGTCTCCCAAGATAGAACGGATTTCCTTCTATAGAAAGCTAGCACTTCAATTCTATAGAATCAGCGAACACAACATAGTATTTGACTAAGAACAGGGGGAGAAGAGAAATATCAGAACTTTGTGTGATCTGGTGTGTCTTTCTCTCTAAATTCATCCACTATTTATAGGTGAGTCGTGCCTCTTTGAAACAACATAGTGACTCTTGGGAAAAAGTAAGCAACTCTTTGAAAAGTCGCATGTTTTGAAAAGACGCACCATTTCGGCATAAAGCACTGTTTCGAACCAGTGCCTATTTCGAAAGGTCACACCTTTTCAGCATGATGCACTATTTCAAACCAGTGCTTATTTCGAAAGGTCGCACCTTTTCTTCGAACCAGTGCCTATTTCGAAAGGTCACACCTTTTCGGCATGATGCACTATTTCGAACCAGTGCTTATTTCGAAAGGTCGCACCTTTTCGGTATTGTTAAATAAACAAGAAAATCAAATTGATATAACAAATATATCATGAACAAACTTTTAGTTAAATTAATGAACTTAATTTACCAATTATTAAATCCGAGCCTAGTGAAGATTCACTATGTCCTTAAGACAGATTTCCCCCCTCACGGTGCTTGAAGGTTGATGGGAAACTGTCTCCCAAGATAGAACGGATTTCCTTCTATAGAAAGCTAGCACTTCAATTCTATAGAATCAGCGAACACAACATAGTATTTGATTAAGAACAGGGGGAGAAGAGAAAGATCAGAACTTTGTGTGATCTGGTGTGTCTTTCTCTCTAAATTCATCCACTATTTATAGGTGAGTCGTGCCTCTTTGTAACAACATAGTGACTTCTGGGAAAAAGTAAGCAACTCTTTGAAAAGTCACATGTTTTGAAAAGACACACTATTTCGGCATAAAGCACTATTTCGAAAGGTCACACCTTTTCGGCATGATACACTATTTCGAACCAGTGCTTATTTCGAAAGGTCGCACCTTTTCGGTATAAATTCCAATATGTGATGTGGTCAACTAATAAAAAATCTGTGATGTCTATGACTTGTATTTGCCACTTCGTTTTGCATATTACATCCCTGTTACGTATTGCGAGGCAGTTATCAGATAGATGCATGTTGAAGGTTGCCTATGGCCACTTGTGTGACATGCATATGCAATTGCGTAAAATGCATCCTAATGCATCATGCAACCTAATGTGAGCAGATGTATTATGCTTCAACAGACAAATGCATGATGCGTGACAAAATTATTACTTCATCAATTCACAGCACTTACTTGTTGTTTTAGGGAGAATCTGTTACATCCCATTCAATCAGCCTTTTAGGCGGTGGAAGGCTGATATTGGGATCATTTTCTTGCATAAACACTAAGATATAGACTAGAAACTGAATTAGCCTACCCACAGCCCTTTTCAATCCAACAGAAATTGGGGATGACGCCCAATTCACTGAATGATGTATTCAGATAACTGAATGACGAGTTGGAAATCAAAATCTTACTGAAAAACTATAGACATCAGAAAATCAATGGATCTCGGGTTAAGCAATGTTTTCCCAGAACGCCAGTACAGCAATTCTTTGTCAGAAAATCAACAAATAGCACAACACCACCCTAGGTCTCCTTTGCAATAATGTTATAGTCGCTCCATCGAAGACTAGTTAACCACTGTGCATCAGTGCAGATGCAAAAGCAAAATCATTTTCAAAACATTAAAAACTGTTTACTCCAGAGGATGCTAGATGTAGAAGCAAAAACAGAGGCAGCTATGGACATTAATAAGTTCTTGGTAATACCATCACTCCAGGTACATGCATGGCATCAAAATTGAATTCAGATTTCAGACGACCACAAAATAAATATTTCACATGTTACAAGCAGGTGTTTGACACCAGTTTTAACGAACCTTCCCCAAACACTGCATTACCCAGAGCCTGCCGCAATCTGCTAGCGCTCATCAAGTTTCAAGCAGGTGTCAACACCAACTTCTACACCAAGAAGAAAATGGTCAGAGGTGCACTTCCTCATTGGGAACTCTTTAGGCATAGCCAAAAAGAAAAATAAGATGGGCAAAGCCACAGACAGAAAAGGTAAAGATAGATGCCCAAAGCACACCAGGAGGGGGCGGGCCATGGGTAGAGCAACTCACAGAAAGACTCTAGACCCCAATATACAGAACCAGAATTAGACTTTAAAGCTGCTCAGCATTCCACTATACACACAACAAAAACCAAATAACAAGTTGGTATTATCAGTGAGAAATCTACAACGCCTATCAGAACGTAGAAACTTTTTAGCTCGGTCGCTTTTGGCTTTTGCTTAGTTGCTAAGAGGCACTAAGCAGAATTCTGAATTTTCGGTTTGTCAGAATTCCTACTCGTCTATGGCTGCAATCCTCTTAATACAAGCATTAAATGATTCATCTGCATAAATTCATTCTTTCGGACAATCAGATCATAGATCACAACTAATTATATCCCATTCAACTCGGAAACCATGATAACCATCATTGCACCTCAACATTGAACCCCGCACAATCCCACCAATGCAGACTTCTAACACAATCAAGTTCTGCAGAGTGATTTCAATAATCCTGCATAAAAAAAACACACACACGCACACATCACTTTTGTAGTCAGGTTTAGCAGTCAGAAAACCAATATCAGAATATCTTCAAGAGAGATCTTTCTAATATGGCTTCTAGATTCAACGAGACAGATATACGTAATCTAAAAGAAAGTGTTTTGCTGGCATAAGTACCAGTTTTAATAGGGATGAGCAATAGTGAAATTGCATAAGCCATGTCAATACATCAAACCCATTAGACTGTACCTTATAGCCCATCTTTGTAGTGGAACTACACAAGTATTACTACAGCTCACAAAAACAAAAGAAAATAAAATTACAAAGGTAAAAAAGAACCTTTCTGCGAACGAAAGTGTTGTACGAGGTCGCAAGTCATCAGACAATCGAATAGTTTCTTCCAAAATTCAGGATAATACTCATAAAATATGTTCTCCAGATGTTCATCATTGTTTCTTCCAAAATTCAGGATAATACTCATAAAATATGTTCTCCAGATGTTCATCATTGTAATCTACGTGAAATACGATCTCGGGATGTTCATCATCAGAAATCTTGATTTTCTGCTAATAATGAAAAATAAATATCGAACATGAATAAATAACTATTATAAAAAATAAATAAATAACATTATTTTTTTTTAAAAAAAAAATCTTACTTTAACATCATCGCCATGAAAGTAGTAATTTCTTGCAACCTTTATACTATTACGAATCAGAACTTTGATTTTTCTTCAGCCGCATCCAATACTTCTTTTATTAAACCTTTCGGATTTCTATAGTCAAAGAGTCGTGGAGCTCTTTGTAGTACCACATGAACTTCAAATTTAAAATTTTCATGTATTTTTTGGATTATATTCTTTTTTCCGAACCAGTCAATATAAAGTGATGGTTGTTAATAACATATTCTTTCCTGTAAAAAAAACAAAAAACAAAAAAAACAACTTTAGGAAGAAAAAACTATATAGCAATTTAAAATCTAACTATAAACTGATTTAAACAATATCATAAAAACAAGTTATTTTACATGTTACCGGGCGGTGAACGGAGTATTTCTAAAAACTCCCGAAATTCAATATTGTAATTTAAACCTCCTGGGTGTCTCTCAATTGCGATTGCCACAGAGCTTCCAAAATATCAGCAAAAACTATGTAGTCATGTTCTATCGGAATTGCTTCCGCTTTAATTTAAAAAAACAAACTTGTTAAAGTCAGATATACAAAAAAAAAACAAAAAACAAAAAATACTTACTACTTGGATGTAATATACCAAATATTTTGTAGGATGAGATTACCATGGCCTTTGTTCTCTTGTATATGATGAAGTCCTAGTGCCTTTAAAATTTCTCTAAATAAAAATAAAATAAAAACATTAATCCAACCGGATACTAATTACGGTATATAAATGAAAATAGAAGATATTGTATAAGTGCACACCTGCATTGAAGTTTCAAATCGAGTTAATCTAATATTAACGTGGTGTGAATGAAGACATCGAACCACGTTTCTAAATCTATCCAAAGACAACTCTAAAAGGTAAAATAATACAAACAAAAAAGGGTTGACAAAATAATAATTTATTGCAACATTTATACTATTACGAACTTCGAAGATCAGAATTTTGATTTTTCTTCAGCCGCATCCAACACTTCCTTTATTAAACCTTTCAGATTTTTATAGTCAAAGAGTCGTGGAGCTCTTTGTAGTGCCACATGAACTTCATATTTAAAATTTCCATGTATTTTTTGGATTATATTCTTGTTTTCCGAACCAGTCAGTAAAATGTGATGGTTGTTAAGAGCATATTTTTTCTGTAAAAAAAAAACTAAACTTTAAGAAAAAAAAACTATAGTTCACAAAAACAAAATAAAATGAAATTACAAAAGTAGAAAAGAACCTCTCTGCGAACAAAGTGTTATAGGAGGTCGCAAGCCATCAGACAATCAAATAGTTTCTTCCAAAAGTCTGGGTAATACTCATAAAATATGTTCTCCAGATGTTCATAATTGTAATCTATGTGAAATACGATCTTGGGATGTTCATCATCATAAATCTTGATTTTCTGCTAATAATGAAAAATAAACATCGAACATGAATAAATAACTATTATAAAAAATAAATAAATAACATTATTTTTTTTAAAAAAATATTACTTTAACATCGTCGCCATGAAAGTAGTAATTTATTGCAACCTTTATACTATTACAGAACTGTAACTTTGATTTTTCTTCAGCCGCATCCAATACTTCTTTTATTAAACCTTTCGGATTTCTATAGTCAAAGAGTCGTGGAGCTCTTTGTAGTACCACATGAACTTCAAATTTAAAATTTTCATGTATTTTTTGGATTATATTCTTTTTTCCGAACCAGTCAATATAAAGTGATGGTTGTTAATAACATATTCTTTCCTGTAAAAAAAACAAAAAACAAAAAAAAACTATATAGCAATTTAAAATCTAACTATAAACTGATTTAAACAATATCATAAAAACAAGTTATTTTACATGTTATCGGTGAACGGAGTATTTCTAAAACTCGAAATTCAAGATTATAATTTAAACCTCCCAGGTGTCTCTCAATTCGCGATTGCCACAGAGCTTCCAAAATATCAGCAAAAACTATGTAGTCATGTTCTATCGAATTGCTTCCGCTTTAATTTAAAAAACAAACTTGTTAAAGTCGATATACAAAAAAAAAAACAAAAATACTTACTACTTGGATGTAATATACCAAATATTTTGTAGGGTGAGATTACCATGGCCTTTGTTCTCTTGTATATGATGAAGTCCTAGTGCCTTTAAAATTTCTCTAAATAAAAATAAAATAAAAACATTAATCCAACCGATACTAATTACGGTATATAAATGAAAATAGAAGATATTGTATAAGTGCACACACCTGCATTGAAGTTTCAAATCCGAGTTAATCTAATATTAACGTGGTGTGAATGAAGACATCGAACCACAGTTTCTAAATCTATCCGCACAACTCTAAAAGGTAAAATAATACAAACAAAAAAAGGGTTGACAAAATAATAATTTATTGCAACATTTATACTATTACAGAACTCGAAATACTGTAATTTTGATTTTTCTTCAGCCGCATCCAACACTTCTTTTATTAAACCTTTCGGATTTTTATAGTCAAAGAGTCGTGGAGCTCTTTGTAGTGCCACATGAACTTTATATTTAAAATTTTAATGTATTTTTTGGATTATATTCTTGTTTTCCGAACCAGTCAGTAAAAAGTGATGGTTGTTAAGAGCATATTTTTTTCTGTAAAAAAAAACTAAACTTTAAGAAAAAAAAACTATAGTTCACAAAAACAAAATAAAATGAAATTACAAAAGTAGAAAAGAACCTCTCTGCGAACAAAGTGTTATAGGAGGTCGCAAGCCATCAGACAATCAAATAGTTTCTTCCAAAAGTCTGGGTAATACTCATAAAATATGTTCTCCACATGTTCATAATTGTAATCTATGTGAAATACGATCTTGGGATGTTCATCATCATAAATCTTGATTTTTTGTTAATGATGAAAAATAAATGTCGGACATGAATAAATAACTATTATCAAAATTAAATAAATAAATAAAAACATTAAAATTAAAAAAAAAAATCTTACTTTAAAATCAGCGCTGTGAAAATAGTAATTTCTTGCGACCTTTATACTATTATAAAACTCGAAAGATTGTAATTTTGATTTTTCTTCTGCCGCATCCAACATTTCTTTTATTAAACCCTTTAGATTTCTATAGTCGAAGAGTCATGGAGCTCTTTGTAGTGCCACATGAACTTCAAATTTAAAATTTTCATGTATTTTTTAGATTATGTTCTTTTTTTCCGAACTAGTCAATATAAAGTGATGGTTGTTAATAACATATTATTTCCTATAAAATAAATAAATAAACAAAACTTTAAGAAGAAAAAACTATCTATCAATTTAAAATCTAACTATAAATTGATTTAAACAATATCATAAAAGCAAGTTATTTTACATGTTACCGAGCGGTGAACGGAGTTTTCTCTCGAAATTCAGTATTGTAATTTAAACCTCCTGGGCGTCCCTCAATTGCGATTAGCCACAGAGCTTCCAAAATATGTAGCAAAAACTATGTAGTTATACGACATTGTTTAATAAGATGAAATCTCTCTATGTGTGCTTGGCCAGAGATCCTTTTCAATGGTGCCGCATTGATATAATCGAACCTAATGTGCAAATCGACACACTCATTCCTCTGGAGCGTGTAAGTGATTCTCATGGGTACTGTCCTGGTTTTTCTTGTATCCAATCACCATCACACGACTCAGTATTGTATGCTTTTGGTGGGGGTGGTAGTCATACGGCTATTGATGTGGAAGGAAACAAGGATATCTTGGTCTTCGACCCAAAAGATCCTGATGTTGCTCGTGATGTATTTTGTTGGAAGAGAATAGGTGAAATGACCATGGCCAGGTTTGTGCCAGTAGTGATTGCATTCCAAGACAGAATCCATGTATTTGGAAGTTACTCAAGGCGGGACCATCCCGCAAAGTCATGGGCAATGACTTTCCATACAGGTAAGGACAAGAATGAACTCCATGGCGCAGCATCTCATCCATATAACACCCCTATTTTTATTTTCCTTTTTAATTAAATATATATAAAGTTAAACAATAATAATAATAGATAAAAATAAAAAGGATAAAGATTAGAAAGAGATAGGGTAAAGAAGATAAACCTCATTCCCTATTTTTAAGGTTTTTGAAAAAAATAGTGTTTACACAGGAGTTTACACGGAGAGTTTTAAACAGTGGAGAGAGAGAGAGTTTTACTCAAAGAAGAAAAGGGAGGTTTCTTGTTGGGGATTTGCTGGCAACAGGAGCGTATCACGAGTGAGTAGTCTAAATCTGTATATATATGTATAATTAATTGATTATCATGTGGTTTATAATAGTTGTGTATTGATTTAATTGTTAGAACTTTGAAGTAAAAAATTATTGAATTGAACAAAGACACATTTGGTATACTGAGTTACAAATGCCAAAGTTTATTTAATTGTGGAATATGGGTTTCATGGGCATCGTTTATTTGCTCAATGGGAATATGGTGAAGTAAAGTGCATGGCTTAAAGTGTCTATATATTCATGTTAGAAGCTTACAGATGCGAACTTTAAAGGTTGAAGTGCTTAATTTATATATATAAAGGTTGTTTATAGCTACAGGTGTGAACTTTAGAGATTACTACTTTAACTAGTGTTATTAGGTTATAAGCGGAAATATTTATTTGCCATGCATGAGATAGTTTTAGGTACAACCGTATAGAATATTTTTAGATCCGACTTTGATTGATGATACGTGCTCAATAGCGGAAATATTTGGCTATTATACATGAAAATATTTCTCCCTGTTCAATGATTTAATACAGTGTTGTCATATTTAACTTGACACACAAGATGATATCTAACATCTGGAAAATGATGATTATGTGTGCTTAAAATACACTGCCGACTATTTGTTTATCTTGCTTGTGTACGTGAATGTTTATAAGAAATAAACCATGACATGGGATGCCAACATATTGGTATTTTAGATGAGTTTTGATTACTCAGATGGATTGTACAAGGCTAAGTCGTCACACTTTAGTAATGCATTAGCTTAACCTTATTTTAGTTTTGAACTTATCTATTACCTTTGCTTTTGTATATAGACCCTAGATGAGCATGACCCTTCCTATTAAATCATATGAGGTCTCAAATCGTATATATCTAATACTAATAACGGATGTATAAGTACTGACATGGTTGTCTATGTTGTTGTAAAATTTGGTGTTGTTTGGTCTTGTTCAAGTCATGAATTTTGTCTGATTTGGAGACAAATTTAAGTGTGTTTAGAGATTAATTTTGGTTTTCTTTAAAGCATTTTAACTAAGTGTTATCCTCCATCTTTCAAATTCAAAAAGCCCCATAGCATTTCGGTTTATGTAGAAGGAGTTACACCCTTCGGAAGTTGGCACGTCAGAATTTGTTGACTGCAGAAATCAGGATCTGTGTCTGTGTTGGAATCGAGTTTTCACCTAGTTAAGCTCAGATTCAAACTCTCGCCAAAACATTAAAAAGTGAGTTTTCTGTGTTTTCTTTCTATTCCAATTGGCCTCGTTGCATTACGAGGTCTGGGGTGGTAGATATGATGTCTAGAAGTGTGGTTGACATAAAACAGTGCGTCCGAAATCAGTTTATGCGCACTATGTTTAAGTCCAGTTTTAATTTAGTTAGAGTTTGAACTAGATTTTTATGAAAACATGAAAAAGTAATATTTGGAAGTCTACTTTCTATTCCAATTAGCCTCATCGCATTCTGAGGTCTGTGAAATTAATTATGGTGTTTGGAAGTTTGACTGGCAGAAAACAGTGCGTCAGAAATCAGTTTCTGCGCACTGTGTTCGAGTTTAGTTTTCGAACATTTAGAATGAGATTGGGTATTTTTGTAAAACATAAGAAAGTACGTTCTGTGTGTTATATTTTCAACAAAAAAAGTCTTGATACATTTGGATACCTGTGGAAAAAGTTGTGTCATTCGGAAGATAGTCCGTCAGAAATCTAGTTTGCTGAATATTAAGATTTTTACCGTTTTCGACCTAAGTTTTCTTCTAGATGGGCTGAGGTTGGGACTTCGAGTTCTACATGAAAACGTATATCTACATACCTTAGTTTCTAAATAATTAAGTTACATATCATTTGGATGAATGTAGAAAAAGCTATAGTTTGACTATGTGGCTGATAAGAACTACGAAGGCTTGATTCCAATCTTGAAAGATTTGGATATGTAGGCAGCTTTGAGCAAAAGTGCAGCCACTACACTATACTTCCTGAATGTGGCTGATTTGGATACGTAGGCAGCTTGATTCCTTGAATGTGGCGGGAATGACCCAAGGTATTTATTGAATGTGACATGAATGACCTGATATTTTGTTATGCCCAAAGGAGGCTTTATGATTATGTGTATGGAAAGCCCAGAGATGGTTGTGACTCACAAGTTATGAGTTTACAAGATGAAAATATGTTTCCTGGAGGTGATATTCCTGCTTGGGACATATGTCTTGTAGTGGTATTCGGTGTGAGTGAGGCACACGGATATATGTGATTTGGCAAATGTGTGTAGTGCAAATCGTGGAGTAGGAACTAAAGGTTGGGCTGTGTCTTTTAATAAATGAGTCAAGAGATAATTAATAAGCAAAGTAAGATATTGATTTTACGTGTGATGGAGCTATTACATATGATATATATGATTTCTTATGAGAAATGTTTATGTAGTTTGTGTGAGTTGATACTCACGAGGGATGAATGTACTCCTTGGTTGTGACTTTTTCTTCGTTCTCATAAATAGACGAATGATATTAAAGTAAAATATTGATTTTATGTATGACTGAGTTATTGCATATGAATATTTATGCATTATGATGTACATGATTTTATGTATGACTGAGTTATTGCATATGAATATTTATGCATTATGATGTACATGATTTTCTTACAAGGAAATGTATGCGTGGTTTGTGTGAGTTGATACTCACGAGGGATGAATGTACTCCCTGGTTGTGATATATTTCCTCGTTCTCATAAGTAGACGAGTGATTTTTAAGAAAAATATTGGCTTTAAGTATGAGCGAGTGGTTGGATATGATTGGTGATATATTATGATCTGATGCATATAATTTCTTACGGAGGAATGTGAATAGGGTTAGCGTGATATGATGGATATGGTGGTGTGATATGAATGTTAATTAATATTGGTGATATATTATGATATAATGGAATGTAACATGAATGTTAATTAATATTGGCAATATATTATGTCAGATTATATATACCTATGATGGTTGCAGTGAGAGTGAAATAAAGGTATACTATAAATGATTAGGTTTGAAAAATCTAACTTTGTTTTGCAGGAGGGTAGGACTTATTAACTTTTTATGCAGAGACGTTGTCCTACCCTAAGACGACGTGCTGGCTTAAAGATAAAGTGTATCAAACTCATATTTAAATAAGTTATCATATGTGTATGTAATAAGTTGAATGTAAGTGGAAATTATATTGTGAGTTATTTTGGAAATTAGGCATGATAAATACTGTTATCTGAGATTTCTTAGAATGTATATTGGGGGTTGAAATTTTACTTAGGAAGAAACTGCATGCCGTTTTGAGAATACGGAACTAACTTGTCTTCCAAGTTGAAATGATTGAATAGTATATTTTTTTATTCGAAAGATATAAACGTATTGCTATTTTATATTTAGTCTTACTCATACAAGCAAATTCAATTTGCTGACCCATGTTTGATTTGTTTTGCAACGTGGGTGTGTTCTTGGAAACATAGATAGTGGAGTGCAGTGGATGAGGACACGTGATTTGGAGTTGCTCTTGGAGTCTTTTAGTTTAAGTTTTTTTGAAGTGTACGGTTTTATTTTGAGACAGATGTATAGTTGGTTAGTTTCTTTGTAGTTTAATAATGTGATGAAAAGTTGTTCCTTTTAGTTTTCTTTTGATTTCAGTTTTTTTTATATCGTGTTTGATAACAGGGTATTGGGTTTTGTTGCACCTCGGGTTTCAAGATGATTGAATATCATTGTTTTAAATATTGTCTGGAAATTTGGGATGCGACAATCCACCTCCGCCTGAGCTGGTTAGAGCTTCGAAATTAGGTCATGTTGCAGCATGTGGAGACCGTATATACATTGAGGCTGATCAGAAGCTCTTCGCTTTTGATCTTATCAGTTGCCTCTAGGAAGACTGCACAACAATTCATCAAACTTTTCCTCATATTTCCCAGCAAAACGTGTTTGCTTATGGTTTTCTATTGACATTTTGGTTTGGGACTTTAGCTGCTTATGATTTTAAAGAGAAAATATGTATATGCCCTGTACCTGGTTTCGACCAAGTTTTGGATCCATGACAAGGGCAGAGGCTGGGGTATGATCTGTGTTGGACTTGGGGAGTGGGAACTTGTGTCTAGTGTGGATTACACCAAAGAATGGTTGGTCTAGTACCAGTTATCTCAACGTCGTGGCATTTAAGGTTGTTATAGATGACTCAAAACGGTTTCCTTATATTAATGCTAGGATCTTCTCCACTGCAAAATATCATGTCAATGCGACCAATATCTGGTGTTTTGCGGCAAAGTAAGTACCATTCGTTTCTTTGATCGTATTTGCAATTCTTATCTCTATCTTTTCTTTTTGTGGTTTTAATTGCATTGTGTAATCATCATTACTATGCTTCCTTTTTGCATTACACAGTTTTTTCCCTCCCTCTAGTGAGAAATTCAAAAAACTGTGTAATGCAAATTTGAATGTAGGTAACAAATTTGCTGCCCTTGCAAATGACACAACACTAGTTACTATCTTTGATATTGTTCAAGCTACTACAATGAGAGAATGTGCCATTGGCATAGAAACTCAGCAAGATAGACTATGTTTTCTCCAAGGCAAACACCACCAAATGTATGAAGCTCTTGTGAATACAAGTGAGGATGAGTGCTCGAATACTATCGATGGTGAGGTTGGTAGAGAGAAAGAGAATGAGTTCTTCAATGACCACATTATTCTTACTACAAACCAAGTTGAAGGCACTCATCCTCAAGATTCTGTTGAGGTTACTTCTGAAATTTTGGCAGTAACACCTCTGATTAATGGAGAACTATTGAGAAGAAAAAGAAAACTAAGAAGCACGTTCAACGATCTCATGGTGAAATTGATGATCCCACTCTCGCCATGATGAAGAAAGTTTCCTCTTTAGCCAAGCATCTTGATGGTTATATTAAAGAGATTTGGGATGAGCGAATGAGTCAGACATTTCCTTGCATCCATTGTGGAACCTTCTTCCGAGAGTTTGATCAGGCCCAAAAGCATGTTTCGAAAGATCACCTAGTTTTGGCAAAACAATTCTCGAAAGGAAAGTAAGTGGAATGAGGTATTTCTAGTAATGGTGTACTTTGAATAGATTTGGTGTTAGGCTTGAGGCCTTAGAACTTGTGTTTTTGCTGAACCTCCTTCTAATGACTATACTCTTAGAGAAGGTATGTATGAGGATGATGCCTCAGGAACTCCATATGTAACAAGTTGATTATCAATAAAACAGGTGGGGTCAGTCTTAACCCCAGCTTAACTTTTCAAAAAAAAAAAGTTATACACAGTTTGGATTCTCTTGAGAAGTCCCAAAAAAAAAAATCAGTTTGGGGGGGGGGGGGATAGATTTAAAACCATACTAGCTTGTAGGCCCGTGCATATGCACCGTTTTTTTTTTTTTTAAATATTTAGATTTTTTTTAGAAAATTGAGACTACCGTTTTAATCACTAACCCCTTTTAATTTTCTAACAAATTGTTTTAATTAAGTTTTAAAAACTCATTTTTTTCAATTGGGAGAGAGATCATATTTTAATAGGAGAATAATTCTCGTTTTAGATATGCTAGATTTTTCCTTTTCAATAGGGGAGGAATTCCCATTTTAATAAGAGAATGATTCCCGTTTTAATTAGAAGTGTTAGAATTTGTTTTAATAGGAGATGGCCGTTATAATAGGAGAGAAATTTCCGTTGTAAAAAAAGATTCCCGTTTTTCAACCGGCTCTTTTGAAAACATTTAGATTTTTTTTAGAAAATTGGGACTACCGTTTTAGTCACTAACCCATTTTAATTTTCTAATAAATTGTTTTAAATGAAATTTTAATTAAATTTTAAAAACCCATTTTTTTCAATTGGGAGAGAGATCATGTTTTAATAAGGAGAATAATTTCCGTTTTAATTAGATATGTTAGATTTTCTCTTTTCAATAGGAGAGGAATTCTCATTTTAATAGAATAATAATTCCCGCTTTAATTAGAAGTGTTAGAATTTGTTTTAATATGAAAGGAATTCCCGTTATAATAGGAGATGAATTCCTGTTGTAAAAAAAAAGATTCTCATCTTTCAAATAAGAGAGAAATTTCCGTTTTAATAGGAGATGATGTGAAATTTTAATAGAGCTCGAAAAATACCCCTTGTGGGAGCTTTAATATTAAGATACATATGTTGTTATTTGGTTTCTCCGAAGCCAAACCATACAAGCCCTCGTTTACAAAGAGTTGTGACTCCACATGCATCAGGCCGAAACAAAATTGACCGACTCACCAGGTTGAGAAAAGAAATAACTCTTGTTGAATTTATATAACCACTCATTATTCCCCTCCAAAGCGCCAAAGCGTAATATAGTATGGGCTCCGAATTTCCTTGTCTTTCACTTGCTTCATTCCCTCTTTTCCGTATTTTCTCAGTCACATTCACCTAGTTCTCCAATCGCTCATAAAGTTTCCTTCAAAGATTCCAAGTACTTCCATAGTTGCATCCAAGGCCGCTTTCCTTTCATAAAAGACTCAGACTGTCCTGCGTCACCCAAAGAATCTGAAAAGATATAAAGGTGGTATTGATATAGAGCAAACCAAGAAGAAAATAAAGTTTCATGTGTGTTTTAAAGGACTTGACAAACTTACCTGCCCTAACAATGCTAACAGAAAAAACTATAGTTTGTAATGGAAGATGCCCATTCTCAGTTTCATTTTTCTCATTTTGCAAACAGTGCATGTTCTAGTTGAAAATCGTGACCAGCCTATTCATTTTGCTCGAAGTTTTGGTAAGAATAATAACATTGAGTATCGCTATTGTACATATTTTCTTCGCATAAGATGCTTACTTGGGAATTTTTTTGCCAGGTTGATGCCGCACGTGGGTGATTTTACGATTTAGATATTTTGGATTCTGTAGGATTTGTGGTAAGAGTTGCAATGATAAGTCCTATTAAACTTTGACTTTATTTTTCATTGTTGTTTGTGCGAAAGATACTAATATTTACATCATTTATTTATTTTATTTTATTTTTTTGGGTGGGGGGTTCTGTAGTGGAAGAACAACCACGAGAAACAGGATGATGCAAAGAGATTTGCTGGGCAGCACTTCTGAGATGGAGAAATGATTTTGTAGTTTGTAGAAGTAAATACTGATTTTGGGTTCCCTTGGAGTGTGCACATTTTACATAATTTTTGCTTCTAATTTTGTTCAAGGCTTCAGAAATTGAAATCCTCTTGTTTCGCCTGCGTACTGCAGTTTTGAGACTGACTTATATATTGAAAAGTTTTATAGGGAAATGTGTTTAGTCTTGCTCGAATGGTGTTTCTCATTTTCAGCTGAAAATGATTAAGACGGTACATCAAATAAATAGATACGAATATGATTGTAGTCAAAATGTGATCTCATTTTCTCTCAATTTTTCGAGCTCGCACCCAAATTTCTTTCACAAAATTAACAAAAAATATATGTCTGAAAAACATATTTTACGTCTCAAAAACCATCCACAATAGAGTTACATAGCAATAAAAATTGAATAACCAAATGATTAAAAACTCTTACAGTTGATCTATTTGAAGACCATCGACTTCTCAGATCAGGTATTATATTCTTTTTTGCAGGGGAGGGGACACAAACCTACTGTTGCAACCCATTTCACAATTTTTTTTATTTTTATAATTCTCGACTACTTGGTTAGATGCTAAAGGCGAACAATACACCTAATCTGACTTCATCAGCTGAACCCATTTGGGTTGCCTACGTACCCCCTTATCGAGGGATCAAGCTGCACCGTAGTTCTCTCCTCTCTCCACTCTTTTCTATCTCACTCTTGGATTCTCCTCCTCTCTAGATGTCATCTCCTCTGGTTGTCTCCCTATTCTCCTCTCGTTGTCTCCTCATTCTGGCTCCTCTTATCTAGGTTTCTCCTCCTCTCTGGATGTCGTCACCCTACTCTTCTTCTCAAGATCTCTCCTCCTATTCTTCCTCTCTGGCTGTCGTCTCCTTTGGCTGGCGTCTCATCTAACCGTCGTCTCCTTTGGTCGCCGTTCCTATGGCCGTCGTCTCCTCCCTTCTCTGCTCTAGATATCTCCTCCTCTCTTCCTCCATATCTCGGGACATCATCTCTCTACTCCTCCTCTCTGGCCGTCGTATCCTCTGGCCGTCGTCTTCTCTCTTCTCTGCTATAGATATCTCCTCCTCTCTTTCTCCTCATCTCGGGACATCATCTCACTACTCCTCCTCCACTTCGTCTTATCCTCGGCCGTCGTCTCCTCTGACCTTCGTCTTTTTCCTTCTCTGCTATAGATATCTCCTCCTCCCTTCTTTCTCATCTCGGGACATCATCTCCCTACTCTTCCTCCCCTCTCTGGATGTCGTCTCCCTTCTCCTCTTCTCTAGATCTCCCCTCCTATTCCTCATCCTCTCCGGGTCGTCGTCTCATCTAGTCGTCTCCTTTTTGCTCGGCGTCTCCTCTGACCGTCGTCTCCTTTGGCCGCCATTCCTATGGCCGTCGTCTCCTCCCTTCTCTGCTCTAGATACCTCCTCCTCTCTTCCTCCTTATCTCGAGACATCATCTCCCTACTCATCCTCTCTGGCCGTCATATCCTCGGGCCGTCGTCTCCTCTGGCCGTCGTATCCTAGGGCCGTCGTCTCCTCTGGCCGTCGTCTCTTTTGGCCGTCGTCTCTTCTGGCCGTCGTCTTCTCCTTTCTCTGCTATAGATATCTCCTCCTCTATTCCTCCTTATCTCGAGACATCATCTCCCTACTCCTCCTCTCTGGCCGTTGTATCATCGGGCCGTCGTCTCCTTTGGCCGTCGTCTCCTCTGGCCGTCGTCTTCTCTCTTCTCTACTATAGATATCTCCTCCTCTCTTCTTCCTCATCTCGGGACATCATCTCACTACTCCTCCTCTCTGGCCATCGTCTCCCTGCTCCTCTTCTCTAGATCTTCCCTCCTCTTCCTCCTCCTCTCTGGCCGACGTCTCCATACTCCCCTTCTCTAGATCTCCCCTCATCTTCCTCCTCCTCTCTGATCGACGTCTCTCTTCTCCTCTTCTCTAGATCTCCCCTCCTCTTCCTCCTCCTCTCTGGCTGACGTCTCCATACTCCCCTTCTCTAGATTTCCCCTCCTCTTCCTCCTCCTCTCTGGCCGACGTCTCCTCTGGCCGTCGTCTCCACCTACTCTGGTTGTCTCCTCCCTCCTCCTCCCCTCAACCTTTCTCTTTTTCTCTCTCTGGTGCCTCCTCCATTTCTTCTTTTCTCCTTCCCTTCACTTTTTCCTCCTCCTTCAAGTCCTCCTCTCCTCACTTTTATATCTCCTCTTTAGGTTTACTTCATGGGGCCTAGTAGGGTCTTGGGCCTATTCTCTGGGCCCAATACCTACAAAGGCCCATCTTATGAAAATGGCTATTACACCTACTAAGTTGACCTACTTAACTGACATACTAACGATAATCATTGATTTACCTTGACACACGTGCCAGTGTGTATTTGCAACGTTATCCGACATTAGGAGGTTATCTCTAATCTTTCGTAATGCGCTAAGAAATGTTATCTCTAATCTTTTGTAATGCATTATATATTATAATAAATATATTATATATATGAAGATAATATAATATGATCTTTAACATCTTGACAAGTAAACAAATTCAAAATCGTTATGATATTTATAAGTTTTGGATTAGGCTAATTTTGTGTAAATATGATTTCCTAACTATTCTAAATATTGTCACAAATAATCAAAAAAATAAAAAACTTCTAAACTTGCCAAATGTAGTTACAAAATTTGGTTAATTGTAAACCGTTCATTTTCACTATTTTTGATACGGCAAGTTTGGAATTTTTTAATTTTTAGAATAGTTAGGAGATCATAACTACAAAAAATTAGCCGAATCCAAAACTTATAAATGTGTTAAAAGTTTGTTTATGTGTAAATATAAAATGGGTCTCTAACCCCTCATAAAAAAATATCGGTAGAATAAATTTTGAAAATTTATAAATATTTGGATAAATTAATAACTATTAATTAATTTAGGAATCACTCTACGTACTTAAAACTCTCTCCATCATCTAAAATTCTTCCAAGTTTGAATATTTATCGTAACGTCGGTCAACACCCACCGCCCATAGCGGTTTTCTAGTTATCCGTTGGTACATTTATACGAAGGGGCTAGGATTGGAATTTTTTTGAAGATGTCGATGCCATTGAGGAACAAGATGAGACATAAAAATGACTTGTTTTCAAAAATCGAGCGGATGAATGAGGACAAGGGTGGGGAGAAGGTAACTCTCTACGTGTGTTTCTCCAGGCCTCTTTCCAAGGAGGATAATGGTGATGAATTGGCATTGTATAAAATAGACCCCGATTCTGAGGAGCGTTCAGAGTATGGTCACCCAACTCGAATCGGCGTGATACCTTTGCCGAATAATATGTTTTCCAGAATGAACTTTGTAGCCCTGGGTTCAAAAATATATCTACTTGGGGTTGGTGAATATACATATCCTTCTTACCACTCCATCACTAACAGAACTATAATGTATGTTTACTCACCCAGAGTCTTTGTGTTTGATACTTGTTCGCCTGAGCTTGGTTGGGTAGAGGGAGTTCCAATGATCGGAGGGAAGACAAGTGGTAGCCCTATAGTCGTTGCTTTCAATGGTAAAATTTTTGTGTTAGGTTACCCTATCGGTCCCGATGATATACCAATTGAACTTTGGGGTGAAGTATTTGATACCGCCAAAAATTCATGGTCTCATCTCTCTAATCCTTCCCCTGAAAACATGCATACTCTTTCCTTGTTTACAACTGCTCACGTGTTTAATGAAAGAAACAAGGAAGTTCTTGTAGAATGTTATGGCCATGGCATGTATGGTTTCGATCTGAGTACGCAGTCATGGAAGAGAAAACCCAAGATCATTGTACCTCGCAAATTTTCATCACCTGGGTCGGCAAAATTAGTTGTGAATCAAGTTTTATATGTTTTTAATGATGGAGAACTATATGCCTATGATTTGGAGGCTAAAATTGGGGTAATCTCATCTGCTCAAGTTCAAGGTCTGCAGGATGCCATTGAGGATTTCGATCCAGATTTCACTGATGCATTTCTATTTTATTTAGGCAACGGAAAGTTATGTTTGGTTTGGTCTGTGAGGGGCTTTCCTGAAAAACAACTACTTTGTTGTTTAACTTTTGGGATACAAGTACAGGACCATGAACTGCATGCTGTAATCCATCACTTCGATTCCTATATCATTCCAGGAAGTCTGCTTCTGGATTGCATATCAATGTAAGTATACTTGATCTCTCTCTTTCTCTCTATGGGATTATTGCTTTCCTATATGAGACAAAGTAGATGCACACATTTACTGTAGTTACTTGAGACACATAATTGTCGAAAAATAAATAAAAATACTTGAGATGTAGGGAAGAGCAGGGAGAAAAGAAGCATAGATAAGAAGAGACCATTGTTTTTAGATTCACTTGTTACTTGTTACGCAGATTCCACTTTCCTAATAGGAGTTACTGATGCATAACTCGTCTCATATGTACTTCTATCTACAGAAAACAAGCAGTTTCTGGTCCCGTTGTCTTAGGTGCGCACTTTAAACCTGCTTTTCACTCATTGTCTGACTGAATTTTCTTAGGTCATATGCTACTTGTATGTGTTCTTGTTTAGTATCATATTTTAGCACTTCTGATTCGTGATAGTGGTTGCATTCTGTAATTCATATGTGTTGTGTTTATTTTCTGTCTATGTATGCTCCTATTTGGTTCCTACTTGGTTAGTCTAAGTCACACCTATTATCATGTCATGGGTCATTTTGTGTCATAATTTGAAGTGATTTAAACTGTTGATCTTTGCAGATTAATGAAAAATACATGTATTCTTTATGGGAGTTCTATGAAAACTTTGAAACTGTATACGTATTGATTCAGGTAAATGAAAACATATGACCTGAAATAAAATATATAGGTTGTATTTGTTGTTTACGTTTTGATTCAGATAAATGACTGGTCAGAACTGAGAACCACCCCAAGTCCCAACTCATGGTTCTGTTAATGTCCGTAAAATTTGAAAAGCGATATGCAAGGTTTTGGGCCATACAATTTAAGATTTCAAGCTAATGATGTAGCTTTCTTGTAAAATGATGATAGCCTTTGGGATAGCATTTTAGTATTGTTAGGGACTTAGAGTAGACAGATGATCACTTTGTATCCATGATCCAAGAAAACATGTTATTATTTTTTATCATTAAAGTATCATATATTTTTATAAATCAATTAAAAGAGAAAAGAAGCGATATCCTTTAATTACAAGAAAGCAAAAACAAAAGACATACAAACGCGAAACTGCACAAGGTAGCCAAATCAAACCATAATGGCTTCCCATCTACATACAAAGTGCTCAAAGGAAGCATCTCCCATCTCCTCACACTTTCGACCAAAAGAACAATAGACCATTAATCTTCAAATAACCTCCTCCAAAGATGCCTCCACGCCTTCAAAATGTCTTCTATTTCTCTCCAACCATACACCCCACAAAATTGCAAATGGTAACATGCTCCATAAGCATTTTTCTTTCCGAGAGTGAACATTCTAATTCCAAGAGGCTAGAAGTACCTCCCCTGAACAACAAGAAAAGAAACTCCAAACTCGCCCTGTGAAAGGACAAGATAAAAGGGTTTGATCAACTGACTCACCATTGGTTAAACACATAGGACAGAAGTTGGTTAAAAATTCCTTGAACTTTCTTCTCCTGAGGTTATCAATAGTTAAAACAAGACCCAGAGAAGCAGACCACACAAAAAAACTACTTTTGATGGAACAGAGATAATGGAGCTAGGAAAGCTGGATATATCAGTTGGAAAGAGGGTGGGGGGATAAGGGAAAGAAAACTGAGAAAACATTTTATCAGATTGGGATTTAACCACAATCTAACTAGCTTAGGAATGAGTCATCCTCTGCTATGATACATCTTAGTAACGACCAACACCTCACCATATTCGATATTAAAAGCCTACTTAGCCACCCAAAGGTCCAGAGCCCATCACGGGTGTAAGCTTTTTCACAAAAGGCCTTGACACAAATTTGTGATGGATACTTACATATATCTGCCTAAGGCAATGATACCTGGAAGGCTGGCATCTTGGGTCTCTTCCAGTGCGTGGTATGGATGCAGGGTGCGCTACTTGGGATCGTTACACAGTATGTTGGGTTATGCTCCATTGGTAGTTTGGTGCGTTATTTCAAGTCACAATTAAACTTTAGTCATTATGCACATCTTCATAATCCTTTAAAGAAAACGCATTGCCAGGGTACCAATTTTTACTCTGTGTAAATATGTAATTACTAATATTCTGTCCTCTAAACACCCCCAAACCTTGGTCTATAGATCTGAATATATGTTTGGTTTTCATACCAATCTGATTTTCTTTCTTCTTTATTCTCAATTGATTCAATTGGGAATTGTGATTTAAAAATACATTCAATGTTAAGATTTCATCTCAAAGTTGTGTAAATTAAGGTTTGTTAATTCAGTTGGGTGCTGAACTGCTGATTTCAGTATTGAATTCTATATGAACCCATATGCAGTGTATCATACCCCTTGTGCGACCTATGGGCCCCAAGTGATATCTTTATATTTTGTAATCTGCTTGCAAGCTATATTAGTTGGACTGGATTTGTTTGCCTTCAACAGTCGAATTTTGGCATATGATTAGACTTCAAATATTTCTCTGGATTTGCAATTGTAAAGGTTCTTTCTTTCTTTTCTTAATATCGTCCTTGTTGACTATGTGGAAATTTCAGGGACGACCCCATGGCCCAATGTCAGTAGAGATCAGCAAAGTTTGGTATGTATTAGTATGTTGTACATTTGGTATTGGACATGCTTTTGATACACATACAAACATCATACCAGTCTCTTCGTCTCTTTTGATATACAATGAACTAAGAGTGGATTTTTTGTGGAGACATACCACGGAGATCATCATTTGAATGTATGACATCACGAAATATTCTGTTAGTACTGCAGCAGTAGCTTCTTATCTTAAAAATTGACCCAGTTTGTACGTCCCCACAACACAACAGTGTCTTCAACGACAGCTGATTCCCATAGTTGCATATTGAAAGGGATTCTCCTCATTTTAGAGCAGCTTCTGTAGTTGTCAAAATAAATTTTGAACTCCTCAGATAAGCATAAAATATGACATAGGCCCTTAGTTTCTCTCTGGCAACAAGCATGTTAAGATGGTAACTTTGATCCTTACTGCTTAGGGTGTATGTACAACAATTTTTTTTGATTTGTTTCTGTTTCTTAACTTTTCGTTGTAGGTCTCAAGGCATGCACGTCGAGTATTTGTTGGTGGGCTTCCTAAGGTGGCAAACAAGCAGGTTTTGCTATAATGTTTTTTTTTTTTTTATCGTTTTAATAATGGACGTAGGTTGGGACGTTGGCATTCATAATGGCATGACAGTTGGGGATATTTTGAGCATTTCTGCCCTCTTGGGGAGGTCGGGGAACATTCCTACTGTGAGACCTGGATAGTTTTAACTTTTGAGGATTATGGGCTGTTAGCACCTTTTTGTGAATGTAGACTACCACAGATTGTAAAATGAAATGGTATTTTAAGCAACCGGGTGTTAAACCTTCTTATAAAGTGACCTCCATGCCGTGCCTTCTGTAATTGCATTTGACAATGACATGATTTTAAGACTTTTTTTTTTTTTTTTTTTTTTTTTTTAAATGATTTAGCTCTCTTCGAAATTTCCTTCTTTAAATTTCCCTGGTCTGTTTTGCTGATGTTCAGTACTTATTTTCAACAGAGTTTGGCGAATTTTTTCAACCTCTTCATGGCTCGTATTGCTTCTATAGGTGATTCATAATAAGATTTCTGTATGTGCTGTCTTATTTCCTCTCATACATCCAGGGGATATGATATATGAGTTTGGCTTTTGTGCGTGTAGACGCTTCAAGGGAAAGAATGTATGATGTTGTACTGGACATCTACATGAACAGTGATATGAACTTTGCTATTGTCGAAGTGAGCTCTGTGGAACTAGCAAGCAATGCAATGGCGCTCGATGGTGTCGTATTTGAGGTAACATTAAGATATTCTTTTCTTCTTTCAAGCATAAAATTTTGATATGTCATTTGTCATGATTTGATTGATTTCCTTACATGTTTTGATTACTTGCAATCACTCACTTGTGTGTGTATGTGTGTGGGTGGGAGGGAGGGCTTTTTTGTTACAAGTTATAACAGATATACAGATAAAAAGAAATATGATACTTACAACGTATAGAAAACCACTAAATTATAACTAGTTGCCCCTTCTAATTCTAGATGTTATGGAATTTTAAAATAAAAGTATATTTTCTTAAATAGGTTATTGTTTGAAAGGTTTATATACCTAAATGAATGAGGAAAGTAAGGAAATTTAGGCAATTGTGCTTCAATTATAAGCATGTTAAACATTTGTAGTCTTTTACCAAGATTCCTGTCAAGCCTTCAGATAGAAATTGGAATCTGTTGCAAATGTGAGTGATGCAGAGGATTTAGTTGTTTATTTTGGACTTTTGGGGGATGGTCATTCATGAGTAATATGAAATGGGGGTGAAAAATGCTTATTGATAAGTTCCTACATAGATGAGCAAAGTGAACTTGATTCCCATTTTCAATAGGTACATCTGGTGCATGTTGATACATATTAGGTGTAATCATGAGAGACAAGGATTTACCGGATGACTGGATGAGAAATTCTGCAGTACAACTACAACAACAAAACCTTAAGAAAAAAAAACACACACATCTATGGTCACACGAAGTCGTCCTCAAGCTGACAAATCTACATAAAAGAAATATGATATATACAAATGCTTCATCGTGAAGTCACATTATGGATGGCTTCCAAGGATCAATTGTTAAATAGGATTGATACAAATACTAAATCTGTAGTTGCTAAGCGCACTTGTTGTTCTATTTGAGCAGGGATCCCCTTTGAGAATTCGAAGGCCTAATGATTACAACCCTTGGTTAGCGGCGGCTCTTGGACCTACGCAACCAAGTTGTTTTCTGAAACTAGAGGTTGTTCCCCGTCAAGCACTGTAAGTTTTACTGTGTTATTGTTTTCTTTTGTAAAGGATAACTTTTAGTGGGTTGTAGGTTGGTGACTTTTTGATACAACAATGATCATAGTTTGGACTGTTAAGGTTGATGAGTTAACATTTAGGAGTCAATGCCAACTTGAATGTTTATTCTTAATTCGCTCTTGCTGAATGTTGACTATTTGGTGTTCCAAAGTTCCTTCGAAAGTAGCTTTCTCTGTTTGGTGTGCCTCCTTAGGCAAAATCTTGACAATAGATAATCTTAGAAAAATACGTATCAAAGAGATGATCGTCAACTTTTGTCCTTTGTGCAAGAGGGACGGAGAGTCAATGAATCATCACTTGTTGTTATGCCTTTTTCTTGGAGAAATTGGTGGTTCTTTATTCTAGAATCTGGTGTTTCTTGGGTTTGTCCTAGGTCAGTGAAAAAGCTTTTAGCCTCATGGAACTTGAGAATCCATTCTCTGAAGGGATACCATCTTTGAGGCATGCTTCCTTTTGCGATTCTGTGAGGTATATGGCTGGAGAGGAATAATAGATATTTTGAAGACACTTTGTTGTTCATGGAGAAAGTGATTTTGGCCAGCACTTGTATTTCTGGTTGGAAGTGCACGACGAGTTTTGAGACTTTCGTATGTAGATGGGAGTCTAGAATGAGCTGATGGAGGATTTTGCTATTTTTGTCTTTTTGTTTTGCTTTTGTAACTTGTACAGTTGTACTATAGGATATCTCATCCTATTTCTTTGTTATTTTTGTCATTTGATGTCCCAACCCGAGCCCAACTCAGCTCTAGCCTGTCTAACCCAAGTGCTTGTCGAGGTCGAACTTTCCAATCCCAGGACTGCAGTCGGGTTTCAGTCCGTTTTGGCTTGGGTTTGCCCAGCCCAAGTTGCACATCTATGGAATCTTGGTGGTGCCTTTTGAGTTTTGCCTCTTTTTTAGCCTTTCTTTCTCTTTTCTGTTGTATTGCACTTATTGTACTTGGGGTATTATATAGGGTTGGGCTATTGGGTTAGGGTTCTATGGTCCTGGCTGGGAAGTAGCTCTTGGTAGCTTTTGGTTGTTGATGTAATGTCATTAGTTGTATCAATATAATGCATTTTAACAATATATCAATTTGAAAAGTTCTTCACATAGGATGAGTTCTTAAGCTTGATAGCTGATCTTTGATGAGGATAATCTACATCGTAGCTCATCTTTGAAAAAGAAAGAATTACTTAACTCCTTTCTCCTTGGTTAGTATCTTTAGTTTGCAGTGGCACTGGCACTGGCAGCAACTCTTGGCAAAGTGCTTTTGTTTTAGTTCAATTTTCCAATCTCCTTTCCATATTATATAATTTGCTGCTGGGTTTTCTCTTCTCAAACCTGTGTTGCATGGGTACGACGATATTGGTGGCGTGTCCCGTGTCTGTCGACACCGACTCGACACAGATTCGCCGGAAGTCAGTGATTCTCAATTTCAAAGAAAAATCGCGCCAAACATTCAAAGTGAAGGAAGATAAAGAAAGAAAGAAAGAGAGATAGGGATTTTGCAGTGTCTTCTTCTCCTTATGCACCCTCTTCTTTCTCTTTGTTCTCATTTCTCTTAAGACCAATTCTTTCATGGCGGCTGTACCAACCCAGATCTAGGGTTTCTACTTTCTATTATGTTAGAAAAAAGAAGACCTAAACTTAGAGCATCTCTAGGTGGTGGTAGTATACTCTTCAAATTTGAAGAAAAAATTTGGAGAATCTGGTCGCAAATTTCGACCAACTCTAGGTGGTCGCAAATTCCATTAGCAAAAAACAACCCACGCGACATTACCACTGTTGCGCGACAGTTGGAGTGTCGCATGTATAATTCCAAAACAACCCACGTGACATTAGGAGTGGCGCGCAACCATTCCAAAAGTAAAAAAACCACACGACATTAGTAGTGGCGCGTGGTGCTGGTCAAAGTCAAAAAAAAAATTGGGGTGACATTTGCAATGGCGCGCGACCGCATCCGCATCTAAATTGCCAAATTTGCGAACAAGAATACGAACAAGCAGGTGATGCGATCGAATTTGAGGCCACCTAGAGATGGAATTCCGAGAAATTTCGAAGTTTTTCTTCAAAATTGAAGAATTTGACAGGTTATACTACCACCTAGAGATGCTCTTATGTATAGCTGACGTAAGGCAACTATAAAATGGATGGACAATATTAAATGGGCTAGTCCTTTAACAGTTAACGTGGACTTGGGCCTTTCTTCTAGAATGGGTATTATATTCAAGACCTAAACTTAGTGTTAACTGGTTTAAATGGCTAATGGGCCTAATCAAATGTTTTTGTTTTTTTTTAATAAAAAAAATAAATATAATAAAAAATAGTAGCCGTGTCCCCGTGTCTGATATTTACACCTTGCCGTGTCCAAAGTGCCGTACCCGTGTCCAAATCGGACACTCGTACCCATACCCGTACCCATGCAACACAATCTCAAACCCCATGAGAATCGCCAGTGTTATGTATATATTATTGTATGAATATTTATTATCTATAATCTTTTTGGAATTGGGTCATGTTGCGGGTATGCAACTTTAAGTAAAATATAGAATATCTTGAGGAGTATCATGTCTTATTATTTGATAAATTTCATCATCTTTTCTTGGTTACAGTGATACATTGATAGATCTGGATACTAAATTTGGACGGACATTGCAGGTAAGGCCCAATGCCTCGGGCAGTTACATAATAGAGCAGATTTTGCCTGGTCCCAAAGTATTAAATTATGGAATGGAGGTTCTACTGTAGTTCTCTGTTCCTGCTCGACTCTGACGTTTGGTGTTTATGCAGGCACAGGCCTTGCAAGCTAGAATCCAGCATTAAATATGAATGTGATATTTTGCCATCACGTGTTCTCTGCTTGCTAAAGGTATTAATTATATCTTCACTAGTAAGTTGTTCAACTTTCAAGTCATATTCACTATTTGGTTTGTTGTTTCCGTTCTTCTTTATTTCTTAGTACATTTGTACCCGCCACTTTGTCCTTTATACAGTTGTCGCTTTCAAAACGTCTCTAAAAGTTATCAATTGATACAGTTTTGTGTTTCCACAGACCCCATAATGTTTTTCTTGCCAATTGCTGAACTGTGGGCTAAAAGTGTGACTTGTGGTTGAGGCTTATTCACGGAAAGCTGTTGTTTTCATCGCAAAATCCACAAATAGGTCCATGAGTGTTAGCTAAACCTGTCTTGGACATGAAGGTTTATCTGACATGGAAATAGCAATAAGATTGACTTTCTTTTTTTCATAGGATCACTTTTTTAGTCGTGGCCATAAAATTGTTTACTTGGCACTTTACAGCTACCAGGAACATCAGTACTGTGGGATTTCTAAACGATATCTTTACTTGGGGTGATGTGATGTTAAAATTATTCATTAGTAGGAGTCTAAACTAAAGCAACATCTGATGGAAATTGTGTTTGTTTTCGTGTTTATGTAATGTTTGACTTGTTTACTCATCCTGACATGTTTGTCATGTAATGCGAAGGCTGTTCTTCTTGATATATGGGATGACCAAGATTCTTTCTCGCAGTATTTAAGAAGTGAAGCAGAGACATACGGTATGCACAATTCCATCTTTGCAACTACTACATATATACTTATGACTTGGGGTTTCCACGTAAATCATGTCATAATGTGTCAATGTATATTTAAGCGTATCCTATTCTAATATTGGGCTGCTTTGAATGCTACAACCATGACTTGAAGAAATAATTATCTGTCATCTGTTGCGCCCAAGAAGGACCAGTAATGACTAACTTTTGGTTTTCCCAGTTTAGCACCCAATATTGTAGTTCTCTCCACGAATTCCATCAGGCTTTACTGTTGTGTTCTGGAGAGTAGGATCACCATTCATATGTATTTGTTGAAAGATGTTTAGTCCCATATAGGATATGTTAAGCCTTGTATTGAAATATATAAGATCCTGGGCCTCTCCACTTGTTACCAATTGGTTTTAAGTTGGATGCTTATCTTCTTCATGGTATAAGAGCGGGCTATTATTGTTAGCCCAAAGGGCCTGTTTCCTCTCCACGTTACCTAATATGTTGGTCCACGTGTTAGGCTCAAGTAATGCCACGCATGAGGGGGCGTGTTGAGAGATGTTTAGTCCCACATAGGATATGTTAAGTTTTGCATTTAAATATATAAGTTTTTGGGCCTCACCACTTGTCACCAATTGGTTTTAAGTTGGATGCCTATCTTCAATAGTATCGACAGCTAAGTGTACCAAATACAGTTGTGGAATTAGATGACTTCCAGAAGTTCTAGTCTGACACAGCTGGTCTAGGCCTACGTCTAGGTTGCACAAGTGTTTTGGTTTCTTCTTGTTGTGTGTGTGCGTGTCTATTTTTTATTTTTTATTTCTTTTCTTTTTCTTTCTTTCTTTCTGATTTTTGCTGTTTTCCTTTTGGGTATGGGCCAACTGCAGTCCACATGTAACCTTCCTTTAGTGAATAGTCTACCAGCCCATAGACGTTTAGTTAACAAACACCACTCTTGATCCTTTCCCCACTTAAGTGGAACCGTCACAGAGACAGCACCCTCTAACACCTCCCCTACCTCTACCGCCGCCTTCTCCTATGAAGTAGTAAGACCACCAGATCTCCACAAATAGCAAAAACTTCTTTGATAACAAAAGGTTCCCCAACCACTTCCTCAACCTCCTCTTGTGGGAATTCCACAAAAGGGGGATAATAAGATGATGGAGCCTAGATATTCAGATAATTATGTAAGTGTTATTTGCTATTGACCAACTAATTACTCCTTATTCGAAAAGAAACATTTGCATTAGCGACCTCAAGAATTCCAACTGTTGTCAAAATCCAACATAATATTCCATTCATCTATCTATATATTATATATTAAGGAAGGATGGGGTACGGTTCAAAAGTTCCTTTGTAAGGGAAAACTTGGCATCAAATTGAAGTTACTCGTATAATTGTATTACTTTTTAGGCCATTAAGTCAATAAGTAAAGAGAGTCGCTTAAGCCTTAAAAGCTAAGTTACATTGACATAGATAGGTGTGTCTGTATCCGACACAAAGACGAAGTGTCTGTTACAACGAAATATTAAATATTAAAAATTGAGGAATACCACATACAATATGAGTCCGATATTTGTCCGACACCCGACACGAACACGTCCGACGCAGATTATTTTTGAAATATGGCGTGTCCATATTACATAGCTTAAAAGCAAATTGGGTATCCAAGCTTTATGTTGCTATATTTACCTTTGTGCCATTTCTTAAAGGACCTTGCTGCCCTGGCTGGGCCATCTACCAACTAGTGTGAAATTAGGTGTTAGGCATCAATTCGTTCAATTTTATTGCGCATCTGGAAATGAAAGTAATGTTACTACTTACTAGGCACATATAAACTTGAAATCAAGTTGTGTTGTCTTATAGAGAAGTAATAGGTTTCAAGTGCTATCATTGATATGTTTTACTCTGTTGAATCAATCAGGAACCTTGAAAGATGCTGATAGTCCCCGCTTAATATTTAACGAGGAGAATTCAACAGTTGTAACGGTATGTTATTTGTTCTTGAGGTCCAGTTTTGGATATATGTTATAAAGCACGCTTGTTCGATGTTGATTGTTGAATATTTTTGTGAACCCACTGTTTCAGGTATTCTTCGAGTATACAGATATTGCTGGTTCCGTCAAGGCGGTGAAAGGAATCAATGGGAGGATGTTAAAAAATATGCGTCACATTGCTGTCTATTATCCTGAAGAAGAATACCTGAATGGGGACTACGGTTATTTCGCCAATTTACTACCATAGATGCCTGGTCTGTACTAGATGTAGGATTGAATGTGTAATTAGTTACACTTGTTATATGGTTGTTCCATTGTGCTCATATAGTGAGAGTAGTTAATGACTATTAAATTCACATGCCTCGGCTTCAAACATCTAATCTGTGATTAACAGGCTTCGCACAATGCTTGACTACAGCAACGAGTCAAATTTCTCAGCTGACAAATCTGCCAATATTGCTACGTCTGTGGGTTCTACAGAGGTGCTTTTGCGTGGAAGGGAACCCCTTCGATTACCACATAGGAAGTCCCTAGCTTGACATATTACAGTTTGTGCCGTCTTTTGGTAAATTGCGTATAGACGATATAAATTGTGTCGTCTGTACTCCGTTTTAATTAAATGTGACAAATGGTAGAAAGTTTGCTGTCTGTGCTTTCCAGAAACTCAACCCAGTTTTAACTTAGCCAAATTCAACCAGTTCTCCACGGACATGTATTTACTTGTTATCAAAGTCTCAACTCTTACCGTCTCAACTAATTTCATTTGATTTCATGTTGTTTCGAAACAATTCAAATTGAAATTATATCAAAACTTAAAATTGAAATTACAATATAGAAAATGAACTAAATGAAAATAAAATAACTAACAATATTGAAATTAGTCTAAGTAGTAGGAACACCACCACCACTAGATGCATCACTTGGAGTTCCAAACGTACCGCTCTTACTTTTTGCCAAATTATCTCTAATTTCATCATTTTGAAATATTCGACAACTTCTGGCTCATGTGTCAAATATCTTGTGCTAATATTTTGTTTTTCTTTCTATTTCTTGCTTGAGTTCTATCAACTTCACCCTATAGGCGGTGACATTCGTCATTTTTGCAAAATACTCCTCCACTATCTTATAATTCTTTCATCCTCTTCTTTTCACCCCTTGTTACTTCTACTTCCACTTCTACCTCCACTTCCATCCCCACATTATGTAGGAATTGTTCATACCAAAACGACATAAAAAATAAAATCGGAAAAAAATTATTTCAAATCTAGGATATTGGTTATTTTCACCCGAAAATTGGTTCTCTGGATTATTTTCACCCGATAATTGTCCACGTGAATTATTTTGAAAAAACCATGTCTTTTAGAATTGTTTTGAAACGAAATGGGCCTAATTTTTTGAGTGAAAAAAGTATGCAAAACGGACTCGTTTGTGCAATACACATAATTGATAGACGGTATCCACATTGATCTTATGCATTCTTAGAACATCTCAAGTAGGCAATATATTTTTACCAAACTTCCAGACCGAAAGCTTTCTTCTAGGAGGAATATTGAGATTCCGAACTGTTTGCTACGTTGTAAAGAGATTGTAGTAGAGGATTCAATTTCATCTTTATTCATATTAGCTCTGACATGGAAAGCAGATTTTTTTGAGATATTAGGGGAAGGAAAACTGTAGCGTCCAACGAATGTATATCAAAATAATTGAGATCGAACCAAACCGATTGATACTGATCTTCATGGCCTACTGGGCTACCAAATATTTTATTTCAATCACACGCCTTGATCTAATAAACTACGACGCGGCCATGTTGCCTTATAAATAGCAGATTTTCTTGTCAACTTTATAAATGAAAGTAACCAATGATCAGGCAAGTCTAGTAGTTTACGACTGTCAAGTAACAGGTGCAAAATAGAGCAGATAATGGTTCTCACAAATAATGTCAAGTCAACTAATAGAATTAGGACTAAACCCTAATATTTAAACTTTTCTGAACTAAAGTCTAATAAACCAACTATACATAAGACCAAAGTCTAAAAACCCCAATTGTAATTGAAAATCCATCTCTGTACAGGTTCTAAAGTATAAAAAGAAAAGATAAACAAATAAATATAGCTAAATTGTCCCTTCTCCTAGAAAACATATAACTACAAGCATCACTCTCTTAAAACAATGACATTGGTTACAACTGAGAGCACATGCCGAGAGAAAGCATTGATGGCAAGACACATTACTTCTGGAAGTAATTACAGGACATAAACCATTGTGCATTTTTGTCTTTTGTGTATGTCTGATGGATTCTTGGAGAGTCAGTTATTCACACTCTCATTCAGTCCAAGTATTATTGGCACGTATGTTGCTATTTTGTCCATCAACAAGGTAGGGGCGGATCCAGGATTGCCACTCAAGGGGGCTGCTACAACTAACATATACTACAAATATATTTTTTTTAGGTGAATTATACACTATTGTAACTATTTTTTTTTTTCGACAGAAAAGTTGGGTGTGCTGCACCCCCCACTGGATCCGCCCCTGCAACCAGGAGTTGTTTGAGTATCCCCTAATTAGTGAGGAATTTCTTAGCATATTGGATCATCATAGCTCATACCTTGGAGTATAAAACAATGTGGAACATTAAACTATTCGCAATTATGTGAAGTCTCTGGAAGGAAAGGAACAAGAGACAGATCGAGGGCAGATCACTAGCTTTCACGGAGGTTATTATTGCAATCGAAGGATTTATGTTACATAGGTCAAAGATTTGTGAGGAAAATAGGAAATTGCCAAAAGAACGTGTTGTGTTTAAGTGGATTCTTTGAAGGGCAGGACCGATTGGGGCCTACTTTGTTGTAGCTTTATCTTTAGATTGTCTTCGTCTTTTTGGTTCCATATAGTAGTAGCTATCTCATCCTACAACTAAAGATTTTTTATTTCAAATAAAAAAACAAAAAAAATGTAGAAGACATACCTCAAAGAAACTTAAACAATGCAATCAGAGTTTATCTTACAAATATGATGACATGATTTTTTTTTTGCAACATGAATAAATTGCTGGAAAATAACAACAGAAAGTGCCTGCCTATCTGCCCCAGTAGGAAGGTCACCAACATGTGCATGCCTCGTAACCTGTACAAAAATTTGGAAAGACACACGAAAATCAAATAAAGATCTATTCAATTGTTTGTGCATCGTGAATGGAGGCCAAACAAATTTTAAATATGGCGTAAAAGCTTCTTACTCTTCATCAGTGCATTGCTTAATAGTTTCTTATAGTGTGTTGATTGATAAAAGTTCTAAAATAAATATATGAGTTGTCTAAATAAATATATGAGTTGTCTGCAACATATTACAGACGTGAATCTGCTTGGGCATTAGCACCTGTTTTAACTGTGACGGGATCATCACTTGGCTCGTGTCTGAAAATGCAAAATGAAATTGTGGAGATGGGACCATGTTTTGTCTTGTCCCTGAAATTTAAAAAGACATCGTCACGATGGAATCAGAAAACCAAAAAACTTATTTAAACGTTAACAATCCAATTTATACCACCTTCATAATTTGGTTTTACATACTCATATACAAAATTTTAACATAACCAAAGACAATTAAAGATGTTTGAGAAATCATAGGAACTTTAAGATAGTACGGATTACAGAACTCCACAACTGCATATGCCAGGGAAATGTTAGATGACTAGACATACATCAAAATTTCAATTAGAACATCTTTAGCAGTGATATCAATCTAGTATCAAATACCAAATTCTCAACTTCAGGAGAACTACATGGTGATGAAAACACCAAACCAAACACCAAATCGACCAATATTTAGTTCTAGGTTTGATGTTGTATCAAATCACTCACTCGGTTTTGGCAAAACCGCGGTTTTGGCAAAACAGCGCGGTTTTGCCAACATCGCGTGGGCTTAGGCTCTGCTAAATGGGCTTCTATGACGCGGTTTTGGCAAAACCGCGTGGGCTTGGGCTTCAATGGGCATGGTTTTGTCAAAACCGCGTGCGTTTTTTCTGAAAATTAGAATTGTGGTGCATAGAACTTGAAAAATTATGAGTTGTGCATAGAAGTTAATAAATTAACAATTGTGCAATTGAAGAAATTAAGAATTGTAATTCAAAATCGAAAAAATTAAAGAAATTAAAAACCTATGATTATGATTATGCAGTCCAAAATCTATGATTATGATATAATCATATAATATCCAAAATAATCCAAAATCTATCATATTACATCAAATTTATTTAACTCTCTTCTTACGCCCCTTACCACTCGATCCCTCCTCTCTCTCTATTTGGGCGTTAAGCCTTGCTCCCTCTAAGTTCCTAATCGAGAATTATGATCTTCTCTGCGCACGGAGGTTAACTACTTTAGCCCCAAGTTCCTCATATCCCTAATGTTGTTTAAGTGTACACTTGTGTTGCATATCCTCATCACGCTTTCGAAAGTGTCGTCATATGCACGCTGAGATTGCTGATATGTCTGAGAATATGCCTCCTCTCTTTCTTGGCAATAATGATGCAGGGCTGTCCTCATCCCATCAAACATAAGAACCTGGTTCTCATATCTTTCTAGAACCTCAGCCTAAAAATCCAAGAAAATACAGTGTGAGTACATATTATATATATAATGAAGAAGATAAATAAAACAATTAAACTCACTATGGTATATTGATCAATATGCGGCTCTAATTCAGATAAACGAGCATGAGGCACCTCAGGAATGGAAATATAAGTAGGCTCCCCCATCGTCCCACACACGGCAAACATCCGAGGATTCTTGGCGGAACCGAGGAGTGGATGATATCCATTCGAGGTTGTGGGTTGTAAACAGCGGTATGGCGGATGAGGAATATGTAGCTCACGCCTCATCCCTTCCAGCCCACAAACTTCGAAGTTGCTAGCCCTACCAACGGGAGGCAACAACGGACCCATGGAGACACGGGTTCCACCATCTATATCTTGATCGGCAGATGCGCTTTCAACAACAAAAGAAGACGCGTCCGCCAAGGACCACCACCGGCATGAATTTCATGAACTTGAATTCTACCCCACGACTTTGCATCACTAATATCCGGCATGGGAGCACATGGAACTCCATAACGCCCACATCATCGTCCGCACAACCAAACTAAACCTAACAAATACGTCGACGGCAAAACAACTCGTGGACGTGGACAACACACAAGCATCTTTGTCCCGATCATCAAAGGCGTGAGAAAACCCCAAGTCTCCACTCAATAGATGACAATGATCTAATATCAATCGAAAGCACGAGCCATACGGATATTATTCCTAATCGCCCTCTCATATGAGTCAAATGAGGCCCGACCAACTAGCAAATCTAGGGCGCATCGCAATCATGTATATGTTAGGACAAAGACATCGAAAGTACTCATAAAACCAAATCTCTAAAAGTCCTGTGAATCCTGCAATCTGAGGACTTCTACTTCCGAATGTCTGTGAAGCTTTATCTAACGCCGATATCAATGTGGCATATACTGAGCTACCCAGGTCATAATCTCTCATAGTATGCAAATCAGATACATAAGCATAATATCTCAGTCGTACCGTAGAATGACCATTAGGAAACAAAACATGCCCAATAAAAAATATTAAAAAAGCCCTAACATACTGATCAGATCAGCACCCTCACTACCCAATAGAATAGTCAAAGCTAACTCCGCTCGTGTATCAGGATGCAAGAGGGGTTCCATATATGCAGTCTTAATATGAGATAGCTTAATCTCAGAAGAATCATAAGCATCCGCACCCAAACGAGGAAAACTCATAAGCATACTATCATTATTCTCATAATTTGTATGAAAAGGTATCGGTTGGCCTATACCGATACTCAACCCAGAAATTATAGTGAAGTCTAGTGGTGTGAACCCTAACTCCGTACAAGGAAAATGAAATGTATGAGTTCTACTCCACCATCTTTCTACTAAAGCTATGACCAGCACTTGATCGGCCTTCTCATAATCAGTATCAATCAAAATACCCAAAGGTGTATACAAAATACTATCTCTAATATGTACAAACTCATCCAAACTCCTAATAACCTTCCACCACTCTCTAACACCAAGTAAAGCCGATCTAACTTCGGTAGTCAACAACATCTTTGATATTATAAAAAAAAAATAATGCGATAAGATAAATAATTAATTGGTCCAACTCAACAATTAATATTCAAAATATCAAACCTAATTAATTACGAGTATTAGCCATTTGCACTTTCGACCGCGTTTTTGTATCACGTGTAGAAGACACAACTTCCATATCAAGTGCTTCTCCACGTGCAAATTGCCAATCGAAGTCGTTCATCTGATACTCCAGTACATAGGGATGTCTATCAGTCGGCGCAACATTCTCGGGTTCTTCTTCCCCACTATCTTCTCCCCACCGTATTCTACTTTCTCAGGTTCTTCTCCCTCATCGCCAATGTATAGATGCGTTATAATTGCCCAATCATCACCGTCGAAAGGTTCAAAATGATCCATATTAAATTTTAAGAGTTTAGGTAGGTTTTTGTTTTTTTTTAACTAAGGAGAGGGTTTTATAATTGTGAGAAGAGGTGAAAGTGACTGAACCGCTCGACTTTGGAGTTGTTTATATAGAAGTAGCACGCGGTGTTACGACGAACAGTAGCGGTTTTGCCAAAACCGCGTGGGCTTGGGCTTTGTCGGTTGGGCTTTAGTGGCGCGGTTTTGGCAAAACGCGTGGGGCTATATATAAGGTTTTTTTGGCAAAACCACGTAGTTGCTTGGTGTTTTTTTTATGTTGCTCCTAAAATTGCTTGGTGTTTTTTAGTTTGGTGTTTTTTTTGTTTAAAATTTTAGTGTTTTTTTGGTTTATCTGCTAAAGATGCTCTTAGAGGCAAAAAAACACTAATAGTAGTGCAGGTTTGGAACCCATTGGTAACGTAAATCTACACTAGGGGTCATAGTGCAGTCATGCCTCTATTTATGTTCATCTTTCTATTTTGAAGTGTCAAATGTTCGTGCATCTGAACAGATTGTACTTCCTTTCTAGCTGAAGATTTTGGATACAAAAAATACCAACCTACAAGTGCGTATAATTATGATATTAGATTATATTGTAAATTCATTACTGTTAACTATTTATATACTAGTAAACCCAAGCAGTGTGACCGGCAGGCAGTCAGTCACACAAATGTGATTGTTGCCTGCGAGTGAAATTTGTGAAGAGAAAACCGAGTTTAAGATTTGTGACGAGGGAGAGAGAGAGAGGATTTTATTTCTTGAACTTGAAAGAGCAATTTGAGGGAAAATGCAAGATCAACAAGTCCGCTGTGCCCCCTATGTGAACAGACCTCCATGGTAGATTGGATAAAATAAATCCTCAGGGTAAAGCATTCGATAACCAAACCTTCACCACACTCCATTCTATATGTTACTCTCAATTGTCTCTCTCATTATATGAAAGTGGCGGTTATGCCACAATGTTTGGTATGATGATGACAGTAGTTACTGCATAGGTAAGAGAAAATAAGCAAAATCTACAAGTTTGATTCCTCTGAAAATTTTAAACTACCTAGACAGAAACAAGTTCACAAGCTCCCATGTCTAATTGCTCCCAAGTTAGATTACCTACTTCTGACATGGCAACATCAATGGATCCGCACCTTTGAGTTGTGCAGTTTTCCTATGGGTGATTAACTTAATCACACTTGGTTTATAAATCAACAAAAGCTGCCTACTGTGGTTGGGTTAATAACCATAAAGGCCAGTGCAGGCCCCTCCATGGGTGAGTGTTTTTGGGTAAAGTTTTCTGCAAAAACTTCAAAAGCAAAATTATATCCCTTTTTAATGGCAAAAGACTGCCCCAACTTAATTTTTCATTCTCCGTCTCTCACTCTCTCTCTCAAAATTTAAAAGACTCTTGAAGTAATTGATCTAGCGCATATTAGCTTTCTATAAGCTCGGCCAGGCGTTTGTTTCCCAACTAGGGAAATCTTACATGCTCAAAGCTCAGCCAGGGCGTTTGTCTTCTCCTTCATCTATGGAAATCTTAATTGCAATATTAAAGTACTAGTAGACCCCAAAGAGATGGAGACCAGACTAGGTCGAGCACCTATAACAATTGCATTGATGAAGAAAAAAAAAAGAGAAGGTGAAATAAATGGATAGAGAGCTTGTCCCTCGTAAAGGAAATAAAAAGAAGAAATAAAAAAATTGTAAAGTGAAATAAACCAACAAATGTGTGTATTTCTTCTTTATCTTCTTCCCGCATAAATGTGTTAATAACAATAATATCATCTTATTATTAGCTTGTTCTTAATACATCCATCATATTTTTTATATTTTGATTTCTGTGTTTTGTTTTGTCTCGGTTTCCTTTTTATTTCCTTTCTAGTTATGATTAAGGCACAAACTAGTAAAATCGGGAATTTTAAAGATTTTGTCTGAGGGGTAACTACTTTTTTTTTTTTTTTTTTTTTTTTTTTTTTTTTGAAAATGAGACGTGTGTGGCTGATAATCCCCTTGGAGCAACCAACGCACAAAACATATATACAACTGCTCCAACAATGACGCTCTCAAAGAGGAATCAAATCTTTCATAAATAGACCTATGCTTATGCAGTGTATCGCGGTGACACGTCCATGAATAGTCTTTCACATCAAATGCGGTGAGACCAACCCCTAGGCAACTTAGTAGAAAACTTTTCATACTATAACTAACAACCGATTTGGCCATACCAGTTGTTATGGAGTCAAAAACAGAGTTTGGAAGATAGGCCAAGGCAGACCACATAAAAGAGAGTGGATCGAACACCTCAGCCCATGGCTCAGCAGGCACAGTGAAAACCGAAGTGGTAGGAGAACTCGAACCGAACACAGTATAGAAAAAAGAATGACTAGAGTCGATCAAACACAAAAATCTTGCCATCAACAGCAGCCACTATTGGGTAAGCCTTTCCATCTATCATAGGAACCCCCAAATTCCAACCACATTCAGGAAAACGGATATCATATATAAATACTTTGGAAGATGGAACAAAATGAAGAGGTTTCATGACTAGGGAGGATGTTAAATCACATATAGTGCTCTCAATACCACCAATAATATAAATCTTTGTACCTAAAACCACGGAAGCATATCGCACTGGGAAACCACATTCACGTATTGTCGGTATCCGAGACACGCAAGTAGCCGAATCGTCCCCGAATGAATATGTATGTGGATCAACTTGGTACCACGAAATGGAATTAGAGTCATTTTCCAAACCGAGCACATTATAGAAAGAAGAATGACTAAAGCCTAACACAAAAATCTTGCCATCAACAGCAGCCACTATTGGGTTAGTCTTTCCACCTATCATAGGAACCTCGAAAGTCTAACAACATTTAGAAAAACGGATATCATATACACAGGGACGGAGCCAGGATTCTAAGCCAAGGGGTGCGAGATTATGTGCACACCCCACCCAAAAATAAAAGTATGCAATTTTTTTTTGTTAGAAAGTCTAAACAATAAAGATTAACAGAATTATGTATTTATTTCAATTCACAAAACTAGAGTACGTTGACTACTAAGAATTTAATATGGACTAACAAAGTTAGCTACTTAAACACTTAAGCCTTTAATTAATACTACTATGTCTATATATATCTACATAATCTAGTCCATAAGTCTATTACAATTTAACAAATTGTTTACTTCCTATAATGTTATATATAAGTCTATATAACCCTACTATCATGTGGAGAAAACTATAAAATATTAACATTGAAGTAAAAAATTATTATTATAATTATTTTTTAAGTGAAAATTTTATTGATAATGATAATGAGTTTTACATATAATTAGGACAAGCGTGTAACAAGCTGCGCCGCAAGTTCTTTTATGAATTTGTTTTTTTTTTTGTTTGGGTAGAGGTCTAACGCTTGTTTAAGAATTGAGAGTGAAAGAAATGAGAGAGAGCTTACAATTTTGTTATGGGTGATTAGAATTATACAAACTGACCGGTTGGGCTGTGGGCATTTGGTTATTTGTTTTAGTCTCATTAACCCATCAAACATTATTCAAAGACACATTTGTCTCTCTTTAATAGTTTTGGACTCAAAATAAATGATAAATGATAATTTTGTAAGAGCAAAAAGAGAAGTAAAAAAAAACGTTAGTTTATTGGAATGTTTTTTATTAGTTTTTTTTTCATACTATTTTTTTTGTTGATTATATTCTTACTATAATTGTGAAAATTTTAGTAGAAGTTTGCTAAAAAAAATTGGGTGGTGTGAGTCTTTATAGTTTGAAGATTTTTTTTAGGCAATTAGTTATGTGGAACTTTTCTAATCTCAGAGAGTGCAACACCCCCTTTATATCCATCTATGCATATACAAATACTTTGGAAGATGGAACAAAATGAAAAGGTTTAATGACTAGGGAGGATGTGAAATCACATATAGTGCTCTCAATACCACCAATAATATACATTTTTGTACCTAAAACCACAAAAGCATATGGCACAAAAGATTTAAGTTATATGGCTCTTTCATGGAAGTCTCTTATGAGTATAAGATACTAAACCTGTGACCCACTACTAACATTACTAACAATTTGCTTCATCTGCACAATCTCTCTCCTCAAGTATCAATTTTATAATGTGATTCATGTAATGTTGGATTGAGTGGAACAATAACATATTAAACAAAAATTAATGTAGAAAACATAGTGTCTAGACTATTTTTCAACGTATAATATAATTTCTATAATTGACTATTATTTTGTGTAAATTTAAGTAAACAAACAAACTAATAATTGAAATAATGCAAATTTTCAATAATCATCGCTAATATTGATGAATTATTCTTTGTCGTTGGTTATACATTACCAGTGGTGAAGATAAAAAAATATCTGAAGAGTTAAGGTCAACAATTTCTGAGGATCCCAATAGACGTTTATGCACACTCTCCCATGTAAAGGTTTATATCAAAAAGTTCCCAACTCATAAATATTGCCTCTTAAAAAAATGTAACCAATGTAACCCATCAAGAAAATATATATATAAGTCGATATTTGAGAGAGATAAGCAGAGGCAGTATAGAAAGTTTTGCTAATTTGGAGGTCTTTAGGTTTCTCAAGAAATCAAGAGTTTTAATTTAGAGAGAAGTCTATGTGGCATTGTAGGAGTTATTAAAAAAGACTAACTCTCCTCTATTGGAGGTCTCTACTTTAGTATATAGACAAGGTTTTAGACCCAGCCATATGGCCGGAATCATTTCTAAAATTCACATCCCCTAAATTTTTGTGAGAAACTAAATGACTGATAATTATTATCATAAGTTTTTGGAGTTGATTTAGCAATGTTTTCTTATTGGAGTGGTATAAATGTTGATTGACTTATTAGAGTTGTGATGTATTAGGAAACTTATTAAGATTAAGAGTTCATGTTATATTAGGAAATTTCTTCTGATTAATTAAGAGTGTCCATGTGGGCATACCTATGTCTCAAGAATGCGCCACATAGGAAAGAGATTGTCCATATAAGATGTATTTTGCTTAAGTATCACTTCCAACTTCCAAGGGGCATAACTGGCGGACACTGTATTCTACGTTGGACCATTTGGAGTGCCAAATTTTCTATATTCTTCCTAAGGCATATGGGTCGTCTAGTTTTAGTTTGGAGGAGAAGGTCAAGTTTTGCAGAGATTGCAGGATACTGTTTTTTGATGATGAAGAAGTGTGTTTCAAGAGGTAGTTGGTGGAGATGAAGTAGGATAATGTTTTGATGATGAGGGTCAATTTGGATGGTTTTAAAAAAATGCATTAGATAAAGGTTGTGTTTTGTGTCTTAACATGATCATCACCCCCATTGGACATCGGAAAGGTCTCACAGGGTTAGTTGAATTGTTGCTGGGTTTCCAAAAATTACGGCAATAGACAATCCCTTCTTGATACTGCCCGATTATTTTGCTGGGAGCAAATCATGTGTCCATACCCAACTTAACCTGAAAGTTTTTTTCCAATCAAATTTTGGCCTTTCTTCCTCACCATTTCAACTCATCCCCCCCAAAAACTAAACTGTACACGCTCCTGTATCACCCATCACCATATCCCAAAATCACTCCAACCACTCAACATCAAGTCCACTTCTTTTTTTCAGGAGGTTATCATCACCACCACTCTTGGCACTATACCTTCTACATAAATCAAATGACCCCCCACGCAACATGCTGGATGATCTGTAACTTCACTGATCAGAGTATTTGTGCCCACAAATCTTTTCAAAGCATAACCATCAGTACCACCTGCTGGGTACAACCACCTATAAAAGGGTTTCTTCACCTTTCTTCCACTCCAACATCAACACCTTTTCACATACCACCCAACGTCTACCCAATGGATACTACCAATAAAGACCACCGACATCTTTCCCTGCAGAGTAATTTAGGGTCATCCACCACTACAACTACTGGCCACGAAACCCATGCTTTGCCCTCCAACTACGAAGACAAAGGTAAGGCACCACTGACGGAGGGTTCTTCCACCCCACAGGACACATATCTTTTACCTTCAGATGGTCAAAATATTCTCCCACTGGATAATCGGATGGCATTACTTTTCAATAAGCATAACAGTTTCACTCTAATGGGGAAGATACTTGTGGACAAAACTGGGTACAACACTATCAAATTGGATCTCACTACAGCTTGGGACCTAATTCGACCAGTTAAATCTATGGTATACCCAGGAGGCCTCTTTGAATTTGTGTTCAATAACGAGGAGGATACAGAGTTCATCCTAGAAAATCAGCCATGGAATCCAGTAAGAACTACTTTACAGTTAAGGCCATGGAAGGACTACTCTCTGGATAGAGCATTTCCGGAAGCTATCTTCTGGATTCATCTTGTAAACCTCCCTCACTGCTATTATGACGAACAAACGGTTCGTAGTATTCTAGATCAGAGAAGCGTCCCAAAGTGTGGCGAAGTTCTTTTCATTAGCATTCTCCTCACCGGAAAGGAAGATGATGCACCACCTCGTTGCATGGTGAAAGCAAAAATTAAAATAACGGTGGATAAACCAATAGCAGCCGCTGGTGCAGCACTCCCATCCACATTTGGTGGTATCTGGGTTGAATATGCATATGAACATCTACCTCTGGTCCGTTTTCGATGTGGCATTCTCGGGCACAGCTACAAACACTGCATTGCAAATATACCCCCTCCAGGCTATCAACGGGTTGACCCTTTCACTAGAACAAAACCTCTCTTCACATCAAACCTCCGGTTCAATTCCAACAAACATCACCACACCCCCACCAATGATCGACACCCTCTGATCTTCCACAACCCCATGAAAACTCAGATCCGGACAAAAAACATAACCAATAATGCACATCACAGTAACCCGGAAATTCCTCAAACTTCGATCAATCATGTCCCCCAACCTCAATCAACAGTTAGTCAACACATCATAACCCCGGCTGTCACGGAACATCCACCTTTACCTACTACCCACTCCACATGTTTAACACTCAAACCACCTGATTTTAGGGTGACACCACAGGCACCCTGCTTTCAAGGATCTGGCCAAATCTTACCAATCATGCACCCTGCTTTCAAGGATCTAGACACTTTCCCTACACCCACCAAACCCTTCCCAGTCAGGAAATATAAGCCAAGACTTGCATCCAGAATCTTGAGGGGCCAACCGATCAGCACAAAAATCCAAAATCCCACCCCAACTACTCTCGCCACACAGCCTCCTATCATACCCCACAACTTATCTCTGAACCAAATCAAACATTTCTACCTTCCTCTGACTTCATCCCTGACACCCCACCTATAGAGATGCAAATGACAAAGCTCATGTTCACAACTGTACCCTCATCCATACCCACAAAACCAACACACTCACCTATTCCAACATCTATTTCCCATCATCCCTCACCTTCACACCTCTCACCCACTTCTGATATCGAATTGCTCCTCGGAGGCAAATGCCCGATACCCATTCAAGGCATGAAGAAACAGAAACTAGATGCTTCAAAAAATCAAGTCATCCTAGATGTTAACCAAGTTCTAGAAAGCTGTTTCTTTCAACCGTCAAGCCTCAAACGAAAATTCACTCTCATGAAACTCTCTGAAGATAGTTCTACCCACAATGCATCGGTCTCCCTTACGGAAATCCATGATGATGATACCACTTCCACGGAGATACCCGAGTGTACTGAAACGGTGCTGGCGGCTGGCCGTAAACAACCCCCACCCCCAAAATGAGTCTCCTTTCATGGAACTGTCAAGGGTTTGGTCACCCCTCGACAGGTGCTGATTTGCTTAAGAAAATTCGCAAATTTCGACCGGAGATGATTCTTATTGTTGAAACCCAGGTAAAATCTCCAAAGATATCCCAAACAATCCAAAGACAAGGTTTTGTAAACTACTTTCATGTCCCCTCAAATGGACGATCTGGTGGAATGAGTTTGTTATGGACAAATAATCTGTCGGTGACCATCGAGCAATCTGATAGCTGGATAATACATGGTTCTGCTCATTGTATCGCCACACCAACAGTTACTTGGACCTTCTCTGGTATATATGCCCACCCAAAGCATCATGGAAGAAAACTTCAATGGCAGCTACTTTCGGCTATTGGTATACATATGCGGGGTCCTTGGGCAATATTTGGTGATTTCAATCAGGCGCTTTCCCAGGAAGACAAGATAGGTGGTGTCCCAATTACATAGGGAAGAGTCGTTCCTCTCTCTCACAGACATGCTAGATAGCTGCAATCTAATGCAGTATGAACCTCACAGGAAATGCTTCAGCTGGACAAACAAGCGCGATGGCCTAGCTCGAGTTGCTCAAACCATTGATCACTTATTTTGTAATGTGGAATGGCGTTCTTTATATCCAAATTCCCAACTTAACTATGTATTCTCTCAGAAATCAAATCACAAAGTCTTGGTTTTCACTAGTGTCATAAACCCACCTTCCCATAAATTTCACCGCTTTCGCTTTGAAAATGAATGGCTTTTACATCATGACAACAAATCCCCAGTACAAAACAGCTGGAATCAAAACTTTAAAGGTTCTAGTTCCTATCAACTCTCACAGCGACTAAAACTATGCCAGAAAAACTTCATTCGGTGGAAAGCTGATGTTTTTGGAAATTCCGCAAAGAAAATATGTGAAATTGAGGAAATACTTTTATCGATATCCAACAAACCCCTCCTTCAGCCCTTTTCGAACTACGGACCAACCAGAAAAGGCCTTGGCAAAGATCCTTGCCAACCTAGTGCTGCGAGAAGAAAGACATTGGGCACAACGGGCGAATACTACCTGGCACCAAGACGGCGATGATAATACAAGATTTTTCCATATGTCTATTATCATCAACAGACAAGCACACAGTATAGCTGCAATCAAAGACACGGCAGGCCTATGGCAACATGAAGAAGAAGCCATCTCCAAGGTTTTTGTGGAACATTTCCACAAATCCTTTGACAAGTCGGATGATGACCCGACAAGCAAAATTTTCAACTCCTTTACATTACGGGTATCTGCACTGGACAACATTGACATGATCAAAATCCCAATGGAGGAAGAAATCAAGGTAGCAGCTTTCCAAATTGGAGCAAATAAATCGGCAGGACCCGATGGTTTTACTGGGAAGTTCTTTCATACCTACTGGGATACCGTCGGTCAAGATGTCACTAGCTTCATCCAACAATTCTACATCACTACTCAATTCACTAAACCTCTAAACCACACCAACATCGTCCTTATACCAAAAACGAAAAAACCTGATCATCCGTCGCATTTTCGTCCTATCAGCCTTTGTAATGTGGCCTATAAAATCTTGTCCAAAGTAATAGTGAATCGACTTTGTCCACTGCTGCACAAGATTATAGGACCTTTCCAAAGCGCTTTCATTCCCTCTCGGAGCATCCATGATAACATCCTAATTGCAAATGAACTATTTCACCACATCCACACCAGAAACAAAAAAGCTTCGCAAAAATGGGATGCAAAGATAGACTTATCTAAAGCCTATGACCGTATAGGCTGGAATTTCCTTAGGAAAACTCTTTCTTCTTTTGGCTTCAATGACCACTGGTGCAATATGGTGATGTTCTGTGTGCAGTCCGTATCCTACTCGGTCATCGTCAATGGTAGACCTTGCGGATATTTAAGCCCAAAGCGAGGTATTCGTCAAGGGGATCCGCTGTCACCATACCTCTTCATCCTAGGTATGGAGGTCCTCTCCACTTATCTCCTTCATACCCAACAGCCCAATTTGATAAAGGGAATCTCCATTGGCCGTGGTGTGCCAACTATACACCACCTGCTCTACGCAGATGATCTTGTACTCTTTGGCAACAACGACCTCAATGAAGTAAATGAAACGGTCTCTGCCTTGAAACTTTTTTGCCGATCCTCGGGCCATCAAATAAATTTTGATAAATCTGACATGCTCTTCAGCCCTCATTCGACGGTAGATTTCAAGCACAACGCTCGATCAGTATTTGGCATCAAAAAACAGCTACCAATCACAATCTATTTGGGGAGCCCCACTTGCCTTAGCAGAGTTACAAGCAAGTCCTTCCACCCAATTATTCTGAGACTGCAACAAAGACTCAGATTATGGAAGGCATCTACCCTCTCTCAAGCGGGTAGACTGACACTCATCAACGCGGTTTGCTCCGCTATTCCGAATCACCAAATGGCGGTTTTTAAACTACCGGAAATGATCACACAGCCAATTGATGTCCATCGGCGCGCATTCCTATGGGGCCATGACATCAACACTCGCAAAGTGCACTCGGTTAACTGGGATACTATTGAAAAACCAAAGATTCAGGGAGGTTTGGGAGTCCACAATCTTCAACATAAAAATCTCACCCTCCTAGCAAAAAAAGCATGGGCAGTCATTGCAAGCGGCAAGTCCCTATGGGTGGATATTGTAAAGGCAAAATATCTCCTAAGCATGATTTCTTAACGATGCGCCCAAACCCGGACCGATTCAAGAGTCCGGAAAGATATCCTCAAAGCTCGCTCGGTCCTACATAAAGGCTTAGGGCTGGAAAATAGGTGATGGCACTTCTATAAACCTTTCCACCGACAAATTGGATTCCGTGAAACGAAGGTGTCATCGCCCAATTACCTTGACTAACAAAGATCACCCCCTTTCGCCTCCGACCTAATTGATAGTACAACGCTTAAATGGTGTTCAAACATCATCTACCATTGCTTTGCCGGAAGATATTGCTAAACAGATCATCTCCATCCCACTTTCCCTCGGTATCCAACCCTAAAGAAAGAATTTGGACTCTTTCAGTCAATGGGAAATATATGGCAAATCAAAGCTACCACGCCTCCACTCCACCAACACAACACCTCTCTTTGATTGGAGGATCATTTGGAAACTCAAGTGTCCTCCTAGAGTGAAAGTATTCATGTGGAAACTCTCCCCAGATGCTCTGAAATCATCCTCAAATCTATTCCGATTTGGGTTGGACATTAACCCCGACTACATCTTCTGTAACAACCACCCGGACACAGCACAACACCTCTTTCATGAATGCCCTTTTACCTAGACCGTATGGCAAACTAGTCCACTTCCCCAAATAGGTTATGTCCCCTTCATTGAGACCCCACAAATTTGGATAACAAAGATCCAACAGTTGCTGCGGAACACGCATGGCACTATCCCTTTTGCTATAGAATTATTCGCCATCCTCTGCTGGAGCATCTGGAATAGTCGAAACGAGAGACTGTTTGAGCAAAAAAGGGTAACACCACAAGGCACCTTACAAGCTAGTCTGGCATTTTGGAGAAGTACAAAGGAAGCCCAAAATCTACTCCTTAAACCCAAGAGAACGAAACAGCTAGTCCACCCCTGCTGGAAGTCGAATGCACCTCCACACATCACTTTGAACACAGACGGCGCCTGCCATGGAAACCCGGGTCCTTTGGGTTTGGGTTGTGTACTACGGACTTCTGACGGGACTTCCGTCACTGCAGCAGTCGATTTTGTCCCTATCTCCACATCATTCATTGCAGAAGCATTGGCAATGAAACTTGGTCTCTCTCTGGCAGCCTCATACAACATCCCACAGCTACACATCCAGAGCGACTCAGAGGCGTTGATTAGCTGTATTAAAGGAAATGACAAGGACACTCCATGGGCGGCGGCCGGAATTATAGAGGATATCCGCAAACTATTTTCCTCCTTCACCAATCTATCTCTAACTCACATCTACAGGGAGGCAAACGCCACAGCTGATACTCTAGCACAACATGGAATTTCTTTATCCCGTTACATGAGCTGGCATGCCAGGCCACCTGCTTTCATTTGTAAATATTTGTATTACGACAATATCGGCGTGTCAACGGCACGTTTAGTATAATAATATGCAAATCTTTGAGGAAAAAAAAAAAAAACTGGCGGACCCAGGAGAGGGCTAGCCCGGATCGAAGCCCAGGGTAGATTTTGAATAAAAATAATGAAGTAGGCTTACGAAGTAAAGAAATGTTATGGCCCAGGTCTTAGTCACATTTGACATTTCAATTATCTGCTTGGGATTAATAAAATAAAATTCTCTAAAATCATATAACCACTTTTCTTAACCTCTCAAATGTCTCAACTCTCAAGTGCCTACTCCGAGCAATTGAATCGAACTGGGAGTTCTCTGTCACCAAACTAGAAGTACAAATGGATGCAAAGTTTGCTATTACTTACCTAAAACAGCATAAGGGTAGCATGGCCTGGAATTACTAGATGATGCGGTGTATATTTTAGTAATTTTACTACTTACGATGTTTTTAGTTTTGATTGGGGGTCAAGAACAGGTAACTCAATCTCGGTCGATAGACCTCCACCATGGCTAATGGATGTATATATAAAATGTTGATTACCACAAACAAGAAAAACTAGATTTTACCAAATCGTCAACTAAAAAATTCTTCGCCCACACACAAGCTAACCAAAGAGGCACAAACCCCTCTCGAAAATTTACCAGTCAACAAAAAGACTAGTTAACCACTAAGCATCAGTGCAGATGCAAAAGCAAAATCATTTTCGAAACATTAAAAACTGTTTACAGAAGCAGAAACAGAAGCAGCTATGTACATTATTAAGTTCTTGATAATACCATCACTCCAGGTACATGTATGCCAGCAAAATTGAATTCAAATTTCAGACGACCACAAAATAAATATTTCACATGCTACAAGCAGGTGTTTGACACCATTTTTAACGCTTAACCTTCCCCAAACACTGCATTACCCAGAGCCTACCGCAATCTGCTAGCTCGTTAAGTTTCAAGCAGGTGTCAGCACCAACTATAACACCAAGAAAGGGCGGGAGAAAATGGTCAGAGGTGCACTTCCTCATTGGGAACTCTTTAGGCGTGGCCAAAAAGAAAACTAAGATGAGCAAAGCCACAGACAGAAAAGGTAAAGATAGATGCCCAGAGTACACCACAGCATGGCTCAGCCAGAGGGGGATGGGGGTGGTGGTCGGGCCAGGGGAGAGAAAATCACAGAAAGACTCTCGACCCCAATATACAGACAACCAGAATTATACCTTAAAGCTGCTGATCATTCCAATATACACACGACAAAAACCAAATAACATGTTGGTATTACTATCTGTGAGAAATCTACAACGCTTATCAGAACGTAGCAACTTTTTAGCTCGATAGCTTTTGGCTTTTGCTTAGTTGCTAAGAGGCACTAAGTAGAATTCTGAATTTTCGGTTTGTCAAAATTCCTACTCTTGTCTATGGCTTCAATCGTCTTAAAACAAGCATTAAATGATTCATCTTCATAAATTCATTGTTTTGGACAATCAGAACATAGATTACAACTAATTATATCCCATTCAACTCGGCAAACTTGATAACCATCATTCCACCTCAACATTGAACATGCAGACTTCTAACACGATCAAGTTCTGCAGAGTGATTTCAATAATCCTGCATAAAAAAAAACATTTTGTAGTCAGGTTTAGCAGAAAACCAATATCAGAATATCTTCAGGAGAGATCTTTCTAATATGGCTTCTAAATTCAACGAGACAGATATACGTAATCTAAAAGAAAATGTTTTGCTGGCATAAGTACCAGTTTTAATAGGGATGAGCAATAGTGAAATTGCATAAGCCATGTCAATTCATCAATACATCTAATCCGTGAGACTGTACCTTATAGCCCATCTTTGTACTGGAACTACACAAGTATTACTATAATTCACACAATGATGCAATGTCAGCGGACTTGGAGGTATCGTCAAGGACTCCAAAACTCCAATTATCTGATGAGTGGGTGGACAATAGAGTGGTCCCTCTTGGGCAAGAGTTGGGTGTATGTTTGGATACTGGATGCATATGTGCTGCTAAAACCTTACAAGAAATAAATCGCAGAGCCGAGTGGGAGTTGGCAGCATACAAGAGACAAATTGGGGAGAAGCTCGACGTTTCTTTGGTTGATCTGAGGGCACTTCAGTTGCCAATGTCGAGTAACTTTCTAACATGGAATATGAGGGCAAGCAAGGACAAAGCTCGAGCTCGTCGGGTGAGGTGTGTAATTCGTAAATTCAGGCCGTTAGTAGTTGGGTTACAAGAAACAAAACGCGAGGACTGTAAGGTTTACGAGACACATATGGGGCAGAAAACCGCATGGATGGGAAGCTGTTCCGTTGATTGGAAGATCAGGTGGTATGTTGGTGTTATGGGATACTGACAGGGTAGTGGTGGAAGACTCCATTAAAGGTGCATTTTCTCTTTCGATTCTCTGTACTATGCTCGGGTCGAATTCAGTTGGGTATTTACAACAGTCTATGGTCCAGTCTATGGATATGGCGGACAAAGAACAATTCTGGGCAGAACTCATTGTTGTAGGTGGGTATTGGGATAGACCTTGGTGTGTTTGTGGCGATTTTAACGCTATCAGATTCAGTGAAGAAAGAAGAGGTGGTGGTAGGCTTTGCTCCAATCTGCGTAGATTCGATGATTTTGTCAGTGGTTTTGGATTGATGGACTTCTGTTTAGATGGGGTTAAATTACTTACTCAGATCATCGTGTGCAGCCACGATAGGTTCCTTGTCACACCTACTTGGATGGAGTTTTTCGACGATCATGTCGAAACTGCTTTAGGATATAATCTTTCTGACAAAATGTTAATAGTGGGGCTGGACCGCGGCCATTTCGTTTTGAATTGAATTAATGTGGATGGAGAAACAAGAACTGCTTGGTCTGATGGAAACTTGGTGGAATGAGGAAAGTACTAATGGCAGAGCAGGGTACGTTCTTTTCAAAAAGCTCCAACATCTTAAACATCAACTCAAGGATAGGAACAAAATGCATTTCGGCAGATTTGATGTTAAGATTAAAGAGCTCCAGCTAATTCTAAAGGGTCTAGAAGATAAAGAGGAACAAACAGATTTGTCCATACAATAGATTAAAAAGAAAGCTGAAACTCGTACAAAGTTGAATGACCAGTTAAACTTGGAGGAGGATTATTGGTTTCGAAGATGCAAGACTGAATGGTCCAAAGATGGGGAGAGATGTACGGCATATTTCCAAAGAATTGCAAATGCATGGTTTCATGCAAACTTTATTGCTAAGTTAAAAATTGATGGGAGCTGGGTGAAGAATCAACATGTGATAGAGGAGCATATTGTGGAATATTACACTAACTTATACAAGGAAACAAACACTGAGAGGCCTACTCTTGATGGGCTGGAATTTCCTACCATTGGCACAGATTTGTCAACATGGATGGAAAGGGACTTAGGGAAAGATGAAGTGAAGGCAGCACTTGATTCATTGATGGGGAAAAGTCACCATGACTTGATGGTTTGCCTATGATTGTCTACAAGAAATGTTGGCACTTCATGAAAGATGAGATCATGGCAGCGGTCAAGGAATTGCAAAACAACTCATTCATCAATTGACAACATAACACGACATACATCACTTTGGCCCCATAGATGGATGGTGCATCCTCGTTATCAGACTATCGTCCTATTAGCTTGTTGGGTGGTATTTGCAAGACCATGGCAAAAGCTTTAACACTCAGATTAAAACAGGTGATGCATCTTTTAGTGGGAGAATATCAGGGGTCATCACTTGAAAATCGTCAAATTCAGGATGGTGTCCTGGTAGCAAATGAATTGATCGACTCTAGAAGAAGAAGTGGTATGTCTGGTCTAGTCTGCAAACTAGACTTTGCGAAAACCTTCGACAGTGTGAGTTGGGCTTTTGTAGATTATCCTTTTCCAGAGATATGGGTTTGTGCCTAAATTGCGAGGGTGGATCAGGACTTATCTTTGTACTGCCCACTTTTCGGTGCTCGTCAATGGAAGTCCTGCGGGCTTTTTCACTAACTCAAAGGGATTGTGACAAGGTGATCCCCTATCCCCCCTCATCTTTGTGTTGGTGGCTGAAGCTCTTACTAGAATGGTTTTGAGAGCTCAGGATAGGGATTTTTTTTTTTTTTTTTTTTTTTTTTTATTTTTATAATTGAATTTTATTAATGGAAAGAATCAATTACATACCTACATATACTTACCACACAAACCTACAGTATTGATGTACTGTGGTGACATAGAGGATCACCCTTAGCACAAACATGACAGAAGCAAAGACCTACACCAACTAGAAGAATACCCCAACCTGAAGGATAACACTCCACCAGTTACAAAGCACTATTTATGATCCCCTGCCAGTTAATTAAGCACCAAGTCCCTGAACCTGTAGTCCTTCCTTTCTAGTGTTGCCGAGGACCAATACCATAAGAAAGCCTTCACTTCCACACAAGCTCTTTCAGCCGTAGTACACTTGTTTCTGAAGACTTTATTGTTTATTGAGTTCCACAATACCCAAATCACTGCATACAGAGTCATTCTCCATACCTTAGCAGCGAAGCCGACTCCTCTGAGTTTAGGCCATGCCACTAGCCATTCCTCAAAAAAATCTACCTGAGCTATTCGAGGAAATGCAATGCATACCTACTGCATCATAAGCGCCCACAATTCCAATGCAAAAGAGCAAATGAAAAAAAGGTGAAAAATATTCTCGTGAAAGGCTTGACACATAGAGCATACAGGGGAGATGTCCATTCCTTTATGAATAAGGGAGTTTGCTGTTAAAGTTCGTCCATGCACTGCTACCCAAAAGAAGAACTTGACTTTAAGTGGAATGGCGACTTTCCAGACCAACTTTGTGGGGAAGCTTGTACTGCCGTGAGCATTTCCAGTATTACTTCTCGTCAAGGTGTCATAGAAGGAACTAACAGAGAAAATACCATTATTAGTCAAACGCCAACACCATGAGTCATGTTGATTTGTTAAGACAATGTTGACTAACATAGCAATAAATTATGCATATTGTTGCATTTCCCAGTCATTCATTGCTAGCTCTCCTGAGATGAAGGTTCCAAGAGATACTAGTCAAATCCATACTGCCAAACTCACTGACCATGCCGTTCTTCAAACTTAAAGCCTAAAAAATGAAAGGAAACTTCACTCGTAGTGGTTCAACACCAATCCATGGGTCCGACCAAAACCGAATGCTATTACCATTCCCCAAGACAAAGGATATGCCGTTTCGAAAGTCAGGGAGAGCTACGAGAATTCCTTTCCATAGACATACACCATGTGAGTGTGTAACCTGGTTAGGCCATCCACCATACCTACTAACTCCGTATTTCGCAACAATTACCCTTTTCCATAAATGATCAAATTCATTTCCATATCTCCACGACCAACGTCCCAAAAGTGTTATGTTCATTGTCACAAGGTTGCGGTAACCAAGACCACCACTCTCCTTGGGTGTGCATACTGTCTTCTACTTCACTAAATGGTACTTCCTTTTAACTTCTGTGGAACCCCAAAGAAAATCTCTAACCCTTCTTTTGATTCTCTCAGCCACACTAACCAGGATTGTAAGAAGGACATGTAGTAAACTGGCAAATTAGCTAACACACTTTGCATAAGAATCAATCTCGCACCTTTAGAAAGAAGTTTCCTTTGCCACCCACCCATTCTTCTTTGAACGGTTTCTATCACGGGATCCCATATCTTCTTATTCTTGTATGATGCACCGAGAGGTAAACCTAAGTATCGACAAGGTAGAGTACCAATACCACATCCTATAATTTGAGCCAACTCTTCCAGGTTATCAGTCTTACTCACTTCATACAAATTAATCTTCGTCATATTAGCCTTGAGGCCTGACAACACCTCAAAAATCAGAAGTACCGCTTTGACAACCAAAAGTTGAGACACTGCAGAATCTATCATAAACAACGTATCGTCGGCAAACTGTAGAATGCCCACCTACAGACCAGTAGGAGCTGGTTTAAAGCCTTTCATATATCCCAGGTCCATAGCTTTTAAGGCTAAACGGCCGAGAGCCTCCATCACAATATTGAACAAAAAAGGAGATATTGGGTCTCCTTGCCTCAAACCCCGCTGGCTTCTAAAGTACCCTATAGGCGAACCTTCAATGAGCACAGAAAAAGAGGCTGAAGAGATACTCAATCTGATCCACCCTCAAAATTTATCACCAAAACCCATCATTTTCATCAAGTAATCATGAAAATCCCAATTAACACAATCGTATGCTTTGGTTATATCCACCTTCAATAATATGCCACACTCCTTCATTCTAAAACGGGCATCGATACACTCATTGGCAACAAGAGGGCCATCCAATATCTATCTACCACCAACAAATGCACTTTGCACACACGACACAATTGTCGGTAAAACTGCCTTAATCCGTGTAGCCAAGACTTTGGAGATTACCTTATAAATACCACCGACCAAGCTAATTGGTCTATAGTCACCAATAGATAATGCACCCTCCTTTTTAGGGATTAAGGTAATGAAAGTTGAGTTGCTTCTTCTGTTCATAGACGTAAGCTCCTGAAATTTGGTTACAACAGCCATAAAATCTACCCGAAATGTTTGCCAACACTTTCATAATACAATCATTTGGAAACCGTCTGGCCTTGGAGCTCTCTCCCCTACCAATTCATTAATTGCAGCCAATATCCCAGTTTCATCAATTGGGACTTCAATACCTGCTGATTGCTCTTTAGTAACTCTGATAAATTCCATTTCATCCATCTCGGGCCTCACTAGTGGTTCTTCTGAATAAAGCGCTTCGTAGAACTCAACAATATGATCTCGAATAGCTGTTTCATCGCTAACTTCATCGTTCCCAATAACCAAACGGTCTATATTGTTAACTCTTCTTCTCGCGTGAGCAAACTTATGAAAATAGCTAGTATTATCTTCACCTTCTTTGAACGACCGAGTTCTAGACTTTTGCCTCTAGCATATTTCATTCTTCCTCATGAGACTTCTCAGCTCACTCCAAAGACACGCCCTGTACACTTCTTCATCTAGTGATAGTGTAGATGTTTCATCTTTTTTGTCAAGTTCATCAATCTCTTGAGACTTAGATTTGATAAGCAAGTCCACCCTGTCGAAAACTTCTTTGTTCCACACCCTCAAATATTTCTTGAGTTTTTTTATCTTGCACCACCACACAAAGCTTGGAGGACCCTCAAAAGCAAAAGAAGACCACCACTCATCAATCAAATGCATTAAATTCTCATCTTCGAACCACATATGCTCGAAACGAAACGGTAAAGGTCCTCTTGTTGACTGATTGCAATCCAACAGTATAACCCGGTGGTCAAACATATATTTAGGATAGGCAATTTCCTTAGCTTGAGGATTTTGTTCATCCCATTCCACTGAAGCAAGGAACCTATCTATCCTACTCAAACTTCGCCTATTTGCCCATGTATACAAGGCCCCATTTAAAGGATAGTCGACCAAGCAGTTCCTAGAAAAAAAAAATCATCAAATTTACGCATATATTTTGTAAGTCTACTCCCACCACTTCTTTCATGACTAAACCATATAATATTAAATTCACCACTGATACACCATGGTAAATCAGACCATGCCCTTATATCTTCCAGCTCATTCAGAAAATGGGTGCGACTCATGAGCCAAGATAAACTGTTCGTTTTAAGATTGCACTTCACGGATAATGAGTATAGGGACTTGATCTCAGGTTTTAGTGCATCACTTTCTAGCTCTCCGATTCCGATCCTCCAATATGCAGATGATACTCTAATCTTCATTGATGCAAAGGATGAGCAAGTATTGAACTTGAGGGCAATTCTAATGTGGTTTGAAGCGGTATCCAGGCTTCATGTGAACTTGGAAAAAGTATGACCTTCAATGTGATTGAGGAACCAAACTTTCCTGATCTAGTAAATCTTATGGGGTGCAAAGTTGGTAGTCTGCCAACTTCATATCTTGGGCTTCCACTTGCTGCCCCATTCAAGTCCAAAGTTGTGTGGGTTCCAATAATTGAAAGATTCACTTGTAGGTTGGCAATTTGGAAGCGAAAATGCCTACCAAAAGGTGGAAGGTTGATCCTAATCAAATCTATACTTTCGAGTCTCCCTAAATGCTATCTCTCACTTAATTTTCACTATTCCTACAAGTGTTGTGAACATGCTTGAAAGAATCATGAGAGAGTTATTATGGGGAACAACTAGTAATGTTCGACGTTACCACCTGATCTTAGCACTTTTCAGTGTTTTTAGAAGTTGACTTACTACGTGCTAAAACTCAATATTTCCTTACTCACTGTTTTTCTTTTAGAATGTCAATCTAGTTCGAGTAGGGATTTCGTTCCAACTTCTAAGACAAGAATTTAAATGATCACAACTGAAATCTACACCTTGGAGAACTAAGTGAGAAGGATTTGATAGATAGATTTTTTTTTACACAAGTTATCTAAATTTTGTAAGTTTGTTTATAGTTAAATGAAAGAGAGAGAAAGATAGGGAAGGATTAATCCTACTCATGCAAGGCCTAGCTACAAGTTTATTTCGAAAAACAGTCACTACCATCTCAAATCCCTAACATAATATACCTATCTCTAAACATATCATGCTAGAATGTAGAATTGAAATGATATTTCATCTCGAAATATCATTCCAACTCCTAGTTCTACTTTTACAACAATTGATCGATAATTGTCAATCTCTGTCATTTTGGGACAGATGAAAAAAATAGAACCTAAGTCTTTTAAGTAGTGATTTTGAATCCTAAATTTGTAGCATGATCCTCACATGAGCATCATTAACCCTCCCTTGGGAGAGTTTTTTAGCTCATGATCCTAGGATTGAATTAAACTACAAGAAGATAAGTGAAATGAAAAAAAAAAAGAGAATGAAACAAGAAAACTACCACCGCTTACCTAAAAAGAAGAAAAGTTTATTAAAACTAGAGAGAGTTCCCCATTAACAAGTTACAAGCTTTTCTCTAAAAACTAAGAACTCCAAAACCAAAATTAAAGACATAGAAGTAAATGAAAAGTAAAAGTCAAAGAAGTAAAAGCTTGCCAACTCCCAAAATCAGCCCCCCTTTACATAAGAAAGCCTTTTTCTCTTCTCCCACGTGAAACACTCTCCTCTCATTTATTTTTCACTTATCCACAACTAACCCCCATTTGACACCTTTCATTTTTTTAGATAATCATCACCTAAATCCAACCAACTCATTAACTTCATGCAAGGTGTCAAATTTGCACCAATTATTTGCACTTTTGTCTTGACTTGCATGATGACTCATCAAATCTTATGGGCCGCTTTGAGTGGGCCCACGACAAAGGTCCAAAGATGGCAACCGGTCTTTTGACATTTTACAACTTCCCCGCCTATTCGTAGAGTTCGTCGCACTGATCGTCGGAGCAGCTCACTCGCCGTGATTCGAGTCCCGGTTCAAGAGATATGAGCTTCGAAGTTTGATGCTTCGCAGCGTAATCCCGCTTTCGACCGGATTCTCACTATTTGAGTCTTTGGGCTTTAGTCCTGATTTGTTGGGCTTCACATGGGCTTGATCGGAAGACATCGTATACTCCCTATTCCGTGCTTAAATACCGGGCTTTATCATAATTTTACATTAGTTGCCCCAACCCGCAAAAACACGAAGATCGCGATTATTTCATGATTATTAAGCACAAAATTGACCCGAAATGTTATGTCTCTACAGTGTTTTATAATACAGTTTTGGGTGCTTATCACACCACTCCCAAACAGCATTTTGCTTGTCCTCAAGCAAAGAAGAGACATTAAAAAACAGGATAAGTTGCCAAAATCTGCATTCTAAGCTAAGTCCCGCTTTCAGCAGAGTTGGTTGCATTGACCATATGCAACAAGGCCTTAAACCACTAGGAATTCCCTAGTGGACGAAGTTATAACCTCGTGAGAGTTTTCCAGAGAAGATACTCACAAACTTCATTTATACTACAACGACACTCAAGAAACAAAAGCTTGTTTCCTAAATTAATCTCGGATATCTATACATCTCTTTAATGGGAACGAGGATTAATTCTTTCAAACTCAAGTTAATATACATACAATAAGTAAAACATCTACATATGAGCATGCATACAGTGAATTTACATTGAATTGCACAAACAGGGCTATTTCGATCCTTTGGAGAGTGTACCTAAATGGGTTCTCACATGTATGTGTAGAAACACAAATTAAGCTCATAATTTTCCCACTCGTGTTTTGTTAACTCCAAATTAATGCGATGGGCACACTTTTCCTCGCATACTTTCGATGACAGTCGGAGGAGCCGAGGTCGATCAATCACATCTACTACTTATTATCACACCATCCTACTCCTAATCGAGCTGGTAGAGGTCTTTATTAGGTATTATGGGGCTTAGGTGATAGTGTAGAAAGAAATGGAAGTGGAAGATCAAAAATGATAAGTATGAGAGAATAAGGTCTTCAAGATATTTACACTCGAGAAATCCTTGTTTTCTTTTCCGCTCCCACCGAAGTTTTCCCACCTTGCTCTTAAGCCTTCCGTTTTGTAAGGCTTAAGAAACATGATTCTGTTTATTTATTTATTTTTTTTTTTTTTATTTTTGAGCAGGTAACTAACTTTTATTTGGAACAAGTCTTCTTTTTTTTTCTACATTTAGGCCCCTATTTCTCATACTCATCTCTTTAGTAGGTTCTTTTATTTGGGGTTAATATATGGGTAAGGAATTTTTGGTGAAAGTGAAAGGTTTGATGAAAGGTTCAATTAAAGTGACTAGCGGTAAAATTTGTAAATGTAATAATTTATAGCTATGTCGATCCAAAGAATGCCTAAATTCTCGCCTAGGTTCGGATGGTGATCAAGTAAGTCGATGTGTGATTTTCTATTCGAAAAAACTACTCCTCGGTCATCATTACTCACAAATCACTCATATCGAGGCTTTTGGTTAGATTCTCACAGGATTGATAGTTTAAAGACTAACCGTGGGTTGGGTTCCAAACTTACCGGCATGTACAATCAATGATACTCGATGCATGAATACTCATGAAAAGATGTAAAAACTATTAAGTGCGACGATTAGCTTAAGTTTCTTAAAAGCGAATCATCATTCAATGCTAATGTGAGACTTCTAGATAATTTTCATCATTGAAAAGAAACAAGACCTTGTCACTAATTACATTTACTAACAAGAAAATAGAAACTATATACGCACTACAAGTTGCTTAACATTATATATATATATATCACTCCCAAAACAGTGATGATTAGTCTTCAAATAGAAATAGATAAAGAAAGGAATTACCCGATAACCGTGAACAAAATTAGAGCCGGATTGCTTGGAACGTAAAGTTGTGGTAACATAATATATTATCTGAAAAAAAAAAAAAAAGAGTAGCACACTATATACAATTATATACGCTTATATATGTACAATTCCCCTATTCAAGTTTACCATCCAGATGTGGTGAAGGTCCGGCTCTTCTTCGATGAAATGCATTTCCTTAGTATCGCCAAAAGATAACGTATTCCCAAATGGTGGCCCATTCTTGTTCACCGATTCGCTCAAATGTTTCATCATCTTATCATCGCTTGATAACAACGAACATGTCTCAAGTATCGTCGTGAGACGCGTTTCCATTGCCTAAACCTTAATGAACGAATTATCTTGTTTGTTGGCACATAGAATCTACTTTGACCCAGTCATGAAAAGTAGCTGAAAACCGTGGGAAATGTGTCTTCATAATTCGCGATTTACATGTAAAAGTATATACTGATCCCGAAAAGTACGAGCTCGTTCAAATTGAGATAACACGCTTTAAGATATCAAAGAATGTATGACCTCGAAAGCAAAGCGCGATTGAAGACTACTACACATGCGATCATTGGCGGAAAAATGCCAATCTCCCATGATGTTAAGAAGGACAAACAACATCGCATTTCCCATGTTCATGGTCATGTCGGCTAAGGAATGGTGATGTCCGCCATCCGCCAAGTTTAGTTCCTTCATCTTTAATTTCCCGCATCACACCATATTTGCTTTAAAAGCGCCATGAAAAGGAACGAGTAGAGTTGTGATAAATGTATGGCCATGTTGTTGCCGCCTCGCGATATGGAAGATCTAAGGTCGCGGCAAGTGTTGCCTCTGAAAAGACATGGTTTGTGCCACCAACTTTGATTGTGAATCCGTCTAAGAAAAAGCATGAGCGGCGTTGAATCTTTGGTGTATCTTCCATATTAGCATAAAAGTAGGCCGCCAAACTTGGAGAATAAGTTTGGTCAGGGCAAATAACAAGGGAAGACCACCCGATGTTAGTAATGCAATCACGGAAATAAAATCCATAAGTATTGGAATCCATCATGGCCTTGAAATGATTGCTTTCGGGATGAAGTTTCGAGGTGTCCTGTTTGATGAAGATGCTACGTTTGATGAAGATGCCATGTTTGATGGAATGGAGTGATGGGGAAAGATATGAGAAGAAATATGTCCAAGAGAATTTTGACTGGATGGAGGAATGAGTATGCAAGAAGATAAAACCTCCTGTAATCAAGTTTAAAAGAACACGTTAAAATTGTTATTATCACAACTTGAAATATGACATTCCTAGTAGGCATTCCTTACAAAAGAAGATACAAAGATAACAAAAATTGTAATTAAAGGATCACACGATGAAATACTTAATAATAATAATTCTTTTTTTGGGGAAAGTTGAGTTTTGTAAAAACATAACGCAACCCCCTTTTTTTATGGTTCAGAATGATGATAAGGATGGTGATAGGAATGCATATTGTGGACAACACTGTTCAGGTCATTAATTTGTTGGCTAAGCTGGATTTGAAGGTTCCCCTGGTTGCCAGAGATCGTAGTTTGATTCTCTATTAAAAGAGTGTGATTTTCTAATGACCCGAGTGAGTTTCCAATAGTGCCTCTTGATCAAGATCATGCATCGCTTGACGCGTTCTTGGAAATCCATAAGACTTTTGATGATGATTTCCGACGTATGTGGAGTTCCCCTCATTCCTTGATGAAGAAATTGAATACCTTCCATGGGATTAAAAATGTTCTCGCATGGCACTTTCATCAAAGAAATGTGCGAGTTTGAGTTTTGGCCATCTATTTCATCCGCGAGTATCATCCGGCGTCCAAGAACCACCGCACAGTCTTTGTGAAGTATAGTAACAAATGCTCTTTGAAGAGGTATTTCGAGAAACCTGGCTGGATAACCCCAACGATCATAATTTTCGTGACTAAAGTAGGCAGAGGTGCTAACCTTTTTGTTCTTCTGGTGATTGCGTTCCAGAGGTGTTGGATTATACAAAAATCATCTCTTTGATTTTGCATAATCCAAAGTAGGTGTAATTGAGGCTTGGTGACTTCAGATTGGTGTGACGTACCCACCACATTGTGTCCCAACCAGTGGAGCACAGCTCGTTGATTTTGTTTCAAAGAGCGTTGAAGAACAACGTGATTTTTATTTCCGACTTCGCCATGAGATACGGTGGCCCGTAGTAACTTTTTGACGGAATTAAAAGGGGATTCTGAAAGATCGAACCCCGAGTCATTCATTGGAATTTGAAGTATGTCGGAGATAACTTCCTTAGTTAATTCAAAACGTTGTCCATAGGCATGGAAACAGAATTTTCCATTTTCAGTTCCGCTAAATTGGTAGAACATCAAGACCAAATCTCTGAATAGGCCATACGCATTATATAGAAGAGGCATCCATCCTCGACGCATACAATTTCGTGTCATAAAAAGGGAGAAAATCGGCCATCATCAAAAATTTTCGTGTAGTTCTTCTCGGTACTATCTTTCTTGGTTGATCCATTTGGAAAGATAATTGATGGAAGGATAGTGTAAAAATTGTGAAATGAGAATGGCTGAAAAGAAGAGATTTATAGCAAATATAGGAACTGGTACGAATTAGGATGCCAAGTGCATCTAGATCTCAACTTACAAGTGAAACATGTGATGTTGGTATCCCTAATTATGTACAGCAACTATGGTATCCATAGTATGTCTTTTCATGTCAGGTGTCCAAAAACAATTAATGAGGTCTTAAAATGATAGAGAAAACGGAGGAAAGTTTCACAGGGCAGTTAGACCTACACGTAATTTCAAAATTTATGATCATACCTCAATAATAGAAGATGGATAGAATAATTGAGCTGCGTGCGTGAGAAGTGTTAGGCATACCGTGTAGCGTGCGCGATCTTCTCTGAAAACAATAAGTTGAGTTTGATTTATTTTATTACGTTATTGATTTTTCTTATTTGTTATGGTTTTGATAACTATTTTATGTTTATGATAAGGTAAAAATACAACTAATATACACAATTTATTAAAAAAGATGCTCCTCCATTTAATACGTAACCCGTATAAATGGTTGAGAATTATTTAACACACCATAGTAATATACAAAGCGACAAAGGGGAAGAGATATTGATGTTACATAGATCTAGATATTCCGGATGAAGTTATGCATGATCGACAGTAGAATAATGACAAATACTTTTGTTATCACTTAATCTTGTGACAGCCCATTCATCGTTGCTCCTTTTCCAATCGCCGATCGGATCCATTGTTTTGAATGAAAAGATAATATGTGAAGATTAAGCTTTGGATAGTGAGAGAATGAGGTGAGGAAGGGTGATGAGGAGTGTCGGAATTTATAGGCAAAAATCGGCCGTTTTGGATATCCGACCGCTTTTGTGGATATCCGACCGTTATGTGGATATCCGACCGTTATGTGCCTTGTAATAATTACGATGGAGATAATATTTGGGTTTTGTGACCAGACACGTGATTTGGGTCGGTTCTAATTTTTGGTCCAAGCCCAAATGAATTCCGGAAATTTCCCTTATGTCCCAAAATTTCAAACACGGAATTTCGATTCATTTCAATTCATTTCAATTCCAAATTAAACGAATCGAATGCTAAAATGATCGGCATTAAAAATGCCATCCACTGGAATATGAAGAATGTTTTTTTTTTTTTTTTTTTTTTATTATTATTTTTATTTTTTATATACAAATGTACAAGTGGAGATGAACGTGGCAATGTACAAGGGAAGATATATGTGTCATTATACAAAAGAACGTGACAACAACACCGGACTACAAGAAGAAAATCATTACAATAAAATCGAATCCCGCAATATCGTCATGTCGGCTCAAAGGGCTTAACCCAATCCGGCCCGTGACCGTGGCTTTAACCTTTATGTTTTGGGGGCCTAGGGTTCAGGACGGTACCATCCCTGACCAATGTGCAATGGTCTAATAATAATATTACCCTTAGTACATATGGTATAGCCTCAAACCGCCCCGAAACAGTCACATAGAAAACTGAACGGGGTTGGCCTGGTGAAATCCATTGCCTGTGCGAACGTGGGACTATCCGATGCTGTTCATCACGACTCTCTTTGTGCACAATGCAAGGGTGAAAATAAAATACACGAGTATATACATGTGGAGTCTTTTAACGTCAGATCCTCAAGACGAATGTGAGTCTTTTAACGTCAGATCCTCAAGACGAATGTGAGTCTTTTAACGTCAGATCCTCAAGACGAATGTGAGTCTTTTAACGTCAGATCCTCAAGACGAATCCCACCCTGTGGGAGCAACGGACGACGATTTAAGTTTATCCCATTGAGCTGGTGTCGGAACCGATAATATACCTTATACCGGCTCATATCGGATAGTAAATCAAGACCTGAACAGAAAGGTGTTTGACAATTCATACACCACCCCATCCTTCGCGCACGTCGCTTTCGAGCAAAAGTACTGCGACCATTACCTATTCGAGATGGATGAGATTTACACCAAATGATGAGCTGGAGTTCGCGAGGAAGAGAATAGAAAAGGGAAGAGAAGGAAGGCTGGGAAATTTTTGGTACCCATTGTTTACCATAAGGTACGTTTGCTCGATGAACAGAAGACATTTATACTCAGTTCTGAAATAGAGTTTTTGTGGACTAAGGTTCCGGCGCTTGCAACCACACACTCTATGAGTTTTTAGAGAAGAAAATAGAAGAGGGCCCGGCTACCCTAATGGTGTACTTTCCTTGTTTTAAACACCTGGAAAGAAATGCACCAGCGAATCTTTAGTCTTTATAGACTGGATCTTTGAGAAGAGTCTTTTCGACATCTGGAGAACGCAACTCATGATAATGTTTAAGGCGTTGGCCATTTACTTGAAATTCGCTGTCATCGTTTTCATTTTTCAAAGAGATAGCCCCATAAGGGTTGGATGGCTAGAGGTGAAAAAGGACCGCACCATCGAAGTTTTAGTTTTCCGAAAAATGTGTAATCTCGAAGTTGTACAACAAAACTTTTGACCAATTTTGAATTCTTTTCTTAATATGTGCTTATCATGCACTCTTTTCATGTTGGCTTTATAAGATTTCGAGAGATCATATGCATCACTCCGAATCTCTTCAAGCTCATTTAACCGCATTTTTCGCCTTCCGCGATCGAGATTATAATTTAGGCTTTTGATAGCCCATAGAGCACGATGCTCGAAGTTCAACCGAAGATGACAAGGTTTACCAAAAACGAAGGTAAGGGGACATGCCTATAGGTGTCTTAAAAGTCGCTCTATATGCCCACAAGGCATCGATAATCGAAGAGACCAGTCTTTTCTTGATGGATTAACTGTCTTTTCTAAAATTGATTTAATCTCTCTATTAGAGACTTCTACTTGGCCACTGGTTTGAGGAACAACTTACCCAACTCAGATTTTAACCCTCGTTGGAATGTTCTCCTCTTTCATGACAAAATCGACTTATTAAACAACACCATTTTCTAAAATGATGATTTTGGAGGGGAAAACAGTTGATTTTGACCTCGAAAATGACCTCCACCGAGCAAAGCTAGGTGGAGACAGCGTGCGCGCTGTCGAGATCTTTCCGAATTGAGCTCACACGCGTGATTCAGAGAACCGTAGCCAAAGTTATGGCCAAAATACCAAAACACATCCTAATTACTATGTATAACTCCTAAGTTATAGATTCTAACATGCAAATAATCACTCACTCAGTAATATATATGCTAAACATGTGACTTAGATATATATATATAGATAACCATGCAGAACAGTTCTATTTTTATGTATATATACATTAATATGTAAATCATGACCAGTTAACCGCATATATATATTTACAAAAGTCATTATTGATTCATGCATATTACTAACCTAATACATAAAATATAGTCCATTAACTACAACATAGTAACTACATACATGTGAAGCATGCAAAAATATTTAAAATTTGGAACCGCAAGCTTCCCTTGTCCACCAAATAAAAGAAACGTGCACAAATGCACCAAATGTTTCACAAAGAAGCTTAGTGATTGTTGTAGCCTAGTTTCCGTGTCCTAGCATTTGGAACCGTCCGTCCAACCAAAACCGTATGTTTATCAAGAGCAAAAATGCGGAAATTTAAAAAAACGAAGAAAACGTAAAGAAAAAAGAAATATATGAAAGGATGAGTGGGGGTTTCCCGCTTGAGCAATTCCAGGTTGCAAAAACACAGTCCTTGGTCTTTAGAATGGCAGCGGCCATTTTGATCTTAGCACTTTTCGGTGTTTTTAGAAGTTGACTTACTACGTGCTAAAACTCAATATTTCCTTACTCAATTTGTTTTTTCTTTTAGAATGTCAATCTAGTTCGAAAGTAGGGATTTCGCTCCAACTTCTAAGACAAGAATTTAAATGATCACAACCTAAATCTACACCTTGGAGAACTAAGTGAGAAGGATTTGATAGATAGATTTTTTTTACACAAGTTATCTAAATTTTGTAAGTTTGTTTATAGTTAAATGAAAGAGAGAGAAAGATAGGGAAGGATTAATCCTACTCATGCAAGGCCTAGCTACAAGTTTATTTCAGAAACAGGTCACTACCATCTCAAATCCCTAACATAATATACCTATCTCTAAACATATCATGCTAGAATGTAGAATTGAAATGATATTTCATCTCTGAAATATCATTCCAACTCCTAGTTCTACTTTACAACAATTGATCAGATAATTGTCAATCTCTCATTTTTGGGACAGGATGAAAAATAGAACCTAAGTCTTTTAAGTAGTGATTTTTGAATCCTAAATTTGTAGCATGATCCTCACATGAGCATCATTAACCCTCCCCTTGGGAGAGTTTTAGCTCATGATCCTAGGATTGAATTAAACTACAAGAAGATAAGTGAAATGAAAAAAAGAAAGAGAATGAAACAAGAAAACTACCACCTGTTTACCTAAAAGAAGAAAAGTTTATTAAAACTAGAGAGAGTTCCCCATTAACAAGTTACAAGCTTTTCTCTAAAAACTAAGAACTCCAAAACCAAAATTAAAGACATAGAAGTAAATGAAAAGTAAAAGTCAAAGAAGTAAAAGCTTGCCAACTCCCAAAATCAGCCCCCTTTACATAAGAAAGCCTTTTCTCTTCTCCCACGCGGAAACACTCTCCTCTCATTTATTTTTCACTTATCCACAACTAACCCCCATTTGACACCTTTCATTTTTAGATAATCATCACCTAAATCCAACCAACTCATTAACTTCATGCAAGGTGTCAAATTTGCACCAATTATTTGCACTTTTGTCTTGACTTGCATGATGACTCATCAAATCTTATGGGCCCTTCTAGTGGGCCCACGTCTGATATGGTCCAATGGCCCGGGTCTTTTGACATTTTTACAACTTCCCGCCTATTCGTAGAGTTCGTCGACCGATCGTCGGAGCAGCTCTCACTCGTCGTGATTCGAGTCCCGGTTCAAGAGATATGAGCTTCGGAAGTTTGATGCTTCGCTTGGCGTAATCCCGCTTTACCGGATTCGTACTATTTGAGTCTTTGGGCTTTAGTCCTGATTTGTTGGGCTTCACATGGGCTTGATCGGAAGACATGCGTATACTCCCTATTCCGTGCTTAAATACTGGCTTTATCATAATTTTTACATTAGTTGCCCCAACCTGCAAAAAACACGAAGATGCGATTATTTCATGATTATTAAGCACAAAATTGACCGAAATGTTATGTCTCTACAGGTTTTTATAATACAGTTTTGGGTGCTTATCACCACCTTATCTCATGGGATAGTGTTTGCATGACGATTGAGCTAGGAGGTCATGGTATACGACACTTAAAAGAGGTGAACATATCTTTGATGTGTAAATGGATATGGAGATTTGGAGATCAAGACTGCGAGAGTCTATGGAAAGAGGTCATTAAAAATAAATATGGATTGGATGAGCATGGATATGATGGTACTCAAAGAAGGTCACTAACACATATGGGTGTGGTATTATGAATTGCAAAGAGTTATTTGAGACTGAAATAAGTTTCAATGTTCGTGATGACTCGAGGGTTGTGTGTTTGGGAGGACAAGTGGGCCACAAAAAAACCTCTAAAACAGGTTTTTGGTGACATGTACGGGATTTTAGAAAACAAAAGAGGTACAGTTCAGCAACATGTGGTTTGGGTGGATGGGAGGCAGTCATGGAACTTGTTTTTCAAGCGGAGTTTATTCAACAAAGAACTCCCTCGGGTTAGTGAGTTTCTTGGTCTGATCTCACGATATGGGGTGCATGATGAGGATGATTACATGATGTGGAATGGCAAGCGGGATAAATTAACTCCCAAGACCATGTATGAGAAACTAGAAGCCAAGATGATTTGTGAGCATCAACTGGGTCTGGCAAATTTTCCTCATGGGATTGTGTGGAACAAACTGGTTCCTACAAAAGTTTGCTTCTTTGTGTGGGCTCTTCTCTAGGGAAGAACGTTGACAACGGATAATCTGAGAAAGATGGCCAAATTATGGTGAACCAGTGTGTGATGTGTGCTCAAGAAGAAGAGAGTATCCAACATCTTTTTGTGGATTGCAGTATGGCTATGAAAGTGTGGGATTACTTTGTTTCCACTCTCCACATTCCGTTTGATATTTCTCTTGGGTTGAGAAGTATGTTCCTTAAGAAGCCATCAATGAGTTTATCCCCTACAGGAATGTTAGTGATCATTGCTCATGGGATTACGTGACCATTTGGCTGGAAAGAAATCAAATGCTTTTTAACGATAGTTTTGAGATTCAAATAGTATTATTTGCAATTGCAAATACATCATCTGGGGTAGGGGGGGTGGCAATGGGAACCCGATTACCCGAAACCGAATGTTCCGATTCTGGGTCTTAAAAAGTTAGACCTATTTAAAATGGGTCATTAACCAAACCGATAAAGAACCGAAACCATAGAATCAAATAGTAAAAAACCCGTGGGTACCCGAACCGAAACTGGAACCAATTATTATGATTTCGATATATAAAATTTAGTATTATATTACATTTAAGATAATCAAACTCATACATTATAATATAAAATATATTTTTAACGTATAAAAGTATATTAAATATATATAGCATAATAATGAATGTGTATTGTTAAATGTATATTTTATAACTATACATTAAACAAGTGTATCATAGATATTAATAATAATATCAACGTGTATATTATGAATTAACTAATACATTTTATATTCATTAACTTATGCACGTGTATATTTAAATAGGATATACATGCTTGATATATTGTGGTACACACACTTATTATAAACCAATATATAGTGTTCATGTTAAAAATTAGTGATGAGATCTAATTGTAAGACACATGTACTCACATGTTCGATTTAAAATGTGAGTTAATACACATGTACACATATATGTTTATACACGTAAAATATATCAAGGTAACAAATATATGTGATTGCATATGTACACGATCGAGTTAATATAAGGAAACATATATATGTGTATGCACAAAAAAAATCAAATTTTTAAGGTTAGATATTTGATTATTTTAATTTCTATATCAAAGCTTGAAATTATCACATGAATGGTAAATGTTTTAACGTGTATGATTAATATATGTTCATAGATTGATATAAATATGATTGTTGATACATCACTAATTATACATAAAATATTATCAAGTAGGAAAAGAAAAAAATAAAAATAAAAACAAGTTTTAGAGTTTAAATGATTGAATTTTTTTAATAATCATAATAAATAATAAATACCCAAATTAGAACCGAAACCGATAAAAAACCGTGGGTTTTTATGGTTTTGGGTTGGGTTCTATAATTTTCATACTAAAACCATTGAGAACCGAAATCGATAGAACCGCAAATAGTAAAACCCAAACCAAAACCGCTAAAACCCAACCCAAAACCGACCCGTTGGCACCCCTAATCTAGGGGTTGGGTATCTCATCTTCCTAATGTTAGGAATTTGAGTTTAGATTCATTTGTAATGGATTGGGAAGCTATATTGCAACTATGATGTAACTATTATAAGGGTAGTGTGAACCTCTCACGCAGATATTCTAATACAATATTGTTTTATCGACAAAAAAAAAACTATAGTTCACAAAAACAAAATAAAATAAAATTACAAAGGTAGAAAAAGAACCTCTCTGCGAACAAAGTGTTGTAGGAGGTCGCCATCAGACAATCGAATAGTTTCTTCCAAAAGTCTGGATAATACTCATAAATAAATATGTTCTCCAGATGTTCATCATTGTAATCTATGTGAAATACGATATCGGGATGTTCATCATCAGAAATCTTGATTTTCTGTTAATAATGAAAAATAAAAGTCGGACATGAATAAATAACTATTATAAAAATAAATAAATAACATTAAATTTTTTTTTTAAAAAAAAAGCTTATTTTAAAATCAGCGTCATGAAAGTAGTAATTTCTTGCAACCTTTATACTATTATCGAAAGACTCAGAATCCTTTGATTTTTTTCTCACCAAGATCCAACATTTCTTTCCGCATCCAACATTTCTTTTATTAAACCTTTCAGATTTCTATAGTCAAAGAGTCGTGGAGCTCTTTGTAGTGCCACATGAACTTCAAATTTAAAATTTTCATGTATTTTTTGGATTATATTCTTTTTTCCGAACCAGTCAATAAAAAGTGATGATTATTAAGAACATATTCTTTCCTGTAAAAAAAAAAAGAAAGAAATAAACTAAACTTTAAGAAGAAAAAAATTATCTAGAAATTTAAAATCTAACTATAAACTGATTTAAACAATATTACGAAAGCAAGTTATTTTACATGTTACTGGGCGGTGAACAGAGTATTTCTAAAAACTCCCGAAATTCAGTATTGTAATTTAAACCTCCTGGGCGTCCCTCAATTGTGATTGCCCACAAAGCTTCCAAAATATCAGCAAAAACTATATAGTCATGTTCTATCGGAGTTGCTTCCGCTTTAATTTAAAAAAACAAACTTGTTAAAGTCAATAACAGATACACACACACACAAAAATAATAATAATAAAAAATAGAAAAAAAAAAGTAAACAAAAAATACTTACTACTTGAGTGTAATAACATTGGTCTTGCAGAAACTTCTGGTCGGACATACCAAATATTTTGTAGGGCGAGATTACCATGGCCTCTGTTCTCTTGTATATGATGAAGTCCTAGTGCCTTTAAAATTTCTCTAAATAAAAAAAAAAATAAAAACATTAATCTAATTAGATACTAATTACGGTATATATATGAAAATAGAAGATATTGTATAAGCGCACACCTGCATAGAAGTTTCAAATCCAGAGTTAATCTAACATTAACGTGGTGTGAATGAAGACATCGAACCACAGTTTCTAAATCCATCCGCGCAACTCTAAAAGGTAAAATAATACAAACAAAAAAAAGAGTTGACAAAATGAACGAAAAAAGAGCATAGTATAATTTAATTTTAAACATACATTTGTGCAAATCACAGAGTTGAGTTGCAATGATTTTGAATCTAAAAAAATAAAATATGACTTATACCTTTGGAAACGAGCTTGAACTCAGTACTACAACTAATATGGAGATGTAATATACAATATTGGAGTATGTAGTATATCTCTAGCAGTTTTATACTTCATAACCATTTCACCGGCAGCGGCGCCATTTGATAATTGTAAAAACAAGCTTTTACTCCTACTTAACTAATTAAACTCGCAAAAGTAAAAACATGAATTAACACTAGTTGTTATCAAAGTTCTACTATTGATTATCTTATAATAAAACTGGAGTTAGAATTCGTTCCACTCCTAGTTGCTTAAACGTAACAATTTCTCTAACTTAAACAATTCTACAATATCAATGAGAGCAATGGTTTAATTATACTAATATGGTGAAAATAACTAATTAAGATATGCTAAATTATACTATGGCAATTTAATGAGAAGATGTGAATAAGAAAAAGAGATTAGGGGGATTTGATTCCACCTTGATTAATTCTTAATATGATAGTGTAGATTTTGTTGCAACCTTAATCTTTATGTTTTCACATAAATGTTAGGTCTTTTAATCCCTAATTATTCATGACATCTCTACCAACTAATAATTAGCATGTGAGGCAATTGAAACTCATTCTCATGGTGAATTAACTACTTTCTAGAATGGAATATCTTACTACAACTATTCTATACTAACACATCAAGTCTTCATCAAGGCTTTAATCAAACTCCTCTAATTGAGGTTTAGCTATGAATCATGAGACTATCATAAACAAAATAATAAGCAGAAGAAAACATAATGAAGAACTACTTTATTAAAGATAACTTGACTTGAATTAATGGTGGCTAGGCTAATAAAACAATAACTAGGGTTTAAAACTAAAGAAGAAAACTAATTTATTATCTTCTCTTAGAGTTGTGCCTTAGTCCTCTTTATATAGGAGATGGCTAGATTTACAATTTCGTGTATAGACTTTGGAGCTATGTTTTGGGCCATTAAATCAAGCCCAAAAACTTTAGTCCAAAAAGGGTTTCTCTGTTGGAAATTACTACAATAGCATTTTTGTCTATTTTTACTCCTTTGATTAGATCAAGGCCTAGACCATTAGAAATCTCTTTCCGAGCCGGTCGTTTTGACATATAGTAGGCCCAATTTTGAGATCTAAGTCCAAAGATATGGTCTGTGGAAGTTCTGTTGACTTTTATGCTCTATTTCTGCCCGAGTTGACTTTGACTTTTCAACTTTGACTGGGCTTTAAAAAAGTTTTTTCTCCTTGAAACTTGGGCTTTAATCATAGAGCTTTTTAGCAACCAACCTTTGCTCCCTTCTCTTGCAAAAGTGATATATTTCTTCACATATTTAACTCCAATATCTGGAATACACAAAAGCACGTAAACAGTACTAACTCTTATTTATTATAAACATAATTAGTCTAAATGTAATATTATTAAGGGGTTAAAACTACAGTTTTGAGCTCTTATCAACACGCACACTCAAGTGGGCTTATAGCAATCTTATATATGCATTTCATTTCATAAGTCAACTCATAGCACCTATTGCTTATATTATAGTTTCCTAAAAGATGTCAATATTTGTAGACTATATGTGTTGGATAGTTCCTCATGTCTAATAACATCCTCAAATTGAATGTTATTAGAATAAATGATTTTTTTTTTTTTGAAATATTGTGTAGTAGATTAACAGTCTAGATATGCATATATTACCTTTTCGCTTGAACTAAATCCGTGAAGGTTCGAACCCTGCATTGGAAAACCTGTTCCATGTACCATAGATTGCAGGTCATAAAACCAAGAAAATTGACTCCATGTCTCCATTGATTACTACTTCCCCCACTATCAACCATGTTAAATTGTCAAGGATCACTTGAGTACACATTCGAACTTATTTTTACGCCGAAAAACTTTACAAACTTATTATATCAGAAAAACACAGAGCCCCAATCTCACTTCAAATTATATAATTTTAACCTATAGCTCAATAAGGAAAGAAAACCATTCCAACAAATAAACTTTACCAGTAATGGCAAAGTAATGCACTTTTAGACAACAAGCACAACACCTTCTTTAGTCTTCAAACCAAATGCAGTGGAACCCAACAACACAAAAGACACATAAATCAAAATTTGACAACCCTATTTCTTAAAACAATGAAGATAAAGTAATTTATATATACCTTGATTGCTTCAATTGCATATTCAACTCAAAACAACCGTCTTTCGGGTGAGGTGAGAACGTGTTAACCCCTCTGTCCAAACTTTAAGACAAACCCTAGATTTTTGGGAATATTAGTACCTGGTTAGAAACATTTTAATTGAACTGATGAGAATGTGAAATTGGAAGATCTGTGTTTCTTGGGAATATTTGTTTCACTTGTTTTTTATATCGGGAGAGATCCAACCCAAAAAAATAAAATTTCGTGAGTCGAACCCGCGACCTGGTGGAAACAAAGCCCAGAAAAACCAAGCGGGAGCCGTTCCCATCAGTGTCCCGATTCTAGCAATTAAAATTTGCGCACAACAGCCGTTAGGTTTTCCTTATTTTGCCCTGTAGCGCCCAAAAATATAAAATTTACAAACTTGAACTAGCTAGTATTCTTCTCTAACTGAATAATGGAGATAACATCTCGAAGGCTCTAGAAGATCAGACAACTCAACACTTGAAGACAACTCAGCAAAGATTAGTTACAACAAACAAACAGTTTTCTGTAACAAACTAACTGATTGTGTAATTGTGAAAACCTCTTGTATATATAGAGCATCTGAGCTCAGAGAATGTAAATGAACATAATCCATTTTTCTGTTTTGAGTTCTATCATCTTTTCTCAATTCATGTCATAGTATCAGAGCCATGAAAGCCAAATGGCTATCATCTTCTTACCTTCAAAGCTTCCGCCATTAAACCTTACTACAAAGCTTCAAAATTGATATATTTTCTTTGATTCTTCAATCAAATTCATCAGTGATTTGATCATTTCATCATCAATCTTAACTACAAATGGCTATTTCAAAGAACACCAACACTACATCTCAAATTCCATTAACTCAAAACCATAATTCATCAATTCAATTGAACCAGACAACAAATCAAAACTCATCATTGATTCTTCAAAATATTGGAAATCTAGTTCCAATCAAACTCACTCAAGATAACTATTTGTTATGGAAATCGATCTTTTTACCTATTCTTCGAAATTTTAATATGCTTGAACTTGTGCTTGGAAGAGAAGAGTGTCCATCTCAATTCATTATTGATGATAAAGGAAATCTAACAACACAAGAAAATCAAGCGTTTTATGATTGGGTGAAAAGGGATCGAACCCTACTTATCTGGTTAAATGGCACGCTATTTGCTGATCTTCTACCTTATGTACGTGGTTGGTATCTCCACATCAAAAGAGTTATGGTCTATTCTTGAAAGAAGATTCTCTACACTCTCTAGAGCTCATATCAATCAGTTGAAAAATCGTATTCAAACAATCAAGAAAGGTAACTCAACTATATCTTAATACTTACATTCTATTAAACAAGTATCATATAGCTTGGCAGTTGCTGGTGATGCCGTTAAGGATGAGGATTTGCTGTGTTATGTATTATCTGGATTAACTGATGAGTATGGACCATTTACTACTTCCATTCGTGTAAGATCAAATAATGATCCAGTAACACCTGATGAACTGCATAGTTTACTTTGGAGTGAAGAATTAGCCTGAGAACAGAGAAATGCTCATATCCAAACCAATGTATCATCATAACCTACTTCTCATGCTTTTGTGGCAACATCCCAAAACAATAATATATCAAATAGAGGAGGTTATCAAGCAAACAGAGGGGGTTATAGAGGAAATAACTTTCAAAATAGAGGTGGTCGTGGTAGAAATGGTTATGGCAGAGCATACTATCAGAATACTGGCTCTAACACAAATGGAAGAGTTAACAAACCAGTGTGCCAGATCTGTAATAAGCCTAGTCACATAGCAGTGGTTTGTTATAGTCGTATGAACCATTCATATGTTGGGAAAGTTCCACCTGCTCAACTTGCAATGATGGCAACTTTTCAAGATAATGCTTCAGCAAGCTATCCTTCAGGAAATTATGTCTATCAAGCTTATGGACCATCGTCATATAACAACAACTTAGCACCATTCAACAATTATGTAAACAACAACTTTGAAGGTTCTACATCCTATGATCCAGCTCATTATCCATCCAACAATCATCCAACAGCTTATTTTGCTTCATCTGCAAATGCTTATACCAATTGGTATGAGGACACAGGTGCCTCTCATCATATTACTTCAGACCTCTCTAACATCTCTCATCCTTCAGACTACAAAGGAAAGGAAAAAGTCATGGTTGCTAATGGACAAGGTTTGCACATACTTCACACTGGATCCTCTTTAGTAACTCCTCATACTTCTGCTTCCACTTTTAAACTGAGAAATAGTTTGCATGTTCCCAAAATGACACACAATCTGTTGTCTATTAACAAATTTGTTACAGATAATAACTGTTCATTAATTTTTGATTCTACTGGTTTTTCTGTGAAGGACAATGCTTCACAGAGGATTAATTCTTTTCAAAGGTAGTTCAATCAATGGTCTATATCCATTGCCTTTCAATTCCCCTGCATCAACCTCATTTCCTACTACTATTGCATTCATAACTGCTAAAGCTTCTACACTCACCTGGCATCAATGTCTAGGGCATCCATCTCATCAGACTGCATCAAATTTTTACAAGGAACAATGTGATTTCTAAAGATTTTCAGTCTAAGCACATTACTTCCATTTTCTATATTGATTGCCAACTTGGCAAAAGTCATAAGCTGTCTTTTTTGTCTTCTGTTGTCAAAACTGTGACACCTTTACAAATGTTACATATAGACTTGTGGGGACTAGCTCCAGTTGAATCCATAAGTGGTTTCAAATATTTCTTTAGTAGATATTGTTGGATACTTCCTCTTACTGCAAAGTCAGAGTTTCATCTTACATTTATTTCATTCAAAACAATGATCGAAAATCAAATTGATTACAAAATAAAGTGTGTGAGAACTGACTATGGTGGTGAATTCACTAGTCAATCTTTCAACAACTGTCTGGCTAACTCGGGCATTCTCCATCAATACACTTGTGCTCACACCCCATAGCAAAATGGGGTTGTTGAGAGAAAACACAGACATCTACTTGATATGAGTAGAACTCTCATAGCCCAATCTCACATGCCAAGACAATTCTGGCTTGAAATCATCAACACATCCTCTTTTCTAATCAACAGACTATCTACTCCCATTCTCAACAATATTTCTCCATATCAACAACTCTTCACACAAACACCTAACTACTCTTTTTTAAAGGCCTATGGTTAAGACCATATACCCAAAACAAATTGAGTACTTGGTTAAGACCTTATTCCAAATGTTTTCTTTCTAACCACACCTGGTGGTACTTGGTTTTCATGTTATATATATTTGTGAAACAGGTGTCGAATTTGTATGGTTGAATCTGAGATTGGATCAAATACTTCATCTGTTTTTGTATTTACTTCATCTTTCTTTGTTTCATTTTCGATTAATATAACTTTGGCGTATTTCAGGTAATTTCTTTTGGCGATATGATATTTCTGTTTATACATACATTTGGTTTTTGGTTAAGATAATTTGGTGTTCATTGAATCAGACGGTATATATCTCGTTATCATAACATAGTTGCACACCAACTTGCTTCCTATGGTAACTCAATCTCTTCACCTGTATTTTTTAACACCTTTACTATATTAATGTTGATTATACCTAAAAGGCGCTAAAACAAGAAAAACTAGATTTTACCAAATCATCAACTAAAAAATCTTCGCCCACACACAAGTTAACCAAAGAGGCACAAACTAACCCCTCCGGAAAATTTACCAGTCAACCACTGCTGGCGCGTTCTTCTCAGCCCTGGGAAACAAAAACTCCCTGGTTCCAACCCGACAACAAACAGGAAGATTCCATTTCAAACAGCCATAATTGGTGAGGCGGAGTTAGTGACCAGTAGTCCGCAATAACATGATTTTTAAAGGATATGGTACTCCGCAAGTAAAACCTTAGAAGTTAAAAGAAGACACTATTGGACTTGTCATTTCTTCTTGGTTGTAGCGTTTTTAGAGCGAAAGCTATGAAACAAGAACTAACTACTGAGTACAAATACATTTACAAAATCATTAGAAGAATCAACCACGCACCAAATTACTAAATAAAGGCCACATCCTGAATGTCCCTGCGAGTAACTGAAATTATCAAAATGACTGGCATTTCAGCTAGGTAAGGAACACTACTTACTGCAATTTCCCTGCAAATACCAAAACAGGTGTGGACTGGAAACGCATAATGCAACACAAAAATTACTCCAATGTAAAAAACACCAAGATGTTTAAGCACAATCCAATATGTTTCATAATCAAAGAACATCAACCTACCAAAACTTAAAAACAAAGTCTCAACCCCGAAACAAAAAGGTTTTTATAACTCATCAATCGCTCGATCAACTAACTGAATTACTTGAACAAGTTGGGCCTTGATGCCTTATAAGTGGTCTTCAGCTTCCTTGTTGGTGGCCTAACCTTTGTGAAGACCAGAGGGAACTTGATATCCTTCTTATGGAACTGCTTGGTGCTCTCCCTCTTGCAAAGCTTAGCAGGGATGGTGGCAGTTTTGATGATTTGAATGCATGGAAACCTCACCCTGTGGCGAGAAGCCATCTCAGTGTACATTTGTTCGACACCACCATTTAGAGTGGTGTCCCTGTATTCCTTGTACATGTTGTGATAACCAGTTCGACTTTGATACCTCAACCAAATACCATAGTTCTTGATCTTGGTAGGGTTCTTCTCAAAAATCTGCAGTCACCAACATTGTAAAGAGATACTAAGTTGCATGAATCTTTAATGGCATAATAAGAACTACTGAAAATCTGACAAATAAACAAAGATCATGTAGGGAAAAAAAATAAACAATGATATAACACCAGTTAAAAATAGGCCATCGTATAACAATATCTTTGATAACACTGAAAACATGTTTCATCAGTTCCTGACAAACATTGAAATGATCGACTGGATGTCTGCGAACACAAACCATCATCAGCAGAATTTGGAATGACATGCATTTGATGACAGCAACGTGAATGATGATGGTTTATGCAAATAGTGGAAATTGGTTCAAAACACGCAGTTCATCCCCAAGAATATTGTATTACCTTAATGTTTGTTTAAGGAAATGAATCAATAGCTTGAAGTCATGAGCAACAAGAGCTATGTACTCATTCAACCCATAATAATATACAGGGAACAACTCTTTTTTATGAATAATTCAGATATTCACATCAATTCTAGTTCAAATAACTTCTTTTCGCGGTATATAAAATATTCAAGGCAATAGATATGAAACAACATCACTTAGACTGCACTGCAAGTCTTCAGGATGGTTGTATAAGAACCAAGAAAAAAAAGGGGTGTTTTTTTTTGACAGGATCTGTTAAAAAGATTAGTAAGTGTATAACTATTCTCATTTAAGATCTGATCGATAGAGTTTAGATTAATAATGTGATACGAATCAGCACTAAAGCCTAGGTGATCAAGACAATCAGCTTTCAAGAAATGTTAAGTGGTCATAGAGTCATCTGACAGGTTTTTATGCGCCGAGAAGCAAACTTATATCAATGAGTTCGCCACACACAGTCACTGGCAGAAAAATCAAATTCCCCTTCAGATTGGGTTTCATGTTAAAAAAATCATTAATGAGCCATTAACCAACCAATCAGTTACAAAACGTTATCACTTAGTTAAGTTACACGCTAAATTGTCTCGCTACGTATATGAATTTTCCATGGCCTACAAACAAGCATGTGACTGCTAAACCCGCAGATGACCCTAATAGCATGTAACTTGTGTAGAATAATGCCACTTATAATGTTCATAATAATGATTATATAAGCAACCTATGAAGCTAGATTATCAACATTTACAGTGACATCAAGGACATATCACATAGGTTTGATAGAGATTCTCACTTATTACACGCAAACTAGTAAATTCATAACAATCATATGTTATCACAAAGCACAAAACAAGAATCATTATATAGAGGGGAAAAAACAAACAACACATTCCTTTACAAGCCTAACAATGAAAAAAAATGAAATACCTCATTGATAGCAAGCACTTGTCCATTGCTCTTCTTAACCTTCTTCAGCTTCCTCAAGAAATACCTATAAAACCAACAAAACATATCAGCTCATCAAAATAAATAAAATAAAATAAAATAAAAAAATGATGATCATAGTTAGATTGGTTACCAGAACTTGGATTTGGCACGAACTTCATTGGTAGCCCAAAGCTTCATCCTGAAAATCTTAGGGTGCTCCTCTGATTCAGTTGGAAGAGCTCTCCCCACCACCTGATACTGATGAAACTGCACAACACCATGAAACACCCATTTCTCAAAATGAAGAAAATAACATTACATGATAGAATGAGAGAGAAAAAAAAAAAAATACCCTGAAGGTAACCATTTTTTTTGCGGAGAGATCTCAAAACCCTAAATCTAAAACAGCTTCGTTTTGAGAGTGGACAAAAAGACTTAACGATGGTTTTAATACTCGCTTTTTTAGGGTTCCAGATTGTGGGTTGGGTTGGGCTGGATTAGGGTTTAATAAAGCCCAATAAAATCTGTCCATGATTGTTTGGTCTAATCAAGTCCAATGGGGTATATGTCATTCTAATGGAACTGTTAAAAGGCTTCTAAATTTGGAAGGTGTCATAAATCCAGTTAAATTTGTGGCCTTGTTTAGCAACTGCCATAATAAGTAGACGGCAGAAACTATGTCTTTTGTCTCCCAAGAGACTTTGGTTTTGAGTGGCCAAACATGTCATTATTATAAATTAAAGCCGGGTAAATGAATTTGAACATTAATATGCTACGAAAAATATCTTGTGATTGTAAGATTTTGGATGAAGTTAGAGAAATAAACCCGACCAACCGAGTATAATGCAAAAATAACCAACTGCATATTTCTTATACTTCGCGGCACAACTTATGAAAGGAAATTTAAAAGACGAAGATGGAATTCGGCACTGAGTAGTAATAATTTCAATTGGCTCATTAGTACAAAACAAATAAATGTTAGAAAAAAGAAACAATATGGGGCTACAGCTCAAGGTTCTATGAAGTCGGTTCTTTATGTGCTCTCCAACAGCATTTGCTACAAACTAATGATCTTCTTGCTCAAAAAAGATAAGGAAAGACAGCATTTGCTACAAACTAATGATCTTCTTGCTCATCATCATAATCAATAATCTCCTCGGTATAATCCAAGACTTCCTCAACTTCGACTTCCTTGGCCTCGTATTCCTCTTCCTCATCGCTTGCTTCCCCATCCCGCAACATCTGCCTAGCCATCTTCTCTTCCTCATACAACTGCTTCCATTTCTTGACCCATTCTTCCCATTCGGACTTCAACTTATTACGTTTCTCACGGTCCAGCTCACTAATCATATTCATATCATCCTGATCCTCTGCCTCATACTTCTTACTGTATTTCTTGAGATTCTTAGCAATCTCTTCCTCTTTCTCTGCAGTCAAGTAGGAAGGTGGCCTTGGACGCCACAAAAACTGTATCATCGCAAAAAACATATCACTGTTAGAACCATGACAAATGAAGGAAAATGTCAATGTTATAGACTTGTCTAAGGCCCCAAACTAGGAGCACCAACTCCTTGAGTTGACAACGATGAATGGTCGGGTCTTTTATTATACTCACGTAGTACAAATTGAAAATGAACACTTTTCACAGAGAAGATACTCACTACTGAGACAATTCGATTAAATCAAATCATCATTTCATTTCTAGAGACTCCATCCTTCAAACATTTACTTATAAAACTAGCATAAACCAGGTTCACATAAAATACTCGAAAAACCCCACACAAAACTCAATTCCCACACAAATGCTTCTGTCTACAATTACAAAGCTCCAGGAGAAGATAGTAACGACACAAACAGGACAATTTCTTTACGACGACAATAAAGAGTATATAATAAAAAATCACTATCATTTACGGCAAGAGTACAGGACTATTCCAAACTATTAATATGTGAAAAACCAAACTTTCCATTATTGACTGCTTACTTGAAGGAAATTATCCCTTGGTATCCGATACAGTAGTTTCCCATTAAAAGACCAGATGTGAAAACCATTTTCCATCGACTCATGAACTGAAGTAACAGAAGTTGCAACATATCTACAAATGAAAAGAAAAGGATCAGTTTGTGACAATAACGAATACAATTCGATACCAAAATTCCAAAAGAAATACGAGGCTCTTAGATATCCTTGTCAAAGAGCGGTAAAAGAGAAGATCTAAAATGTACCTTCCTGTGGGATCCCATTCAACATCTGTTGCCATGAAATGCTCACCAGTTTGCATTGTCTCTAGCTCATCAACATTAAAGAATTCCAACTGTCCATTAAACCCCTTTAACCCCGCAAGGAGAATGAAGCGGCCAGTAGGGGACCAAAATAGAGAATTGGCTTGCTTCCCCTTAAGCGTTGTGAGCTTTGAAACACGGCCAGAGTTGTGGGAGGTACGCATAGAATAGAAACTTATGTCAGGCCTGGGGCTATCTCCATGAATGACTGCAAACCTGTGACCTTTGGGCTCCCAAGCAAAGGCAATGATCTTATCATTCTTATTTTCCAGCTCCAAAACCTCGATTGGGATGTCCCTTTCTTTAATGCGGAAAAGCTCAAAACCAGTGTATGTGCTCTTCTTTGTTTTTGTATATCTGTCGACCTTGACAGCAAGATAATCCCCATTGCTTTGCCAATACATTCTGCAGTCACTGACACTGAACAGATTCTTCTGTCTCAGCTCCTCCTTGCCAGGTATTTGAACAAGGCTCACCTGCAAAAAAAAGGAAAACTATTAACATTACTCACTTGTTCCATCAAAAATATCTGTAGCTTCGATCACAAGTTTCTACCACTCACCCTGGCAGGTTGGTTTCCACCACCAAGCTCTGGAACAAACAGAGCAATAATGGGATCAGAAGGAGACCAACTGAAGTCCATAACATTTTCAACCTTCAAAGACTTCTTGTCAATAAGAGTGAAGGTCTCTGTTTCATACACAGATATCACATTTTTCCCAATTCTAGCAAAATACTTGTCTTCTTTTCCGCCAGCCCATCTGGAAATAGATAATTCATTAATTAGAAATGAAACAAAACAAAGAGTTGACATGATATCACATATCTTAGGAGCAGAAAAAAAGAGACAACAATTACAAGCGATCATTAGGGCAAATAAGTAATAATAAGAAAGCAGCCATGTTGATTTGTATTATGTATAATAACATGAGATATTTGAGACACAATTACCGGAAAACAGGCCATGAAACTCCAGATACACCTCCAGTCCCACCAGTGGCAAAATCATCCGCGCTTCCTTTAAATTCCCTCATCAACTTTCCGGTCCTCACATCAAAAATGTTCAGCACAACCCTCTAAATCAAGAATGATATTCAAATGAGAAACAAATCAACACTTCAATCTAATTCGAAGCAAATAAATGTGACATCTGCTCACATGTGTATCTCGAGGATTGCTTGGCTCATGACTGCTATACGTGACCAAAAATTTCTCACCAGGAGAGAAATCAATGAGCTTGACCTGCATTCATCCCATAGTGTGCATGAGGAAGAGAAAACGCCTATGTTACATGGACACACCATATTTCAAAAAAAATATGTGTCGGATACGTATCCACGTGTCCGTATCGGACACACACGGATACATATTGTGTGTGATATACCTTAGTTTTTGATATTTCGCTGTGTCAGACACTCCGTATCTGTGTCGGATATGGACACACGTGTCCGTGTCAATGTAACTTGGGAAAACGCAGACTTAAAAAGATAAAAACAAGAGAGAAAATCATTACCTGAGGATGGGCATAGCGCTGAAGGCGGTTAAAGGCAGTTTCACCACCCCAAACTGCGGCACCCTGCCTGTGAACAGTGGCCAAGTATGTCCCAAGAGGCGACCACATTACAAAACCCTCAGTCCAAAACTGCCAAACAAAGCAAAGAGTAATCACTCCATGCATCTCAGAACAACATAAAGAGTTTTAGAAGCAGAATTTCTAGTGGTCAAAGACAGTAAGATTGTGAACTGAAAAAACATAGCTGTTCTCAGACAAAATCAATTGAAAATCACGCCTCACCCTAAAAAATAACATTTTTTGAGATCCTACAAGAAAAGAATCAAAATATCAACGAAAATCTTTGATCCATGCTCAAAATTGAAAATATCAAAGAGAAAGCCCTCCACAATTTGGAGCAATCAATAGAATGCACTACTAAGAACTGAATTAACAGGAAGTATAACACTCAGAAACTATATGTTTGATATGTCTAGAAGTTGGACAAGTAAATTCATATAGAGAACATTACTTAGTTTCCCAAAACGAGAATCCAATCGTAGTCGCTGAAAGTAACTTCAAGAACTGGGTAACAAACATTCTTTAAAAAGCTGTTTTAAAAAATAAGATAGAGAAAAAGAAAAAAGAAAAACCAATTCTTGGATAGTCTTTTTATATTTTCCTTCACTTTTTCAATCGATTGTCATTGTAGAGTGAAAGCTGCACCAACAAAGAAAGAAGGTCCACGTCTAGACACTGCTAGAATGCTCACAAAGAAGAAGTCACAATAAGAATTAAGGATTTAAGAAGTTGTGAAACACTTGCACCTTTTTCCCATCAGCAGACACTTTTGTACAGCATTCATGATTTAAATGAGTAAATATTGCACCTTTATCGTTAGTATACTGCAGATCTTGTTTTCGAATCAGTCGAAACTAACATTAAATCATATAGGTAACTCTAATCTAAAATAAGTTTATAACAATCACAGTAAAAACAATGTCATCAAAAGTTCAAGCATAATTTGACAATTAGAATCTAATATTGACTTACCGCACGAGAATATACAAGCTCGGGTTTCTTTTGCCTGGGATCATTCCATAGCACCTCGGTGTTGGAGGCAGCACGAATAACAAACTGATCACGTGCTTTTTCGTCAGTAAGCCAATGCCGTAAGTTTTCCTGTAAAAAGCATATCACGCAACCATCAGCATCAATGTCTTTTAAAATTAAAAGAATGGACTGGATTAAGGTGTCACACAAGACAATTTCAGTTAAGCATTGTACATCATGCCAATGTTCGATGCCATGTCACGGTTGTTGGTTGTACATCATGCCAATGTTCGATGAGTGGCGATAAATGGCATGTAATATACACTGAACCAACAACCGTGAAACGAATGGTCTCAGTCTTCTACAATGGAATCTTATATTCAATGAACCAATAACTTTGATGGTAATGGTATAGATGCGTTTATGTGAAACAAGGGACATGATCCTAAAAAACAATTTTGATAACTGCTCCTAAAGATAAACGGCTAAACCCAAAGTTCCTAGCATATCATAGAATGCACAAGATCCAGATTATAGCGATTACCCCAGGTGTGTAAGGCTTGGTTTCAGGAGGGGCCCACTGATCTGGCACTTTCATGAACTTGTCAATGTCATCAAATAAGTTCACAGCAAATATATGTGTCTTGTCAAGTTTATAGCCGTGGGTCCTCTCCTTTGCGAGCTCTGCTTCCTGAAATCCACATTTAAACAAATGAAAACAGTCACATACTTAAAAACAAATAAATTATGTTGCAAAGTTATTCATACGAATATAAATATACCTGAGGTGTATTGAATTCGATGAAGCAATACCCAAGTGTCTTCTGTGTAACCTCATCAACAGGCATCCAAAGACCGTCTTCTTTAATAACACCAATCTGACTAAAAATCTTTCTTATAACACCTTCAAGCTTTTCAAACTTCTCGGGTGGAACACAAGGTAGATGGTCCACAATAATAACATTACCATATCCAGACTCAAAAATAAGACTCTCTTCATGCCTCGTCAGCTCCTCCTCATCATCACTACAAATAATAACCAATACATCTCAAATATCTATAAATTTTAACACGGGGCATTAAAGTAAATTGTTATTATAAATATTACCTTGGGATTCCCATATCCTCATCAGGAGGAAGAATAATGGAATTGAAATCAAGTTGGGTTAAATCAATCCCAAGTTGTGTAGCTTTCTCTTCCATCTGCGGCGTTATTATCTTTGACATTTGATTAATATCTTCCATCACCATGTTTCACTTGGATTAATCAAAAAAAATTATGTCTAATTAATTAGTCCATGTAAATTTAAAACTTGTTGTGCAATAAAAAAGAGAGCATATATATATATATACCTGTAATGAGAGAAACGTCGCCGTGAGTGAGTGAAGATGGATGTACGCTTAAAAGAATCAAAGTTTCTAAAACCCTATGACACGTCAATAACGGATGATCGATGAAACAAAGGACGAAAGGCCCAAGCCCAAGCCCAAGCCCAAAGTTGTTTAGCATATATTTGCCAACAAACTTTCAACCTGACTTTAATCTTCAATGCTAAGAGCATTTGCAATGCAGGTGATAGAGAGGGGGTAGTGAAAACTATCACCTACTTGGGTCCAAAACTGCTGTGCAATGCAGGGTGATAATGAAGGTGATAATTTTTCCCAGTTCAAAACGAGGTGAAACCTTCCAATCGAAGTTTTTCAACGACTTGTTAACTTTCGGACGGGATGTTGGATTCCGTCCGATTACAAAAAATCACCGAGACGGAATCCAACATCCCGTCCGAGTCCTAACGCTAGTTTACCAACGGTCAAAAAGTCGAACGGTCAAAAACGGTCAAAATAAAAACTTTGGTATATATACAACATTTGTTTCATTTCAACTCACACTTCCAACAATCGAACTTCATATTTCTTCTTCTTTTTAAAATCAGTTCTTAAAAACCAAATATCAAATGGCATCAACTCAAGCATCTCAAGCAAGTGGTAGCACTCAAGCAAAAGCGAGAGCTCACTTTAGCATGTCCGATGATCAAGCTCTATGTCTTGTTTGGATAAAAATTAGTGAAGACTCTATTGTTGGTGCTTTCCAAATGCAAAAGGATTTTGGAATCGTGTAACAAACGAAGTTCAATCAAGCGACGGGTCGAATAGGTCTCCCCGATTCAATTAGCGGAAGGTGGAAATATATTTCAAAAATGATGAACAAATTTGTTGCAATTGTGAATCGCGGTGGAGGCTCGACATGCAAGTGGTACAACAATACAAAGCGGGTAATTACAACGTTGTCAATTTGGAATTTATTAATTATCTTAGTCTTAGTCTAATTATTTCCGTCTTCGTCTAATTATCTTAGTGTATTTATTATTTCCATTTTAGTCTTAGTCTAATTATTATCTTAGTCTAATTATTATTGCAGTTTAATTATCTTAGTCCTAGTGATTATTTTAGTCTAATTACCACCATTTTTTTTTAGTTGTCCGAGGCAAGGATGACGTACCAACTACAAGAAAAATCGGCTTTTTCACTTGATCATTGTTACGTTATACTCAAGGATAATCCAAAATGGAGTAACGTTTTTGAGGCAAGGTCAAGCCGCCCCACAAAGGGAAAAGGTCGCAAAAATGATGGTGAAGATTCAACTTCTAATTCACCAAGTATTGGTGGAGTTGAATTGGAGGGTTCTCAAGAAATAGAGCGTCCAAAAGAAATGGAGCGTCCTCTTGGATCGAAGAAAGCCAAGTCCAAAAGGAACCAAGAAAAATCAATTGGTATGTTGGAGGGTTACTTTACACGTTTAGAGGATACATTTTCACAGGATGCAAATGAAACACAAAAAATGCTTAGAACTTAGGGAAAGGGAACTTGCATATGGTCAAAGAACTGTGATGGCAAGAGAAGAAAAAAAAAAATCGATTCAAGCAGAAAAAATCAGGTTCAATTGGAAAAAAATCGGCTTCAAAAGATGCAATATGAAGCTAAGATTTTAGCGACCGATACAAGTGTCCTCCATCCCGATACCGCTTTTATAATCGAAAGCAACAACAAGCTGAAATACGTCTTTGAATGGGGAAGGGCTAGAGGTGGTTCTAGCTCTAACTAAGCTTATGTATTTTAATTATCTAGTATTTTATTTTAATTAAAGCACTATGTATTTTAATTTCACTGTCTTTTTAATTAATGCACTATGTATTTTAATTTCATTGTATTTTTAATTAATGAACTATGTATTTTTATCTAACTGTTTTTTTTTTTTAATTAATGCACTATGTATGTTCTGTCCAATATAATTATTTTCATAGAAATACAATTACCAATAAAATTAAAATACATTGTAATATAGTTCATTAAAATACAACTGATTAAATACGTTGGAACTACATAGGAAATACATTAGAAAATACATAGGAAATACGTTGGAACTACATAGGAAATACATTAGGAAATACATAGGAAATACATTAGGAAATACATAGGAACTACATATGAAATACATTAGGAACTACATAGGAAATACATAGGAAATACGTTGGAACTTAATAGTTCACGTTAGGAAATACATAGGAAATACATTTTCATTTCCATTTTAAATTTCGCCTCCTTCTCCCTCATCTGGATCCGACCAATTTGGATCATAAATTGGTACCGGATCTGCTGTTTCTTCAATGCCAGTCCAATTAAAAACATGTTCAACTAAGTCCTTTTGAAGATTAGTATGTGTAACTTCATTTCTGATCTTATTTCTTGCTTCAATCATCTGATAGACAAAATGAAAACCATCATCTTCCTGAAAGAGCGCAGGTATTGTTTCTTTCCTCTGACCTTTCCAATTCCAAACTCCACTTTCACGTTCATTCTCAACAATCATATTATGCATTATAATGCATGCCTTCATTATATCTCCAAGAACAACAACACTATGACAACGCCAGAAGCCTTAACAATATGCCATCGTGCTCAAAAACTCCAAACGTCCTTTCAACATCCTTTCTTGCGGCTTCTTGACGTTGAGTAAAGATATTTTCATGCTTATTTCTTGGATAACGAATGGCTTGAACAAATGTGCCCCATTTTGGGTAAATACCATCGGCAAGATAATATCCCATATCATAGTCATTACCATTCACATTAAATGCAACAGCCAGGAGCCTCACCTTTGCTCTAATGATTCAAAAACATGAGAACGATGAAGCACGCATGTCATTATCGCGAACCTGGTAGGCCGAAGAAGCAATGCCGGATCCAACAATGTTTGTCCCAGAAACGGCTTCAAGTATCAAAGTTGGTTCCTTCTTGTACCCTACATGTGTTCCGTTCCATCCACTTGGGCAATTCTTCCACACCCAATTGCATACAAATGATTGATCCAAGCATTCCCTCGAAAACCCCTTGCCGCGATTTTCAGCTAATATCCTAGCGAAAGTGCCGCCTCACTTGGTCGCCTCAAGTACTCTTCCTCAAACGCCGTGATAATTGCCTTGCACCAACGCTTCATAGATACATTTTTTGTGGAATCTCCAATTTGTAAATACTCATCCGTTGAATCGGAAGAACTACCAAGCTAATTGTGCAACTGCAGCTAGTCCCTTTTGTAACCCGAAATTGCTTGCCGAATCAATCCATCCACCTTGTCTTTAAAGTAATCGTCGAATGATGCAACAAGATGCAACATATACATAAAAAGCTCTCTTGTCATCCCTCAGACCTTCGCCTAAACTTATGAGGAGGCCACCTACAAGGTGTTGTGAAGTAATCCCTCATTATCTTTTGTTTACTGAAATCACCACCATCTCTAAACGTGTACTCCTCGCGCTTTCACGGATCCACCGCGTTTGTCCAGATCCACATCTTCAATTTCAATGGCTGCTTGAGTCATTAATGCCCCAAAGAAATGATAATAACTGCAACCTCCTCCTCCTCCTTCCTCATCATATCATTATGCTCATCTCTTTACTCTTTCCATGTAGTCATCTTCAAAAGTACTGTAAGATCTAATTCGACCGGTGAAACCGTAAGGCGAACTATTACTACTAGATCCTCCCCATAACCTTTGGTTATATGCAATTCTTTCTTCTCTAGACATTTTTCCTATTTTTAGCTTGGTTGTGGGGAAGAAGATGGGCGTGTTGTTTGTTTGATCTAAAAAGAAAGAAGAGTAAAACGAAATATGAAAGGTAAGGTCACATATGATAAGGTCACATGTGATACTTCGATTTTGGTCCACTTACCAATTGACAACACATTTTATTAGATTTTTGTTCACTCTCCAAGTGACAACACATTGTATCTAAATGTCTATCCAAATGTACCCTCAATAATTCCGATTTTGGTCCACTTACCAATTGATAACACATTTTATTAGATTTTTGTTCACTCTCCAAGTGACAACACATTGTATCTAAATGTCTATCCAAATGTACCCTCAATAATTCCGATTTTGGTCCACTTACCAATTGACAACACATTTTATTAGATTTTTGTTCACTCTCCAAGTGACAACACATTGTATCCAAATGTACCTTCAATAATTCCGACATAAAATTGCATTATTTGGAATAGTAAAATGTGCAGGGAGGAGGGCTTAAAAACCAGACGGGATGTTACATTCCGTCTCGGTCAAAAAAACCCAGACGGGATGTTACATTCCGTCTCGGCATCCCCATACACTATTCCCCGCCGAACCCATTCGAACTTCACCTTGTGCAAAAATGAGTGATATTCCAAACTAAAAATTTTCTGTTTCAACAAAAACAGGAAATGAGTGAAACAAATATGAAACGAGTGAAACGAATGTGAAACGAGCGAAACGAATGTTCCATTTTTGGAAACATACGAACTTATAAATTTTTAATTTTTTTTTTTGGCCATAACCTCATTTGTTTTATTGACATATTCATATCAAAAACCTGCTAATATACTTTGAAAATAATAAATAAGACAAACAACAATCATGAACAACACCCAAGTCTAACACAGAAACTCGTTAAAAAAACTAACTTATAATTTCTAAAAAAATTGACATAACCTCCTTTTGTTTAATGACATATTCATATCCAAAAATCATCAAAGAAAAACCTGCTAATCAAAAATTCATTACAAACAACAATCCCAAACGCCATAAGACAAGTAATGGCGCATGGTTATTACAAACTACAAAAAATATCTCTTGACCTCCTCCCCTACGAGAAGGCTCGGTCGAAGAGCCTTCCCCCCCTACGTCGTTGTCGCCTCTCGGTTGAGCTTGAGCTTGAGGTACTCCACTTCCAAAGATTCTCCAACTCTTGCACACGCCTCGGTCGTAAAAGTTCGACACGTTCTTCTTGTAAGCACTCAAAACTACTTACGAGAGGACTCCATGAAGGACTCACGATGGCATAACCGAGAGAGTCAGAGTTAAGGAGCTCGACCTTACTTCATCCCGCTTTAACAAAACAAATGCAAGTTAGGGGTTATAGTGAATACTAATAATAACAAATCATAAATAAATTCAAATCATACTAACCTCGGCTAACCGCTTTCGAATCTTGACAAATCTGCTACCAACTGCGGCATCTACCGGTAGAATAGGTATTCTCATATCTTGCCCCCGAAAGTAATCATGCTCCAACGCCAAAGGTCATCATCATCAAATATCTGGGAGTTCTTTGCGGCATCCCAATATCATGAAACACCATGGGTCGCGGATCGTGGGTAACTCCACTCCTCCTCGAAATGAATGTCGGGCCTCAATGCTCCGTATAACCCTTCAAAATTGGTGCCCCGTATAACGCACCTAGCAAGAGACCTCGACCAACCCTCTTCCAATATAAGTCATAGTAAGCCCGTAAAAACTGAAAGTCGCGCTCTGCCACTCATTTGGGTTTGCTCTATAGTGTGAAAGAACAAAGAAGAATATCGAGGTCATCATATCCATAGGTGGTGGGTAAGGTATAACAATCTCTCCGGATACTTGCCGCCAACATCCGTCCCCAAGGTACCATGCGGTGGATCGACCCTATAAGTATCATTCGCCGAGAAAAAGAAACCTTGCTCTATGACACATATATGATAGTCTACGGTACTCACTTTTCTCTGGAACATCCGGAATATCCGCGAAAGGGTCCGAAGATGAAGGACTCGCCCGTGGGTTGCCACTCAATTCGACTAGCTCCTAAAAGCTCAATCTGGCGACGAAAGTGTTATAAATATTATGTGATAGGTCCCCATACCCCCTCGCCTTTCGATGAAGCCCCCATGCTTGAATACGTGGAATCGGTCATGAGTCTCATCCTCTTCCAACCTCTTCAACACAGGATGCATCACACCTAAAATGCTTCGTATACACCAATCCGCCATCAATAGATAAAATACAATATCAATATATATATAAACATGTCAACATTAATAATTAGATAAATAAATGAAATGAAACAATAACTTAATAAATAAGACTTACCGGTATAATCCAAACAAAGCCGCACAAATTGCCTTTAGCGGCTTTCGTCTCAACTCATGAGGTCTAGCCCCCGGTAAAGGTATGCCAAGATGGATTGACCCCAGTCATAATCCCACATCCTCTCTACGTCTGAGACAGCGGCCATCCACCCGATACGTAAATAACTATCAGCATATCCAAATAATACCGCACCAACAAAGTAGAAGAGGAAGGCACGTACATACTCGTGGATCGACTCCTCACCAATATGATAGTCTTTCGGCTTCTCCTTGAGTCTATTCAAATATCTCGAAGTAAACCAACTCATATTTATAGCTCCTCCCTTAAACTGCTTAGCCGATAATCTCAAAAACTCGTCTTGCTCATCATCTTCAACCAAATCAAAACCTTCAAAGAAACTCATCGCCAGTAGTAAAACCTCTAAAGTTTCATCAAAAGGAACGGCATCTCCATAACCAATTGGGATACCCGTGAGCATTGTGAAATCAAGAGGGGTAATCCCAAGCTCACCCCATGGGAAATGAAATGTGTGGGTAGTTGGCCACCACCGCTCAACTATCCCAAACAACAACGCCTGATCATTTTGTCCCAAATTAGAATTCAAAAAACTCCCAAATGGTGTGGCGGATATAATATCGGGTAACCGTGACAAAATTAGGATCCGTTTTTTATTCATACAACGCCACCACGACACAACATTTGAAAGTGCACAACGCACTTTCCATAAGTGTACTTCCTACATTCAACAAACACGCAATACGATATAATTACAACTATTTTTTTAAAAAAATAATACGACAAATTCAAACTAAAATAAACTAATATAAACTAATACAAATTCAAACTAAAATAATACGACAAATTCAAACTAAAATAAACTAATATAAACTAATACAAATTCAAACTAAAATAATAATGACAAATTCAAACAACAACAAACTTGATATAAACTAACATAAATAATAATAATTAACATAAAAAAAATCAAAACTTACTTGAGATTCCGCCACTTTCGATTTGCTACGTGTCGGACCGATGTTGACGCTAATGGTGGGTGGTCCTCGATTTCATTAACGCTGGGAAAATTAAACCCAAGTTCAATTTAAATTCTTCCTCGCCCCACATTACGCGTTCTCGACGACGATCCTTTTGCCCCTTTTTTGGAAATTTTAACATTTCCAAACCATCTTAATGCTCTACATGTGGTGAGGTTGGTGGGGATGGGTTGGGGGTGGAGAAGTCATTATGAATGGAAATTTGTGTTCAAAGGTTGTTAATGGAGGCTACAAAATCGAATTTTGGTCTGAAATGAAGTGAAAATGGAGCCTTTGTTGGCGTTGATATTGAGCTATCGGGCGGGATGTTACATCCCGCCTCGTTATAAAATATCGACGGGATGTTACATTCCGTCTCAGATTAAAACCTCCGGGACGGAATCCAACATCCCGTCCGAAATATTTTTATCACCTCTGCATTGCACAACTTCACCTTGTTTTTCACCGGGTTGGTGAAAAGGGGGGTGAAAAGTGATGAGGTGGCGGTGATAGAGGGGGGGAAAACTATGACTTGCATTGCAAATGCTCTAACAATATGTATAAATTAACGTGAAAATCATTTGAGTCGTAAGTGTTCAAGAGCTCAGCCATAGCATACATTAGATAAATTTTTCAGTGGATGCTTATAATGCATGAGATTTTTAAATTTTTTTCATGCACCTGAGGAGAGCTTATACATCTTTTTAACAATGAACATGAAAGTAATTAGTTCATGATTTTTAGAGAAGTTAATGTCGACTTTGTATATGGAGATCATCATACTTAAAACGATATGGAGATCATCATACTTAAAACGATAAAATGTGGGTAAGACAACAAATATGATACAAAAGAGTATCAATCAAGGAACTTATAAGCAATGAAGATAAATAGGGGACTACACTATGTGAGAATGAATAGACTTTTTAGTTATTAAAAGTTGTCTAAAGACTTCCAAAATCTCATATTTGAGCCTACTGAGTATCAAAGGAAAGTTAAACTTTCGGAAAAAAAACAAATTATAAAATGGATTACTCAATTTCAATTTATAATTTGAAATTTATTTTACCTTGTTTGCGGCATATTTCCCATGCAAATTCGAGCTAGTATATATATAAATGGTTTCATGTGCAAATCAATAGTGATCAGTTACAAAGTCATGCAACAAACATTGTTGCATAATTGCATAAACGATCTTCCGTAACATCTTTTACATAGTCATGCAAACAGTGGGAAATGCTAAACTTAGGTTGCTAGAATGGTGGCAGCTTTGCAATTTTGGCCAATTAGCTTGTTAGAGCATTTGCAATTAGGGGTGGGCAATGGGCCGGGTCGGGCTAGCCCGGCCCTAAACATTTAAAGCCTTTCAGTTAAGTCCTCATAGGGCCGGGTCGGGCCGGGTCATAAGTCTAAATTTCAAACCCTGATCCTACCCTAAGCCCTCTTTAACAGTTTAGGGCGAGTTAGGGGTCGGCCTATATATATTTTTCTTTTTTTTTGCATCGTTTTAAAAACTCATTTATATTACAAAAAATTTCAAAGATTTGCAAACTTGCAAACTCAAAGTCCCACCACTTTGAAATTTGAATAACAACCAATCTAGTAATAATTCTTGATAAGTCCAACAATTTAAAATGCATGTCCACAATCTAATAAATTGAAGTACATAGAGATTCATATTTATATTTCAAAATTACAGTTAAAATGCACAAGACACATTTTGGAATGAGTTTTTACTGACGTCAACCTATTTTTCATTAGGCTAGTGCCCAGTGCTCATTATTGTTCTTGGCGACTAGGTTAGACGAGGAGTTGTGAGGTGTACGTGAGTTGTGAGATAGAAACAATTAGGTTTACAAGTTTTTATGATATAAGACAAGTTATTAGAAGTACACATACGGTAAGTGATAAATTACAAAGGACAATGTTATTTTAATTGAAAATATGTAACAAGGAGTTGGATAGTTTTAGTTGTGTATTTTATAGTGAAATTATAATTAGGGCTTGGTTAGGGCTTAGTTAGGGTCGGGCCTATGTTTCAGAACCTTAGCCCTGACCCTGCCTTAGAAGGCATTAGGGTCGGGTCGGCCCTGCCCTAAACTCTGTGAGGGCTTTAGTTGTAAGGGCTTTATAGGGCTTAGGGTCGGGTCGGTCAGGGCCGGGTTAGGGTCGTTAGGGCCAAATTCCCACCCCTATTTGCAATGCAAGTGAATAAGGGGCGTTTGTGACTATAGTCACCAGTTTTGTTGGAAAATGGTTGTGCAATGCAGAGGTGAAAAACTTGTGACTTTAGTCCTCAGTTGATTTCAAGGTGAAATCTTTCACCGATATAGTGGCTGACTTGTTAACTTCGGACGGGATGTTGGATTCCGTCTCGTGTGTTTTTTTCGATTTTTTTTTCGGACGGAATGTTTCATTCCATCTCGCGTGTTTTATTATTTTTTTTTATTATTATTTTTTTTTTAACCTCAGACAAAACACCGGATGGGATGTTACATTCCGTCTGGATCAAAAAGCTTCCAGACGGAATCTAACATCCCGTCTGAGATATTTTATTCACTTTTGCATTGCACAGCTTCACCTTGTTTTTCACCAAAATGGTGAAAAGAGAGTGAATAAGTGCTGAGGTGGCGGTGATAAGAGGGAGATTATTTTCACTTGCATTCGGAATGCTCTTAGCTAAATTAAACAAAACCTTCCAATACTAAATTTTTAGCAGTTTTGTGTCATGTATATTCAGTTGTGGGGACATACGACCCAAGTTGCGCCTTATATATGTTAGGTCCATATGCTTAACAAACGAGTTTCTCTACATTTCTCACAATCATCCGAACAATAGATAGGACATAAGTTGTGCCTCATATTACTCGGATCAACTTATAGTACAATTCGTGTCGTGTGTATGTATACATTAGCTTAAATTCATACAACACAAATTTTGTCGTGAGTACAAACAAGGGCAGATCTATTTATGGACCAGCCTAAACCCTTCCTGAACTTTGGATAAAAAAAAATAGTAGTGTTGCTAACTTACTAGGCCCACCATCCAGCTACAACCCCAACCCAAAAAAAAAAAAAAAAAGTGAAAAAAAAAAAACCTTAAGTACAAATGACCTATGCGTTGTTAAAGGACTAAAGAGATTGTTTCTGCTCCTGATTATTTCCTAAGGTAATTTTTTATGTTCTTTTATACTTTATAGTATGTTAAAGTAATAATTCTATTATTGTTTTTCTGAAATTGGGTTGTTAGTTTATCTGTGGATTGTGTTGTTTTGGTTATGGAGTTGCAAGAAGCCATATTTTATACTGTTAGAATTATGTTAATTGGGTTGTACAACATTGCATTGTAATTGTTTGAAAAGATAATTATATTATTATCAATTAAGAAAAGGTTTTGAAATTAGATGAAGTTGATTAAAATATTAGACTGTAGTAGGTGTAGTTATGCGGTTATTATTCTTTATAGGGTTATATATAAAGATATGGTTATATACTAAAAGCTTTACTTTTGTATTAACTCTAATTTTTTATATTTTGAATGAGAATTATATAGGCAAATGTTATGCATATTATATATGTTATTAGTTATATGCATGCGTCTAATACTTTATGTTGTAGATGATATGGTGTGTGGTGACACACAGAAGATCATATCATCAGTACCTTATAAAGTATAAGTAAACGTTCACAACCTAAATGGATTTGGACAAACCATTGGTACGGTTGTAGTATAATCTGATATTAGTCTATCTTGATTACAGGATTACACTAGTACGTACACTTTGTGTGTATTGAACAAGACCAAGTGAAGTTGTTTATCTTTATACTGACTATATAAGCTAGAGAACAAATACCTCTGTTATTATGGATGTTTGTCCTCTTAATCCGGATATAATAACGGGCACTTACGTGCATTGTGCATTGCTTTAAATCATCAATGAGTGAGATTCATTTGTGAATCAACAAACTCGATGGATTAGGTAATGACATTGTATGTAAGGTGTGATGTTGATTATAGAAGGAATCCGTGACCCGCAGGAAGTCGGGCTGATGATATCCCCTTGAGGAGCTCATAATAATTGTCATGTAAATCCTGCAGGTGGATTTAATCCGACATGACAATGAGGTTGAGTGGTACTACTCAAGGACATAAGAAGTTGATTAATGTAGTTGTCAGTAACTTGACTTAATCAACAGACATTCGATATCTTAAACACGGGGAGATCAACGAGCATATAATATAGAGCCCATAAACGTAATACGTAATTTGGGATTAGGGCGGTAGTGCAACAATGACCTTTAGTAAAATAAGTCATTTGTTGACGGACTTGGGCCGTGTGTTCTGGGCGAACATGGGAAGCTCAAGCCCATCAGGAGGCCCAATCCTAATTTCTCCTCATGGTCCCTGTTGTAACCTATAAATAGAAACATCTTTCTTTGGCCATTTTGACCAAGGTTTTGCTCAAGAAAAGAAGATCCAAAATCGGTTCCAATTTTGTGAGTGGGAGAGGCCAAGAAAGAAAGAAGAAGGTGGTAGATCGTTGTCCACACAACATCCATTCTAAAGATAAGAATACAACAGAAGATCAAGAGGTTGCTGATTCGTATAGTTTAGATTCTCAGAGTTATCACAGCTGATCTAAAGGTATGAATTTCTAACCAAAATCGTGAGAACCCTCTATTCCGCTGCGCATGGATTTTTGCGGTTTGTAGTAAATCATTCGGTGAAACCATAACGGTTCCTATAGTCTAAGGCTTAATTTTTAATATCGACAACAAAAAATAGTTTTGTAAGAAAAATCTAAGGATTTATGGTCTAGACATTTTAACATTTAGGAGAAAGTTGTCAAATAGGACAGAGGGATTGAAGGACCATGTGTTTCTGCTATGTTCTTAGACTTTGTGTTTGTGATGTTTAATTTGTTCGGTTTTTAAAATAATAATTGTTATTTTTAATAATTATTATATAATATATATATATATATATATATATATATATATATATATATATATATATATATATATATACACTCTTATATTGCCACCCTTATCTCACACCCCTCCTGGTCCGTCAGATCTCATCCTGAGATCATAAGATTTAATTCATTTAAAAATCGCAAAATTTCAAAATTTCATAAACCAAAAGTGGGGGTAAAAACGTCTTTTACGTCTCATCTTCTCAACAAAAAAAAAACCAAATTTAGATCAATTCCGTGAAGGATGACCCCATTAGTGAGAGGATCAACAACTCGAGAATAAGATCAGTAATCGATTTGCATCTGGTCCAAGTTACGGTTTCAAATCTTAGTAATCGAGTTGCATCTGGTGTAATTGGGTTTTTATTGATGAGCATGAGATTGTTGTGTTTTTGAATTTTAAGGTTGCTGTTTTTCCATTTAAGAGTTTCATTATTATATACTGCTGTATGGTAGTTAGAGACATGTAATTTAAATTGTCATATGCAGAAATAGTACTTTTCAGCTCTATGTTTTCGAACAGAAGATTTGAGTAGTCTGCAGATGTATGTTGTAAAAAGTGACATACATAATATATACGTATGACAGTTGTAATGTTTTATCTACTCGTAAAGTTTATATATGACAAGAGTATGAACATTCAATGTTCATAGTCCAATAGGACTCCAACAAGATACGACACTATAACTGTCATACTTATATGATATATAAACATTCAGTGTTCATAGTCCAATACTGAATGTTTATATTCTTGTTGGACTATCTATACCCACACACAATAGCGTCATTGGAAGTATGTTGTTCTGTTTGGGGTGTTATAATTAATATATGCCCTTTAGCCATAGTTCGTGATTCCGAACGAAATTTCGAAATTCCGTTTGAAATTTTGGTTTTTCAAAAAAGCGGAATTCCAAACATAGAGTCAAAGCATCCGAAATTCCAAATATAATAGAGTCGAAATTTAATAAATTTCGGTTTTTAGATTTATCGGAATTCCGAAATTCCGAACTATGCCTTTAGCAACCCATAACCCATAGTTCTCCTCATTTCAAACATAAACTCATAATTCCATGTAGAATTGAAGGACAGTACTGAAGAGTATGTGGTCGAAAAATGTAAATTTTTGGTCGGAATTCGTTGGAATTCTGGTTTTTAAAACTGTCCGTAATTCCAAAATCCCGAACTATAATAGCACCCCCATTGAGTGTTTCTATAGTTATAACCAGCGTCAGCTTATTATATCTTGTGATCAGCGTGCAACTGGGTCATGATTTTGTAGAAGAAGATCTTGATGCCATGTAAGATATATACCATTAAAAAATTTCTATCATTGCCAAATCTAGCTTGCACTATGTGGCAACTTGTTTTCAATCCTATTCTACTGTCCACTAATCTTTAGCTTCTTTAACAACGTTGACTCCACGAGAAAATTACCGACCAGTTTAATTCATTTATTACAAAAACAAACAAAACAAGGCTTTCACTAGAAAATATCTGTTTCACCAACAGAAAATAAAATCACCATGAACAGTAGTAGCAGTAGAGTGGTTGTTAGGCCTACAACGTCATTTTGCGAAAGAATCTTTGTATGTTACACTTTAAAACAAAAAAGTAACGGCGTTAGTTATATTAGTTGCAGCTAAAAAAACTACCCGGTCAATATCAGTCAACCGTCACTCTATCTTTCTGAAACAAGGATGATCACTTTCCCAACCTACTACTACTACATACCTCTCCCCGATACCGTTACTTACTTTAACATAACATATCGTTTCGGACTTTAAAACAATAAACCATACCCGAAACGACTTTTTTTTCTATCATGGCAGAAAAGCAGAGCATCAAAGTACCAAAAGAAGAAGAAGAAAAACGAGTGGTGATGGGCACTGAAGATTTTGATGTCAAACCAAGGATTTCTACTTCTCCACACCTCAAAATTGTATGATTTTGCTATTTGTTTTACTGCTTAATTCTCAACTTGAATTGGATAGAATTGCATGACGACTAAGCCTTGTTTTTTTGTTTGTCGTATTTGTCACAAGCTGTGCTGTTGGTTTTGTTGAATGTAATATAGAGTTATGGTGACTAAATAGATCCTCCTTGTATGAGCTAACTTGTTGAATAATTCTCGAAGCTAAACTATCATTTATAGCTCATAACTAGCCGATAGGCCAGCCACTGGTTGCTCAAAGTGTAGTGGTTTCTTATTGTTAATCGTCTGTGTGTTTATGTTAGGAGCAAGTCGGAATGTCGCACCAAGAAGTATTGGCATGTGTCACGCCTCAGGCTCAGGGACATATACCTGTTCCTATCAAGCAATCCTTGTCGCCTACAATAAGTCCAAGTTTGCCGCGTCAAAGATCACCAGCTTTACCTCAGGATATCATTGTCTGTACACAGGAAGTAGGCCAGGATAATTCCTTGGACCAAGAAATGGAACTTGCCAATATTGTGGCAAAGGCACCCTCCACTGATGGATACAACTGGCGCAAATATGGTCAGAAGCAGGTGAAGAGTAAGGATAGTTCACGAAGCTATTACAGATGTACACATATTAACTGTACTGTTAAAAAGAAGGTCCAATGTTGTGACCACTCTGGTAGTGTACTTGAGATTGTTTACAAAGGTCGGCATAATCATGATCAGCCTCGAAAAACTAGACACACTAAAGCAAGAAGATGTTCATCAACTATAGGGACTATATCATCCTCTGAGCCTGTTGAAGGAAGTGGAATCATAGGTTTTCTGGTTAGTTCAGATCCAAGTACTTCTATGAGAAAAGAAAGACATGCTACACACGAACAGGAATTGCGCATTGTCAACAACAAAGAGCATTGTGAGGAACCAGCTGCAAAACGAAGGTGAATTGCTCAGAAGTGCTTTCTCCAATTATTATTTATAACTTGTGTTTACTTTTCTTTCTGTTTTGGTTAATAAGCAGGATGAAGGGACAAAATGTTTCCTGTGCAGATTCTTTATGCATAAAAGTCAAGGAGCCAAAAGTTGTTGTCCAAGCATCTGATGATGTTTGGATATCGGGCGATGGCTACCGGTGGCGTAAGTATGGGCAGAAAATGGTGAAGGGAAATCCTAATCCAAGGTGCACTTTGCATATTTATATTTGTTGTTAATATGTCTTTAGTTGCATATCAGCTTTTACTTTCTAAAATTTGTGACATATTGTATGCCATGTTTGTGGTTTTACTAGTATACATTCGGATTGGACCTTATAATGCTCTATAGCAGTTCAACGCTCATTGGTGGATTAAATGAATCTTTCTATTCCCGTCTGGTGCAGTATGCAATAGTTAACATTCCTAGGCCCAGCAGTTTATGTTATTTGCTGATGAATCTTCACTTTCATACAAAACTGGTCAAATATATATCTGCTAACCTGAAACTCTATCAAAATGACCCTGATTCCTTTCCAACCATGTACCTCAATACCTCACATCAAGATAAATGGTTTTTACGTGAAAATCAAATTTTATTGTGACTTAAACTGTAAGGTTGCTTTTTCAACAGACAAATAGGTGCAACAGACAAGCAGTGATAGGTAGTGACAATCAAGTATCTCCCCATGGGACATCCAGGACAAGAGGGTTCACACTACTAGTACTCCTACCCTTCTGATATACTTTAGTTCTTGCACCGTTATCATCTTAAAAATCCAAAAGAGGCATGTTTTGCGATTGGTCCGTGTGCTTAAAAGATCTCCGAGTTGAGCACTCAGTAGGGGGAATACACAGTCGTTGGGAATTCCGTTTTCTTCTACCCGAGCTGTCATACATAAACACACATATTTGCTTTAAACATTCATAATATTAGTAGTTCAAATGCTTACATATTTTGACACTCTCATCTCCTGCAGCTAACTGAAGACATTCTTTCATCCTGAACCTTTTGTTTTTTAAATGAATGTTCAGGAGCTACTATAAATGCACATCTGCTGGTTGCCCTGTCCGCAAGCATGTTGAAAGGGCTACAGATGACACAGCAACCATCATGGTAACATATGAGGGAAAACATGATCATGACATGCCAGTACCCAAAAAGCGCCATGGTCCACAAAGTGCTGGTCTTCTTATTGCTGCTACTGCCGCCACAGATAAAGCACAACCAAAGGAATCAAATGCTTTAGCAAACCCCAATGACTCAACCGAATGGCCAATCGATGTGAAAGGAGAATTGCCAAGCAAGAAATTATCAGAATGTGGAGGTGACAAGGCAGTAGACTCTGCTCGTACCCTTCTAAGCATCGGAATTGAACTTAGGCCCTGCTGATACCGGATTAAGGAATGAATTAGTAATATCAGTTACTCACGAATATGGCATCACTCTTTCAATCCTAAACAATGAATTTTCTGGTTTGGTGATTTTTACTCTCTGTAAGGGTCTTTTATGGGATGTTTCTGTGTTCAGGGTTATTCCCTTTCTGTATATCCAGTATTGTACGTATATGTTCCTGTTTATTTCAGGGCACTGTATAATATGTAATTTATGGGGTTTCAAACCCGGTATGTTTTAGGGGATAGCTGTCATTATAGGCTGCTAGATAAAAGAGATTTTTCACTTGAGAAATTGAGAAGGAAAACGTTGAACATTGTACACCATCTTAATTTTGAAAAATCCACAAAATCCTTGTCATTTTAAGGGAAAGTCTGATGCTTCTATGTAAAACAGTAGCTCATTATGAATTCTCTAGACAAAATCCAGACCTGCAAATCAAATTTTAGTCATTCCAATTTCCAGGAAGTGATGGATCTCAAATGTTTTCCAGATCCTTCATTGGTTGTTTCACCTGAAACATTTTCATAACTTATAATGGTTATGGTTATTATGAGTTACATGGGATACAGTACAGTAAGGTGGAGTCGTGCACAAAGTAACAGACTAGGTGGTTTACACGAGAGGTATACCTGTTTTACTTTTGTTGTGATATTTCAGTTATTCCTCAGGAATGCTGTTATGGGCGGGGGTTAAAATTGTTCAAAGGAAGAGCACATGTATTTCCATGATCTAACAGACAAGACCTGAAAGTAACGTACTTTTTTCACCTCATACCCTCACATTTATGTTCTTAATTCACATTCAGCATCTACAAGGTTGAGGTTATAGAAGCTTTGAAGTTAAAGTTGAATGGGAACTCTTCTTGGTAATATGAATAGCTCATGTTTGAACCTAGAATTGTAACTTATAGATGAATTTACAAGCACGATTATGACCTCAGTGTGAGGGCTTTTGAGTACACCAATTCATGAACTGCTACGGATACTATAAGGCTCTAGCGCTCTATGTGGAGTTGCTCAAGATTGCATGGGAAGTGAAATGCTACTGCTGCCCTGGTAGCGGACTTTAAAAATATTTTCTGATGGCAGAAAGTTTGCTAACAATGCCGGCGTGTTTTGCTTTGCTAATAGAATATATATGGTGAGGTCGTCTGAGCTTTAATTATCTTCCTTCAAACGCCATAACTGGCTATCTTTTTGCTTTTGGAGGTTCTACAGTTGAAAATAATGAAAAGCCATTTCAGTTCTTCGTTGGGGGCCACTTCCTTGAATACAAAAAGAAAAAGAAAATACATTCCACTCATTGAGATACATGGGAACTTTTCCTGCTATGCCTAAAGACTGGGAAGTGGGAACCATCATTTCCCAATGTTCTGCTTTGGTTAACCGTATAAAAGTTTTGAATGAAGGCGACGAATGCAGGTGAAACAATGGGTTAAAAAAGGGTTCGGTTTGCGGTTACACTACTAAAATGCCCACTTTTCGAGATCGCAAAACTGGTTAAGTGTTTGCTGCCATCTCAGAACTGCTTAGGTTTTGCCTATGTGATTTGGGTGGAACTGTACTAAACCATATCTATTAACGAATAAAATCGGTAATATCAATGGACACGAAGACATTCTTGGACATTAATAATGTATTTTTACTATCAAAATCAATATCATCGTTGCCCACTACAAAAGGAAGTCTAACAACTGCTGCTGTTAGCACAGAGCAACAGTTTTAGAAGATTATTTTTCTGTGCATCTCTTTCATAGCAGGGATCCATTCAAAATACGTATTTATCTATTTCTAAAAAGAACCTAGAGCTTAAGCTGGCCCGGACACCCGGTTAGCAAAAAAAAAAAAAAAAAAAACTTTGAAACATATGGGATAATGAGAAACATATCACATGCATACTGCTCCACGAAGAACACAACCAGAAGCATCACTAGACGTGGCCACCAACACATCAAGTCAAAATATATGATAACAAGCAAACATATATTACTCTACTGTTCTTCATCAGCTGCATTGACATCTTCTTTTTGAGTACCCAATTTGACTATGTCTTCAACAAGGATCTTGCCATCTGTTACATGGAAATGGCACAGCAGTTATACTCGTTGGACCATTTAGAACATAAAATGAAAACAAAGACGGTCCAGGAAACAGAAGAACCAATTGAATTCCTCCTACAGCACTACATAGTCGTAACAGTAGTGAAACACAGCACATGAGGCTTGAGGTTCATCATTTAGAACTTCAAAACATATTTATGAATATATCTTCTAAACTAAAACTTCGTCATTCTCTCTCATATCACTTTGAAACCAATCATTTATGTTTGTAGAGGCAGTTCATACTTCATAGAACATGAAATCATACTTCATCACATATTTTCTCTACTTCCAACTAGTTAAATACTAACAACAATATCATATTTATTAATTTAATATCTTTCACAAGCTTGAGACTCCTGAGAGCAAGCCTTATAGTAGTTTCAATAACTTCTACACAGAGAGAAGCCCAGTCTAATCACTTTTGTAAGAAGATTTGTGCCAATTATGAGTAACCTTGGTAGTTTATTCAATATTCTTTCAAAAAGTGTATCTTCTAGTGGAAGTGAATTTGATGGACATTTTGGACTACCACAGTCATGGTTTGCTCAAAAGCTCTCCTATTGAGTTAAGTAGCATTGTGAGAAATCGTTAAGCTAAGAAAATGAGTAGGAGAAACAAATTTCAAATCACTAACCTCTATCTTTAGAAAGGCTGCTGATAAGTTCTTGCACACCCTCTTTGTTTAAGGTGTCCTTAAGGTACGCTGCTGCAACAGCTACCTCCTCAGGAGTAACCTTCCCATCGTAATCCCTGAAAAACGACAACCAATCAATTGTAACCCGGAACACATTGATTATTAACAGAAACCAGAACAAACTCAGCACTATTGATCAAATGAACAATGATAATATCAGTTCACTGGTGGAGTATCAAGCACGGAGAAAGTATATACAGTAGGTAGTCCTAATAAATACTGATCAAGACTCCTAATACAGGCTTTATATTTAAATTAGTATTACCATCAAACTGAATTAAGAATTTACTCGGAGGGTAAATGCAATTAACTGTAATATGCTGTTTAGCGTGCGATCTTTTTAAGAAATTGAGTTATTAACTTATTAGTATCCCGTACTTACCAAAATATTTCTAAGTAGTACCCAAACTTTTGGCCTAATTGTACCACGTACTTCCAATTTCGTACGATTTGGTACTTTTATACATTTGTCTGATCAAAATGTCCTTGTGTCTTTAATTTCTAAATTGCCACTTAAGTTATTAGAGTCATCTAACCCGTCCCAATAGAGTGAATCCGACGGTGGTTATTTATCTTCTTCATCCACCTCCTCACCTTCTTTTAGATAAAAAAAATTTTGGTTGGTGGTGGCAGTGGTGGATGAAAATTAGAAATTAAATAGGTAGGGGCATTTTGGTTAGATAAATATCTACATGTATCAAATCGTAATAAATTGGAAGTTCATGGTACAATTAGGCCAAAAACAAAGTTCGGGTACCATTTAGAAATATTTTGGTAAGTACAGATACTAATAAGTTAATAACTCATAATAATAACTTTAACAAAAAACAATAGTATTTATAAAAACAAAAACAAAAACAAAAAACTGAAGCTTGTTGTATACGGTGCATGATCCTTGAAATAGTACACAAGCACAAGTGTAGAGTGTAGACATGCTTAAGAACGTATAGAGACATTAGATATAGAATATATTTGGTCGAGTTCCAAATAGTCTTGGACACTTACCCCGACGGGTCAGGAAAGTGTATACTGTAAATGACACTGTTGACTAATATTTTACAGTATACACACTTGACTTCACTAAAGATATGGCTCAAGATAGAGCTGAATGACAAGTATGATTTGTGAACATGTTTCGTGTCTATAACCATATGTGATATAAATGGTCAAGTTCTATGCAGAATAGGAAACAACAATGACAATTGTAACCAAATATACACCTGTCGAGTAGCCGCCAACGATCACCAATTTCAGCATCCACGTCATCTATTTCCTTTTCAAGCTTTTGGAGCATAGCATCAACCTGAAGTACAACACAGTTTTGAAATTCCAAGTTCAAACAGAGAATCGGAATTACCGATTTAACTAAAAGGGCTAGTCCAGTGCAACAAGGCAACAAGAAGTGCAACATATGGGGAGGATATTACATACACAACCTTACCCCCGCGTGCGGAGAGGCTATTTCTGGGTTCAAACCCTACCTTCAGGTAAATATGGGCAACCATAGTGTTGCACCAGGCCCCGCCCTCATTATCACAATTAGCTATTTGTTTAAAAAACAATCACAATTCATATTACTAAAGGTTCTTTTGGCAATTTCTTACCCTGTCAATTAGTGCTGAAGAAATCTTGTCATCAGCAGTAGTTTCAGCTGCATCATCTTTGTCCTCACTTGCAGCTCTGTATGCTTTTTTAGCCTCTTCTTCACCTTCTGTGCCCTCTTTCTCTACCATGCTATTATACAGCTTTATCTGAAAATAGCAACATCAAAACATTAAAAAAATACGACCCAAGAGTACTTGAAAAGAAATGGAAATGGAAAAAAAAAATCTTTTTCATGTGTGGTTTTTGTTCTTTTTGGGCCAACTTATATTTGTATGCTGTTTCAAATATGTACACTGGAGCCACTTGTGAAAACACCTCAAACGAGTGTTTATTCGCATTTGACACTGATTACTTTTGCCTAGCATAGGCAATCATTTCATACAGGATTAATAAGTTTCTTTCTACCAGCTACCTATTTGTCTTCCTTTGATCCCATTTACCATAACAAAGGTTACTAGACAAGAAAATGTGTGTGCTCTGTGGGTAATGCATGCTTCCGGAAGTAGCTACGCAGAGAACCTTGTAACTGTGTCCGAAACAACTGTATGGTAAACCTACATGGGGTGGCCTACTGTATAAAGCAAACCCAGAAGAAACACAGAAGCAAAACCGATACTTTTCGTTATTTGTGCTCCTTTGGTGGGATGACCTACAATATACAGCAAACCAAGAACAAACACAAAAACCCATCCATAACCTACATCTATTGTGTTTCAAATAATTCTTCTGTAAAAAAACACAGCACGCCATTTCACATGTTCAATAAATAGCACCCTTGCAGTGACTCCATGCGTATAATCGTGTTGACATAATACACTGAACGTTTATCTATAGCACAGTTACAAACGTAGTTTGCATACCTCCTTATTAACAAGCCTCATGAACTCTTCACGTTCCCTACTCACAGACTGCAAGAATTAGCAACAAAACAAACATGAGATTAAAAAAAAGGTAGTATTTTCATATGTATACGTGACAGAAGCTTGAAGAAATAGACTATGACGTCGAATCCTTACAGATGCAGAAGCTAGAACCGCCAGAGCGCGGCTGAGCTCACAAAGCTGGTCGCGTTTGTCTAACATTTCGGATGGTGCTTGTTCTTGTGCATCTCTTGCCGTTGAACTTTCCATTTCTTTCAAAGCCACATCCTCCTGGCTGATATCAGATCCTTTAAGCCTAGCTTTCTCCTCTTCCTCATCTTCTTCTTCTTCCTATAATAGTTTGATTCAAACACATATATTGAGCATACACAATTTGAAACACCAAGTAAGTTTCAAGTGAACAAACATCAAACATTCAAACGGCACGAGGACAAATTACAAATGTGCCTATGGAAAGCCTGAAACTATTGAAAGTGTAATGCTTCCTACGCGCTGCAAACAGGCTACAGAAAACAGGATCTACCTGGATTTTTATCAATGCATTTCACAAATATCACATCCAGGGAGGAGTTAGAGGGAGGGGAAATTACCCAAGAAGTCAATAACCATCAAAGAAACTGTGAGTATTATTAACTTGTTAGCATGAATCTCCCTCTTTCTCGTGGTCACACTACACCCATTTCCTTCCTTTCTTTTAACCTTCTTATTTATCGGCTATTAATGTGGCTCAGGTGATGTCTGAGCTGCTCTTTATAGTTTTTGTTTTTTACTCAAAAAGCTTCCTAGGAAATGTGTTAACTTAGAGCCAGTGCCCCAAGAAATGAGGTGCAAGTCTTCATAAAGAAAAGACATTTTATGAAGAGGATATTGCAATAAGAGGTAAACGAAACAGATCTCTCTATGATTTTATTTTTTCTTTGAATACATAAATGGCAACATCTTACTTGTTTTGGAATGGACAACCTTATTTTCCTTTTTACGCCTATCATATCATACGCAAAACAGGTGCGGACGTTAATGCCTCTAACACTGAAACGTGTAAATATACAACAGTCCAAATGGCCCTTTTTTTACTCGATGCATTTTTCCCATGTTCACAATGTAGCCAAGAAAAGTAGAAAACTACCATACTGTTTCTTAATCAGTTATTTAGAGTTAGATGAAACTTGAAAATCTAAAGCAAAAGGAAGCATAACCATAAGAGGTTGTATATTCAAACTTTGCATTAGTTTTAAATGACGGTATTTGGTGCTTGAATAATTGTAGAATACAGGACCTTTTTTTTCACCAAAGACACTATTCAAACATACAGCATAATCAAGACCGAGGTATAAACATAAGAAACTTATTCAAGAAGATCCAAAGCAGCGGTATCAAATGCCATTGAACTTAAATTAAAAGAGCAGCAAATAAAAATTCATGAAAAAGTTGTATGACAATAGATTAACAAAGTAAGATGTACTGAGAATTAGTAACTACATGTCCTGCGATTTATTATAAAAATTTGGTAACAGGAATTTTGTACCTTGATAAGTTCCTCCTGCATTTCGAGGAACTCCAGTTTCCTCCTCCTCTCTGAAACAGAGTCTTCAGATGGTAGACTTGTCACTTGGACGGTATCCACAACCTCATCTGGCAAAGAGGACATTGTGTTCATAACAGCCTCCTCTGGTCTCAACTTTCCAGACACGGTAAAAGCTCTGTACCAAGGGGAGAAAAAAAAAAGATAAATAAATAAGTTTATACAAAGCCAAATATTTAAAACTTAAAACAGACTTAAAACATCGGGCTTCCAGTACCTCGAGAGAATTAGAAGAGAAGATGGTAAGGACTGGTTAAGAGACAGGTCCAACCAATCACGGAGCTGCAAAAAGACATTGTATGTTAACTCTAGCACACACAGAACTGAATACGAAACTTCAAAGAATTAATCATTTTAAGATTGACAAAATTCAGTAAAAAATAAACATATGGATTAGCTTGGAGCCTCTATTAACAGAATCAATGAGGGGATTAGCTTCACTATTAACACACATATAGATTTAGCACCTTTGATAACCAGGCACCCCACCCCAAACAAGAACATCTAAGAGGTCAATGCATTAAGGAGCATGCATTCAGCTTCTTAATATGTTTCATCAATTAAATCAAGTTAATACAGCAAAGATCATTTTCATAAAAAATACAGAGAACTTTAGATAGCTGCCTAAACGTGTCACACAAAGAATAATGTGATCTGCATGTAAAAACAATTTGAGGTTGTACAGGTGGCACATTAGATGCTGAAATGTGAGGCAATTCAAAAAATACCCCAAGATCTATCAAGGTCTAAGCTGTTCATCAATGCCATTGACACTGCAAGACTTACCACCTCAAACGGCAAGAAGGTCAACGAAACCTCCACTTCAAAAGTCTAGCCACGTGACCATGTCGAATGCCCACATCAAACATGATGTTGGTGTGACTTGTGAAAGAGAATTTGTGTAATATGTCCTTTACACACTAATATTTTGAAGCTAAGTTACGAAGATCTACCTAAACTCTTGATGAAGAGAAATCTTCTACTTTCAATATTTGCTATCAAGAATTATTCCAATTTGTTACCTTTTATGTTGTAAATATGTACAATCACAATGGTACGGACATGTTGCCTATCAGGATTCCAAGGTGTCTGACATGTCATACACTGATACACATGTCAGAACCCGTGTCATCATCATATCAAATATCAATCCACCATAGGTAGCAAGGGCACTTTACCTTTAAACTCCACTAAAATATACTGCTTGAATAATTCCATTCATATTCACATAAGGTAAACTGGGAGGGTTGCAACTCAGAAACTTCCACGTTTACTTATCATATTTTGAGAATTTAACAAGCTCACACCATCCTTGTGCTTCAAGACTAGGCTCACCCCCAACACCTCACCAGAACCCATGTCTCAAGAGCACAGATACCATATCCAAACTATATATTTTCAACTAAATGTATCATTAGAATAAAGAAAAATATTAATAAAGACCTGTTGTCGCATTTCTTCTACTGAAAGCAACCCAAGAATTCCTCGCTCTCTAACGGTTTGACGCAGCTCACTTTCTGAAAGGGAATCCACACCCTCTGCTTGAATCAACTTGTCATCATTCTTAATCCTAAAAAACCAAGAATCAGAAAACATTACATTCAATCCACTCAATATGGTTTATGTATGTGCATGAGTAAGATCTCCCTAATGATCAAGAAGTAGCATAGATTAGACAAACACAATAACATGAACAAAAATCAATATTCACGCTTATTTTCATTTGCTTTAGTTGTAAAGACCATAGCAGATACGTTGTCAACCCAAAGGACTAACTAAAATCAAGGGGTGGGGTTTCTTTTAAATGGTCTCAGCTCGGTAATGAAAGGACCTTAAAGTTTTCTCAATATACAGATGGAGGGATATCCTGTGAGGCTGTAAGAAAGGCGGAATATTTTGGCAGCACCTTTTTTTAATGTTAATAGGTAACCCAACCAATCGTCTCTTCTACATGCTTTTATTATTTTTTTACTGGTTCTAGGGGGGGGGGAGTCGAGAGAGAGGTTATAGGAGAAAAGGAATATGAAGCAAATTAAGACTCAAAGCACAATTCTTTTTTTTTAATAACAGTAGCAAGGAGCAAGGATATATTTTGAGAAAGACATGAGAGGAGAAGTTTTAGAATATAAAGAATCAAAAGACCAGTTAAAATAATTTCATGACACAAAAAACAAGACTGATACCAACCTCAATGCAGCATTTAACTCTTTTAAATGATAAAGTGTTGAGAAGTTTTAGTGGAAGACAGTATTCCCTTGCTAGTGTAATGTTTCTTATATCCATGTCTTTTGCTCATTTAGGTGTCATGCGGGCTGCGGCTGTTATGTTTTGTTTTGTTTCATATCCATCTTTCCCAATAGTTGTAGGCTACATATTTTGATTGGTTCTAGTAGATTCACTTTCACTCATACAAAAATATGAATCAGAGTTCATGATAAACCTTACCATTGGAGTCTCTTCCGGAGAGCATAACGTAAATATGCATCGGTTCCATACGGGCTGATTCCCATATACTTGCACATGTTTACTAGCCGAGGTCTGCAACCAACAGAATAAGATAATAAATACAATCTCTGTGTGTGTGATGGGGGGAAGGGCAACCCATAGTCAATTCAAAATTAGTGTGAAAAGAATAATTAATAAGAATACTAACACAAACCTGTTTATATTGTCAAGAGTAAGCTCATCGTTGAACAGCTTTGCAAATCCTAAAATCTCCTCATTTGAAACACGGGCTCCTTTTCCTGACCTACATAAACAGAATGTGTGCTTATATGTGAGATCATCATCAATGAATAGATTAACCAACCCCTTTAATAACTGTCTGAAATCAAAATACAATGAAATCAGTACTTTGCTTAAAAAGTCGTCCAGATCTTCAGCAGTCTTCTTAATTTCTCCAGAACGCGAATTTTGAACTTCTTTTGCCATTTCTTTAACCGTATCCTGTAAAAACTTTGCATATTCTATCCTTGCAGTAAGTTTCCTTTTAAGCGCTTCCTACAATTTGAACAAATAGAATGAGATACATCTGCCAAAGACAGGCAACAATAAATGTAAGCAACTTACTATAACGCAATCCCCTAAGATTTTTCAGGCACTCGGAATTGGATCCAAAGGCAAGGGCACAATGATCCTTTAGAATTAACATCGCTTGAGTCGAAAAGAGGGTCATGTCTGACCTAACACACACCACTTTATAATAAGGAATAAAGCCTATTATAATTGATACAGATGCGAGTTCCAAAATTCTTTTATGGATCAACTTTAACACTTCCTTGACATTATCTCCCTCACCAAAAATAATGGCCAACTTTAACACTTGATTGTAGAAAACAATTTTGATAGTTCAACGCTTCAACCCCCATCCCCGTCCTCCTTTTATATATACTAATATTATACTTATCCTATGATTTACTTCAAACAACTATTTCTGATTGTCTTAGCTATGCTAGTTAGCTGGTATGACTTAAAAAATAGTGGCTTGAAAATAGTTGAAAACTGATTGTCCATGAGTTATTTCTTCATATTGGGTTCCCATTTCCAATAACCGAATATTACTTATCCATAAAATAAACTAATACCCACAGTTTAAAACCACAAATCAAAGAGATGGTAAAACTCACTAATGCATACGCAAACAAAACAACAATATATTTCAAGCAATAAACAGGCAGAACAAGTATGATTACCTGCTCCTTCATCTTGTCCTTAAACGTAGAAGGCAACATGTTGGGAAACAATTTCAAAGCCACCGGAAGTAAGAACTCCATAAACGGAACCACAATAAACACCGCAAACGGCACAAGTCTAAAAATATCAGCCGTAGTCCTTGTCAATTGTTGTCTCTCCCTCCTCGACAAACTCTTCCCACCAGCTAACTTAACCATTAATCTAGAACAAATCCTAACATCAGCCCATAACAACTTAGTCCCCAACCAATAATGCTTCAACGTTTCCACAAACTCAGTCTTCCAATGCCTTAACTTCACCCCCCAATCTGCCCTACTCATTCCAGCCACAGCTCTTAACGCCGGTCCAAAACCCAAAACAATAGCCCAAGTTCTCTGCATTATAGTCTTAGCCGCTTTCTGCGAATCCAACATCTGTTTCGCCTTGGCTTTGGCCTTGGCACTACTTAGGCCTTCTACTGCTTGATCACAATCTTCCGGCGACGCCTCTTTTTTACTACTAACCATTTTCTCCTCACTCCCACTAGTCACATCCTCTTTTCTTTGTTCCCTCGCCGCCGCCGCTGTGGACAGCGACTGCGACTGCGACTGCGACGACGTAATCCATTTGCTTCCTAACGTCTGATAGTAACAATTACTCCTCCCAAATATCGGTATATTCGTATCGATATTTCGATTTATCGTAAAAACTTTATCCTCTTTATGATTATGATTATCTAGTGATGATGAAACATTTGAGACATATGTTGAATCGAAATGGTTATAAGAAGAAGAGTGAAATGAACGTGTGTAATCAAAGAGAGATTTTCTGCGACGGATAAGTGCACGTGATGCCATTTTAGTCGTAGTGATGTTTTAAGGTTGGGTACATAATAACGAGGATGAGTAAGTTTTTTGATTTTGACTTGAGGAAGAAGGTAGGACTATTACTATTGCTACTTTTCGATCGTTCGATTTACTGACGTGGAGATACTTATTCCTCGTTCGGATTTTGCCACGTGACCGACTGACCGAGTCTGGAGTCAAACATTTTGGATGAATGACTAGGTTTTCAGTATATATTAGTGAGAGATGGAGCTTTGTTTTCCGTATACAATAGAAATTTCATATTGGATCAACTTTTGATTTATGTATGCAATACTTTTATTGGAGGAAATTGAAAACTATAGTTTAAAATTGTTGAGATCAACTTTTATTGTGTTTAAAATGAAAAGTATTGGAATGAATTTTCGATGATGATGGTTTCAACCTCCAGGAAATATTTATGAGAAAGGTGATCTCGTTAAAGTGCACGCCTTGTGAATTGTGATGTCTAATTTTCAAAATCAAGAATAATCGAGAAGTGATCGCCACTTGAACTTCCATTTTTGCTCCAAGTACTTTTTAAAATAATTTGTGAACAATTAAAAGACTATCGAGTCTCAATTGTTTGTTTTTATTTTTTTGCAAGTTATGCTCAACAATTAGAGCCTAGTAAACCATCATAAATGCACAATTTGCTCCAAGTACTTTTTAAAATAATTTGTGAACAATTAAAAGATTATCGAGTTTCAATTTTTTGCAAGTTAGGCGGCAACAACGAGAGCCTAGACGACTGTCACTTCAACCATGATGTCATTCATCACTTTAATTTTGAATTATCACATAAAAAATAAATATATAGATAATTACTATTAAAAAAAACATTAAGCGAATATAAATTGGTTTTTACCAAACATTTTAAGCAACCGCTGTACCAAATGTCCAAATCAGTGTCATTTGTAAAAATCTAAATCCAACGAAAAAAAAAACATGATCAACAAAGTTAATGAAATCCAAAACATCAACTCGCAGATGAAAAACAAAATAGAGATTACAAAAGCAATAATGAGATCGGTTTTAATAAAAAACGGGTATAAAATTTCATTCGTTAATATTCGGAAAAAAATAAACAAAACGATTCAAAATAAACTACAAAATATATATCTGTCTCTCAAAACTTTATATGTTATACTCTCTCTCTATCCCTAAACAACACATCTACAATTTTTCTAAGCACTATTTATGGTATTATCTAAATACATCATGTATAGATATATCTTTTCTATACTGTCTTTCTCCAAGTTGTAAGTAAGTGTTATGGGCTAACCAATAATGCTAGACCGACCCACTTATTTGACCTATTATTTTGACCTACTGATGTGTCAAAAGTTTTAATCTTTGATTTACATAGAGATACGTGTAATGCATTATGTATTGCAATACAAACCAACGCGTATCCAAATAAATGAGTGACAATAAGATGTCTAAAAGTAGGTCTATATAGCACTATGGGCTAACTACTTGTGTTTAGTCTTCAACCAATAGTAACATATAAAATAAATAAAAATATCATCTTGAGTGTAAATTGGATAGGTCTATGATTCAATAGAAGATCCATAGGAGGGAGTGACGAACATATCATATGGGAGGGTTCTAGGGTCATATGTTAAAAAAACACGAAAAAAAAAACTCAAAATCGTTGGTGCATTTATAAGTCAAAATAATTAGCCTAATTTTGTGTATATACAAGTATTTGCCCGTGTCGCATGCGACAAAGACGTAAAAAGCCTAGCCCAAGTCCACTTAAAACCCATACCAAATGGTTGGAGTGTCCCATCACAAAGTGTTTAGGAGATCGATATTGCAACAACCCAAATGGTGAATGTAAAAATCCCAAAATTTAAAATGGTTAGAGTGTCAAGTCCATACAACTTTTGTTGACCACTACTTTATTGGTGTGACTTAAAGAAAATGAGACAATCCTATGAGCCAGTATAAATTTATTAATCAACATGAAAACTTGAATAGCAGTTTGAGCCATTGGATGAGAGGCCTTGTGGGCCCTACACTTTTCTTATTTGTTATATAGATTATCGGATGTCTATATCAATTACTATGAGAGAACTAGCCATGCAGCCCGACCTGTGGTCGGGCCTGCTATTTTAAAACTTATTTTGTCGGGGCATGTTAATTTTCAGGCTAAAGTATTTTGGTTGATGTACTTACTCCAAAAGCACATTTGTATAATGAACACGCGGTAACAATTTACCGTCAGTTGTTTGATACTTCGAATTATTCATAATTTCAGATAGAAAGTGGGGCCAAATGCATCTTTTCATTAGAAGAAGGTCACTTTTTATATGCTTAATACATAAGCCCATTTTTGTATGATGAACATGTGGTAACATTTTCTTTTTATTCTGTTGGATCATGTTATAAACCTACCAAGATAAAATCTGACGTAATGGAATTACAAAATGAAGCAAGACATCTAATATTTCACAAAATCAAAATTACAAAATTTGCACTGAAACATAGTTGAGAGAACAACTATATACTTGCTTGTCAACCACAGCGAACAAACATTAGCAAATGAGCTGCCTTGTTTGCTTGTTAACCCCTAAAACAAATATCAACTTCCTCAAAACCACCCGTTAGCAATTTACACTCTCTTAATAAGTTTCCATAACCAATTCTCCTTACTGGTAACATGTGCCACCTCAAGCATATGCCCATATCTCTGCCATAGAATTTGTAAGATTGCGAAAGTTTTACCTATGCCCTGCGCTTTCCAATGCATCTCTCATCCCAATATTGATACCTACTCTCATCCCAATCCAATGCATCTCTCAAACAGTGATAGTTTTTACCGTATCATGTGGTGGGGAAATTCATCTTTTATATATATTGTCTCCTTACTTTGACAGAGCAGTCAGGTACGTCCACTGTTTGACAAAGCTACTCCTTAGGCATAACAATTACCCAATGATAAACATTATTTGAATGACTTGAACAACATATTTAACACATACCATTTACAAATATTTTGTAGAGAACTCAAGACATTTTCATGACATTTATTTAAACTTATTGGAATAGTATCAATAGCAAAAGCACATAATTTAGTAAATATCATAATGTGGTTCTATTAGTTAAGTTTACCATTCATGATCAGATGATCTATATCTCTAGAACATATAATAAATACAAAACTTAAGACAGTGAAGCAATCTGCATACAACGGAAAATAATTGACTGCATAAAAAAAAAAAAAAAAAAAAACACACACACACACACATGAAGAAGAAAAAATGTGTGTATTGAATGTATGTCTAGTTAACTTGTGGTCGGTTGTTGGTGAGTTTTGCGAATTACTTTAAGAAAATTTAGCAGTTGGAGCTTCGTCCGTGGAAGGCATCAACACTGTAACTCATTGAATAAAAGCTAACAAAATATTTATAAATTTTGATATGAGTAAGATACAATACACATGGTTACAATGAAAATAAAATTCCACTAATCCACAACGCTTGACTACATGCTAAAGATGGAATGCTGATATGAAGAGAATTATTTGAACCCAACCAAAGATGTGTGCAATGTTAGATACGCAAGTTGGAGAGTTTGGTTTAGTGAAAAAAATATGATCATGTAACAATAAGCACTTGAAAGTCTTAAATGCAACTGCTAACAGTGAAATAGCCAAAGCAATTTGAAAAGCAGGATATACAATAATCAATACATCTATTCATCTATGAAATAATTTAGAAGTTTGTAAGATATTCACTTCTCAAATTTGAGTTTAGCTATAGACATACCTGGATATCTGCCACAATTCGATCTCCAACCCTTGCCCGATGAATTTTAAAGTACGTTGTGTCTTCCATGAAAATATACATGGAAAAATTAGTGATAGTGCTACACTGATTACTTAAGCAAATATTAAAAGTACCCGTGATCTTATGTTAGTGATTATAAAGAAACCAGAAGTAGCCCAGTTGTTGTCCTTCTCATAATAATGATAAAAAGGAAAAAGAACGCCACCAAATGATTATAAAAAGCATGCAAGCAACGTAACAAAGTTAAGAATGACATCTTTTGTTGGAAGAAAAGCCGAAGTCATTATGCGTTGGATGACCATAAACATCACCATATTTAGGTTTATGGGCACTATCTACAAAAATTAAATAACCTAATCCCAAACAGCAATAAGATGAGGGGTCTTAAAATAGTCAATTAATCAAAAATAGAAAAAAAACATATTGAAGAAGAGATGTCCATTATATCATTGGTGTTTCGGTGCACACATAACTAAATAAGAAGTAATTAAACCTTGTTTACTGCAGAATGAACAAATTACCAAAACCTTCTTTTTAATCATAATTATATAATGCATTAAAAAATCATTTTAATGGATCCAAGAAATGTTAAAAATCCATAAAATGATTCCTCAGGAAATTCAATACCCCCTTCACAATTAAATGGGTCACCCATCCATACTTCATCATTAGCTTGGTTGGAGGCATATCTAGCAAATGCATCAGCCGCCCAATTCCCTTCTCTGTAATTCCACGTCATCTTAACTTCAGGAATTGCATTCATTAAATGTTTAATATCATCTAGTAACACCACAACCTCCATTGGTATGTCTTCCAGCTCATTCAATACAGCGGAACAAAGATAGGAGGAGTCTACTTCCACAATTAAACGCGTTCAAATTTCGGACTCTTAATTGGCCACCCCGGTACCCCATCTCAATGTGTAAAACTCCATAAACATGGCACTTCTTGGCGCTTAAAAGGAACAGATAAACCACATACAAAACCACCATAATCATTTCTAACAATAACACCAAAGCACCACTTGGTCCAGACATCCTAAAGCAAAGCTATCTATTCAACTTATACCAACCGGTGGCGAGAGACCAACCAACCCGGATAGGTACCTTATCTTGTGCAATGTTGTTTATATTATTCTCATTTGCATTCAAAGAGAGGGTAAAGAGATTCTTAGCTTTAAAAGAGAAAACTCCACATGATTAATAGAAGTAGATTCAAACTGGCGGTTATTACGACCCAACCAAATACACCAAAGTGATATCGCCAATTTTTGTAGAAGTTCTTGTCCTTCTTGATGTCCTACATCTGCAAAAGGACATTTTCCAGCTACTCCTTGAAGGATAAGGATGATACACTATAAACAATATAATGGACGTCCACACCAAACCAAAGGGCCCTTGCAAAAGGACAATCGACAAAGTAACATGTGTGCATACCTATTGCGGTATTAGGGCTGGAAATGGTACGGGATTCAACCCGAATCCATTTTAACGGATATGGTTTCTATGTTTGTGACTAGAATCCGAACCATTTTAACAAGATTCATAATTTGATGCCTAAAAATTAATTTATATCGTACATTTATATATGAAAATCATTAAAATAGTGTATTTTTTGTATTTTTTAATGGATATGGAGACCCGAGACCCGATGGATCCTAATATGGTAAAGAGGTTTGACCCGACCCGAACCCGCTCCATTTCCAACCCTATGTGGTATGTACAATAATTAGTTTAAATACCTAAAATAGGTAATCTATGTGCATACCACAAACAACATGTGTGCATACCTATTTAAGTATGTACATTCACGTACCATGCGCATATATCTTGTTGTGTTTAATGTTGTGCAGGAGTGTGGGAAGTGTGGTAAGGTAATTTCGTATAATGCAACCGAAGATTTTCGCCCTATAACTCTTTGAGAAATTATTAAGAACTTTACTGATGTTCAAAACCATGTAGAAAAGATTTGTCATAGTTCTATTCTTATTTGGCAACTAAGAAAAGTAATCAGAAAGAAAATCTTAGCTATTTTCTGACACAACCTCTAAGCATTCATTACACGACCAGGAAAAGTTCGCTTAGCTACCTAATTTCTAATTTGGTAGAATGCTACTGCCTAATGTCTCAATATGAAAAATGGTGTAATATACACATACTGTTTTGCAAGTAGTTGCCGATGCAGCACCAGCCAAGAATCTACGATCATTCCATAAAAGCCTTTGACACTCGCTCTTTTTGTGTGTTTATGAGATGACATATGTATTATGTAGATAGATGATGGTCGTTGAACAAAATAGAAGCGAATCAAAACCTAATTATCCTTCAATAAGTAAAAGATGAGTAGGGTATCGTTCCACTTTTAAGTGTATATTATAGGAATGACGGGACTGGAAAGGGTTTGATGGATTAAAAACTATGACTGTAGAGATTTTAGATTCTAATGCTAAACTAAACTAAACTAACTAAACTATTGAAAATTTATAAGAGAGGGAATTCAAGAGATTAGAATCCACCAATACTTTTGATTCAATGACCTTTTGATTCATGGTTGTTCTCACAATTAGATAATCGAGCGAGTGTCGATGCCCTCTTGAACAAAACATCGTTAACGAATAACTCTACTTAAGGTTGTTCTTATGTTTATGCTATTAATATCTTATTTCCTTTTATGTGAGTTTGGGCAGCTATTCAATGAATCACCATCTAAAGCAAACACAAGGAATACTTCTCTTACTCTAAAACACTACATAACTAGAAGAAAAGTAGAGAATAATATTATAATATTCAATTACAATAAATAAAACCCTATTCTAGCATTATATTCAATTGCAATAAATAAAATCATGTCACTAGTAAATATTCAATTGCAATAAATAAAACCCTAAACTAGCATGATATTCGATTGCAATAAATAAAAACCTTAATCTATACTTCCATCCCCCGTCCAAGGCATGGAACTAATAACTAAAAACATAAATAACTAACCTTGATTGGAGAATACCATGAACCCGGAAGAATCAACGAACCCTAAGCCGGCTTCATCTTCTCCCTTGAAGGAGAAGATTAGCCTTCCATAAAGAAGGAAGAACACGAAGAATGAGAAGAAGAATAGTTGAAAAACATAAGACTAGAAAGACTAATTTATTAATACTCGACTAGTTAAAACCGAATCTTTTATTATTAATCTTTCTCTGCCTCAAGTTCTGGAGATAAGAGTATAAGTGAATTGGCAAATTACATGAGGCACTTAGGTCCTCTATTTATAGGGGTTACAATGAGTTCTATAAGCATTCCAAACCGCCATTTGTTTCTGAATACAAATCAACTTCTTTCAGAGTTCAACTTCGTCTCCAAAACTGAGAAGGAAGTGGCTACAGTGTCGTTTCATGCGTCTGGAAACACGATCCTTACGTCTCAGACGCGAGCATTGCGTCTGGACACACGATCCATGCGTCCCAGACGCGGAAGTCTATTTTGCCTATTTTGCTTTATCCTTCTATCCTCTTTTATGGGCTTTGGTCCAAGCAACGAATCCTTTGGCCTTGGGCTTTCAAATAGGCTTTAAAATAGGTTCAAATCGCATCTTTAATAGCTTCAATTCCTTGGCCTTCTCCATGATTGTGCACGGGCTTCCCATGTGATCATTAATGCTCTGAATTGCTCTATTTTACCCCTTTTTCTCTAATATTCTACAAAACTCTCTCTTTCACTTGTAGAATCATAAAACATAACTTACAAACACTATTAGTAAACCAAGATGGCTAAATAAGAGGCATAATCGAGAGTTAAATTATACTTTTTGAGCACTTATCACAACTCCCAACTAGCTTTTTGCTAGTCTTTTAGCAAATAAGATAAAAAAAAAAGATAAGTGATCAAAATCACATCCTAATAACAAAAATAAAATCCTAACTCACTTTCACAGGCATCGTGATTGCATTTACCATATGCAACAAGGCTTTAAACCTTTAAGTTTCCCAAAAAGGACGAGTTATAGTCTTGTGAGGGTTTTCAAGTGATATACCCACAAAATCAATTAATAGCATGTTCAAGAATGATAATATTTTTCAGAGAAAGAAATTCCTTACCCACTTAGTGCTTACTCCAACAGACGGTCTCCATTGCTAACTACATTGTTGCAAAGACTTATAGATTATGATGGGAGATAGTAAAAATTGACAAAATTCTCAATCAAGGCTTATGTGTGTACTTAGTCAATCTCCTATACTTTCCTATCCAAGAAATGGAATCCCTAGTTTACCTTTAGATAGATAATCTCAACTTTCAATCCTCACCGGTCATACTCTCAGAAAAGAATCTCTCAGAAGATGGTATACTATTTTACCTTATGTATGTGGGGAAAAGAATAATGAATACGAACATCCCACATACTACCTTGAAAAACAGACTTCTAGATGACAGTAGTCTCATGGAAAAAATGTCAATCACATATGAAGTGTCGGGTCCTTCACTTTAGCATTCTCTCACCTATTCTAGACTTCGTACCATACTGTAGTGATAAGGCATGGGTTGTAACTTGGCTTGGGTATTGGTTTATGAAGGAAAGGTAAAAAGGATTCAAAGGTTGTTTCTGAAATACTAAGGATTTTGCTTCATTCTTTAGAAGATTTCTTCAAATTCTGTATTGCAGAGAAAATTCTTCCTTTGTCTTAGTTTTTCTATCCATTCTGTTCAACTTTTTTTTTAAAGCTCAGTAGTATATCCTTGATTAGTACTGGATATGCTTATTTTCCACTAGCTTCTTTCACTTTGAACAGAATTATGGTCTTCATTGTATCTCTCTGATATTTCCTTGTAATCTTCCTTTTGTGCTCTTTCTTCCTCCTTGTTCCCCTCGTATTCTCAGAAACATATGGGTATGGCTGATAAAAGTTTTTGGCTATACTCCTTGTCTGGAGTTGGGTAAATGGTAAAGGGTTTTATGAAAGAAAATGGCTTATTGTAAGGCTCAAAAGGGTTTAACATGATGGTCCTACTAGGTGGGATAAAGGCTGAATGAGTTCACTACTTGACTTATCAAGATGATATGCTTGTTTGAATAGACTACAAGACCTAATGACAATCTCCCCAGTTGATGTCACTTCGTGATTAACCAAATCAACAAATAATGAGAATATATTACAACGACATAAAGAACTGGAAGATGTTGAGTCACTAAGACTCGGATTTTTCGTAAGAACTCTCCAAAGAATTGCTATAAAGCTCAAATCTCACGGGCTAAGTCTAAAAATTCTACTTCCAGTTTACTAGGGGTTTAAATATCTCTTCTAGCAAAAGTACACAAAACTGACCAAGTACTATGGTGGTACCTTGATAAAGAATTCTATCAACAAGAATTATGTTCAAGTATAATAAATAGTCTAAGCGGTAATGAAATCAATAATATCAACTATCTATCAAACTTAACACTAAGCAGTATAGAATATATATCCCAGACTCATCATTAAAATTCATTTTTCTCATGCTGTTGATATAGAAACAAATATATATATATTTTTATTTATTTTTTAATTTTTAATTTTTTGAAAACTAATTTTCGAAATTCATTTCTCAAGTACACCCTCCCCATACTTATGCATGCATTGACCTCAATATATAAAGAAGTAAATGAAATGGATGAGAAAAATGTAGGATATTACTATTGATGTCGAATATCAATAATTAGTTCAAGAAACAAATTTTTAGGTCTTTTTACGTCAGATCCCCAAGACGTAATGTGAGTTTTTTAAAGTCAGATTCTCAAGACTTTTGAGTCCTTTATAGTAAGATCCTCAAGACTAGTATTCCCACCTCAAAATTGATCTCTCAACAACATGCTTACTTCCTGTAGACATTTTATACTCAGTCTACTAGAGTTATGAGACTTTGACTCTGGCGCTTGCAACTCCTCTCAGTAAATGATGAAGTTATGAAAATCTGAGGGCCCGACTATCAATGACACTTATACTAATGAGATCCTAAGGAGTCAAGCTTACGACGTGGAGATACTTATTCCTACTATTGCTACTTTTCGATCGTTCGATTTACTGACGTGGAGATACTTATTCCTCGTTCGGATTTTGCCACGTGACCGACTGACCGAGTCTGGAGTCAAACATTTTGGATGAATGACTAGGTTTTCAGTATATATTAGTGAGAGATGGAGCTTTGTTTTCCGTATACAATAGAAATTTCATATTGGATCAACTTTTGATTTATGTATGCAATACTTTTATTGGAGGAAATTGAAAACTATAGTTTAAAATTGTTGAGATCAACTTTTATTGTGTTTAAAATGAAAAGTATTGGAATGAATTTTCGATGATGATGGTTTCAACCTCCAGGAAATATTTATGAGAAAGGTGATCTCGTTAAAGTGCACGCCTTGTGAATTGTGATGTCTAATTTTCAAAATCAAGAATAATCGAGAAGTGATCGCCACTTGAACTTCCATTTTTGCTCCAAGTACTTTTTAAAATAATTTGTGAACAATTAAAAGACTATCGAGTCTCAATTGTTTGTTTTTATTTTTTTGCAAGTTATGCTCAACAATTAGAGCCTACTAAACCATCATAAATGCACAATTTGCTCCAAGTACTTTTTAAAATAATTTGTGAACAATTAAAAGATTATCGAGTTTCAATTTTTTGCAAGTTAGGCGGCAACAACGAGAGCCTAGACGACTGTCACTTCAACCATGATGTCATTCATCACTTTAATTTATCTCTACTAGTAGTATAGCCTATAATGATTGTGGCCTCTTAAATTCATCCGGGTCTTTTTCTGACACATAATACCCTTGATGAATAATTAAATCAGATGCCTAAATATTTATTAATAAGGACTATTTTGTCTTTTTATGTATTTATAAATTTTCAATTCCGATATTGTCCTTAAATAAAAATATTGCTTAACACCTTTAAATAGGAGCAATCAGTCTTTTCATGTGGTAATATATTAGAAAACCAAATCCACGCCCATTCTCAATTGTACGCCTACTATAAATATCATTTAATTAGCAATAATTATAAACTATTTAATTAGTAATTATTGGGTTATTTAATAAGAGGTTAAGAAAAGTGTAATCAGAGAATACGAACCGATTCTTTTCCCTTCTCTCCCATCTCTTCTGTTTCTCATAATTCTCTTTCCGTCTCCCTCTCAATCCCACTCTACGTCTCTCACTTCTCAACAGTAAAAAAAGAAAAATGAAGGTTATGCCATCTCTCTCTTCAATTTGAGTTCTCTCATTACAATAAATTTTCAGCCATTCAATCGAGATGAAAAAAAAAATGAATTTGTTTTATCTTTTTGATTTAATAGATTGCGTTTCAGATTCGTGACGTAATTATTAATGTTTATGCTTCTTCAATTTTCAGGCCACTTCTTCAAATCAACAGGTAAGATTTTTAATTCTTTTTCGATTTTTTTTTTCCAAATTTTATTTGTTCATGATACCCTGTTTCTTTCATTATTCAATTTTGTTTGAGTCTCCTTCGTTTGAGACCACATTTGCAATGGGCTATCTCGAGGCGTTTGCACAAGTATTTTGCTTGATCAAGGAACCGACAGACACACATGGGAGACCAATCATGTACTCTTCTACCCCGGTGGGAAGCGTCAACTATATGGTTATATGGCGCCGCAAAAGAGGACATCGACAATTTCAACAGTAATCGCCAAGGTTCTCGTTCATAACTTGAAATCTCTGTGTGGTTTGTGCAAATGCACTTAGGTCTCTATGTTTCTGCTTGCATGACCACTGATTTCTTCAGTCGTAAGCTTAGTAGCTTACCACACCTGTTTTATATAGATAGGACTGACAATATACTATGTTGAGTCTTTTTTTCATTGTCCCGATAACTGATATTTGTAGGAAGTTGGTCCTTATTCTATTTCTCTATCTTTTTTTGTTATAAACTCAACTCTAATTCATTCTGCTTGATTTTTGTTTTTGAGTGGCCTTGGTGACTGTCAAAAATATTACAAGGTATCTACATCCAATCAAGCTTATTTTTGTGGAGCCTTTTTTATTTTAAGTTTCAAAAAAAAAATTCTGGTATGACTATGTACAAAGACAACTAAGAAATGGAAAATAGTTTTCTGAAAGAAACCTATGTCTTAGGACCACCCTCTCTTTACAGATTTCTATTATGAGTAAGCAAAATTCAGTATGCATAAGAAACAAAATCACTGATCTTGGAAGCAGGGCCACATACCTCTTTAATTTGTTTATTTTGAGGGAGGGAGAGGCTAAAGTATCATACTGTAGTTCAGGTGAAATGAAAGCTCTTATGATGGATTTGATATATATACAATGTACTATTGTAACAATGATAATTTTAAGAATGTGGTATTGGTTTGGCAAATCGTTGAAAGGGAACGAGAGATGTACCTGTTACTAAGCAACTATTATATATCTCAACAATCAATATTGATTTGAAAACCAAAGTTTGCAGTGCGTTTGAAGTTTGTATTGGGAGATGTGTTTGAAATGATGAAATCTGTGGTGAGTGAGGAGATAATTTTAAGTCAAATTTAAGATTTAAATATCATGATGATGAAGTGAGGTATGAAGTAACAACAAGAGAGCGATGACTAAGCATATACAGGATAAGTAAGACGTTCTAACATGTTTACATGTAACAAATGGATTCTATTAATTGAAAAGAAGTTACATTCAAGTTTCACATTTATCGGTTGAAATGGTGGCCCAGCATATATCCTGAATGTATTTGACTTGGGCTTAAATAATTAAAGTTACAAAGTCTGAAAAGAAATTAAGTGCTGGGATTTTTTAAATTTATATTTGATTGCTACAATTTTGAGTGGAGGAGATGGCGTTGTTTACTTTAGCCGTCTGCTTACCAACTATTTTGATTTTGGATGCAGGTACATAATCAAACAGTAGGAAAAGTAAGTAATGGGCCTCACCGGACAAGAAGTGATGAAAAAGTAAGAGAGATGAAAGATCGTGTCGAGGGGCCAAGGCGTACTTGAATTTGCGTCTCTAGGCAGCAATTCTCACTTAGTAAAATAGTTAAGATTGCGGATAAAAGAGATAGAACAAGTAGTTGGTGAAGCATCCAAGGATTTAGATTTGTCAAGAAGGTATGCTAATGCTTAGTGTAATTGAAAAGATGTTTTCAATTATAAGTAAGTAACCTGAAAATGAGTAGGACGAGATAAATGTTTGAATCATCTATCTAAAACCGAAGATTGTCGATTAGCTGCAGAAAATGAAATCCATGGAGGCATCCCTTTGCAAAGCAGGTCGTATTTACCCCGACCGCTTTTCCATGGCGACTAAACTTCGTGCAATGACCCATAATGTTGAAGAACAGTCCCATTACGAAAAAAACCGTAAGAGCTATCTTGTTCAAATTTGCTTCAAGGACTACTCCAAAAGGACTACACCGCCTATCCATGCGGTGATTGCAGATTACTTTGCTCAAGAACTTTGAAGAGAGGGTGCTTCCAAACCAACACACATTGCAAAACCAGATTTCCGTCACTATGCTGTTTCTCGACAATATCCTTGCATCTTGGCTGTGGTTGTGAACTCTACTATCTCTCGCTTCGGGTAAAACTTTATCTTTATTATGAACTTTGTTACAAAGTTTTCATTTTGCACTTTGGTCTCATGGTTTTAGTACGCTTTGTGTCCGTCCGTTGAAGAAGAGTAATACTAAAAAAAACGATTATAATAGATTAAAATGTTGGACCTCGGCGCTTTTCTTTGGATCTCCTGAACTTGAAAGATCAAACTTTTGAAGGACGTGTGGATCATGATCACGACAAAAATATGGGTAACCCATCCAGTTAGGTGGAGAAGGTTGAATCTATGCCGTAGGTTCCAGAATTGAGTAGTGATTCTAATTTCACCGAGAATATGGTTGTTGATGCGGTAAAGATGAACATATTACTTCTTCCAAAGAAATTGACATGGTTGATAAATATATCGGAAATACACAAGAGGCATCGTTGTTGGTGGTGGGGGGAGTAGATACTGCTGAAATCAATGCCAGTGCTTCTAGAAATCTTTTCATGTAGGGGATGCCTATTTGTGTTCAGACATCACAAGGGTGTAGTAACTCTTAATCGCTTTCGGAACAGGATGGTTTGCTAGAAAATGTTGGTCAGCAAACAGGCGCTCTAATTTCTGTAAGTAATGCTGAAAGTTTACCAGTGGAAGAACGGACAGTGTCTCAAGGTCAAGGAAACGAAAGTAGTGATGTTCATTTAGAATATTTAGTCAGCTTAGTGAAGGAGGTGGGCTTTTCAGATTATTAGCATTGAAGAAGTTGTTTTGCGTTGATGCCCTCCTCATTCATTCTCTTCTTCTATCTTTTTAATTTTATTATTATTTTTTGGAGAAGATTGGGGGAGGTAATTGGAAGGCTGCATTTTATAAATTTATACGGAACTTCGTTGTTTTTTACATTAACGGCTTGAATTCTGTGTTTGGTGAGATTAATTGTAATGAATCTACTATTCTACTGCTAATATATACTAATAAAAACATCTACCAGTAAAAAAATAAAGAAGATGTTTGTATGTGATGATGATATTGATCGATAACTTCCTAAATTTTTTGATCTAATTGTGTGCTCTGCTTTGCATTTATAGGAGACCTACACCAGTAGAGGAAATCCTGACAATAGAGATCAGACCAGGTTGGAAAAAGGGAACCAAAAGGGAAAGGCAATGAACAACGAGGTGTGATATCGTTTAGGGTTACATTATTAGTTGATTTTTTCCTTTTTGTTTCATGTTTCTAATGTCAGTCGGCGTTGTTGGCCATAGCTGTCAGCTTGGTGTGAATAGGGATTGGACCAAAATCACTTTCCCAGAGAAGGGCAATGAATAGCGAGGTGTGATATCGTTTAGGGTTACATTATTAGTTGATTTTTTCTTTTTTGTTTCATGTTTCTAATGTCAGTCAACATTGTTGACCTTAGTTGTCAGCTTGGTGTGAATAGGGATTGTGGCTGAACTGCTGAGGTGGCCAAACAAAAATTTGAAATTGGCAAAAAGATAGGAGGTGCACAAACATCACAGGTTGCACGTTGAAAGGAGAATATGGTTGACGGATCGGCAAACCGGAACTCCCGTAAGTTCATCTTCATGTTGAGTGTCTATTTATTGATTTCCTTATGTTAAATGAACTTTAATGGTACATATTTCTAAATGATGGGATTTAAGACTGATTTTAGAACATGTTTTGTGTTGGGCAGTTTAGTGTTGAATATGTGGGGTATTATTTTATATATATATATATATATAAAACCTTGATGGAATTTGGTGTTAAGTTCATCTTGATGACTTTTCTTAATGGTTCATTGTAAACTCTATTACTAAACAGTAAACCACAAACCTCAACCGTAGATAGTCGTGAAATCCAGTCAATTATCTCTGCAGTGTACACAATAATAAGTACAATAAGACCACTTGACTTACTGCGAATTCCATGCACATTTGTAAGTTGGTACTCACCTGTCAGCTACCTAGCTTGGCGACATTGCGTATTTTATAATCTTAGTTATTTTGTGTGTGTATCGAAATCAAATCTTCTATGTTGAAGTTTTCTATTGTTTTGAACCTATTAGTTAATCATATTTATACTTTGAATCACTTGGTGAAAACTTTTCCTCTAAAAATAGTTCTCTTTCTTGGCTCAACATGTAGTTATGCTATTAGAATTGGGACTCATCAACTTGATTGGAGTGAATAATTCCACCTTCATTTAGCTGATTTGCGTTATGTGTAATTGAAATATAAAAAGTTACACCGTTGAAAAAATTGCTTAAACTTGGTGTAGATTATAGTAATAATAAATTCCACTTAGTGATTTTTGTCTTTGGCCTGAATATATGCTTTTGTGTTTATAATCTTTTTAGTATAATTCATATACGATTTGTTCACTGTATAAACATACCAACAAATTTTGGAACTCTAGGTTTCAATAAGTTAGTAAATTTTAAAAGTTTATCGGCATTGCCGAAATCATTAGATTTATAAAAACTTAATATTTCCTATTTGAATTTATATTTTGTCGTGAGGAAGGTGATTTCTGTTACTGAATTTGCATTTTCGTTAGTTTTTGAATTATTATTTGTGACTTGACTGTTGACATAATTTTCAACTTAAATGAGTAAAGAAATTTTTTATAACTGAATTAAGTTCATCCCAAAGATACTCGGTTAATATTGGAGTATCAATGAATTCAATGGGTTGTATTCTTGATGGTTTCTTGCATATATGTGAGTATGATGCATTCCATTTCATAATGCAGTTACTATACAAGAATCATTCCTTTTGACAATTGCTAAGTTTATGGCCGTATCTGGGGCCCAGTTTCAAGCCAACGCCCAATGCATGAACACTAATAAGAAGAATGTACTTCCATAGATTATCCACCCGTCTCACTCTACCTACGCCTATCTGCTTGCGAGTAGATGGTTGCAACATACCAGCTATTATAGTGGAGGACAAGTCAGAGTGACCTATTTTTTTTTGTTATTGGTGTACTTTAATTCTTATATTGATGTAATATCCTATGTAGACTGAGTATGTCATTGTACCGCATATGCCATTGTAACTCCATTTTGGATGATTGATTAACAAACCAAATGACTCAACTCTGGAGTGTATGTCCCATTCTTCCAATTCAATACTTACAGTTGCATATTACCTATTTACCTAACAGTTGGATACTGATTTCAGTGAATAACGTTACATAGGTGCTTTTGATGCACTAACTTTTTATCTTTGTCGTTGCAATGTGCACTTGCTGTGATGAGAGGCTCAAAGTACATGTTATTTTTGAGCTAGCTATACTTAAAAATTTATTGCTTAGGTATGTCTGAAAATCAAATAGGAATGGAGTTCCATTCAATTCAAAATTTAAACGGCTGCCAGTGGGTCTGTTCAGACATAATGTCAATTGTAAGTGTGCTCACCCAAATTATGTTTACACTTTTCGACAAGTTTTGTTTAACATCAGAGCATTTGGTTAGCTTAGACTTAGGTGAGTCTAGGTGATTCTCGGATCGTGGTTTATGGGTAGTGTTTAAGAAGTTTTATTTTCAAAACTATTTCCGCTAGTTGTTTTATTTTTACAAAGAAAATGAAAGAGATATAGAAATAAAGAGAGTCAATATTTTTCTTGATTTGTTTGTACGTGTAATGTGTATATTTATATTAGTTACTTGTGGAGTGAATATGGAATGATTTTTATTTTCCTTATCATATGAGGAGTGGTTATATGTGTAATATGTTAATTATTGATGGATTTGATAAAAATGATGTGTGCTGCTATAGTGTGGTTTTGTTGTTGGTGATCATTTTCGCGTGGAATATGGATTAAGTGCGACTACATGTCTGTGAACTTTGTATTGCAATGTTGTGTTATTATTTAAGAAACAAAGAGATATTTTATATATATTGAATGAGTTGTATTATCTAGTGGCTTTGTGACGTACTGAGTAAGGAACTAATTGCCTCGGTGTTGAAGGAACTATCTCGCCTCACTCGCACACTTTAATGGATGAATAATATTTTGAAGTATAAGAGATTAATATGTTAGAGGTAATTAGTTAGAAATAGACCGAATAATAATAAAATATACGTATATTATTTTTGAGATGTGTATACCTGCGTATACACGTGTATTTTTGAGATGTGTATACTGGCGTATACACGTGTATTCTTTTTGAGATGTGTATACTTGCGTATACACGTCTTTTCCTTTTGAGATGTGTATACTTGCGTATACACGCTTTCTTATATTATTGTATATGGATGAACTATTACCGGGTATATGATGATAATAGTGTTTCACCAACATGGCATGATAGATTAATATTGTTAAATTAGTTTCACATTGATTTTGCATATTCGAGTATTCTTACATATATACATTGATTTATGGTTCATAAATATTACCGTGAGAATATAACTTGTTATGGGTGATATATTAGAAGTGAGTTTATATTATTCGAAAATGTTTAAAATTCGTGTTATACGGTAGTAAGTCATATGTTAATTGTCATTGTATATGGAGATTAATTTTTGAATCTTTTCACTGTTTAAAATAAATAGTACTAATAATAATAGCAATGAGCGTCGAGTATTTATTCTTAATTGTTTTGTTTCAGTCTATATGATTTTGATAGATGAATATGAAAAATTATTTTTTTGAATACGTGTTATATTTGATCCAGTTGCAAGCATGAATTTGGATTCAATGGTTGTTTTAAATTTAATAATTCTGAGAGCATGACTAAAGTAAATATAAAGTTTTATTGTAGTATCAATGACATGAGTAACCTTTTGTTTTAAGTGTGTTAGGACACTGATTTTCTTTTATGCCTGATAATGAAAGACTCCATAATGTTTTATGCATGGATGAACTTACCTCACATTATTGATTAATTTAAGTAGAATATTATTTTTCGTAGAGACTGCTACGTGTCAAGAAACTACATGCTAAAAAGATATGATATATTTATATTGCGTTTAAGTGACATTAATAATTTATTTTAATATAGACAGTTAAACTATAATAGGTGTTGTAATGGTATGAGGATATATATTCGGGTATTATTTAAAAATAATTAATACCAATGTTATCTTGCTTAAGTTTAATCAACGTGCATTCTTGGGTATGTTCTAAGTTAGTAACCAATGTTATTTGTTCGTATAGCTTTACTTCCGAATCTCGGGACGAGATTCTTTTGAGATGTGTATAGCTGTAATGCCCGTATTTAAAATACGTATTTATTTATTTATTTTAATTATTTATTTAAAAATCGGCTTGGATTGGATTTGGGATATGCGGGCCTGGTTTTCGGGCCCGAGTATGTGTTGGGCTTGGGTTTCGAACCCAAGTATATAAACACATTGTTCTAGAGAATAGGGTTCTTGGAGAATAAAAAAATAATAAAAATGGAGGCTCGAGTGTTGGAGCGCGACGATTCGAACTAGGAGGATTCGTGGAGCTGTTAAGACCGGTGAGTAGAGTTAACTCTCACCACTACTAAAACTATGATTTTCATCTGTTTAGAATTTACGAATTTTCTGTTCATATAAACTGTTTTTGTGAGTAGTTTAGTTTTCTTCTTTTTCTCGTCTATAGTATATAGTGTCTATATGGAGATAACAGTTTTTCTAGAGTACAAGGTTTATGTTAAAGTTTTCTGCTCTTCATCGTCTGCCATTCCATTCGGTTATTGTTAAAACCGTTAGCTTATTGGGTCATTGAAGCCCTTCCTTAAAATTGTTGGAACATTTCAAGTTGGGGAGCTTCGTTAATGGGGTCCTGAGAGCCCGTTCCATAAGTTCGCGGAACTGATTAGTGTTAATGGTTTTGGTGGATTGGAGGTCGGGGTTAAGTATTGGAGATTGGTGGTGGTTGTTGACCGGGTTGTAAATCATGGCGTGTTGTCGAATGGAGTCTTTGGAAAGGGTCATTGAAGCTTCGAAGCTCGCTCCATTAATGGCATTCGACCAAACCTCCATGATAAAACAGTTTGAACTGTTTTTGGTTGATTTGTGGGTTGTTGATGTATGTGTGAATGTTGGAATTTGATGGGGGGCTGTTTGAGAGCTTGAGGAGCCATTAATGGCGGTGGGAATGATTTCCAGATCTAGTTTGGTGAGGGTTAGAGTGAATAATTTGGGGTTTTCGATTTCATTAATGTTGTTTGTTTTAGTGTGGGAATCAAAACTGACTTGAGGAGGAGATGAGGGGTGGCTGGCGGCGCGCGACCTGCTGGTGGTGGAGCTGCTGGTGAGAAGATGATGAACAGTAAATTTCGGGTTGGGCTTGGGTCAAGACCAAGTGGGTCGGTTTTGTTTAGGCCCGATTCTAGTTTGTTTAGTTGTTGGGCCGGTTTTGTTTTAAGTTCTTGGGCCCTAGCTTGTTTTGTTTGGGGCCAGACTAATTTGGCTTAGCCTATGGGCCAGTTCAGTTGATGTTGGGCCCGGTTTTGTTTTAAATTTGTGGACCGTTCAATTTAAGGTTTTGGGCGATCCTAGTTTTATTTTCTCGTTAGCTTGGGTCGAACCCAATTAGTTTGTGGACCAGTTTAATTAGTTTCTTTGGGCCGGTTTCTAATTTAGGTGGGCTGGTCCTTATGTCCCTAATTGGGTCAGGTAGAATAAATAAGTCGGTTTGAGACTTTTGGGTTCTAAGGTTTGGAACCATTACGGCGTCACGAGTCCACCTTGACCATTACCTTGGTCATGAGCCCATGAGCCATGCACCTTTGACCTTAGCCATGAACCTGTTGAACATAGAAACAACAGTTTGACTTTGACTTTGACTTTGACCATGCCAGTTTGACTTTGACCATGATATGTTGACTTTGACTTTGACCGTTGACCGTTGACTTTTTTCAGTTTTTCACATATTTGATTTTATGGACTATTGTAATAATAAAATGTTGTCGAACATTATATAACGTTGTTTGTCATTATCTAATTATGATTTGACGTGAGTAGTGTGTAAAACATATATATATTGGGCTTTGATTGTGGACTGTAGACTGTTTAATTCTGCTACATTTTATGTTCTAAATTGTATGGACAAATCAAATGTTGAAATGCTGTGGAAGCTGATATAAATTTTGGTTGTCATTATCTAATTAAGATTTGACGTTGATATTGTGACACTATGTAATATGTTGGGATATATATATTGAATGCAATAGTTTTGGAGACATAGATGTATAAAAGCTTTATTATTTTATATGTGAGATGCTACTATGAGGTAGTATAATATGTGTGGATATTTTCCCACGGGTTTGTGGCGTAGTGCAATAATATATTGGCACGTGAAATAATGAAAGTGGTTATGAGATATAATTGAGATATTTCTAAATATTGTGGCTTAGTGCAATAAGGTAATTGACCTGCACGTGATATAATGGAATGATTGTGAGTCATTAATGTATGACACCTGAATAAATTACGTAATGAAAATCCTAGAACCTGACTACCACAATCATGTGATCTGCCCTGTGTGGGCGTATGTGATATATAAGATGTTGTATATATAAGATGTTGTATATATAAGATGTTGATTGACCCATGTGTTGGGCAATCGTAGCCGAATAGTGGCTTGATTATACCGTTCGCAAATATTGGAACGAGACGCGCGATATTTTATGCCGAATAGGGGCATTACTTATATAATGGCTTCCGTGTGAGGATTTACAGTGTCGCGCATCCCGCCCGGTGTGGTTACGCACGAGTGGTACATTATATAAGGGGAGGCATGTGGATGTACATGTTCGGCGTTGGGTAGCGATTGTGGTAGCCAGAGAAACTAGGTAAGACATAGATACGACGTGATTTTAGGGACACACAAAGAAAGCCTTAAATAATCTAATTATGGTAATATGTTGGTTATTTGTTTAGTTGAACCTAAGGTGCCTCGATGGAGGAACTACACTTTATTTATTATGTGTATAATTTGTTGCGTGGTTAGTGGGAAGTTAAAGAGCCTCGATGGAGGAACTACCTTTAATTATTGTACTTAAGGATGTTATATTAGTCGTTGAAAGTTAAAATATCGGTGGAGGAACTAACTACCATATGGTTTGTGTATATATTGGTATAAGTATATGATGTATTTTAGGGCTACTCACACCAAAGATTTTTATAATGCCGACCCGATTTGCATGTTTGCTTATCGGGTGTGTTCATTAAATGAACACAGTTGATAAGTCTTGACAGGTTTAGTGTTGAAGAAGATTGGTTCTTTGCTTGTGGTTTGCGTTAGCGATCTCGTCGGGATATGTTTTGTTTTCCCTCGAGGTGATATAGAGTTTCAGTCGAGACAAAGTTATTTGTATTTTCATTTGTAAATTTTTGTAATGAAGAAGACTTTGGTTTAAGTTAAAAATTTTATTGGTTTTTAAATTATCCGCATATTTAAACTGTTTATGGGTTTTTTGGAAGTGGAGAGTGCATCACACCTCGGAGATCGAAGAGTCGGGAACAAATAATGTTTTTCCGAATTCTGTCGAAATTCGGGGTGTGACACAAAACATATCCTGAGATGCAACGCAAACGCAAACCACAAGCAGCAATCAATCTTCTTCAACACTAAACCTGTTAAGACTTATCAACTGTGTTCATTTATTGAACACACCCGATAAGCAAACATGCAAATCGGGTCAGCATTATAAAAATGCTGGTGTGAGTAGCCCTAAAATACAACATATACTTATACCAATATATACACAAACCATACGGCGATTAGTTCCTCCACCGAGAACTTTAACTTTCAAATCGACTAATATAACATCCTTAAGTTCAATAATCTAGGCGGTAGTTCCTCCAATCGAGGCCTTTAACTTCCAACAACTAATACAACATACCATACGATAATAAAAGGCATTTAGTTCCTCCACGAGCGCCTTTTAGTTCTAGCTAAACTACTAACCACCAAACATATACAATCATCTATCTAGAGATATATCATTTACCAACATATTGCCATAATTATATTAGTTTAGACTTTCTTTGTGTGTCCCTAAAATCACGTCAGATCTATGTCTTACCTAGTTTCCCGGCTACCACAATCGCTACCCAACGCCCGGATGTACATCCACATGCCTCCCCTTATATAATGTACCACTCCGTATGTAACCACCTCCCCGAAATGATGCCGCGACACGGATAAATCCTCACATGGAAGCCATTATATAAGTAATGCCCATATTCGCATAAAATATCGCTCGCGTCTCGCTTCCAATATTTGCGAACGGAATAATCAAACCACTATTCGCTAACCATTTATTGCCCAACACATGGGTCAATCAACATCTTATATATACAACATCTTATATATCACATAATGCCAATACGCATGCATCACATGAGTTGTGATAGTCGGGTTCTAGGATTTTCGTTACATAATTTATTCAAAGTGTCATACATTAATGACTCACAATCATTCCACTATATCATCGTCGCGGTCAATTACCTTATTGCGCACTAAGCTACAATATTTAGAAATATCTCAATTATATCTCATAACCACTTTCATTATTTCACGTGCCAAATATTATTATCAAGACTACGCCACAAACCCGTGGAAAATATCCACACATATTATACTACCTCATAGTAGCATCTCACATATAAAATAATAAAGCTTTTATACATCTATGTCTCCAAAACTATTGCATTCAATATATATATCCCAACATATTACATAGTGTCACAATATCAACGTCAAATCTTAATTAGATAATGACAAACAACGTTATATAATGTTCGACAACATTCTATTATTACAATAGTCCATAAAATCAAATATGTGAAAAACTGGAAAAAGTCAACACGTCATGGTCAAAGTCAACATGCCATGGTCAAAGGTCAAAGTCAACCGTCAATGGTCAACGGTCGAAGTCAAAGTCAACACGTCATGGTCAAAGTCAACAGTCAATGGTCAACGGTCAAAGTCAAAGTCAAACTGTTGTTTCTATGTTCAACAGGTTCATAGTTATAGCCATGGTTCGTGGCTAAGGTCAAAGGTGCATGGCTCATGGGCTCATGACCAAGGTAATGGTTCGGACCCAACTGGCCAAGCCCAAACCTTATAACCGGAAAGTCCAAACATTTAAAGACCCAATTAGATCTATTTTAAGTCCTATGGACTGGCCCCAAGCAATATTAGAAACGGGCCCAAAAACGTATACTGAACTGGCCCAAAACACAACTGAGTTCGGCCCGAAAATTAAACTGAAACCGGCCCAACAAAACAATCTAAGTTCTGGCCCAAAGACTTAAAAGAAAATGGACCAAACCAACTAAAACAAACCGGGCCCAAAAACTTAAACATTTCGGCCCAAGCAACAAAAACCAAAAGAAATGAAGTTGGCCCAAACCTCAGGCCCAAGAGAAACCGACCCAGGCCCAAGCCCAAGTCGTCATCTCCTTTCTCCAGCAGCTCCACCAGCCACCAAAAATCCGGCCACCACTCCTCCACACACCACCCATTTTTAACTAGGCGGTTTTAACCCAAATCACAAACCCTATAACTTTAATGAAAGCTCCACCTCGATTTGCTAACTCCATCTCCTACCTCCAAACTAGATCTAGATAAAATTTGGCCACCATTAAAGCTTGTTTCAAGCTCCAATCGACAGCCCCACACAATCCAACATCAACCTAACTACCACCATTCATCAAACCCCAAACAACACTAACGAAAACAGTTCAAAACAATGAAAAATAAAGACAAAAATCGCATCCTTCAAGAACACAAGAAAGGCGTTGACATTATTAAAGCTTCCCCTCAAAGCTTTGGCGGCACCTTGACAACCTCCCACCACCACCAATCGTAATCCCTCTAACCAACAACCCAACCCACGAAACAAACCAACACGGTTAGAGGGGCGTTCGAAATTGATGGCGGCGCCTCCCATTGACAAAGTTCCAAAGAGTTTTGAACTGTTCCAGCAGTTCAAACTCATATACTCCCAACCCCATAACACAAAGCTTTCAGAGTTTTAACAACATACGGGGCGACGAATAATAAAACAATATAAAAGAGTAGTATAAAACAAAAACGATTGAAGCAAGATTATCGACATACATAAAACTACAAATCGGTGAAATAGCAAAATAGCTACTCACCTGAATTAAAACCCGACGAATCCTCCGTAGTCTGAACCGTCGCGCTCCACCTCTCCAGCAAACCATCTTCTCTCTCTGCCTCCATTTTCATTATTTTTATTATTTTTTAAAACCCTATTATCTAGAAAAGTGTGTTTATATACTTGGGTCCAACCCAAAGCCCAAAATGGACTCGGGCCCAAAAACCAGGCCCACATGTCCCGAGTCTAATCCAACCAATTTTTTAAAATAAATTATTTAATTAATTAATAAATAAATAAAAACGTATTTTAAAAATACGGGCATTACAGCTATACACATCTCAAAAGGATCTCGTCCCGAGATTCGGAAGTAAAGCTATACGAACAAATACGTTGGTTATTAACTTAGAACCTATACAAGAATGCACGTTGATTAAACTTAAACAAGATAACATTAATATTAATTATTTTAATTAATTCCAGAATATATCTCCTCATGCCATTACAAAATCTATTACAGTTTAACTGTCTATATTAAAACACATTATTATTGTCACTTAAACGCAAGATAAATACATCATCTCTCATGAGTATGCAGTTTCTTAACACGTAGCAAACTCTAGGAAAATTAATATTCTACTTAACTAACCAATAATATGGGGGAAGTTCATCCCTGTATAAAACATTATGGAGTTTTCATTATCATGCACCAAAGAAAAATTTGTGCCCTAATACACTCAAAATAAAAATCACTCATGTCATTGATACTACAATAAAACTTTATATTTACTTTAGTCATGCTATCAAAAATATTAAATTTAAAACAACCCTTGAATCCTAATTCATGCTTGCAACTGGATCACATATAGCACGTATCAAAAATAATTTTTCATATTCATCTATCCAAATCATATAGACTGAAACAAAACAATTAAGAATAAATACTCGACGCTCATTGCTATTATTATTATTACTAATTATTTTAAACGGTGAAAGATTCAAAAATTAATCTCCATATACAATGACAATTAACATAAGGCTTGCTACCGTATGACACGAATTTTAAAAATTTTAGGATAATATAAACTCACTTCTAATATATCAGCAACAACAATTTATATCGGCATGAACAAAGTTCAATATATTAATTAAGAACAATTAATCCAATTATGGTTTACAACTACTAAGTATCACGACTAGTTTAATTAATCATTAATAACGCAGCATTAAGAAAACAACCTACACATGCATGTCTTATTGGTGAAATCATATTATTATCATATATACATGGTAATAGTTCATCCATATACAATAATATAAGAAAGCGTGTATACGTAAGTATACACATCTCAAAAGGAAAATACGTGTATACGCAAATATACACATCTAAAAAAGAATACACGTGTATACGCAGGTATACACATCTCAAAAAGAATACACGTATATTTTATTATATATATATATATTTTTTCTATATATAATTAATCACATCTAACAAATTAATCTCTTATACTTCAAAATACTATTCATCCATTAAAGTGTACGAGTGAGGCGAGATAGTTCCTCCAACACCGAGGCAATTAGTTCCTTACTTAGTACGTCACAAAGTCATCAGATAATACAACTCATTCAACAGTTAATGCAGCTCATTCAATATAGATTAAAATATCTTATTATTTCTTAAATAATAACATAACACTCAAATACAAAATTCACAGACAGATTGTCATACTTAATCCATACTCTACGTGAAAATGATCACCAACAACAAAACCACACTATAGCAGCACACATCATTTTGATCAAATCCGTCAATAATTAACATATTACACATATAACCACTCCTCATATGATAAGGAAAAAATAAAAGCATTTCATATGCACTCCACAAGAGTAACTAATATAGATATACACATTACACGTACAAACAAATCAAGAAAAATATTGACTCTCTTTATTCTTGTATCTCTTTCATTTTCTTTGTAAAAATAAAACAACTAATGGAAATAGTTTTGAAAATAATACTTCCTAAACACTATAATAGCATGCCCTTTTTGAGCTCTCTGAGAGTGTACACGTTATTTTTTACTCACGATAAATAGGAATGAGAAAAAAAAATACAAGTATCTAGAAAATAAATATACAACTGCCTAGCAAAATTTCCACACAAGCGAAACCTACAAAATATTCAATCTATTTTACCCTCATTGCCTCTTTGTTGTTCTTCTTCTCTTCAACTCTAACTCTATATGAGGTATTATTTTTGTTTTTATTCAATTTCCTGTCCTTTTTTTATTTATGTTCTATAGGCCACACCTTCCTCTCTTTTTTTTTTTTTTTTTTTTTTTTTTTTTTTTTTTTTTTTTTTTTTTAATCTACCACAAATTCATTCTCGTCCTCTACTTTAGATTCATAGCGGAAAATAATGTATATAGTGTAAATCAGGTTAGAATAAATCTATTAAAGTATTACTCATGTTATAATGTATATAGTGTAAGAGTTTCTTTTTTGAACAAATTTTTGTTTGGCTTGCTTATCGTAGCATTTGGAAGGTGTTTCGTATAATCAGAAAATGAGTTTTCAGTCCATGGGACAATATGATATAAAACTTCAGGTGCGGGGCAAAATTGAACTCTAGCCATGGAGAGAAGAAACTATAAGGTCTAGGACCGTAGGAGCCTTTGCAAAAACATTGACATTGTCAACTGTTAAGTATCGTAGTTCCAAACCCTGAAGGTTTAAAACTTTAAATGCACAATGCCGACAGAGATTTCACTTAATAAAAATAAAGGATTTTGCCAATCCCTTTGCAAGGGACCGAGTGATTTTTATGAATGTATATTAATCAGGTGAATATCTTTTTATACTATAAATTTTCAAAATGTATTTGTAATGTCTCTAGAAAAATTGGGGGAGATTAAGCTTTGTGTACTGCATCGGCAAAACTTGGAAAATTTTGGAAATGTTTAATCTTAGCTTATGTATATTATTTTGTTTATTGATTTTTGTTTTTCAGTGTTATTGTGTTTTTTTTTTGTTAATTTCCATTGTGATCATTTCCAATGAATACTAGAAAGGTTGATGAAGTAATTGTTGATACGTAAAACAAGTTTCTTTCAGGCTTCATTATTTTTTTCTGACTTTCATTGCAGTTTGTACAAAAATAATCTATCCTTCTCTCTTTTACTTATTTTTTCTCCTACGAAAATATAACTTAAAAGTAAGAAAAAAATAGTAGTCCCACAGAAATGATACCAGATACAAATGTTTACCTATAAATAATTGATTGCCCTAATTGAGTTCATTTAAGTAAATAAAAGAAATGTTGTTATAATTCACTTTCCAAATTTACTTAAAAATATATAAAAAATAAAATGCAAATAATACATTGTCAAGTAACATTCTTAAAATAATCCTTAAAGTTTAAACTCCTACAATACTCATAGTCTCTTACATCGTTCAAGCATATAGGAAACTCAAAAAATAATATATTAAATAATACATTATTATAACAAATTTTTTACTAATTTAAAAATCCTAACCCTTGCTATAGTCCCACAACAGTATTATATTATTTTTTTATTATATGATTTGTGATTTTTGGTCATATTTTTTAGGACGGTTTTGCTCACGTTATTTTCCTATATTTACAATATTACTTTTATTGTCTTAATCATATAGTTTGTGCATAAAAACATCCATGTGCTGCATCACGGCATCACGCTGGTTTTATTTAACGGTACCGTTCGTAAGACCGGTTCAAAATCTAGTTCCCTTCTAAAAGTTCTAATAGTATTCGAGGAGAAAAGTTGTGGCTGTCACATGTTGCACAATAAATCTTCTTTCATCCCACTCCCACACAATAGTATTCGAGGAGAAAAGTTGTGGCTGTCACATGTAACACAATAAATCTTTTTTCATCCCACTCCCACACAAATCTCGTGGGTCAATTGGAAAGCCCATCTAGAAGTAGCACACTATACTATATATTATTGAACACACGCACAAGAGAGTAGAATATATATACTGGTAACAGTTAGCTAAATTCCACAACAACAAAAAAGGCCACAAAGTAGAATATTTGTGAGACTTCGGTAAGCATGGTGTTCACAGAGCATCAAGAAATTTTGGTGAAGGAATCATGGGAGGCCATGAAGCAAAACGTACCCGAATTAAGCCTTCAGTTCTTTACAACGTAAGCATTATATATGTGTTGCATTTTTTTTCATGTTTGATGTTTGATGTTGGGATGATTATAAGATGTTGTATCTTGTGTTGTATTTTGATGAATTAGCATCTTGGAGATAGCCCCAGCTGCAAAAGGGATGTTCTCTTTTCTTAAGGACTCAGATGAGATCCCTCAAAACAATCCCAAGCTCAAGTCCCATGCTGTCAAAGTGTTCAAAATGGTGAGTAACAATTTAAACTTGTAATCAAGCATCCTATCACTATTATAGAGTTTAGCGTCAGTTTTAAACTTTTAGTTACTATTTGGTCTTTGAAACCGGAACTTTAATTGACATTACGGAGAACCCAATTATATTCATTAGAGGTTTAATTTATAAATTATAATATTCACTAGTGAATATTGCATATTGCAAGCTGCGGCGTTCTTACAGAATTTTGATCGAACTTAATAAGGATTTGTAAAAATGAAAAGGAGAAGAAATAGGGGCCATCCCTTGGATATTACCAACAATGGGACAATATTTCAAATGGTGCTCAATCATCTTGATACGTGACTACTGTAAGGAACAAGACGCTTTCACTTGAAATATTTAGCAGGAACAAATGTTTGGCCTTGAAAGTTAATTGTGATTTGTGAATGTGAGCAGAGTATCAGATCATGGAAGCCGTGAAAGTTACCAGAAAAATACCATAATAAACAAGATAATCCAATAACTTTTGTATTCAGTGTTTGTCGTGCTTCAATGATTTGTTTTCAATCTTTAGCAATTCAATCATTTTATTGTTTAGTGGAAAGGCAACTTGCCTTTATTATCTCAACAAAAGAAAAATGTCTACTAATACACATTTACACAACCATAGCCTTCCAGGCCTGTTTCTCGGCCGAGGCCGAATCTAGTCGTCCATAGTACACGTATCTTCAGATTACTTAACTAGAAATTTCATTAATTATGATTCAAACATTAAAAACTGTTAATTTGGTTTTTTCATAAATTCTGTTTTATGTACTTTCTTATTTTTCTCTAATTAATTAGAGGTGTTACTGATTCTTACTTTTCTCCCACTAACCTTTTTTTTTTGTACTATAGCAAAACTAAGTAATATTTTGACTGAAACAGACTTGCGAGGCAGCCATTCAACTACGGGAGAAAGATAAAGTGGACATTCCAGAGAGCACTCTCAAATATTTGGGGTCTGTTCATCTTAAGAAGGGTGTTATCGATCCCCATTTCGAGGTAATTACTTAAGAATTTTAGGGACATTTAATTCAGAAAAGTGAACCATTTGTGTGTGTGTGTATAAATTTTTAAGGCTGCTCATAGGTATGCCTAAGGGTCCATGACCCATACTTGGTCATGGCTCATAGGTTAACTGTAATATAATTGCTAGAGCCGATTAAGTTAGGAACAATGGAACATAGACCGATAGCCAACGATTTAACTAGCCAAACCCGTGCCTGTTTATCTGCCAATTTGGGAAAACACTCTCGACTAATTTCATTTAATTCGGTAAGTGTGTTAAAATGTTTCGACTGTTTCAGGTTGTGAAGGAAGCTTTATTAAGGACAATAAAAGATGCACTAGGGGAAAAGTGGAGTGAAGAGATGTGTAGTGCATGGGGTGAAGCTTATGATCAGTTGGCTGCAGCTATTAAGGCAGAGATGAAAGAAGAGGCAGCAGCTCAGCTCCACACCAGTACTTGATTATTTACAATCGTTACGCCTTCACAAGGATTGGCTCGATTCTTTCCTTTTTGCCCTTTTTTTCTTGATCTAAAACGATTTGTGCTGCATGATTATACTGGAAGACTAAAGATCCTTGTTTTTTTTTTCGCAATGAATTGTTTTCATTATTAAATCTAGATGAGAGATTCTTCTAGCTTCCAACTTCCGTTGGGCAGAAAAGTGTCTAGGTGCGCAATTACACGAGACAAACGACCCAATTAAACCAGACAAACGACAATTACACCAGACACTAAGTAGTGGTGATCATTCACAAACTGCATGGTCGTAGCAAGTCACAGAAAATGGTCATCTGGATTAATTTTTAAATGGATGCTGTTTTGTTTTTGTACTTAGTATCAATACCAAAGTTTGAACAAATTAAATAAAAAGACAGCACACAAAGCTAGGATATTTGTAAAGAATGAAGACGATTTTGGTGTCCTCACTTTACTATGCTATGAGACATAAGACTTCAATATATTTATAATCGTATTACAAGCACAGGAAGAAAAAAATTTCCTTCAAATTGAGAGACTTTCTCATCAAGAATTTACATATAGAAGAAAATCTAATTATACTAGGAAGGAGAATATATACAAAAGATGTACAACGAATATATAGGAGATTAGAGAATATACACCAAGATAGTATATACGTTAACACTCTCCCTCCATAAGACGATGAAATGGATCTGCATTTTGTAAAAATATCTTCTATCTGATTGGAGGAAGGAATGTACCGAGGACTAACGAGGCCTTTCTGAATCTTTTCACGACAAAGTGACAATCAATTTCAATATGTTTTGTACGTTCATGGAAAACGGGATTTTTAGCAATGTGCAAAGCCGCCTGATTATCACAATACATTGTGACAGGGGAGGAGTGATAAATGCCAAAATCTTTGAGCAAATAGTGCAGCCATTGGAGCTCACTAGTTAAGGTTGCCATAGCACGATACTCTGCTTCAGCGGAAGAGCGGGAAACGGTGGTTTGCTTCTTTGTTCGCCAAGATATAGGACTATTACTAAGAAGAACACAATATCCCGTTGTAGAACGACGAGAAGATGGGCAGGATGTAGAGAGCTAGATGATGACAGAAGGATTCCCTTACTAGCCGAATCTTTGAGATAACAAAGAACACGGTGTACATCCATATGTGCGCTCCTTGGAGATTGCATAAACTGACTAAGGATATGAACTTAATAAGTGATATCAGGTTGAGTAACTGTCAAGTAAATAAGTCAGCCAATCAAGCGTTGATAAATAGTCGGGTCAGGCAAAGGCGTCACATCAGTTGGAGATAATCACAAATTTTGTTCCATGGGAAATGCTGAAATACGGCCGCCACTTGGACCAATATCCTTCAGGATGTCCAGAAGATATTTCCTTTGGGACAAAAATATGCCTTTGCATGAACATGTCACTTCAATACCAAGGAAATATTTTAGACGTCCAAGGTCTTTGATAAAGAATTTGTTCTCAAGAAAGTGCTTGAGATGCTTGATAACGGAATCATCATTACTTGTTATGATAATATCATCGACATAAACTAACACAAAAGTGGATGATTGACCTGTGATATGAGTGAACAAAGAATAATTTGCTTTGGATTGAGAAAACCCGATTTCAAGAAGAGCAGAAGAAAATTTTGAAAACCACTAGCGTGATTCTTGTTTCAGGCCATATATGGACTTGTTTAGGCGGCATACTCGATGCTCTCCCCTGACGGGAAAGCCAGGTGGTATTCTCATATAAACTTCTTCTTCAAGGTCACCTTGTAAAAAAGCGTTATTAACATCAAGCTGATATAGTGGCCATTGCTTAACAGAAGCGACATTTAGTAAAGTTCGAACTGTGACTAGTTTAGAAACCAGTGCAAAGGTATCGTGATAATCCATTATCCCTTCGAATTGTGTAAATCCTTTAGCGACCAATCGTGCTTTATACCGTTCAATGCTTCCATCAGATTTGTATTTGATTTTGTAAACCCATTTGCACCCAATGAGTTTCTTGTGGGATGGAAGAGGACAGAGACTCCATATATTATTCTGTTCAAGTGCTTGAAGTTCCTTTTGCATTGCCTCACACCACTTAGGACACTTAACTGCTTAATTGAAAGAAGTAGGCACATCTCTAGAACAAGCACTAGAAAGAAACCCCTTATGTGCAACAGAGATATTAGAATTGGAAAGGTACTTATGAACAGAATATGGATTACCTGTCAACTTGAAATTGGATAGAGGAGGTGAGCTATCATGAGTAACCCGTGTGCATAATAAGTTTTATAGGAGGATGTCGATCACGCTGTGGATGATGATACTGCTGCAGAACAATGGGTGTTGGAGAGTTATGACCAGCAGGAGACAATGGTGCGTCATTGATAGGAATAATTTCTGAACTAGGAGAACCAGGATTACCACCATTATTCCCTTCCACGATAGTATGATGATTGACTTCATTAAGATCATGAGAAAAAACTTCCATACTATCATTATCATTTAAAGGAAGGGGAGTAACATAGGGAGATGTAGAAGTAGATTTAGAAACATCACGAAAAGGAAAAATTCCTTCAAAAAAATTAACATCTCGAAAAACATATATGGTTTTACTTGCAATATCAAACACTCGATATCCCTTTTGACCATGGGGATAACCAACAAAAATGCCAGGCTTAGCTCTTTGATCAAATTTATGCTTAATGTTACTGTTGTGAGCATAGCAAAGACTACCAAAGACTTGTAAATGTGAGTAACTTGGTATAGATTTAAATAAGAGTTCATGAGGACTTTTACCCGATAAAATAGGTGATGGCATTTTATTGATAAGATAAGCTATCGTGAGAATACATTCACCCCAAAACCTTAACGGCAAGTGTGCTTGAAATCTTAAGGCTCTAGCAACCTCAAGCAAATGACGATGCTTACGTTCCACAACACCATTATGTTGTGGCGTTGAGACACAACTCCTTTGGTGGATGACACCAAGATCATAAAAGAAGTGATACATGTCGTTAGAAAGGAACTCAGTGCCATTGTCAAAATGAACTTTTTGAATTGGTGAGAAAAGTAAAGGACCATTTCCTGAATAAAGATTATGGACATGAGTGTTAAATTGAGTTCTAATCATGGCAAAGAAAGATTGCAAAATTCTTTTTGTTTCAGATATAACATGCATGAGATATATCCACATGCAACGACTATAATCATCAACAATGGTTAAGAAATAACGAGAGTCATTCGTCAAAGGATGGGAAAAACCACCCCAGATATCACAATGAATTAGTTGAAAAGGATAACTAGTAGTAATCTCACTGGAAGGAAAAGGCAAGTGATATTGCTTAGCTTGTGGACAAATTTCACAAGTGCTTTTATTGGAACATGAAATAAAAGGAATATCTCTACTTAAAGTTTGCAAAGAGCGATAAGATAAATGCCCCAAACGCCAATGTAAGAGATCGATACTAGGTGGTTTAATGACTGATAAAGCAGATGGAGACTGAAAATAATATAACCCCTCATGATAGTTACCCTGTCCAATCCTTTTCTTCGTTGATAGGTCTTGAAAAATGCATTGATTGTGATAAAAAATTAACAGACAATTGAGAGATTTTGTGATTTGGCTAACAGACAAGAGATTGAACTTAAACGACGGAATGTAAAAGACATTTTCAAATGATTGTACCAATATGTGTGATTGGAGCATGAGTACCATCAGGCAATTGAACATAATATGGCATAGAACAAGATGTATATGAAGTAAACAAAGAAAAGGAATGACACATATGGTTTGTTGCACCTATATCTATGATCCACATAGAACTAAGAGTAACAGAGAGAGCAATACCTACGGCTAGGTTAGCATTATAGTTACTGCTACCTGAAAAGAGTATTTCGACCCCCACCTACGTGGTGAACGTCTATTATTAGGGGTCTCCATTTTTATTCGTTTAATCGACAGGGCTAAAGCCCAATTTGCAATATCATGGATTGATGTATAGACCCATTAACTCATGTATTAGGACTGAACCCTAGCCACATGGCTTGCCACTTACGTACATTAATTTATGTCCAGATTTGTTTCTTATCAAAGAGATAATTATCAATTAAGAGTTATATTTAATTACAATTACTTGAGGTACAAGAAATCTCTACTCCTATATAAATACCAAACTATTTTTTATAAATAACTCGTTCTTGAGACTTGACCTCATCGATAATTTGGGTACGTAGGCAACCGAAAGGTATAGTCTCATCATTCACTCGATCACCATCGCTTTTTCACTACTTTTCTACGTTCTTCATCTCTTTCGTCACCACTTAGTGTTTTGATCATATTTGGTCGAAACATAATTGGCGCCATCTGTAGGGAACTAGCGAAAAAGTCATTGTGAATGAGAAAGCTAATTTCAAGTTCATCAGTAAGTTATCCGTAGCAATCCGCCAAGACAACTTTTCACTCAATCAGGTTGCACACGACCCTACTGCCGTTCCACCAATACGCCAAATTATTCAGCGCGAGATTATTGCCTTTGATGATTCTCCATCCTCTGATGCGGATAATATAAATCAAATGCCTCGAGAAGCACTTCTTTGAAAGTTTAAGCGTGTACGGATCGAAAATATAATAGTTACTACAAGCATCGTCTAAAATGAACCATTTCTCTCAAAGATGATGTGACATCTATCGCACCATAACATAACACACGCCAACGACATCGTAGCGTGTGGGATCGTTTATGTGGTGAGTATGTGATTCCCATTGTTTCCAATGTTCGGTAATCCATGAGTTCTCGAAAATGGTGTTGTATTTGTAACACCTCAACGTAACACACGCCAATAACATAGTTGCGTGCGAGATTGTTTATGTGGTGATGATTAGATTCTCGTTGTTCGCAATGGTTACCCACGAGTTCAAGACGATAAATACATAATTCGCACTAGCTACTTTTCACGAATCTCAGCAAAACATTTCCAATTCATATATGTTCATTGTCGTTTGATAGTGCCGATAGTCGTCTCATATTCTTTGTTAGAAAGCTCTTATATCAGCTGAATCGAGGCATTCTTGCATTGAGAAAAATTGCATTGCCTTTGTTTGTTTTCGTCGACGTCTTAAAGCTTATTTCCATAATGGAATCATCGGTTTATATCGACTATCCATCTCAAAGTTTTTTCGCAATGTCTACAAATTGAGTCGCATAATGGAAAAGTTATCTTAGCGCTTACAACATTGTCTCTAACACTCGTACAATTAAACAGAGACAAACTTTGATTTTGCTAATGACTGATTTTCTTATTGATGATATTCCAATGTAAAACACATTACTCGATGAGGAAAACGTTGATCCCTAATTGTCATTACCTCCCGGGGGCGATGACTTGAAATATTTATCAGATATATGAGCTGATTGCTAGATTTACACTGATAGTTCGCATAATAAGTCTGCCTTCGCTCTTGGTTTTGTCATCTTGAAGCTAAATGAAGACATAATTGAGAGGTTTCTACGTTTGGGTTTTGACGCTTCAAATAATATGGCCGAGTACGAAATTGTCATTTACGGTATACGCACAACTCTTCAGCTGGGGGCAACTAAGTTATGATTAATTATTATAAGTTAGTCGCCAGCCACTTTGAATGATAATATGCAGCTCGCGATAATAGAATGGTCGTTTATCTGGACTTAATTCAACGACTTGCATGAAATTGTACATCTATCAGTATTGTGCAGTATCCATGTTGTGATGTACGACATCCTGATTCTATCGCAACTTATTTGTGGAAATCAAGTCGTCGCTGCCAAAACAACACTAGATTAACCACTTATGCTATCAGATGATTCCAACGAGCTTGGCACTGATAATGTCTCGGTATCTACCGACGACGATCATGTAGCTGACGATGATTCGGAATTCCTGATGACCAAAAACTCTATCGCAGTAGCACAAGTCTCAATTCTCTCCTTCGTTGTTTGGGCAGAATGAACGATTTACTAGGCCTTGAAGAAATTCATTCAGGAACTATGTGAATACCACTCCTGGGGGGAAGTCTCGCTCACATAGCAATGACCCAATGGTATTGGTGGTCATACATGCCAACGGATGTTAAGTGTTTGTTAGAGAATTGTATGCCTTGACAAAAACAAGATATATGATATGGGTCAAACTTCCCGCGATGAAGCGTCATCCAATCCATAAACCTTGGCCATTTAAAAAATGGGGCCTTGACAATAATGGTTTATTTCCGATAGCCCCTGGCAGTGTTCGTTTCTTGCTCATCGTAACAAATTATTTTACTAAATGAGCAGACAAAATAGACAAGTTGAATGAAAAACCGGACAACAATTTGGTAGTATATTTTCAGTTCAATAGTTTCTTTTCCATTATTATCTTTGGACTTTTCAAGATTTGGTGATCAATAAAGTATTTTTTTCACTTCAGTTCTAATGATATAATTTGGTTTCCATCGCAACATTATTATCGCTACGACAAAATTTGGCGAAGTTACTACGTTTAGCTTCGTCAGTCTAAGTTTGAACGATTTTCCACTCACTTAGTATGTTACTATCACTCCGATAAAATCTGACAAAGTTACCACGTTTTGCTTTGTCAGTCTAAGTTTGAACGCTTTTACGCTTGCTTAGTACGTTACTATCGCTACAATAAAATTTGACGAAGTTACCATATTTAGATTCGTCAATCTAAGTTTGAACGCTTTTACACTCGCTTAGTACGTTATTATCACTACGGCAAAATCTGATGAAGTTACCACGTTTAGCTTCGTTAATCTAAGTTTGAACATTTTTACGCTCACTTAGTATGGTCCTATCGCTACGACAAAATCTGATGAAGTTCTCACGTTTAGCTTCGTCAGTCTAAGTTTGAACGTTTTTACGCTCGCTTAGTTTGCTCCTATCGCTACGACAAAATCTGACAAAGTTACCACGTTTAGTTTCGTCAGTCTAAGTTTGAACACTTTTACACTCGCTTAGTTCGCTCCTATCACTACGACAAAATATGACGAAGTTACCACATTTAGTTTCGTTAGTCTAACTTTGAACGTTTTTACGCTCGCTTAGTTCGTTACTATCGCTACGACAAATCTGACGAAATTTCCACGTTTAGTTTCGTCATTCTAAGTTTGAACGATTTTACACTCGCTTAGTTCGTTACTATCGCTACAACAAAATCTGATAAAGTTACCACGTTCAGCTTCGTCAATCTAAGTTTGAACGCTTTTACTTCGCTTAGTTCGTTACTATCGCTACGACTAATCTGACGAAGTTACCACGTGTAGCTTCGTCAGTCTAAGTTTGAATGATTTTACACTCGCTTAGTCCGTTACTATCGTTCCGACAAAATCTGACGAAGTTACCACATTTAGTTTCGTCAGTCTAAGTTTGAACGATTTTACGTTCGCTTAATTCGTTACTATCACTACGACAAAATCCGATGAAGTTACCACGTTTAGTTTCGTTAGTCTAAGTTTAAACGTTTTTGTGCTCACTTAGTACGTTACTATCGCTCGACAAAATTTAAGCCCAAATTACTACATTTAACTTCGTCAGTTTATAATTGAACATTTTTACGCTCGCTTAGTCTAATTTTGCCAAGTTAAGTTAGCATTGGGGGCGTTTTTATCTATATTGGGGCGTCTCGTTCTATTTTATTTCAACTACATAAATCAACAACATTGTCCGTTTTCCGTAGGTATGTTATCTGACACAACAACAATATTCAATAGCAAACCTATACTTTATTTTTATTTTTCATCAAATTTTTTTTTAGCTCTATGGTATTACATTCACACAATCACATAATCAATGGTTTGGAAAAATTCAATGGTTCCTTATCAGTTTTCACTTATACAACTCTACAAATATTTGTAATTTATTTTTTCACGTTCTAGTATTAATTAAAGTGTTTTGAATTATCACATAAAAAATAAATATATAGATAATTACTATTAAAAAAAACATTAAGCGAATATAAATTGGTTTTTACCAAACATTTTAAGCAACCGCTGTACCAAATGTCCAAATCAGTGTCATTTGTAAAAATCTAAATCCAACGGAAAAAAAAACATGATCAACAAAGTTAATGAAATCCAAAACATCAACTCGCAGATGAAAAACAAAATAGAGATTACAAAAGCAATAATGAGATCGGTTTTAATAAAAAACGGGTATAAAATTTCATTCGTTAATATTCGGAAAAAAATAAACAAAACGATTCAAAATAAACTACAAAATATATATCTGTCTCTCAAAACTTTATATGTTATACTCTCTCTCTATCCCTAAACAACACATGTGCAATTTTTCTAAGCACTATTTATGGTATTATCTAAATACATCATGTATAGATATATCTTTTCTATACTGTCTTTCTCCAAGTTGTAAGTAAGTGTTATGGGCTAACCAATAATGCTAGACCGACCCACTTATTTGACCTATTATTTTGACCTACTGATGTGTCAAAAGTTTTAATCCTTGATTTACATAGAGATACGTGTATGTGTGTATTGCAATACAAACCAACGTTATCCAAATAGTGAGTGACAATAGTATGTCTAAAAAGTAGGTCCATATAGCACTATGGGCTAACTACTTGTGTTTAGTCTTCAACCAATAGTAACATATAAAATAAATAAAAATATCATACTGAGTGTAAATTGGATAGGTCTATGATTCAATAGAAGATCCATAGGAGGGAGTGAAGAACATATCATATGGGAGGGGTTCTAGGGTCATATGTTAAAAAAACACGTAAAAAAACTCAAAATCGTTGGTGCATTTATAAGTTAAAATAATTAGCCTAATTTTGTGTATATACAAGTATTTGCCCGTGTCGTACGACAAAGACGTAAAAAGCCTAGCCCAAGTCCACTTAAAAACCCATACCAAATGGTTGGAGTGTCCCATCACAAAGTGTTTAGGAGATCGATATTGCAACAACCCAAATGGTGAATGTAAAAATCCCAGCCGAAATGGTTAGAGTGTCAAGTCCATACAACTTTTGTTGACCACTACTTTATTGGTGTGACTTAAAGAAAATGAGACAATCCTATGAGCCAGTATAAATTTATTAATCAACATGAAAACTTGAATAGCAGTTTGAGCCATTGGATGAGAGGCCTTGTGGGCCCTACACTTTCCTTATTTGTTATATAGATTATCGGATGTCTACATCAATTACTATGAGAGAACTAGCCATGCAGTCGGCCTGTGGTGGCCCTATTTAAAAAACTTATTTTGTCGGGGCATGTTAATTTTCAGGCTAAAGTATTTTGGTTGATGTACTTACTCCAAAAGCACATTTGTATAATGAACACGCGGTAACAATTTACCGTCAGTTGTTTGATACTTCGAATTATTCATAATTTCAGATAGAAAGTGGGGCCAAATGCATCTTTTCATTAGAAGAAGGTCACTTTTTATATGCTTAATACATAAGCCCATTTTTGTATGATAAACATGTGGTAACTTAACATTTTCTTTTTATTCTGTTGGATCATGTTATAAACCTACCAAGATAAAATCTGACGTAATGGAATTACAAAATGAAGCAAGACATCTAATATTTCACAAAATCAAAATTACAAAATTTGCACTGAAACATAGTTGAGAGAACAACTATATACTTGCTTGTCAACCACAGCGAACAAACATTAGCAAATGAGCTGCCTTGTTTGCTTGTTAACCCCCCCAAAACAAATATCAACTTCCTCAAAAACCACCCGTTAGCAATTTACACTCTTTAATAAGTTTCCATAACCAATTCTCCTTACTGGTAACATGTGCCACCTCAAGCATATGCCCATATCTCTGCCATAGAATTTGTAAGATTGCGAAAGTTTTACCTATGCCCTGCGCTTTCCAATGCATCTCTCATCCCAATATTGATACCTACTCTCATCCCAATCCAATGCATCTCTCAAACAGTGATAGTTTTTACCGTATCATGTGGTGGGGAAATTCATCTTTTATATATATTGTTTCCTTGCTTTGACAGAGCAGTCAGGTACGTCCACTGTTTGACAAAGCTACTCCTTAGGCATAACAATTACCCAATGATAAACATTATTTGAATGACTTGAACAACATATTTAACACATACCATTTACAAATATTTTGTAGAGAACTCAAGACATTTTCATGACATTTATTTAAACTTATTGGAATAGTATCAATAACAAAAGCACATAATTTAGTAAATATCATAATGTGGTTCTATTAGTTAAGTTTACCATTCATGATCAGATGATCTATATCTCTAGAACATATAATAAATACAAAACTTAAGACAGTGAAGCAATCTGCATACAACGGAAAATAATTGACTGCATAAAAAAAAACACACACACACACACACACACATGAAGAAGAGAAAAATGTGTGTATTGAATGTATGTCTAGTTAACTTGTGGTCGTGTTGGTGAGTTGCGAATTACTTTAAGAAAATTTAGCAGTTGGAGCTTACGTCCGTGGAAGGCATTAACACTGTAACTCATTGAATAAAAGCTAACAAAATATTTATAAATTTTGATATGAGTAAGATACAATAAACATGGTTACAATGAAAATAAAATTCCACTAATCCACAACGCTTGACTACATGCTAAAGATGGAATCCTGATATGAAGAGAATTATTTGAACCCAACCAAAGATGTGTGCAATGTTAGATACGCAAGTTGGAGAGTTTGGTTTAGTGAAAAAAATATGATCATGTAACAATAAGCACTTGAAAGTCTTAAATGCAACTGCTAACAGTGAAATAGCCAAAGCAATTTGAAAAGCAGGATATACAATAATCAATACATCTATTCATCTATGAAATAATTTAGAAGTTTGTAAGATATTCACTTCTCAAATTTGAGTTTAGCTATAGACATACCTGGATATCTGCCACAATTCGATCTCCAACCCTTGCCCGATGAATTTTAAAGTATGTTGTGTCTTCCATGAAAATATACATGGAAAAATTAGTGATAGTGCTACACTAATTACTTAAGCAAATATTAAAAGTACCCGTGATCTTATGTTAGTGATTATAAAGAAATCGGAAGTAGCCCAGTTGTTGTCCTTCTCATAATAATGATAAAAAAGAAAAAGAACGCCACCAAATGATTATAAAAAGCATGCAAGCAACGTAACAAAGTTAAGAATGACATCTTTTGTTGGAAGAAAAGCCGAGTCATTGCGTTCGGACAGTCATAAACATCAGCCATATTTAGGTTTATGAGCACTATCTACAAAAATTAAATAACCTAATCCCAAACAGCAATAAGATGAGGGGTCTTAAAATAGTCAATTAATCAAAAATAGAAAAAAAAAATATTGAAGAAGAGATGTCCATTATATCATTGGTGTTTCGGTGCACACATAACTAAATAAGAAGTAATTAAACCTTGTTTACTGCAGAATGAACAAATTACCAAAACCTTCTTTTTAATCATAATTATAATACGTACAAAAATCATTTTAATGGATCCAAGAAATGTTAAAAATCCATAAAATGATTCCTCAGGAAATTCAATACCCCCTTCACAATTAAATGGGTCACCCATCCATACTTCATCATTAGCTTGGTTGGAGGCATATCTAGCAAATGCATCAGCCGGCCAATTCCCTTCTCTGTAATTCCACGTCATCTTAACTTCAGGAATTGCATTCATTAAATGTTTAATATCATCTAGTAACACCACAACCTCCATTGGTATGTCTTCCAGCTCATTCAATACAGCGGAACAAAGATAGGAGGAGTCTACTTCCACAATTAAACGTTCAAATTTCAGACTCTTAATTGGCCACCCTGAGACCCCATCTCAATGTGTAAAACTCCATAAACATGGCACTTGCGCGCTTAAAAGGAACAGATAAACCACATACAAAACCACCATAATCATTTCTAACAATAACACCAGCACCACTTGGTCCAGGACATCCTAAAGCAAAGCTATCTATTCAACTTATACCAACCGACTGGTGGCAGAGACCAACCAACCCAGATAGGTACCTTATCTTGTGCAATGTTGTTTATATTATTCTCATTTGCATTCAAAGAGAAGGTAAAGAGATTATTAGCTTTAAAGAGAAAACTGACATGATTAATAGAAGTAGATTCAAACCTGGCAGTGTTACGACCCAACCAAATACACCAAAGTGATATCGCCAATTTTTGTAGAAGTTCTTGTCCTTCTTGATGTCTGCTACATCTGCAAAGGACATTTTCCAGCTACTCCTTGAAGGATAAGGATGATACACTATAAACAATATAATGGACGTCCATACCAAACCAAAGGGCCCTTGCAAAAGGACAATCGACAAAGTAACATGTGTGCATACCTATTGCGGTATTAGGGCTGGAAATGGTACGGGATTCAACCCGAATCCATTTTAACGGATATGGTTTCTATGTTTGTGACTAGAATCCGAACCATTTTAACAAGATTCATAATTTGATGCCTAAAAATTAATTTATATCGTACATTTATATATGAAAATCATTAAAATAGTGTATTTTTTGTATTTTTTAATGGATATGGAGACCAGAGACCTGATGGATCCTAATATGGTAAAGAGGTTTGACCCGACCCGAACCCGCTCCATTTCCAACCCTATGTGGTATGTACAATAATTAGTTTGAATACCTAAAATAGGTAATCTATGTGCATACCACAAACAACATGTGTGCATACCTATTTAAGTATGTACATTCACGTACCATGCGCATATATCTTGTTGTGTTTAATGTTGTGCAGGAGTGTGGGAAGTGTGGTAAGGTAATTTCGTATAATGCAACCGAAGATTTTCGCCCTATAACTCTTTGAGAAATTATTAAGAACTTTACTGATGTTCAAAACCATGTAGAAAAGATTTGTCATAGTTCTATTCTTATTTGGCAACTAAGAAAAGTAATCAGAAAGAAAATCTTAGCTATTTTCTGACACAACCTCTAAGCATTCATTACACCGGGGAAAAGTTAAACAGCTACCTAATTTCTAATTTGGTAGAATGCTACTGTCTAATGTCTCAATATGAAAAATGGTGTAATATACACATACTGTTTTGCAAGTAGTTGCCGATGCAGCACCAGCCAAGAATCTACGATCATTCCATAAAAGCCTTTGACACTCGCTCTTTTTGTGTGTTTATGAGATGACATATGTATTATGTAGATAGATGATGGTCGTTGAACAAAATAGAAGCGAATCAAAACCTAATTATCCTTCAATAAGTAAAAGATGAGTAGGGTATCGTTCCACTTTTAAGTGTATGTTATAGGAATGACAGGACTGGAAAGGGTTTGAGGGATTAAAAACTATGACTGTAGAGATTTTAGATTCTAATGCTAAACTAAACTAAACTAACTAAACTATTGAAAATTTATAAGAGAGGGAATTCAAGAGATTAGAATCCACTAATACTTTTGATTCAATGACCTTTTGATTCATGGTTGTTCTCACAATTAGATAATCGAGCGAGTGCCGATGCCCTCTTGAACAAAACATCGTTAACGAATAACTCTACTTAAGGTTGTTCTTATGTTTATGCTATTAATATCTTATTTCCTTTTATGTGAGTTTGGGCAGCTATTCAATGAATCACCATCTAAAGCAAACACAAGGAATACTTCTCTTACTCTAAAACACTACATAACTAGAAGAAAAGTAGAGAATAATATTATAATATTCAATTACAATAAATAAAACCCTATTCTAGCATTATATTCAATTGCAATAAATAAAATCATGTCACTAGTAAATATTCAATTGCAATAAATAAAACCCTAAACTAGCATGATATTCGATTGCAATAAATAAAAACCTTAATCTATACTTCCATCCCCTGGTCTGGGCAATGGAACTAATAACTAAAAACATAAATAACTAACCTGATTGGAGAATACCATGAACCAGAAGAATCAACGAACCCTAAGCACCGGCTTCATATTCTCCCTTGAAGGAGAAGATTAGCCTTCCATAAAGAAGGAAGAACACGAAGAATGAGAAGAAGAATAGTTGAAAAACATAAGACTAGAAAGACTAATTTATTAATACTCGACTAGTTAAAACCGAATCTTTTATTATTAATCTCTCTCTGCCTCAAATTCTGGAGATAAGAGTATAAGTGAATTGGCAAATTACATGAGGCACTTAGGTCCTCTATTTATAGGGGTTACAATGAGTTCTATAAGCATTCCAAACCGCCATTTGTTTCTTAATACAAATCAACTTCTTTCAGAGTTCAACTTCGTCTCCAAAACTGAGAAGGAAGTGGCTACAAGAAATGCGTTTCATGCGTCGACGCCTTGATCCTTACGCCTCGAACCACGAGCATTGCGTCTGGACACACGATCCATGCGTCCCAGACGCGGAAGTCTATTTTGCCTATTTTGCTTTATCCTTCTATCCTCTTTTATGGGCTTTGGTCCAAGCAACGAATCCTTTGGCCTTGGGCTTCCAAATAGGCTTTAAAATAGGTTCAAATCGTATCTTTAATAGCTTCAATTCCTTGGCCTTCTCCATGATTGTGCACGGGCTTCCCATGTGATCATTAATGCTCTGAATTGCTCTATTTTACCCCTTTTTCTCTAATATTCTACAAAACTCTCTCTTTCACTTGTAGAATCATAAAACATAACTTACAAACACTATTAGTAAACCAAGATGGCTAAATAAGAGGCATAATCGAGAGTTAAATTATACTTTTTGAGCACTTATCACAACTCCCAACTAGCTTTTTGCTAGTCTTTTAGCAAATAAGATAAAAAAAAGATAAGTGATCAAAATCACATCCTAATAACAAAAATAAAATCCTAACTCACTTTCACAGGCATCGTGATTGCATTTACCATATGCAACAAGGCTTTAAACCTTTAAGTTTTCCAAAAAGGACGAGTTATAGTCTTGTGAGGGTTTTCAAGTGATATACCCACAAAATCAATTAATAGCATGTTCAAGAATGATAATATTTTTCAGAGAAAGAAATTCCTTACCCACTTAGTGCTTACTCCAACAGACGGTCTCCATTGCTAACTACATTGTTGCAAAGACTTATAGATTATGATGGGAGATAGTAAAAATTGACAAAATTCTCAATCAAGGCTTATGTGTGTACTTAGTCAATCTCCTATACTCTCCTATCCAAGAAATGGAATCCCTAGTTTACCTTTAGATAGATAATCTCGACTTTCAATCCTCACCGGTCATACTCTCAGAAAAGAATCTCTCAGAAGATGGTATACTATTTTACCTTATGTATGTGGGGAAAAGAATAATGAATACGAACATCCCACATACTACCTTGAAAAACAGACTTCTAGATGACAGTAGTCTCATGGAAAAAATGTCAATCACATATGAAGTGTCGGGTCCTTCACTTTAGCATTCTCTCACCTATTCTAGACTTCGTACCATACTGTAGTGATAAGGCATGGGTTGTAACTTGGCTTGGGTATTGGTTTATGAAGGAAAGGTAAAAAGGATTCAAAGGTTGTTTCTGAAATACTAAAGATTTTGCTTCATTCTTTAGAAGATTTCTTCAAATTCTGTATTGCAGAGAAAATTCTTCCTTTGTCTTAGTTTTTCTATCCATTCTGTTCAACTTTTTTTTTAAAGCTCAGTAGTATATCCTTGATTAGTACTGGATATGCTTATTTTCCACTAGCTTCTTTCACTTTGAACAGAATTATGGTCTTCATTGCATCTCTCTGATATTTCCTTGTAATCTTCCTTTTGTGCTCTTTCTTCCTCCTTGTTCCCCTCGTATTCTCAGAAACATATGGGTATGGCTGATAAAAGTTTTTGGCTATACTCCTTGTCTGGAGTTGGGTAAATGGTAAAGGGTTTTATGAAAGAAAATGGCTTATTGTAAGGCTCAAAAGGGTTTAACATGATGGTCCTACTAGGTGGGATAAAGGCTGAATGAGTTCACTACTTGACTTATCAGTATGATACTCTGTTTCGAATAGACTACAAGACCTAATGACAATCTCCCCAGTTTATGTCACTTCGTGATTAACCAAATCAACAAATAATGAGACTATATTACAACGACATAAAGAACTGGAAGATGTTGAGTCACTAAGACTCGGATTTTTTGTAAGAACTTTCCAAAGAATTGGTATAAAGCTCAAATCTCACGGGCTAAGTCTAAAAATTCTACTTCCAGTTTACTAGGGGTTTAAATCTCTCTTCTAGCAAAAGTACACAAAACTGACCAAGTACTATGGTGGTACCTTGATAAAGAATTCTATCAACAAGAATTATGTTCAAGTATAATAAATAGTCTAAGCGGTAATGAAATCAATAATATCAACTATCTATCAAACTTAACACTAAGCAGTATAGAATATATATCCCAGACTCATCATTAAAATTCATTTTTCTCATGCTGTTGATATAGAAACAAATATATATATATATATATATAATATAAATATATATATATATATATATATATATATATATATATATATTTTTTAATTTTTTTAATTTTTTTATTTTTTTTTTGAAACTAATTTTTGAAATTCATTTCTCAAGTACACCCTCCCCATACTTATGCATGCATTGACCTCAATATATAAAGAAGTAAATGAAATGGATGAGAAAAATGTAGGATATTACTATTGATGTCGAATATCAATAATTAGTTCAAGAAACAAATTTTTAGGTCTTTTTTTCGATCCCCAAGACGTAATGTGAGTTTTTTAAAGTCAGATTCTCAAGACTTTTGAGTCCTTTATAGTAAGATCCTCAAGACTAGTATTCCCACCTCAAAATTGATCTCTCAACAACATGCTTACTTCTTGTAGACATTTTATACTCAGTCTACTAGAGTTATGAGACTTTGACTCTGGCGCTTGCAACTCCTCTCAGTAAATGATGAAGTTATGAAAATCTGAGGGCCCGACTATCAATGACACTTATACTAATGAGATCCTAAGGAGTCAAGCTTACGACGCTTGGCTTCGTCATGCAAAAAATTTAAATTAGACAGAGTAACAGGTTCAGCAAGACATATAATGTAATATTTAAGGTGTGTAGGTAACTTACCCCAATTTTTCGTTTCAACAGTGGTCTGATAAACCAGATCCTTGAGAAAACGGCCTCCACGTCTCCAGTAGGTAACTCCAGAAAAGGCTTTAGTCGATGAACGTTGACTTTGAAATGAGTCATTCTCTTTATGTCTTCTACTTCAATAGCTCCAAAAGGTGTGACATGTCTTACTATAAACGGTCTCGTCCATCTAGATCTCAACTTTCCAGGGAAAATTTCTAGACGAGAGTTATAGACCAGAACCTTCTGTCCAGGTTCAAATTCTCTATTCAGAATTCTTCTGTCATGTAATGCTTTAGTCTTATCCTCGTAAATCCTTGACTTATCATAAACATCACTTCTCAATTCTTCTAATTCACTGATCTAAAGCTTCCTCCTTTCTCCTACTTGATCTAGGCTGAAATTCATCTATTTTACTACCCAATATGCTTTATGTTCTAACTCAACAAGTAGATGGCACGCCTTTCCATATACCAAGCGATAGGGTGACATCCCTATGGGTGTTTTGAATGCTGTTTTGTATGCCCATAGTGCATCTTGGAGTCTAAGAGACCAGTCTTTCCTAGAAGGATTAACTGTCTTCTTTAGAATACTCTTGATTTCCCTATTCGAAACTTTTGCTTGACCATTAGTTTGAGGATGATATGGTAAAGCTAGCTTGTGAATTACTCCATACTTTGCCATAAGATTCCCAAATACACGGTTACAAAAGTGAGAACCGTTATCACTGATGATGGCTCTTGGTGTTCCAAATCTTGGTAGAATGTTCTTATTCAGAAAGTCCACGACGACTTTATGATCGGCGGTCTTTGTAGGAACTACTTCAATCCACTTTGAAACATAGTCCATAGCCAGTAGAATATAGTTGTAACCAAAAGAAGGCGGAAATTGTCCCATGAAGTATATACCCCATACATCAAAGATTTCTGAGATAAGGATCGGTTGTTGAGGCTACTCGAATCTTTTCGAGGTCTTACCCAAAAATTGGCATCTCGAACATGCTTTGCAATAAACATTTGCATATTTAAAAAGAGTATGCCAATAGTTACCAGCTTGTAATACCTTATTTACAGTACGCTGCGGGCCAAAGTGTCCTCTACAAGGCTGATCGTGACAGAATGGATTCCTGTTCCGATTCTGGGATGCATCTTTGAATAATCTGATCCGAACACTTCTTGAATAAGTATGGATCATCCCAAAAATAATATCTGGCCTTTGAGTAGAATAAATCTTTTTCTTGCTTGCTCCAATGCGATGGTACCTAGCTTGTTGGTCACAAGATAGTTTGCGATGTGGCCGTACCATGGTACTTCTGATATACTGAACAACTGTTCATCAGGAAAAGTCTCACAGATTTGTAAGTTGTCTTCCACATTCTCCACTAGCAATCTAGAAAGGTGATCAACAACGACATTCTCTGTTCCTTTCTTATCACGTATCTCCAAATCAAATTATTGTAAAAGTAGTATCCATCGGATCAACCTAGGCTTGACATCCTGCTTAGTGAGTAAATAACGCAAAGCAGCATGGTCAGTATAGACAATCACCTTTGAACCTATCAGATATTGTTGGAATTTGTCAAGAGAATAGACAACGGCTAAGAGTTCCTTCTCAGTGGTAGAATAATTAATCTGAGCTCCATTTAGAGTCTTGCTAGCATAATAGATTGCGTACGACACTTTCTTGTCTCTTTGTCCTGGAACGGCTCCTATAACATAATCAGATGCATCACACGTGATCTCAAATGGTTGGCTCCAATCGGGCGCATGAATGATTGGTGCTGAAGTGAGTGCTTCCTTCAACTTCATAAAAGCTTCGACACATGAGGTATCAAAATCAAAGACAATATCTTTCCCTAATAGATGTGATGCCAGCCTTGCAATTCTCAATGAAATCCTTGATAAATCGACGATAGAATCAGCGTGACCTAGGAAGGCACGTATATCTTTGACAGTTCGGTTTGGGTAGATCCTTTATAATATCAATCTTCGCTCGATCCACTAGAATTCCTTCTTTTGAAACTTGGTGACCCAGCACTATCCCTTCCTTTACCATGAAGTGACACTTTTCCCAGTTCAGAACTAAGTTGGTATCACAACAATGTTTAAGGACTAAGGAGAGATGGTGTAGGCAATTCTCAAAAGATGATTCAAAAACTGAAAAATCATCCATAAAAACTTCCATATATTTCTCCACCATATCGTCAAAAATACTCATAATGCATCGCTGAAAAGTGGTCGGTGTATTGCATAGACCAAAAGGCATATGACGGTAGGCAAATGTTCCGAACGGACATATGAATGTGGTCTTCTCTTGGTCCTCAGGGTGAATATGGATTTGAAAATATCCTAAGTAACCATCAAGAAAGCAGTAGTAAGCTTGTCCAGCTAATCTTTCTAACATCTGATTGATGAATGGCAATGGAAAATGATATTTCCTCGATGCACTATTCAGTTTCCTGTAATCGATGCAAACTCTCCATCCAGTCTGAATCCTGGTTGGAATCAACTCATTGTTCTCATTCTCGATCACTGTGGTTTCGGACTTCTTCGGCACAACTTGAACTGGACTAACCCATTGACTATCAGAAATAGGGTAGATAATGTCGGCATCAAGGAGTATCTTCGGATTAAGCCTCCTTTGTGGTTGCTTAGAAGTCTTGGAATCCTTTTCCAAATGAATCATATGTTGAACTATCATAGGGCTGATCCCCTTGATATCATCAATTGTCCAACCTATAGCTGACTTGTATTTTTTTTAAAGTGCTACTAACCTGGATTCCTGCTCCTCAGTTAAATCTGATGCAATGACTACTGGGTAGGTTCCCAAATCTCTCAAGAAAACATACTTGAGTGTAGACGGCAAATGCTTCAATTCTAGCTTAGGTGGCTCCTTCTTAAGCTTTTTAGATGGTTCATCAAGCATAGGCAATTCAAACTTTTATTTGAACTTGTTGTCATTCATGACAGGTGATGAATCCAAAATCGCATTGATTGCCTCGACACTAAGTTCCTCATAATCTGAGTCTGTCAGAGCTTTCAACAACTCATCAGTAGGATATGAATGAGTCAGATAATCCTGTGCTAATGCTTCAATCATGCATACCTCGTTCACATCACACACCTCCTTGGTTGTTGTGTAACATATGGAAAACATTGGTCTCGACTCTCATATTACCAAAGGATAACGTCATATTACCGTTTCGACAGTTGATGAGTGCATTTATAGTGGCCAAGAATGGTCTACCTAAAATGATTGATATTTACCTACCAGATGTAGGTTCTGTGTCGAGTACTATGAAATCAACCAGATAATAGAAATCTTCGATCTTGACTATGACGTCTTCAATGATTCCTCTAGGTATCTTCACTGATCTATCTGCCAACTGTAAAGTAACATCAGTAGGTTTTAGATCCTTCAAGCCTAACTTCTCGTAGACGAAATATGGTAGAAGATTCACACTGGCATGCAAATCTAATAAAGCTTGCTCCTCCAAAGAATCTCTAATTTTGCATGTAACAGTTGAACTTCTAAGATCTTTCAGTTTCACAACCGCTAGATTCTGTAGGTACGATGAACATCTTTGAGCGATAAAAGCTTCTTTCGGAATGTTGGTCTTCTTCTTCACTAGATCTTTCAGGAACTTGGCATACGAGGGAACTTGCTTGATGGCGGTCAGAAATGGGATATTAATCTGCAAATTCTGAAATACATCGCAAATCTCCTTGTACTGGTCATCCTTTTTGGTATTCACTAGTTTCGAAGGAAACGGTGCTGGTGGATTCTTCAATATTGGTTCTCTTCTTTCGGCTTCGGTTGGCTTGGTAACAGATAGTGGAGTGACAGGTGGAGTCACTCGTGATGACTTCTTCTTACTTACTTCCACAGTAGTTCCTTCAACTTCTTTTGCAATAGTTTCTTCAGCAGGTGGCACAGCACTAGATATATCTGGAATGTTAGAATTGGGTGGGATGGTGGGGACATAAGTTACCTTAGGCTCTGCAGAATTTTTTCCTGGTTCATAGACAATCTTGTTATCAACTTTCTTGCCTGACCTCAGAGTGGAGACAGAATTAACTTGGTCATGAGTAATCTCCAGGTTATCCACCCGCAAGACACCTCTTCCTTTCGGATTTGACTCCGGCTGGCTTGGTAATGCTCCTTTTGATCTCTCTGTCAAGGCGGCAGCGATTTGCCCTATCTGGCCTTGAATGACACTAAAGTTATTCTCTAACTTCTGGGTTTTTTGATTTGTCTGTTTCAGCTCATTGACAATGGTGGTGATAACTTCTTCCAGATGTGGGATAACTGCTTTACTCGACTGAGGCGTAGGAGCAATGTATCCACTCATAAGATCTGATACTAACTCTCTATTTGTGTTGGCTTGGTATTGCTGGTTCTATTATGACTGTTGATTTATGTATGGTTGCTGGTGGTCTTGGAATTGATACTGGTTATTCTGGAACTGATTTGACTGATTTTGGAATCCTGGAGGAAAATTCCTCTGATTTGTATTTTGTGGCTTCCAATAATTATGTCCTTGATTAAACTGGTTATTTCTTCCTAAAGAGTTGATACTATATGCCTCTGCATTAGTATACAGATAGTACGAACACTCTTCAGTGGTGTGGCCTTTATCAGTACATAGCTCACAAATGGCATAACAAGGTTTGGATGGCTGAGGTTTAGCTTGGAAATTGTTTGCTTTTGGAGGATTCATGGAGAACTGATCAAACTTCTTGTTTAGAGTTTCAAGTCATGTTGATAGGCTTGCTATAATTGATTGCATTGCTTGATTTGGGTCTTCTTGAATTTGGTTGCCAAATTGCTTCGGCACCCCCTCCACTCTAGCTACGTCCTCGTTGCTATTACTCCATTGTTGAGTGTCTTTAGCTAAATTCTCAAGAAAGTTGTAGGCTTTCTCTCCATTTTTTTTTGCAGGCAAAATGTGAATATATTAATATCAATATAAGGTTACATGATGAGTCAACCTTAACAAGTTACATACAAGGATCCCACCATATTGCAAAAGGAGTGAACATACTCTAGCTAAATCTAAAGTACACCTGATCAGGACTCTCAATTTTGGGTACAAAAGATGGTCGTGATGCACTCCATTCCGATGCATCTAAATCCAGAGTCGCCCTATGCTTTGATGCCGAGTCCGCACTAAAGTTAGCTTCTCTCCAACTATGTGTTATCCTGTAGGATATCAAGTTTTGAGTGGCTCTTTCCCATCTAGTCTTCAGTTTCCATGAAATGTGACCATTTGCAAAAGATTGAGCAACCGATTGGGAGTCAGTTTCTATCCATATTACCCTCCATCCATGCGCAATTGCTATCTCTGCTGCTAATACAATCGCAATGCTTTCTGCCTCATAATTGGTGACCACCCCGAGACCTTGTGCCTGAATTCCAAGTAAGTTGGATTGGTAATCTCTCGAATGTTAAACCAGCCCTCCTCTTCCCGGATTTCCAAGTGAACATCCATCACAATTGATTTTAATTTCTCCTTGTTCAGGGTACCAAATGACTGTTGAATCAGACCGCACGGCTTTGGCTTGCATTCGATATCTAATGAGTGTAGAATAGCAAGTTCGGCAAAGCGGTGTTGTACATGTAGCTCATAGACGACGATGAATGACTTGAATGCCCTTCCTTACCTAGTTCTTTATGTGTCTGGAGCTGAATCTTGCGTCATTGTATCTTTGACAATTTCTCATCTTCCAAATAGCTACTAGCATGCTTAGAACTGCCGCAGTCCACAACTCTCTGATCAAAGGACTTGCAAGTCTTTTTGCTTTGAAAAGTCCCTTTATGTCTACCTCTCTTGCTACTAATTGCGGATTCAAATGAAATAAATGAAGAATCCATTCCCAAAGTGCTTGAGTGGTGGGACAGCTCCATAACAAATGGTCGTAACTCTCCTCCTCTTCTTTGCATCCATCACACCTGGAAACAATCGGAATGCATTTACTCTTCACCTTATCATCAGTCGGGATGATTCTTTACAGTATTTTCCATGCTATACCAGGTGTCCCGGGTGCACATATAGTCGTTCCAAATGATTGTACCCCACCAAACAAATGCCCCATTCTCTCGATGGTGTCGGGCGAGGGACACCGAAATTTGCCTTCCTTATCCGGTTTCCATATTCTACTATCCTCAATTTCGGTACTTGAGGCAGCAGAGAGTTGAGATCCATCCCTAGAAGAGCGAAAACATCGATCAAACTATCGTGAAAGCTCCATTGATTGTTCACTATCAAGTCTCGAACTTTTGAAGAATGATTGCTCCAAATTAAAATGTGGATCGCGGGGCTATTGCCGAAGTTTGGACCAGCCCAATCATCTTTCCGTGGCGTCTAGAGAGCTACCCGATCCAATAGACCAGCCCATGTGCCCTTTCATTTCTTCCAAATACCATTTCAGCCCTTTCCAAATGGATGAGCATTTGTGGCTAGCCAACCACCTTCCGTGGCTTCAATTTGTATTTCGCACCATATATGCGACCATCGGTTGTCCGTCGTGGATCATTTGCCATGCCGTTTCATGAAAGCGCAAGGGTTCAACTCTTTCGGGGTCTAAGGCCTAGTCCCCCTTCGCCTTTTTACTTACACACTTTCACCCATTTTAGCGTGATAGTCTTTTCTTCTTCTTTGGGTTTCCGGACCATATGAAGTTTCTGATGGCTTTTTCCCTTTCCTTTATGCTTTGTATCGGCCATTTGTAGATTCCCATGTTGTACACTGGTATGCTGTTCAGTATAGAGTGTGCAAGGACCACTATCCCCTGAAAAGAAAGTAACTTTCCTGCCCATCCACTTGCTCTCTTTTTGATCTTGTCAACTAGAATTTGCATGCTGGATTGAGTGACACGACCTTTAAATAACAGGACCCCCAAGTATACTTCAGGCAAGGAGCCTTCCTTCATGTCAAAAATTGCTTCCACCTTTCTTCTTTTGGTGGCTGTCATGCTTCCGAGGAACAACTTACTTTTTTCCCTATTTATGAGTCATCCCAAACGCTAGTTGGTAGTCATTGAGGCAATTTCTCAAGTATCTGAGTCCTTTTAAGCTTCCATTTGCAAAAAGGATGATGTCGTCCGCAAACAGCAGATGTGATGGAGAATATGTATTCCCAACAAAAGCCATAGGGATGGTTTTGCATGAAGTTTGTAGTCTCACTACGCTTCTGCTAAGAGTATCCTCCGCAATAGCAAAAAGAAGCGGGGATAGAGGGTCTCCTTGCCGAAGACCTCTGCCAGTGCCAAAGAACCCACATGGTCCACCGTTTATCAAAATAGAGATCTTTGCGCTGCTGAGAATGGCCTTGATCATATCGCGGAACTTTGGGCTGAATCCAAAGCTCTCCAGCACCATAAGAAGGAAATCCCAGCTTAGAGAATCAAATGCTTGAGATATGTCCAATTTGATGACTGCATTCCCACCCCATCTTTTTATATGCATATCATTAATGAGTTCTGAGGCCATTGCAATTGCCGTACTTCCTATTCTCCCCTTCAAAAAATCATGTTGCTCACAACAGATGATGTTCATGACAATAGAGGTTAGCCGGTTAGCCAAAATTTTAGTAACAATCTTAAAAAGGAAGTTACTTAAACATAGGGGCCTATACTGACCAATCTCCCGGGCGTTTGTGCACTTCGAAATTAGCACCGGAAAATTTGCGTTCATTCCTTGCGGGATGATGTGATCAGTGAAGAATGATATAATGGCTCGACAAACATCAGTGCTCACAATGCTCCAACAATTCTGGTAGAACATGCCTTGAAAGCCGTCCGGACCTGGGGAGCTTTGTGGATCCATACCCATGACTGTGTCTGTTATTTCTATCCTGCTAGGTATAGCTATGAGCATTTCATTTTGCTGATCTGTAACCGCTTGTGGAATGAGTTTCAGAAGCTCCTGGTTTCATTAGAGGGTAGTAGAGACATAAGGTCATGGGTTCAAACCCATGAGGACACAATTTCATTCAAGATTCCAACAAATATATTTCATTGGAAGTAGCTATGTTGCTATGCGTCATATGACTTTGATTGGTACTCTGCAATTCTAATACGATTTAGCACTATTGCACCAGTAATAACTTCATTCCACCAAAAGAAAATGTAATAGCGTAATTCTATTTCCCCTCTCTGAGTCCTGTCAAAACTGGTCTTGAAGTGCATTAAGCATAAGGCAATCCCAACTCAATTTGAAATGGTTCTAAAGTTTGAAATGTGATATGTAATGACCAAACATTAGTATTACTTTAATTTCTATCTAGCTTGCGTAGTCCAATATCTCTTACTTCCTCCATAAAACTTGGGAAAAGACATTCTCCAATAGTAGGAAAGCTTTTGTTGTTGATCTTGAGAAGGGACGTGAGAACAGTTCTCTTGAGTCTCTTGAGACCTCTAGGAGAGTGGAGTGGAAATGTCTTGAAAGATGCTTCCAGAGGTGAGAGAGCAAGATTTATTGTTCTTTTTCCTTCTCCTTTCCCTTTTCATCATTTAGAATCTGATAAGCCCTCCACAAACTACACCAAAATATGATTCGTTTTGAACGTCCTAGAACACCGTTGCAAGTTTGATGGTGCATGTACCTTTTGTAATAGTCACCACTTTCATTGAACTTCAGACCTTGATTTTTTTTCTCATATTTCACTTAGAATTGCATAATAACGCTCATCTTCTAGCGGAAATTAAAGATAAATAGTTAGGACACTTAGGAAAAGACAGTGCAAGTTTTATACAGAACAATTCTTTTCAAGCTCGCATAGATATGGAAGTTGTACTCAAAAACAAAAAAAGAACAAAAAATAAAAGGGTGATAAAAAAAGGTCAAGTACTCTGCCTCAAAATAGATCAAACTTTTTTTGCAAACGCAATAGGAGCATAATTAATGTTATACAAAAACCGTGTCATTTTCAACTGCAAAAAAGATCAGATTTACATAAATATACCTATTGCAAACAATCACCCATTCTGTAAAATTGGTGATCATGAAAACAACGCTTTTGTACCAAGTGCAGTGTGTTCCTACGGCTTAATTGATAAATCTTCAGATATTCACAATTTAAAATTTGTTGGAATCACAGACCTTAGAGTTTTGCATTCGTGAGTTTTTGCTTGAGCATAGGATATACACCACGATAGCCATAACAAAGTTACATTACTTGAAATGGAGGAGACCTTGAAATCTGCAGCAGGATTTCTTGGTTTCTTAGACTCTTTCTTCTCAATATCAATATAAATAGAGGCAATGCTCACTATCAAGGTGAGTTTTGAGAAAAAGAGAGTTTTTGAAAGAGGCCAAAAGGCTTTGGTTTATGGTTTCTTTTTTTGTTTTTAATTACTTAATTACCCCCGATGTACTATTCAAATAAGTGCGTGTATTTGGTTTTTTATTTCCTAAATATGTGAAAAGACTAATTTTTTTTTTATAAATTGCTAAACACACCAACAATGAGGCTAATTTGGTAAACAACATATTCATTATTTTTTAAGTGGGGATTTTTTAAAAACTTTGATGGCGTAGCTCACTATGAGCGGCGTGGCTCACTATGAGCGAACAGATTTAATGTAGGTAGGACAAGAATCCCGGTGTATCTTGTTGAAATAACTTACGGGAACGCGTCTCGTATGCTATGGAACGTGTCTGTATGCTATTTTTTTTGCCTTGGAATCTAGAAGACTAGAAAACACAATTTTTAGTTTTTGTAATCAGTGTGACATAAACTAATAAACGAATTCTTAATTAATTTTGGCACATAATAAGAGATTTGGAAATGCTGGTAACTTATAACCAGCCCCTATGTAATGCTTACAAAACACCAAAACAACAAACTAGTAACTACTGTCTTCTATTGCTCAATTGATTTGAACTAATGTACATACACGACATTATTTTCCCTTAAAATCCTTTGGTGACCACACACGGTTGTTATTAAAAAGAATGTGAAGTTGTCCATGCAAGGACAATGTCATGCACTGATGCACAACAATGTAGTACATGATTACATCTACAGATCTAGTGATCTACTTATCTAGTCCAGATAATTGATGAAAAAAAGAAGAGGATAAAGGAATATATGATGATGTCAATGCATCCATCAGCAGCTGAAGTAGCTCACAGCACTTTACACACTCTCTCTCTAAAAAAAGAGTGTCCATAAATAGTGAAACTCTATAACAAGCACAATGGCTAGTAGTAGTAGTGGTGCCGTTTTTCTAAATTCTTCGCATCATCTCTTCCTCGGTTCGTCCACCGCTTCTTTATTCTATCATAATAAGTTATCTCTTTTCCGCATCTGTTTCACTTCTTCTTCTTCTTGTAAACAAAGACTACGCATGGCTCACTCTCTCACTAAAGCCACTCTTGGTCTCACTACCCCTTCCAACATTGATGCTCCCAAGGTTTCTTCTTTTTCTCTTTTGACTAATTTTATATGTGTTTATCTGATTATCTCGACTTGGGTATGTTGGATTTCTATAAAGAATTGTATCTATGGTCTAAAATGTATGACTTATTGATTTGGTGTATCTGATGATATGTTAGGTAGATTATATGAGATTGTTTGGGGTATAAGATTTTAAGCTGTAGTCTTATTATATGTGTGATTTATTGGTTTTCATTGCAGTGGATATCTTCGATGATTTGCGATTTTTGATGATATATTAGGTGAATTATGTTTTTTTATTTGTTTCTGAGATGTATGTTTAATTGGTTTGTGAAAAACTCGGTATAGATTGTGTTTTCTGCAAAAGAGATCGATTTGGTGCAATGGAAGGGAGACATACTTGCAGTGGGAGTATCGGAAAAAGACATGGCTAAGGATGAGAACTCAAAGTTTGCTAATTCGATATTGAAGAAACTAGATGCTCAGCTGGGTGGTCTATTGGCCGAATCATCATCAGAGGAGGATTTCACTGGGAAGGCTGGGCAGTCCACTGTGCTCAGGTTACCCGGTTTGGGTTCAAAAAGGATTGGCTTGATTGGGCTTGGCTCGTCGTCTTCTACCGCTGCTTATAGGAGTCTCGGTGAAGCTGTTGCTGCAGCAGCCAAGGCTGTCCAAGCAAGTGATGTGGCTGTTGCACTCGCTTCTGCTGAGGGACTCACTGCTGATTCAAAGCTTAGCACTGCTTCAGCTATTGCCTCTGGTATGTGTGTGAATTGTGACGAATTGCGTTTGAGATTCTTGCTTTTTATTTATTTAATTTTTTAATATGTCTCTTGAACCCTGTGATATGATTTTTGGATGCAGGAACCGTTTTGGGAGTTTATGAAGATAACAGATTCAAGTCTGAGTCGAAGAAGCCATTGCTCAAATCGGTGGATATTCTTGGTCTTGGTGCTGGACCTGATCTAGAGAATAAGCTCAAATATGCAAGCGATGTGTGCTCTGGAGTGATCTTTGGAAAAGAGCTTGTCAATGCACCGGCAAATGTTCTCACTCCTGGTTAGTCGCGGTTCTCCTTGTTTTTGATTTACAATACATCTCTTGTTTTGTAAAACTATATATGTACAAGCATCTGTGCCATTAATTAATGTATCTCAGTTATCCAATAGTTCATCTTATGAGACCATTCACTGTGTTGATCAAATCCTTGTTGGCCATGTGGTCCACATCAAAATCATTAGCACATTCTCTCTGTTTCTGTCGGAGTTGTAAAGATAGTTCAGTAACTTACTATTGTTTTGTTTCACTTTAACTCAGGTGTACTAGCAGAAGAGGCCTCAAAGATTGCATCTACATACAGTGATGTTTTTACAGCAACAATATTGGATGCTGAACAATGCAAAGAATTGAAAATGGGTTCATATTTGGGTGTTGCTGCTGCATCTTCAAATCCACCTCATTTTATCCATTTGTGTTATAAACCTTCTACTGGGCCTGTCAAAGCTAAGTTGGGTTTAGTCGGGAAGGGTTTGACATTTGACAGGTAAGATTTTCATTTCTAAACAAATCCTAACTGTATTTCTATGGCCTGTTCGTTTTGAAAAAAGGAATTGAAAATATTCCTTTATTAGCTCATTTCCCGAAAGTATATGATGGAAGAGCCTTGGTGTGCAGTTTCAGAGGATCAAAAGTTAAAAATCCCATGGTTGTTTGATGCCTCATACCTTTGTCCTCAGATTAGCTCAGCCACTCGAGTCAGCTTATTTCCTTATATAAATGAAAATAATTACCCGAACAAGGTTTTGTATTTTTGTATATCTATCTGTAAACGTTTAATATATAATGCACAAATATGTTTCATTGTCAAAACCTTCTATTGTCAAAGTTTTCCTACTCGTTAATATTTATACTACATAAATAATTGTATATTTTCATTTTGGCCCGTCAAAAGTTTAGTTGCGGTTCTGTTAGAAAGGGTTTAATCTTTTTGACATGCAATTTTTGTTTGGTAGAGCTTTTATAATGCGTATATCATAAATTTTAGTTCATCTATAAATATGAGTGTCTGCATTGTGTATAAAATCTTGTCTTCATTATACTTTACTTGTGATATCAGTGGCGGCTACAATATCAAGACCGGACCAGGTTGTTCAATTGAGCTCATGAAATTCGATATGGGAGGCTCCGCAGCTGTTCTAGGTGCAGCAAAAGCCATTGGCCAAATCAAACCTTTGGGAGTAGAGGTATGTCATGTGCTTATGTTGTTGGATCAATATCCTTGTAGAGTTTATAGACCGAGAGATTTTTCGCTTTATACTATGTCTAGTGAGTAGTAGGCCAGGCATGTTTTGAACATAGTTTCTAATTGTGGCTTTCTACAGGTCCATTTCATTGTTGCAGCTTGTGAGAACATGATAAGTGGCACCGGCATGAGACCTGGAGACATAGTCACAGCTTCTAATGGAAAGACAATTGAGGTACTAAATGTATTCATGTACTGTGTTACAATTATGTTTGAGGCTTGTTGACATTGAATAGACATCTAATTGTTCGTGTGTATGCATGGTTCCATCAATCTTTGTCCAGGTGAACAATACTGATGCTGAAGGCAGACTGACACTTGCAGATGCTTTGGTGTATACTTGCAACCAAGGTGTAGACAAGGTATTTTTCAAATATTAGTTATCAGATTACTTCGCTTTTATGGAATTTACTCCGAAAGGTATGACTTCCATAAAATTCCTCAGCAGAACATGAAGTCACATAAATGAATCTAAGGGCCCATACATGGTGGGAGGATCCTGACGCAACCATCATCACCAAAAAGCACCCAATTTCTAAATTTCGCTTCATTAATTTTTACCAGTAAAAATCTAAGTAAAGCAAGTAGGCAATTATAATGTAGGAACACAAGTTACAAAATAATGGACTCCTAGATTGAACTCCGTTAATAGTTCATAAATAACCCAATCCCATAGCCACTCTAGAATGGGTAACGTTTGAACCATGCTCCTTGAGTTTAAAATTTCCTGCGACTTCATCCTTCCAAACCCTCAATTTCGATATTTTACTGGTATCCTTCACGTCTGTCACTATCGAAAAAAATCTACTTCGTATAAGTATACTCCAAATGAATAAGCATGACTCCAGGTTGGCACAAATGTTTCTTAAGCTTGTTAATTTCTATTTCACATCTCGAGGTCTATGAGTAGTTTGCATGTATACTTCAGGAAATTTTTGTACACAGATACAGAAAAATTGACTAATTGGTGTAAGCAAGGAAGTTTTATTCTTAACCCTCAAAAGTGGATAAATCTGATTTGAATCTTAGAATTTTGTTCTTTGTGAGAAATGCATTTTGAAGAAAGTCTTTTGAAACAGAAACTCTTTCCCAGGAATAAAATAATCCTTATATTTGGTTGTTCTGCTTGGACACTAATGAAAATTTCAATATTCTAAAATTTTGGTATATTTTCCATTACAGATAATTGATGGTCACTTGGTTTACAGCAACAAAATTTTGTGTTATTGCTAACATCTATTTGAACTGTTATATGCAGATAGTTGATCTTGCAACACTAACTGGGGCTTGTGTAGTTGCCCTTGGGCCTTCGATTGCAGGTTTGTACAATTTTCAGTTGCTCCAATTGTTCATTTTCATGTCAGAATCCTTTAACTCTAGTTAGTTGTTGATGAATTTCTTGGTAAATTTTACCCACTGAAATATATATTACCTGATAATGTAGAATAATCCATAGAGGAAGAGAGTTTTGGGTTCTTATATATCTAATGCATATTTTTTAAACAAATCAGGATTCTTTACACCAAGTGATGATTTGGCAAAGGAGGTAATTGGTGCGTCAGAGATAAGTGGAGAAAAGTTTTGGCGGATGCCTTTGGAAGACAGTTATTGGGAGTCCATGAAATCAGGGGTAGCTGATATGGTTAACACAGGTGGCCGTCAAGGCGGTGCTATCACTGCAGCACTATTCTTAAAACAGGTATATCTTGGATCAGTCTTCCTCTCTTTTTTATCCAGAGTCAACAAGGATTAATGTAATTGAGTTTTAAACGCATTAAACTAATGCCAATTTGACAGCACAATGGGTCCACATTTGAAACGAAGTTATTTAATTTTCTTTTTGAGCATGTATGATGTGCACCTATCTCATCGAAACATTATCTCTTTTGAGCATAGTTTGCAAAGTTGGAATTCTGAAGTGTCGCCATACGTATCTATCACATCCATTCTATGGATAGGAAAAGCCTATTCTGGGATCCTTCACATTTGTGATTCCTTGTCTTTCGGTATGGTTTACTCATTTGGTGAATTCACAAGGCCTACAAAGGCCTACAATCTTTGGATAATAGGAAAAGCCTATTCTGGGATCCTTCACATTTGTGATTCCTTGTCTTTCGGTATGGTTTACTCATTTGGTGAATTCACAAGGCCTACAATCTTTCATGAGGTCAGGAAATCACATTGCATAGGATGTGAACAGCTGTTTAGGTTTGAAACGGTATTAGGTCTGAGCTTATAGTAAGTTGTACGCAGCTTTATTCTGCGGACTAGTGCTGTTTGTACTCTTATTTGCTAAGTTACATTGACATGGATAGGTGTGTCCGTGTCCGACACAGATACAAAGTGTCTGACACGGCGAAATATCAAATATTTACTTAAATCGCATACAAAATGTGTCCGATATGTGTCCGACACGGACACGTGCTTATGTATTCGACATGGATTTTTTTTTTTTTTTCAAAGTATGGTGTGTCCATGTATCATGCTTATTTGGTGTTCTTCATTTATTTATCAGGAAAATTGGTAATTGGTAATATTTAATTCTGAAACTGTTTGTACTCTTCTTGCAGTTTGTTGATGAGAAGGTTCAATGGATGCATATAGACATGGCAGGCCCCGTCTGGAATGATAAGAAACGGGCAGCAACAGGGTTTGGTGTGTCGACTTTGGTGGAGTGGGTTTTGAAGAATTCTTCTTAGTGTTGGTTGAGATTTATTTGGGCACAACTGTTCAAAACACAAAAGGACCAGATGTGAGAGATAACTCTAAGCTGTACTTCATTGCAGTGCATTCAGATTCAGTTGTAATTCAATAAAATGGGATAATAGGTTGGAGGAGAGATGTTGAGATGTCTTCTTGTGTTTTTAAGGTTTATTTCAGTGAATAATTTTTTATGATGGTCTTGTGTTGTGTCTGCAACAATATTTGGATTTCAGAATATTTTTATTAGAAGAATTAGAGGAAAAAAAGAAAGAAAGCAAAAGACAAGTTAGAATGGTATTTCATTGCTAAATTATGTTGATTCGAAATGAAAGGTAAGATTAAGATGTTTGATTTTCACAGAAAATGTCCTTTAGTGTTTGGTTTCAAGATCGGTAGTAGTATCTGGTGTTTCTGCCAAGTTTGCCGACCACATCAAATGGAAACTGTTCGAAAGTTCAATTCCATTGGCAGGTGTGAGTTTATCATCTCGAAAGCAATGCTGATTATGCACAAATCAGTATCCTATATGCAGGGTAGGGTTCGGTTTTACATGCTTTGTGAGTGGCAACTGGCAACACCTTCTACGAAGATATTTCCACTGTCCAGATTGGTAGTCTTTCAGACCATGGTGATTTTGAGGGTTGCCAAATCTTCCTTCTCCCTAAACCTGCATCCTATAATTTTAGAGCGACTAGATTGCCATTGTAGTCAAGTGAACAGTAGACGAAGCCGAACTGCAAAAGTACACTATATCAAGCTTGAACGCAAAAGTATGTGACTATATTTTGGAAAGTCACATGTTTTGGAAAGTAAGACTAGGACAAGTGTTACACAATGTCCATTAAATACGAGTCGAAAAAATTTACCACTTCATTGGAAGTAGGTTTTTTTAGAAGGATTTTTTTTTCAAACAAAAGAATACTTGTCTTAACTCTTAAGTATATCCGTGCATGGTCTTTCCATCTGACTCAAATCAATTGGCTATGAGTGGAGCATCTCAGGATTCTATATCTGTTAATTCAAAACTTTCCACCACCGAAAATATACCTCAATTCTGAACAATCCCCTTCATGTGTGGTATAACTTGAGTTACACACGTGGAAGAAATTTAATGAGAGGTAGGATACAGGTATGGTCCTAGTGGTTTGCAGATTTTTTCTCAAATCCCTTGAAAGTTCTGCCTGTGCATCGTTGACTCAGCCTCAAAGTGAGACTATCTCCAACATGCACTGATGGACATTTATATATACTAATCATAAATGCACGTGCTCTGCACATAGATTAAAAAAAAAAACTTACTGAAGAGAATGTGAAAAACTTAAAAAAACCGTGTTTTTATGATTATAAATTTAATAATATTTTTTTTTGGAGAATAGAATAGGATAAACTATAATTTAGTAGAAAACCGAATCACATTGAAAAATGAGTGAGGTTTTATAAGAACAAATGCTTTGGATTTCTTGATAGCGCTAATTATTACTTATACGTGTCCTATTAATGCAATTAATATGTAAATTGTAAATAGGGCTTTTACAAAAGCTAAGCTATCCTTCTTATGTAAAATGTATGGTGCCCCCCAATCTTTTCAAACGTTTGATGTCAGATTGCGAGAGACCATGAGGTGGAAGGTATTTGTTCAGAAGTGGTACAATGAATGCAACATTTGATGTCAGATTGCCAGAGACCATGAGGTGGAAGGATTCTCAACTTGGTGTTCTATTCCAACCCTTGTGCGTTTTTTCTCTTTTTTGATTTAATTAACTAGTATTTAATTAACCACCAGACTTCTACACAAGGGTAAGATGATAAACACAGTTTTTTGGTGAGAGATGACTTGTTCTTTTCTTTAGTGTCTTATTTTTTGGGGAGGAAAAAAACGTGAACGAAGTAAACAAGGTTTTCCGTGAAAAAAACATTGTGAAGGGGGAGATGAAGAAGAAGACGTGGGTTTTTCTTTTGTGGAAAAAGAAAATGTCAATTTTATTCATTTTTTTATTTGTTTGGTTTTATTTTTTAGATGTCTGGAGGGTTAGATTTAATAAGATCTGATGGTTGGCTTGGTATGTCAAGATAGTATGTCAACATAGTATGTCGACGTAGCCGGCCCGTATATATATATATATATATATATATCTTATCTTATATATAATGGGAAAACCAGCCGCCGTTTATTAGTCCCCGTATCCTCGGTTTTAACCCAATGTTTTGGTCAAAAAGGGTACCCAAAAGTTTCACCTACCAAATTTTCTTCACCTTACGTTCGAAGGGTAAATTGGTAATTTAAATAATTTCCCAACACTATAAAACTCAACGTCAAAACGGATAGAGACACCGTTTCGCGGTTTCCCAACAAAAAAAAAATTAACCGTTCGTGTCTTCTCCGTTCCTTCCCAATTAAAACCCGTTAATCGCCAATCAACCTTATATTTTCCCTTTTCACAATCTAGATAGCAGTCTGAATTCATGCCATTGGAGGTGGCTACTTTTTTCCTCTCCATTTTTCTCTTTCTATAAATCTGCTCTTCCAACCGGCTGGTAAGATCAAGTTTCTGGATGTTTTCAGGCATTTATGGATTAATTATGTCAGGGCGTATCATCTGTTGACATCATGTTTAATATTTTCCTTCATGTTCTTCTCTGCTTTCAAATTCAGTTATTTATGAAAATTTTATTTTAGTTTCTCTTAATTTCTTATTAGTAGTTTATTTATTTCTGTCTGACTTAAAAACATTGAGTACGGTGTTGATGTGCACTCCTAGACTAAGACAACTACGAATACATTTATGCAGTGTAATGTCCATCAATTTCGTATAATGGTCCTTTTTTCATAGCGCTGATACTAATTCATGTAAATCTCTCTCCATATATCCCACTACTAATTCTTTATATTCTAATTACTCCATATCCTATATTTTCTTTCGTGTGTCACTATCCTGTGATTTATGAATAACTAGCATTTTCATTCATTCTGGTTTCATTCAAGTCAAGAGGGACACAACTGGAGTATCATTTGCTTGATATGATGTCAAGAGGGACACAACTGGAGTATCATTTGCTTGATATGATGGAGTGCTGTAAGATTCAAAGCATAGATTGCAGGTAACCCCTACAATAATTGCTTTCGGTGGACATTTCTCTCAAACATTCACGCATGATTGCACAACCAATTCTATGAAGATGACCAGTCGATTATTCCGGTGGCATTCTTTGCTTCGTTATAAATGCAAGTGAGTAAATAAAACTCTTCAATACAATTCTCTGTTTCCAATTTGTAGGAAACCACACTAATTTTTTGCACCGTTTCAACACCATTTCCAGATTTTACAAAGAATCAGAAAAATTCTGACACCAGCCGATTATTCTTCGATACAATTCTCTGTTTCCAAGGTTATAGGAATCATCGGTTTGAGAAGAAACATAGTTCAGATCTACTTATGAGGCTTCAGGTACTTTCGCAAACTCTGGACCCTCCCATATTCCAGGCTCATTCTGTTTATCTTAGCGTTAGAAGTTACTTGCTGATCATATGTATTGTTGATTCAATAGTGTCTATTGTTGCTAAATTATACTTTGCCGCAGGGAGCCACGTGGCTTTGGTTTTGTTCCATATGTGGATCCTGATGATGCTGCAGAAGCGAAATATCAAATGGATGGACAAGTTCTTCATGGCCGGGAGCAGACATTTGTGTTTGCAGAGGAGACCAGAAAGAAACCTTCTGAGATGAGGGCAAGGGAACGACAGAGGTAAACTTTGGATTTATGCTTCTTTTTAAATCTTTGATACTGTATTTCCAAGTCTACATCATATTTATCATAATGTTTAGACCGAAGTTTGCTCTTGAACTCTCTCCACTGTTTATTAATTCTTTGGAGGATTTGAGTTTTGTAGGTCGAAGAGACAGTATAATAATTTTGTTTTCAAAACACTAGATCAATAAAATATATGGTAATTGGAATAGTAAGAGGTCACACTGAAAGAAGCCTGAAACAGACCGTAACAAGCTTCCATATCATAACCTTGATTTGGTCAGGGACATCCTTCCAGTGCGAAATTGGACAGTGTTTTTGCGTTGAAATGGCCCATTTTCTTTGGCTTGGAGAAACCTAAGATAACAATAAAAATCAGACGACAGCCAGAACCTTTCTTTCCAAGCTCTAGAAATCCTCAAACCCCTTCGTATAATGACCTTAGATTACAGTATCTATCAACATCACATCCAGCCACAAGAAGTTTTAAAAAATATATAAATAGAATTAAGAAGCCTTTCAACATGAATAGGGTGTTGTTGAAAGATGCCATGATGCATTTTACATCTACTATCATTTGTTACTGGTTTACACATTTTATATTTATTTTGTTGTTTTCTTTCTCCTGCTGTCTCTTTTTTCTATTGTTGTTATGTTGGAAATTTTAGTTCATAAAATTAGATTAGATTAACTTAGCTTGGAAAAGGTTGTCTTTAATTGGAATTATTCAGTGTACTACACCAAAGAAAGTAGATTGTGCAGAGCGCCGTTTTTCAGGTCTTTCTACCAAATGAGAGCATAAGATTTGATACTAACAAGGGCCGCTGGTAGCTAGGTAACATGGTGGAACCAGTTTCAGTATAGAAATTGCTATTATAGTACAGCTAGCCGAGTTCATTTATTTGTTAAACGCTTGAACCACTTAGTATCAGTTTAACCTAACTTGCTAAAACACACTATTGAGTATCCAGATCCTTCTGGTAGAAGTAGAGTTTTAAGGAAAAACATCTTATTTTGGTGCTCGGTTAAAATTGTCATCTCAGACGCATAAGGGATCAGCTCATTCAACCTAATGGCTTAACTTCCAAAGAATATCACATGTCCGAAAGTAGCCGCTTAACCAGGTTGTTTGCAATTAGAGTATTACAACTACCCATTTTGTTAAAGAGCATTCTCATGTAATCAGTAAACTATCATTATGTTCCTCTAAATGATATCCCACATGCAACTGACTTGCTAATGCTGGAGGGATCTTTCACACTTTCCAATGTTATCCAAAATGACTATACTATTATGTTCACATTTCTTTTGTATCAATCCTGAACTTGGGAAAGGAAAGAGAGTGGCAGTAATAACATCCCTAAACAACAAGTAAGAACTCCAAAATTAAGCATTATTACTATGAGAAAAGTAAACACTGCGTATAAGCATGATTACTATGTTATTTTGGATTCTTTGGTTTCTATGAATGTTCTATGGAAAAGGAAAATCTACTGCTATTCTTTGTTGATAGAAGAACCTAGCAAGCCATGTTCAATACTCTTGCATACTAATTGGCAAATTAATTTTTTTTTCATGACTCGATAGTCTCTCATTCCAGTAATGTCATTGTGTTTAGGGATCACTGTTGAATGAGCTTGCCATAGCTAACAAGAGTTTAGGCAGAGGCACCGTTCTGGCGATGGCTGAGCAAGGCAAAGAAGAATGGAACTTGACATAACCAACTCCAAAGGAACACGTGTCATATATAGAATGTAGTAAAAGTGGAATTCCTCTGATTCTGTATGAACCAAAGAAGGTGGGATTTTGACTTCTGTTAGTATGCTGATTGGTAAACTAATAAATATTTGAATACCTTGAAATCAATACTGCGTCAGAGTCACTTAAGTTAAAGCCTCCTGTTGTAGATTTAAGTGATGATGCCACTGAAGTACAACAGAGTCGTTTTCTTCAAGATTCAGATAATAGCACGTCACCATGCTCTTTGCAACCTGACACTAAAGTGAGGACTGATGGAAATGAGGATCAACCTGGAGGGAAGGCCAGTAATTTGCCTTCAGCACTTATTGATGTCAAGCTGGATAGCACAGAAAACTTGGATCAACATCTTCAAGATTTCTGTTTCTGAACAATTATTTGAAGTTCTTCGGTTTCCAAGACGGTGACTACCAATATACCATATGTTGAAGGTGCCGTCAAGATGTCAAAAGCATTAAGCAATTCTGATAAAGTTTACATGATCAAAGGTATGATTTCCATCTCTCGCTTAATAGTTACGTTTTCCCTTCAAATAATGATGAATTTGATCCATATAGTGAAACCATGTGCCCGCTTTATAACTGTTAGGGTTATTAGTAAAATATTTCAGCTTGATATATATGTAGTGTTTACACTTTCTAAAATGGATGTAAGATCATCCATCAATAAACTTCATTCCTTATCTAATTTTAATATATATACCTCTCTATATGCTTTAATGTGAATGCAAACACTATGATTGATAGTCTGATGCTAGCTAGAATTGCATTACATCATATCATAGATTCTTCAACAAGTTAATGAAACTTCAATTAGATGACTTGAGCCACTAAGAATGTACCCCTACAATTCCTCTCTTCCCTATTTATTTTTTGTTGTTCAGTTAATTGTCTAACAGGCCCTTTGTTTCGCCTTTGCAGTAGCTATTACAGATGCACTAGCCCGAAGAGCACTATGAAGAAACAATATTGTGAGATCATTTCATAAACCATCAATTGTGATAACAACATATGAAGGCCAACATAACCGCTATATCCCGGCAACACTGCGAGAAAATGCTTCTAGACTGCTGGCTAATCCGATGTTCATTTCACCGCCACGGGTACCAAGTTTTCATCAAGAGCTACTGATGCAGCTTCCTCGCACTAGCTGGGCGAGGATGCTCACTCACAAAGGCGTTCAACACAATATTAGATTTATTTTGCTGTTGCAACTTTTACTAAAATTGGCGAGACCTTTGATTATAAGCTATTTTTGCTTTTGTGAACCATTTCATTACTCGAATTATATTTTTTCACATTTATTTGTATTTAATCAGTAATAATTCATTTTTAAATCAAATTTATAGAGGTTATTCACTTCGATTATTTAGTAATATTTTCCTAACAACAAAAAATCTTTTCGGAAGCAAATGGTGGATACTTTTTCGTTTTTATCTAGAAAAAATGGGCTGGGCTGGATACAGGGCCGACCAAACTTCTTTGCTGCTAGAGTATCTAAGGCAGTTGCTTAACTACATCCCTTAAAAGCCAAGAATCGAAGTTTCAGTTTTCTACATTTGAACAGATATACATCTTTCGAACCGTTCAGAACACAAATTCAGTTACTTTATACGTTAACCGTCCTAACTATCCCTGTAAGAGGTATGATGATCACTATAAATACTGAGAGTCTTGCACTTTCAAATCCCTCTCTTCTTCTGCTGCCTTTCCATTTCCAATTGCATCCTTGCGAAGAACAAAGAACCATATCATTCAAAAAAGGTTTCTTTCTAAATCTTTTCTATTTTATATTACAAGTTTTTCCCCTGCTAATTCATTATTTTTCCTCTATGCTAATTCGCTTCAATCTGCATCAGAGGTGCAATTAGATATGGCCATAGAAGAATATGTTCGAAAGTGTCTCAATTAACCGACAAAACTCTAAAGTGTCAAGTTAAAGTTCGTGTCACGGGAAGATGGATCAGAGGCAAGAAAGACTTCGCAAGATAAGCGGAAGAGATTTGATGTTGTCCTAATTGATGAACGAGTAAGTCGTCTGAGTAGTTTGCATTTCCGCACATTAAGTTTTCCATGATATGAAACTGCCTTAATGCTCTGATTTTTTGCCAGGGAGATCAGATTCAAGCAATTGTTCCTAAAAACCATTCAAACACATTCTTAAATGTTCTTCAAGAAGGACACGTATATCATATTGAAAACTTCAGTGTGCAAACTAGAAGAGATTCATATCGCCCGATTCAACATGAATTTATTATACTTATCAGATGGGACACTATTCTCAGGGGATCTTCCGAAGCTCACCCGGAAATTCTGCTATACAAATTTGATTTCGTTGAGTTTGACAATGTTAGGCTGCTTTCGAAAGCAAATACAAATCTTAAAGGTAATCAATTGCAACGATATAACTACTTCAATTACTTCAGCAAATTCCATTAGAAATAACTAATTGTTAAATATTTTGTGGTAGATGCGTTTGGGGCACTTGATGGTGCTTCAGAGTTGATGTTTCGAAAAGGACTCATGCTGAAAGAGATCTTCTTGAAGAATGCCAGGTTTTCATTTTATGTATGCTCATTTAGAATTTAAAAAAATCATAACCAAATCTATATATTAACACAACATTATATCATCTATGTAGTGGAACTGAATTGAAAATAAATCCCTGGGAAAATGCAATACAATTGTTTGATAATGTGATTAAGTATGCAAAGAGCGTACCGGTGTTGGTTGTCACTTCGTTAACTGTTGGGAACTATTACGGTGATTATATTGGATATTTTAATCTATATAGCACATTTTTTCCTAGGTTATTGAATCTTAAATTTTTTCTTTGTCAGATAACTGTTTCCTTAATTCAACAAGCACAACGGAAATCTATGTCAACTTGGACATTCCAGAAGTATCGGATTTGCAAACTAGGTGATTTACAAAAAAAAAAAACTCTTCCATTAACTATACATTGCTTAAGTTTAACAAAATGTTTTATATTTTTTTTAGCTCCACTTTTGAAGAGAGAAGTATTGCGATGCTACAAGGGTCATCATCGATTGAACGTAATATGAAGGACAGATCATTGAGAAACAGAAAAACTCTTTCACAAGTTATTCAGATGTTGAACGCAGAGTTTGTTGTAAGTTTACTATACATTTGTCTAATGTCTAACTTTAATTTAAATTTTCTCAATGTACTTACGCTCCGTGCAGGGACAGATTTGCACATGCAAAGCAATCATTTATGATATCGTTCATGATTATCAACCATTCTATATGTCTTGCACCAAAACTGGTTGTCGGAAGAAATTGATAGATAGAGATGATCACTATTGGTGTGGTAATTGCAATAACAGTATTCCGTCTCCAGATGTGAGGTATGAATTAATATTTTTTTTTACCATACTATTCGTTTAACACTATTATTTATGAACTTACTCTGATAGCCATTTATTTTAGATATCAATTGAAAGCTCGCATTCGAGATGACACACAAAGTTCCCTCATAACAATATTTGGCGAAGAAGCTAAAGCATTACTAAAACATCCAGCTTCTGAGTTGGAAAAGCTTATAAAATCGGTATAGCCATTACGACATTATAGTTTTCACATTACAAATAAATTATTGTGACATACTAATTCTCTTTTATTGAATTAGACAAATGGTATTGAGACTGTTAAGGCCATAATAAATGCCATTATCAGTTCTTCAGTGGTATTTGAGATAAAAATTAGCCAATACAACCTTCAAAGTCAAGGCAGAAGTCGTTTTACAGCTAACAAGGTCTTCCCGGTGGATTACACACTTGAGTATGACCAAGTACCAGATCAGATAGAACAGGTAATAAGATTTATTACACTAGCTTTCAATTACATGCTTATTAAACATTGGCATCCATTACATACATTAATTTCGTTACATAATCTTATGATGTGCACTCAGGTGACAGATGCATCACAAATTGTTGATTGTACTTTCCAAGAACATACACCTAACAACTTGAATGAGAACGTTGCAGATCTGCTGAAAAAAAATGTGCTCATTTACCTTAATTCTACTGCCACAAACTAAAAAGTATATATTCGCTTCCAATTTCCTTGCTTCACTGATTTATACTAATTCTAAACATTTGTATAGCAGGAGCTTTCTTTGGAAAAGTCAACCGATATTCCTAAACCCTCAAATAAAGAAAAACGGTCTAAGAGAAAGTACAAGAAGCAAGCTTCTATGGTATGTTACTTCTATATATATTTTCCTTTTTTAAACAAAAAAAAAACATTCGCTTATACTCTTTCTATTTATTTGTCAAAGGCATACTCGATTGGCATATCAAATGAACCTTCCCAGACTTCAGCTATAAGAACTCCTTCTAAAAGGGTGCGCAAGATAAAAGAATCTAAGGTATTAAAACTTGACTTAAGATATATATATATATATATATATATATATATATATATATATATATATATATATATATATATATCATTCCACTATTATTCTACATGATTATTCGTACTAACTAAAACAATATCCAAATTCACTTTGTTTATAGGACTGAAGATTGAAGTCGTCAAATAATTCTTAGGCAATTACTGATGGGTCAGATCAATAGCAGCATCGTCCGTTTTCCATTTTATTTAATTTTACATCCTAATATTTACTTAGTAGATTAGACTACAAAAACTCCTTTGATGGTTGATGTTCTTTTATTACGATATATGTGTGCTGTGGTACTGTTTAGATTTATAACAAAAAAGATTATTGTTGTGTTATTGTTGTATGCCAATTTTATTAATAAAAGGGGGTTCAATGGTTCATTTTATTTTGTATCAAACCCTGTCAGAGATGATTCCAAAAATAGCCATGTTGCTGCTGAATCATTAGAGTCACCTGGAGGCACTATTGCAGCAGGAGTAGCTGTTTATCAAGGTACGGTGTCGAACTCATTGCACAACTTTAATTAATCTAGCAATCTCACTGGCAGTGTTGAAGGATTTTGGAGGACCCGACGTCTCCAGTCTTCCAAAAGCCTATCTATTGGCACAAAAGATCTCTAAATGCAAAATAACTACGGTTTAAAGTCAATTTGCATGTGGGCCACAAAGGTGATGTACCATGCATATGAACACCGTCGCGTTGCACCATGAATTAGTATAGTTCTATTGGCACATCATCCCACCAACTTTCCTTATATTCTCCACGCCTTAACCTCTTTCTTTTAAACTTTGCGGTTTGTTCAAAATAAGCGGTCATCCACTTTTTTTTCCCTTTAACAATGGATTGCGACTTCGACGAGGCCAATAGAATCATTGGTGTCGCAGAGTATGGGATATGGATTGTGCTTTCGATCCAACAAAATGCAAGGAACGATCTACCATTGCAACGCTTTCATACATATCTCTGTGGATCCATGGCGGTTCAATATTCTAACACCATCTCAACTATCCGAGTTCCGCGGACACCATGGCGATGCAGAACTACAAGTTCATGGTGTGATGTGATTAAAAATAACTGCAGCTTCACCCTGAATTCCAGCTCAAGATTTAAGTGATAAAGATCCAAGATACTTGGCAGACAAGTTTTCCAATTTCTGACATGCTAGAAGGGACACAAATGCTTCCACTATGTCATGCCTCATGTACAGAATGTGCACACTTCCCCACTTGCAAGAAAAGGTGGTAGGAGATATTATGGAGGCAACCCAGCTGTTACTGAATTCTTAGACATGACATGTTGCAATATCTTCGTGCTGCTCTATTTGAGCCTCTTAGTACCCGAAGCGTTCTGTTCATGTCTGGTCAGATGGTCGCGCAAATTGGTTTGTCGCAGGACAGCCAGATCAAGGAGACAGTGGGAGCTTTCTCATTGTTGAAGTCCACTAATTTCAGCAGATGTTTAGTCAGGTTCTGATTTGGTTTCAGTTTAGATGGGATCTTACATCGACTCCTATTAATCACTGCAAGGATCTAGGTAATCTCGCTTTCCTCATACAGGTATTTCACTGCTCTGATTTTTTTTTTTCTTTTTGGTTTTACTTTTTGCTTCTTTTCCCATCTTAAGTATTCGCTAATATCGCTACTCTGCATGTTACAGGGTTACTGTGGTTGCGCGCTTCATTTTCAGTATCATACTCCAAGGTGAGTTTAGTTTTTAAGGGATTGTTTCAATTTAAATAATGCTACATTTTCTTTGAAAGACATTCAATGAGCACAATATCCATACAATATCTTTGCAATTTGTTGTGACTAGATTATGAAGCTAAGAAGAATTAAATCAAGTCTTATATATAAAGCCGATACTTGCTTCTTAACTTGGTTGCAATCAAGTCTTATATATCAAGTCTTACTGTTCTATTCTAATATATTGGTTGCAATTAGTTTTTTGGTATTAGTTTTGTCGTGCTTTGAATTCGTTCTCATAAAGGTTTGGCTTTCTTATTAACATAGTACTAGAGAACGAGATATAAGCAAAAGCAGACGTCGATAACGAACGATGCATGATGCTCAACAAGAATAGAATCATAGGGGATAATCACTATTAAAGAAGAACCTATCAATACATTGTCGATGATCAAGTACAAAGTACAAATTTTCTCACCTTATCAATACTTGGTTTACCTTATTGGTTTTTTTCATTTCCTAAACAAATTCAAGGGTATACTGCCCATGCGAAGACTGAATCACTAGATTATTAAGAAAGAAAAATGAGTAAGTAGTGACTACTTAAATTCAATTCAATATTGAATTCGGTCGATCCCACCTACCATATGCTGATATGCTAATGTATAGGTGTAATAGGTACTAAAACTTTTGTGTAGCAGTTTTGGTAAGCTTTAGAGAATATGCTTAAAAGTTAAGAGCGTTGTGCATGCCTTTCCTTTTTCCATATATTTCCACACGACCTGTTGACAAAGTTTGGGGCAATGTATTCAATGCATATTGGGCATGTATTATGTTTTTCTTTTTTTGTTTGTCTAACAAAGCTAACATTGTTCCTTGAGCATTGCTTTATACTGAATTTTTTCAAAAGGTTTGTAGACAGTGAAAGAAAAGTTCATTCGTTGTCTGAAGCGATCAATCAGTGGCGACTACTTCAGCTTCAGTTTTCAATCCAGCATTAACTTCAAATAAGCACCCGAAAGAACCATCGCATGTCGCAAGCTTGGATCTCATGCCCTCATTGGTCTTCCCTTTACTTATGAAACTCGATTCATTGAAACAGGTTAATTCAAATCTAAATTGGACGAGAGAATTTTGGTTGTGGGTCATCGAGGGAACATGCCCCTGTTGCACTTGGTGCTGCAGGGGTCAAGGCGGTTGTGGAGGAGTCTTATGCAAGGATATTCTTTAGGAATTCAGTTGCGATGAGTGTTCTACTACCGAATCGAGGGAGGTTGTGTGATGAGTGTTCTATTGGTGATGTTGTTATTTGCTGAGCTTATGGAGAACCTTCGATTAATCATACTACCGGAAAGGAATATAAGTTGAAGCCTATCGGAGATGCGAGGGTCTATTATTGATGCTTTGGTGGGATTTTCGCTTATGCTAGGAAGACTGGATGATTTCTTCCGCGCAAAGACCTTCTTAAGGTTTTACTAAAGCCCACTGTCTTTGGTTTCTATGGATGTTTACTAATGAGCATGAAAAATATTGGGTTCTATTAGTTGCTCATTTTGGTGATGTTCTTTGTTGCTCTTTTTAACCTTTTGTTTATAGACTCCAAGGGTCATGCTTTTTGTAATACTAAGTGTCTTTCATTTTAAAATAAAATTTGTTTGTGTTTTTGTATTTTTGGAGTAGATGCATAATAAATGCATTGGTTTGTATTTGTTCTGCCTATGCATCTTTCGGATTACAATTTCTTTGTCTATGTATGTTCTGCATGTGCATGTATTGTTTCTTCACATTCTTGCCTCTTCTTCTAGATACTTGGGCTACATATATAAATTATTTCAAGTTTGGGGGATGCACTTCTTAGTATGTTACTGTTCTATTGAATATATCAAAATATATTGCCTTAAGTTATCAACATTGTTTAATGGTGGAGCAACAAATATTCAGATTTTGCTTTGATAATATAGAGTAATTGGGGGTAAAAATAACTCAACTAACACTACACCATATGAAGGAATTTCTAACAATTGCATTTTTTCATTTGTAACACTTACTCAGCCGTTAGTAAATTAATGACAGTTAGTATTCCGTTACTAAGTCATGTAACCGTTAGTAAATTAGTTGAATAATTTTGTGACCTATATCAGTTATTAACTAACGGATACGTAAGTGTTACCACTGTTAAAAAACAAAACAAATAGCAATATCGGACTAAATAAAAAAAGGCGGAAATTTAAGCGGGATTATTTTCAGCTTGCGCTCATTAGGTCAACTACCCTTAAGACCTTATCTAAGAGAAAACATAAACAAAAAGAAGGAAAGGGTTGCCGCCGCGACTGCCACGGTAAGTAATCATCTTCCTCTCTGATTTCTTCCTTGTTGTCTTCCTCGATTTCTCCCTTTTCAATTTGTGATTAATAAGATATATTTGCTGAGTCATGGTTCTATACAGCTCCTAATTATCCCCTTCACGGGAGTTCTATTTATGGATTGACATTGTTTTATTGCTTGATTTTGATAAATTAGGGATTTTGGTTTTTGATAATATTGTTTGTAAAAGTTAAAATGAGGACTTTTTTTTTTTTTTTTTTAGGTTAGTTTGATTTTACCCCTTTCATGCAAATTTCCATTTTTATGTCACTCCAAACTTTAGGATTATATAGGGCAAGGAAAATAACTTTCTTGATTTATCTTTTTTGTTTATGGAAATATGTAAAGTATTTGAACTCTATTTTATCTTTTGTTGATTTATAGCAATTTGTTGAGGTATATTAATGTGTGGGAATTGTAGGGTTTGATTTTTCTTTTCTTGTTAATTCATGGCCTACGTTGAAGCCCCACTGAGCGAGGTTTCAAACCTAAAGTTTTCTTGTCCTAAGTAGCCATGACTAAATGAATGCCCTTTTGTACTGATTTCTAAATTTTGCAATGTCAAACTGTTGGTAAAGTTAGAAGTTAATGAGTGTGGTAGAATTGCAGTGAAAAGTTTAAGACATTAGTTTATTCACTTTGATAAGCTGTTATTTTTTTTTTTATACAGCTTTTGTACTAAAGTTGCATTTGGGTGGTCCAGCTTTTGTGGAAAACGTTAATATCTCTCCCAAATCGAAAGTTGCATACCCATCTGATGTAGCAGATAGTCAAGTTGATTCCGAGATGAACTTGAATGCCTCTGAGATGGATGGAAATTGCAAAGGTACTCTTTTATATGTAAATGTTTTTATTAGAATCCTATCCCCTTTTCTCATATATTTTCATGATGTTTTTGTATTTTTCAATTGTATTACAGAGAGTGAAGTGTTCATTCTGTTTGTACAGAATAGTAATGTTTTCGAAAGCAACGCTGAGCATATTATAGAGGGTAGTTATAGGGGTAATGGGTAGAGTTATAAGTGTCATTGTCAAGATAGTTTATTTATTTAACTCTTGCTAAATTAAGAAGGGGAAACAAATGAGGAGGCTCTGTTAACGGTAAGCTAGGAGGTGCTCATAGTGAACCTCAGTGCATTTGTATAAAAGGTAGTTGCCTTACTTTTATTTTGGTGCTGAAAACAGTTGTTGCTTTGATATTTCTCCCTTCAGATGGGCATTTAAGCTTATGGTTGTTTGAAGTCGGAAAATCATGATTTACTTCATCTTTACTGCTGATTCTTGTTGCGTAAAAATTGAGAATGCCTTTTCTTTTCAACTATGGTTTGAAGTGATCCATTAGACCATTGCAACAGTAAAACTTGGGTGCCCGCTCACATATACAAACTGATTCAACAAAAAATTGGTTTATGCTAATAGAAAAATGGTTTATGCTAACTGGTCATTTCATATACTCAACTTTTTTATATTCAACTATACAAAGGAGAATGGGCCATGTGAGGAGTGATTCACAAATTTGTTTCTTTCTATGGAGGGGCTTACTATTAGTTCCCATTTTCTGTGTGCAACTATGGGTTGGGAATTGGTAACTAAATAAGTTTGGAACATAGTCGACGCTCTATAAGTAACATTTTTATTTCTTAGTCATCATTAATAGAAGCTATGCCATTCATGGTTATACGATTTGTGTTAGATTAGTCTTTTATGTTAGAACTTGCTGACTGCTTTGTTTGAAATGATTTTTGTTTGCAGTATGCACTGTGTGGTCAGTTTATGGTCTTTACTAAATAGTTGGTGTGCATCTTGAAAGTGGATAGATAGTAGTAATATATATAGTATAGCATGATTTCAGACATATGCATCTTGTAGCTTCCGATTTTAGCTTTTAGTCTCATCTTTGTTGTTTTATTTGCCTTGTTGCCTATCACTTACCAGCTGGGTCAGATGGTTCAAGGCTTATTGTTTCATTGGCATGTTTACCACTTAGTTACTTCAAATTGGCTTCTACATGTTGTTAATTTCCAATTCTATCTCGTCTTCCTTTATGATTTAAAACTTAATTTGTTACGCCTCGCATACCTAATTTCTTATACTATTTATCTAGGTAATATAAAATTATTGAATGAATATCCTTGTGCTTGAGAAAATGTTATTTTCATTGACAAGGGTTGTGAGTATATTTACCCCTATCTTACTCTGCCAATGCAAACGTAAGAAAGTTTTTGCATTGCCAGTTCCAAGCCCAAACAAAGGAGGAAGGAGGGGGTCTCTTGGACGTCTCTTTCTAAACAAAGTATATATGTGTATACAACATGTTGGGCTGGTGGTTAATATATCAAGGTAATGGTGGTATTCTGGCTGTGATGCTTGTCATTTTTTTTTTGAATGTAGAATCAATGTTATGCTAGTTTTTTTTTTTTTTTTTTTTGCTAATGTGTAGATGTGCCATATGGTAATTTAGTGTCTATATTTTGATGAATTGGTGGAGTCTGTCACATGCATTAGCAATGGCAGTTCCAGGGGGGATTGTATGTGGGGTAGTGAAAGGTGAGGTAACTATTAAACTTGTTGAAGTGAGATCTGTGAGGTTTTTATTCCTTGGTTGCCACACCTTTGTTATTTAATTACTAGGCTTTTTAATAAACTTTGCAGGTTCCCACTCAGATTTCTCTGGGCCAACTTCTAGAAGCACAACTTGTATTGCAATTGTTCTGAACAACCATGTTGTTGTCGCAAATGCTGGTGACTATCATTGTATGATATCAAGGAAGGGTGAGGTAACTATTAAAATTGGCACAATCTTATTAACATGTGATGCTCTTGTAAACATGTGTTAGAAGCTATTCATATTGTTACAAGTTTGGGTAGTTGATAGTGTTCAAACTTGCCTTGTCTCCTGTTGATTAGTTTTGGTAGTTGATGTTGTTGCCTTGTCGCATAGGGTTCTTTTATATTCAAATACCGTGCAAGTATCCAGTCTCATGTTGGTATTTGATGTTGCAATTTTTATATTTTTTTTTCTGTAGCCAAATTATGTTTTCCAGGGGGGTGGTTAACTCATCAATTTTTATTGTGGTGAGGTCAGTGCTTTTACCCGATTTTGTTAAAATTTTAGAAGTACTATTTATGGTAATACAATTCAGTCCTCTTTTTGTGTCATTTGCTTGGTATGTGGTAGCACTGGATTAACATAGAAATGGGATTGCTTATGGAAAGTATGCTCTCTAAAAGTCTTAAATTGGTGAAATAGTTTAGTCCTCCACATTAGTAAGTGTCAGTCCTTGAGAATGGGCAGGTTGCTGACTCTCTATTTGGTGACTCGACATTGATGGTGGTATATGTTTGACAGTTCTTTTGGTGGGAAGTTGGAATGCAACAGATATTGCACATCCATCGGCCTAGCATTTATGTTTGTTGGGGATGCTTGGTATGGGTTGTCAACCCTCAATACACATGACTACACATGAATGTCAGTCATCTTTCAATTGAACTGTGGTGTGTACTGTTACTGTACACTTTTTGGATGCACTCTTGCAAATCACTCCTTTGTATATATTTCAAGGTCTGACTATTCAATGTGTAGGATCAGACAGAGTGCATACATGGAGAGGGCTATCATCCAATATATATAGTATTCAGTCTATACATTGTATTCTTGATGGTACTTCTAGCAATATACAAAGATTGCGGATGAATGCTGAACTATCATGGTGACTTTGGAATATATATAAACATGTCACATAGGTATTTGTGGGTAAAACGATGTGCATGTGTCTCTTTTATGTTGGTCTGTTATTGGAGAACATGGGTTGGTGGGATTTTTATATTGTTACTAAAATCGGAAGTTTCATAATGAAATTCCCATCTATTAAAATATAGATAACGATTGCCGGAAGACTCTTGTTACTTGTTAGTTACCCCATGATAGCATGTTGTTCAAACTGAATAAATAAATGCAGCAAACGCTCAATATTTATGTCCAAATCTTTTTAATTTTTCCGTATCCCTAATATACCAAGTCCCAAATATAATTTTTTTCCTTGGTTTGTTAACTGCCCTAGGCTTCCGGTACCAAGCCTGGATGTACAGATGGTGGCAGCTGGGATATAACTTGTTATGGATTTCCCACTCTAAAGAAACTTTATCCCGCCCGTAGCTTAAGGTTTTAAAATTTAAAGTTCTGCTGTAGGTTCTTTTCAATTTTTCAGTTGTTCGAAAAGGTACACTTTGACAGACAATTTCTTTGATGGATTCTTTTAGATCGTTGGACACTCATTAGCTAGGCGGAGGCACTGTAGCACTTCTAACATATGCATTAAGGGAGCAACGGGATTTCTCAGTGGCTACGTGTGTTGTATTTTCTCCAGGTATGTGTACGTTGTGCAATATATGTTTGACTTGTAATAATTGTTCCAGACACTATTTTATTGTTTCTTTTTTTGCTTTTTTTTCATGTCCCAGTTGCAACAGCTTTCAAACAAAACAAAACCAAGAAAAAAGTTTGCTCTGTTCTAGATTTAATTTAGATCGAAGCTCACTCTCTATAAAGTTGTTTGTTGGAAACAACTTTCTCACCATCTTCATAACTGATTAGATTTTAACTTAGCAGCTGCTTGCATTTGTATGACATGGGATCTGGCAGAGTCGGGCAAACACTTTATTACTTCTGTTGTAAATGGAGCAGATTTGGTGCCTACCATTTCAGCTGCTTCAGTAGATGACTTGCGCTTTCTGTACTGGGACTTCCATTCTTCTAGACTTTATGTATTACTATTATTTCTTATTTCCTTATATATGAGCAGAAGCATTATACTTCTGAGTAAGCATAGGATTTGGGCCGACTGGCTGAATTGTCAAATCCGAGATATTACTCGTCATTGTCTTATGTTTGTTTCTCTTTCCTTCTGTAGGTAACAGCATATGCTTGGCTAAATGATTTGCATAGCCAGATTGAGCACACAAGAATCCTAAGCACTGTATATCGTTATGCATCAATTTTGGGTTCTCGCCTTCCCTCCATTGCTAGTGATAGGTAAACAGTTGTTGGTGCTGAGGGAATTCTGCGTCCCCGTTTCAAATGGTACTCTGGTAAGACCTAACTACTACTTTCCACAAATAAAACAAAATATTGCATGGATTTGTACTTGGCGTTTTGCCGCCTGCCTTGTGTAAGGAATTTAATTTGGTACGCATGAGCCTAGATTAAAATGTTGACAATATAAATAATTATATTCTTGACAATATAAATAATAATTAAAAAAAAAACAATATAAATAATATGTTGAGAAGTACCTAGATTAAGATATAGCGTTTTGTTTTATGAAATGATTGAAAACTTCAGATTTTGGGATTGGATGCATGTGCTGATACCTTGGTGGGAAATGATATGTTGAGAGGTATCTCTGGTGGACAAATGAAGCGAGTCACAATAGGTAGAACATAGTTTGATGTGTAGTTAGAATTCCATTCATATGACTTCCCTTTGAACCATTTATTCTAAAGCCCTATTGCCTAATGTTTTATAGGGGAAATGCTTGCTGGAGCAGCGAAGGCATTGTTCATGGATGAAATATCTATAGGTTTGGACAGCAAAGGCATTGTTCATGGATGAAATATCTACAGGTTTGGATAGTTCAACAACTTTCCAGATAGTGAATGCTTTGAGGCAAACCATCCATATTCTCCAAGGGACTGCCGTCATCTCGCTCCTTCAACCAGCTCTAGAGACTTATGACCTTTTTTATGAGATTATTCTAATCTCAGATGGTCAGATTGTGTACCAGGGTCCACGTGAGAATGTACTTGAATTCTTTGGATTGATGGGCTTCCAATGTCCTGACAGAAAAGGAGTTGCTGACTTTTTTGCAAGAAGTAAGTTTCATTCAGAAAACTACCCTACTTTTTCTTTATTTTCCATTTGCTATTATCCCATGTGAGTCTTTTAGAAAGACTAGGGGTTGAGATTGAACTTTCGTTTGTATGATGGCTAGGTGACCTCAAAGAAAGATCAGAAACAGTATTGGGTACGTAAAGATGACAAGAGCAAGAGCCATCATGCAACTTTGACAATGAAGAAGTTTGGGGTTAACAAGAAGGAAGGAACTCTTAAAAGCTTGCATCACAAGAGAATATTTGAGGATGAAGAGGAACAGTTTTGTGTACATCTTCAAATTGACATAAGTGAGTTTCAGGTTTCCAGATGGAAAATCTTGCTCAATACCTGTTGATCTCCTACTGATTTTTTTTTTATTATTCATGTTGCAGCTTACCATAATGGCATTCAACGCATCGACACTCTTCCTGTGTACAGAAATGTCTTGTGATGATGTAGCAGATGGTGGTATATATATGGGAGCTCTATTTTATAGTCTTCTTTTGCATATGTTGTATTTGTGATTGGGCTATGTTAATTGGAAATCCTATATATGTATGGTAAAGATTGTTAGTTTTATGGATGAATAGAAGATTTTTTTAATATATTGTAGAGTGAAAAGGCTGCATGTGGTGCTCGTGAAAGATTGTGTTGTAGCATTCTAGGTGGGCTGACAAAAAAGGGCGAGGAAATTCAATTTTTTATAAAAAAAAAAACAAAAAGTATTAGTAACGGATACAAAACTGTTAGAAATATTTTAACTAAACAGTTGTAGTAACGGAAAAGCAAACGTTGGAGAGGGGTAATTACCAACCCTTCTATATGTTGGGAACGAATCCTTACCTAAATTAATAACTGTTACTAATTAATTGTAACGGTTGATATGTGTTGTTGAAATTAATTTTAGTAACACTTATAAACCGTTAGTAAAATTCCTAACGGATAATATCCGTTACTAATATCCATTACTATTCATTTGTCACGCATTTGTGTCAACGCAAGATAACCGTTACTAATATTTTTTGTAACGGATGTGTATCCGTTACTAATGTCCTGTTATGGTGTAGTGTAAGGAGTTCACGTTGGAAATGGAAAACTCAGTTAGATGAAGTAGTGAATATGTCATCTTGAAACTGTACAAGACTTTTTTTTAAAATTGATCTATGCAGATTCCCTGCGAAATGTGGACTGACCTCTTTTGGAGTCCAAATTAGTATAGTTCTATTGGCACATCATCTGACCAGCTTTCCTTATATTCCCCACGTCTTAACCTCTTTCTTTTAAACTTTGCCCAGTTTGTTCAAAATAAGCAGGTCAGTCCGCCTGACTTTTTTTCCCTTAACAATGGATTGCGACTCTGACGAGGCCAATAGAATCATTGGTGTCGCAGAGTATGGGATATGGATTGTGCTTGGTGAACAACAAAATGCAAGGAACGGTTTACCATTGCAACGCTTTAATACGACGATGCACTTCAGCTGTGCTTTAGATGCTCCCTTTGGCCGAATCCTTTAACTTAGATAATATTGGGGAAATTAGTCCCTTCGCTTTGCGTTAGAGCTCGTTTCTATCTAGCTTCTTTGCACGCACCACACTGAAAATTTTGTTCAAAATCATTGTTTGAGTTAATATCATGTTTTTATTGTTTCATTTTATTATCATGCGATGTATCTCTGGTATGAGTGTTTCCTCTCCTCGAATAGCCTTTACGCGCATTATAATCAACCTTTTAAATCTGTTTTTAACTTATGCCCTTATAGCATGTTCTCGACCTTTTAATTAGAACTTGGGAAGTGACTATCGAATTGCCTAATTAGTGTCCAATCATTGGTGTCTCCTCAGGTCGTTATAAACGCAATCATCATCATGCCATCAAGATTCAAATTCCATTTCCCATCATCCCATGTAGTACGAGGAGAGCAACACAGTGCCAATAACAAATGTGCACCCACTATCACAGTATTCCCACTTTTCCTCCAGTGCATATATGGACTATACCACGTGTGTGGATTGGATGCTCCTCGCTTTGTTTAACGAATAATCTGAAGGTTCACCAGTCGTGAGGAGCACTATGAATTTTTTTATCCTGACATCTATAAAATATTGACAGTTATGAATAACTTTTTTCCATTTCCCCTAGGAAACATATATTACATAAAACAAACAAAATATAATGCATATTGCAGTTTTTCCGTATGTGAGGAATCATATAGTTTAACCTGATTCACAATCAACTTGCAGTTCAAGCTTTTGTTGGGTGTGTCATGCCTTGGTAGCTCAAAGCAAAATGGCTAAGAAAAATTAAAAAGTCTCAGAATGAAGGATTAGATACTCATAAATGGCATGAAACCAAACGATTACCAAATAGGGAACAACGTAATGGTAATGTTAATGGAAAAGTTAATATTTTGCCTACATTCTCTTGACGAAACTGTTCAACGAGACTACCATTTGGCTCAATATTTATATAATTCTCTGCATCATTGCCATTGTCCATGCTACCGTCAGCCCATGTCAAGAGATTATTCGTAGGTTAGTTAGTACTCAATATCTGAAATCAATGCTACATAAAACGACCATTCATCCAATGCAATCAATACACAATGCTCCTCGGAAAACCAAGACACACTACCAAGTACAAACCCATGTCGCCAACCAAGTCACAACGTCACCACCAAATGGCAGTCGACAACAAAGTTCCAAATGGCAAGATTGCTAAATTTATTTTGAAACCATCAAGCATCGATACGATATTGAGTACTAACTTGAAATATTTGGAATCAGTCCAAATATGCGCTTACTCTAGATGTAATTCAACGGCAGAATAGAAACCATAATTTCTTACTTCTGTGCGCCTCCAGACAAATGGATTGAAAAAATTCAACCCTCCATCATTTGAATCATTCAATCTTGCCACATAGCCATCTTACCACATAGCCATCTTATCGAAAACTATTATTTACACATTCAATTCAGTCCACATATTATATCCGACTTAAATGTGAACGTTTCTAAATTTAAAAAAAAAATGGCTTTTTTTAGCTGGCAACATTTTCTTTCTCTGTCCAACCTACTTACTTATTTAATCAGACCAAAATATTCAACGACAAAAAAACAATTGCTAATGGATTCGCTAGATCATTTTGAAGACAATAATAAGAAAAAGGTTATTCTTCTTGCATTTTTCTTTAGATATTTTAATCTTCAGTTAAGGATACACATTATGTTGCACAACATGATGTAGTATTCTTATATCTTCTGTGTAGTACACTCATATGAATCCAACAATGTTCCTCCATCACATATAAATACTCTACAAGAGAATTACACAACTAGCAAAGACAAAGGTGAATTTCCTCAACATAATATCCTTTTTTAGGTAAATTAGTTTGTGGCATATACAATACTAATTACATACTAACTAAATTACAGCGTTAAATACCTCTTCAAATATATTTATTCGCAGCATGGCAAAGCAGCAAAAATCGTATCAAACAAAAAATAAAACTAACGTATTCAAGTGTTTTTTTTTTCGCTTATTGAAGTTTCATTCAGACAAATTTAATATGTAATATTTTACATTATACATAATACATAATTCTTTCCTTTCATTTTTTTCCGCCCCATTTTTCATTCCTAGCACGTGCAACGCACGTGCCCGTTTACTAGTATATATAATTAGAATATGTCATAATTATTGTGGTCGTAATTGTGTTTTTTTGAATCCTTAACTATGAATAAATATCTAAATCATACAGTGGATGTCGCATCAAATCGAAAGGGTTTTAGAAAAATCGTTTTCGGCGGAAATTATTGTTTTTAACAATTTAGTTTTTTTGTTACTATTTTTTTTTCGTAATTAGCTATATTGTTTAGGAAAAGTTGGAGATTTTGTGAAACTCTAGATGTGATTGTTTTTTCATAATTAGCTATAGTGTTTAGAAAAAGTTAAAGAGTATGTGAAACTCTAGATGGGATTGTTTCTTTATTTATATCCTACTTTTTTATATCAGGGAGTGACTCTCAAAGACAAAAATGCCGAAAAAGTAACTCTCAAGGACACCTTTTTATTTTTGTAACTCTTAAGGACCGGGTAGATGAAAGTTCAAGTATACCCTTGACGCGAAATAAAAAACGGATTGGGTAGATGAAATGTCAAGTATACCCCTAACACGAAATAATTAACGGCCTGTCCCAGACGAAACGACCTGGTGTATTTAGTATGAACATTGAATGTTCATAGTCTTTGGGTATGAACATTGATTGGGTATGAACATTCAATGTTTATAGTCCTTTGGGTATGAACATTCAACATTCATAGTCCTTTGGGTATGAACATTCAATGTTCACAGTCCTTGGGTATGAATATCGATTGGGTATGAACATTCAATGTTCATAGTCCTTTAGGTATGAACATTCAATGTTCATAGTGAACATTCAATGTTCATAGTCCTTTGAGTATGAACAATCAATGTTCACAATCCTTGGGTATGAATATTGATTGGGTATGAACATTCAATGTTCACAGTGAACATTCAATGTTCCTAGTCCTTGGGTATGAACATTCAATGTTCATAATCCTTTAGGTATGAACATTCGATGTTCATAGTCCTTGGATATGAACATTCAATGTTCATAGTCCTTTGAGTATGAACAATCAATGTTCACAGTCCTTGGGTATGAATATTGATTGGGTATGAACATTCAATGTTTATAGTCTTTTAAGTATGAACATTCGATGTTCATAGTAAACATTCAATGTTCATAGTCCTTGGGTATGAACATTGATTGGGTATGAACATTCAATGTTCATAATCCTTTGGGTATGAACATTCGATGTTCATAGTCCTTGGTCCTTTTGGGTATGAACATTCAGTGTTCATAGTCTTTGGATATGAACATTGATTGGGTATGAACATTCAATGTTCATAGTTCTTTGGGTATGAACATTCAATGCTCATACATCAATATATTGTATAAGGTACATTCACCTATTTGGATATGAACAATCATTGTTCATATACCAGCAGAATGTATGAACACTCATTGTTCATAGTAAAATGACAGAAAGGGTAAAATTGGAAAATATTTATTTTAAATCGGGGTCATTTGTCCTTGAGGGTTATTTTCACGAAAGGGTATAACTGGCATTTAAAAAAAGTAAAATAGCCGGGCCAACTTATTTAGTCCTTGAGGGTTATAAAATTTGAAATCGTGGGTTCATGAGTTAGTAATTGGTAGAATTTGTCCTTGTGAGTTACTCACCAAAAACCGTGTCCTCTAGACTTCATTTTCTCCAAAATTGGGTGTTAGGGCCCAATTTCTTGTTTTTATATTTGGTAATAGAATTTAGAAAAAATTGCTTTTATATTTAGTAATAGAGTTTAAAAAAAACTGGAGTCTTTGTAAGGGTATAGTTATAATCTACTATCTATATACTAAAGCAGAGACCTCTAATGAAGGATTTTCTCTCTCCTATGTGACACTCTAATATGAGAGTTAGTTTTTTCTCTCTTATATGTAACACTATAATATTAAAAATAGTCTTTTATAATACCCTACAATCCCACGTACATGGAATCTCTTTGGAGAGTTTGAGTATATTTCTAATTCTTATATTTGGAGAGTTTGAGTGTATTTTTAATTCTTATATATTTGATCAAATAAAAAAAATTGTTAAAAAATAGGTGATTTGTAAAAGGTAATTTCCTATTATGAATCAAACACTTTTAGTGTTCCAATTCTTATATATTTAATCAAATAAAAAAAATTGCTAAAAAATATGTGATTTGTATAAACTAATTCTCTATTACAAATCATACAATTTCAGTGTCTATGATAAAACACCGACTTATTTCGAATATATCCTTAACACGGCCTCAAAACATAGTTAAAAACAATTATACAAAAAATAACATCACAAAATATATAATAGAAAATGAAAAAATAAATAAAATAACGGGAAAGCAATAATGACAAATATTTTAAAAAATATATAATATTGAATGAAACTATAGTTTAAAAAAACAATTAATGGGGAACTGAAAACTAGATGCAAATGCATCGAACTAACCTCAAATAATATTTAACGAGAAATCAGAAACTGGATGCAAATACAAGCATTAAACTAATCTTAAAAAGTAATTAATATAAAATGGGAATATAGATACAACTGCATTAAACTAACCTCAAAGAATAATTAACGGAAAATCAAAACTTGGATGCAAATACATCAAACTAACATAAAAAATAATTATCGGAAAATCGGAAAATGCAAATGTATTGAGCTAACCCTCAAAGATTAAATTAACGGGAAATTGAAAACTGGATGCAATTGCATTGAACTAACCTCAAAGAAAAATTAATTATAAATTAGAAACATGATGCAAATGCGTGAAACTAATCTTAAAGAATAATTAACGAAAAATCGAAAAACGGATGCAATTGCACTGAACTAATCTCAAAAAAAAAAATAATAATAATAACTGGATGCAAATGCATTGAACTAACCTCAAGAAATAATTAACGGAAAATTGGAAACTGGATGCAAATTCATTGAACTAACCTCAAATAATAATTAACTGGAAATCGGAAATTAGATGCAAATGCAACTTTATCAAATAATAAACGAGAAATCGGAAACTAGATGCAAATGCATTAAACTAATCTCACAGAATAATTAACGGAAAATCAGAAACTAGATGCAAATGCATCAAAATGACCTCAAAGAACAATTAACAATTAACAAGAAATTGGAAATTGGATGCAAATGTATTGAACTAATCGAAAAGAATAATTAACGAGAAATCAGAAACTTGATGCAATTGCATTAAACTGATCTCAAAAAATAAATAACGGGAATTGGAAATTGAATGCAATTGCATTAAACTAACCTCAAAATATAAATAATGAAAAATCAGAAACAGGATGCAAATGCATTGAACTAACCTCAAAACATAGTTGTGTTATATGTTGTGGGAATGTCTCGATAAGTATAGTTTTGCATTTAAAATGGTGTTTATCTTATCTTTTTTCGTATGATTGGGAACTCCTTGATATTCAAGTAGCTTCAATATATATGAACTTTACCTTATTAGGCAATCTCACAAAACTTCAATCAAACTTCTATTATTAAACAACAAAATAAAGGTGAAGGGTTTTTATCAAAAGTGAGTTTTTTTTTAATGGAGAGTGGAGTTTTCACGTTATAAGAAATTTGGTTGAGTGATCAATATAATATTAATATATAATAGTTCTGCATATTTGTAAATATTTTTCAGAATAATTAATATAACAACACCCGTTCGTAGATAATCTTTAAAGATTTCACATAATGAGTCATGCATAATTTAAAGAATAATTAATGGAAAATCGGGAACTGGATAATCTTCGATGATCCCACATAGTAATCAAACATAATTGACTTTTTATGTCATGTTTGCAAGGACACTACAGATGGATCAGTAGAAGTTGGTATTACACACCATATTAGATATATAATTAAAAGGAAATTGGAAATTGGATTCAAATACATAACGGACGTCAAAGAATAATTAACGGAAAATCGGAAACTTTATGCAATTGCAATAATCTAAACTCAAAAAGTAATTAACTAGAAATCGGAAACTGGATGCAATTGCATTAAACTAACGTCAGATAATAACTAACGGGAAATTAGAAATTGGATGCAAATATTTGAAAAATATTTAACGGGAAATTGAAAACGGTATGCAAATACATTAAACAAATCTCAAATAATAATTAATGAGAAACTGGAAACTGGATGCAAATGCATTGAACTAAACTCAAAAAATAATTAACAGAAAATTAAAAACTGAATGCAACTGCATTGAACTAACCTCATAGAATAATTGGTGGAAAATAAGAAACTAAATGCAAATGCATTGAAATAATCTCAAAGAATAATTAACGAGAAATCAGAAACCGGATATAATTGCATCGAACTAACCTTAAAGCATAAATAATCAGAAACTAAATGCAGATGTATTGAACTAACTTTAAAGAGTTATTAACGGGAAATCGGAAACTGGATCCAAATGCAATGAACTAATCTCAAAGACTAATTAACGAAACATTGAAAAATAGATGAAACTGCACTGAACTAACCTAAATGAATAATTAACGGAAAATTATAAATTTGATGTAACTGCATTGAACTAACCTCAAAATATAATTAACGGGAAATCAGAAACCTAATGCAAATGCATTGAACTAACTTCAAAGAACAATTAACATAAAATCGGAAATTGGATGCAAATGCATTTAACTAACCTCAAAGAATAATTAACGGAAAACCAAAAACTGGATACAACTGCATTAAACTAAAATCATAGATTAACTAACGGGAAATCAGAAATTTGATGCAAATGCATTGAAATAACCTAAAAAAATAGTTAACTGGAAATCAGAATGCATTGCACTGACCTCAAAGCATAAATGTCCGCTTTTTTAGCCTTCTCACATGAGTAATTACGAGTAATTAGGAACCCAAAACAAAAGTGAGTTTATTAAAACAGACTTTTACATGTATGCAAACTGTATAGAAATTGTAAACTATCGAACTAACTTGGAAAAATAATTAACGGAAATCAGAAACTGGATGCAGATGTATTGAACTAACCTTAAAGAGTAATTAACGGGAGATTGAAACTTGGATGTAAATGCAATGAACTAATTTCAAATACTAATTAACGAAACATAAAAAACTGGATGCAACTGTACTGAATTAACAGTAATGAATAACTAACGGGAAATCATAAAGTGGATGCAATTGCACTGAACTAACCTCAAATAATAATTAACGGGAAATTAGAAACTTGATGCAACTGCATTGAACTAACCTCAAAGAATAATTAATGAGAATTTGGAAACTGGATGCAACGTACTACATTAAACTAACCTCAAAGAATAATTAATGGAAAATCAGAAACTTGATGCAAATGCATTGAACTAATAACCCTAAAACATATTTGTATTATATGTAGGGGGAATAAATGTCTCGACAAATATAGTTTTGCATTTTAAGTAGTGTTTATCATAATTCTTTTATTGTGATTGGGAATGCCTTGCTATTCAAGTAGTTTCAATATTATCTTCGCCACATTGGGCATTCTCACAAAACTTCAATCAAACTTATATTGTTAAACCTAACAATAAAAAGAAGTCGATGAGTTTTATCAATGTTTGGTGCTTCCTTTTTATAGAGAGTGGTGCAAGAAATTTAAATGAGTAATTAATATAATTTTTATATCTTGTAGCTATGCATAGTTACTAATATTTTTATCACATGAACGCCTTCTCAAAGAATACATTACTCCCACTTGAAAAGATTTATCACATAGACACGTTCATGTGATAAATTTTTTCAAGTGGAAGTCGTGTATTCTTTGAGGATATGGAAACAATCAATCTATTTTAGTGATTTGTACACATTAGTATGTAAGCTGAGCAGTGATAATTTACCGCTGAATCACCATAAATCTAATAAAACTATTATACAAGCTAGATCAAATTTAAAATAATTCCATTTGAAAATTACGGATTAATATCCTAAACCACAAAGTGAAGAGGCTATTTCAATTTGATCCCTTAGTTTCCAAGTACTTATGCACCATAATCGTTGCTCATTAACGTATTTCAGTTTATTTTCAATAAAAATATATTCTAATTAAAAAATTTGCCGCTAAATAACCATAAATCTAAGAAAACTATTATACAAGCTAGATCGAGTTTAAGATAATTTTATTTGGAAACTACGGATTAATATCCTAAACCACAAAGTGAAGAGACTATCTCAATTTGATCCCTTAGTTTCTAAGTACTTATGCACCATAATCGCTGCTTATTAACGTATTTCGGTTTATTTTCAATAAAAATATATTCTGATTCGAAAATTTGCTGCTAAATAACTATAAATCTAAAAAAACTATTACACAAGCTAGATCGAGTTTAAGATAATTCTATTTGAAAATTATGGATTAATATCCTAAACCACAAAGTGAAAAGACTGTCTCAATTTGATCCTTTAGTTTTCAAGTATTTATGCACTATAATCACTGCTTATTAACGTATTTCGGTTTATTTTTAATAAAAATATATTCTTATTTGAAAATTTGTGTGAGACATTTTGTAAAGCTTTTTCAGCACACAAAATATTTAATAGATCCCGGGCGTATGCCCGGGTCCAAAATCTAGTATATATCTAAGAATAAAGATAAATATTTGTTTTCTATTTTATCTCCTATTTTTTCTTAATTAGCCTTGACACGTGGACACTCTAAAAACACTTTCTCAATTCAAACACTTTCTCAATTCAAGAGGGTAGAGCTATAATATATATATAAAGACAAAAAACTCATAAAAACACATTTCAATAATTGAGCAACTAGCAGACTTAGTCACACAATTGAAGCAATCTTTACACGATATCTTTAACTAAGTGGATTCCTACAAATGATGAAGAAAAACATGTGACCAGATAAAAAAGTGAAAAAATCTATGGCTAATGATTTCAAAACTTTTTTCAAAAGATTTTCACCATATTAGAAGATTAAGTGGGGGTAATAATCAGATACAAAGTTTTTTAACATATCCAACATTTTCATATCGACTTCTTCCATGTGTTCATACAGTAAGTATAACAGAACAAGCACAAATGTCTTTAAGATGCCATCTCTGCCTGTAATGCAGCAAATTCCTCTTCACAATCGTAAAAAACAGCAAATTCCTCTTCCTCAGCTGTCCTCTTCTGAGCAATAGGATGTGTTAGTTGCCTTCCTGCCGGAACGTACTCCGATGCTTCAGGGGTGGTTATTGCTAGCTGAAGAAATTGTTCATGCAACTCAATCGCTTCCAATTCCTCAAGTTCTGCTTCCAACTCATCCTGTAATGACGATAACTTTTAGAATATTTTGCAGACAAAATGATACAAAATGAAGTATAAAATACTAAAGAATGGAAGAACCTCATCAAAATCTGCAGCTGCACCAATTGGAGCTGACAATGCACCTTGAATCTGTTTCATATTCTCTGTCTGCTCATTAATCTCATCCATTGTCTTGTGAACATCATCAATGTTACTGGAGGAAGAGAAAACAAAAAAGATTATAATCTCTACGGTTATTTAAAATACCTACACAAATATGTGCGTCAGATAAACCTCCTGAAAATACAAAAACTACTAAACTAAAAGGTTGAGATATTTATTAACAATTTAACATCCAAAGGTAACCCCATGCAAAATTTTAGAAGCATAAACATTGTGGAAGTGTATTCAAGATGCGAGATTGGCCACACACAAGATAAATATGAAGGAAGAAATTGCTTAAACTTGCTCTAAGAGGATAAACATGGTTAATAGTCTGCTTCTAAGCTTGTGATATAATTAGCCATAAAACAATAATTGATCACAAGATCTCTGTGCAAGAATGCAGAGATTGTAATTAACAAATCAATTGAGTGTTTCCAGGATAGTAGAGATTACAGTGCTTGAGCTACACCCCACTGCTTCATAGATCAAATTATCACAACGCCAATATGTATGTCAATATGTGAGTGGGTGTGTGAACGTAGAAGGGTGCATGAGGATGTTACACTGAATCATTAAGAGGCCAGGGGGTACTAAGATTGGACAACTTTTCTGTAGATGTATCTTCAGATGGTTTACTACCCAAAGGAAGACAAAAAGAAGGAACCATGTCTAAATCGTTTAGAGGAAACTCACGATACATGCTAGAGTTCTTCCAGACGAGTACAAGACCACAGCATATGGGAGCAGCAAAACCAGAGTGACTAAGACAGATCAGAATCAGGCTTCATAAAACTTGTAGACCCATATCATCAGATCTAATCAACCTCTTCCAATAATTTATTTTTTTTGGGACAAAGTTATAAATTTGTACTAAAACAGAGAAGGGGGAAACAGTTAAAGGATTAGATACCCTATAATACATAAGCAAACAAAACAAAAGATGGGCCAAAGGCCAAAAACTTTACACAAACCAGCTCAGCAAGTAACAAACAATGCTTTGCCCATCATAAGTTAAAGTCCACAAAAATAGAGTTCTAAACTCTGACTTAGATCAATCTTCGCGCAGGGTTTTTCCCCTTACACTGATCACTCTACATGAGGTTAGTCATTAGTTGCACGGTTCTACTAGAACCACAATAACAGTTAAAGAGTAACGGCTAAAATCCAAACAGGTCACTAGTGGTAAGGTTTACTGAAAACCTAAGGTGGCAAATGTGGCATCCTACCAAAACAGTGAAACACCATTGGCACCAACGACGTATACACACCTAGCAAAGCGAAACTTGATAATGATATGCAATGATTGTAGACACATGCAAGTTTCAAGTATACGTTGTTTATCTACAATCTGAACAACATCCTCATATTGTGTGGATAAAATAGTAACATTGCACTTAATTGAGCCGTTCAATAACAGAAAAATATACATGGAAACTGAAGTTAAAAATTAAAGCATCAATGTTAAACGGGACATACGCTGCTTTCAAAATAGGCTTCATCGTGGCTGCACCGGCTTTCAAAGCATCGACAGACATAATTGTAGCTTTTGCACCGTCGAGAGAAATAATCTAAACCGAAAACATAACTTTCAAAATATAATCCATCAAGCATTTCCAAGAGTACCGGATATATGGAACTAGAGAAAACAACTATAAACTCGGCTAAAAGTTAACATCGCAACCTGTTCATGAATACGTAGTTGTAAATCTCCAAGTTTCTCGATTTGATACTCATAATGCCTCTTCTTCTTCAGACATTTTATTGCAGCTACATGTTAACAACAAAATAGAGCATTAACGAAAAATAAACAACAACAATAAGGAAATACCAAGAAACACTTCACTGAGACTATAATTAATGAATGGTACAATAGACCTGTTCAGTGATAACTTGGGGTGAGTCTGATTTAGTTAAACTGCTTTTATAGAAAATGTAAGGGCAGTACTGGTAATTTGCTACCATTAGAACTTAGAAGAAACCAAACTTTCACTTGACGATATATCCAAAATACTCCACGCAATCAACCTAATTATACCCTCTTGTCTTTTTTCAATTGACTATATAAACATGTACCACATTTTTTTTATCAGTAAAGTAGATATTTTATTGATATAATAATATAGAAACATTACAATGATAAAATTACAACGATACAACATGAAAGGTTACAAAATTACAACTCCAATGTCTAACTAAACAAATGTATAGGAAAAACATCCCAAGTCAACTTCTGAGTGTCCATGTCCACAGACTCTCTAAGTAAGTAAACTAGCCAACTCTCTCGCTAGGGTGTAAAAACCACGTGCCCAGCGAACCAACTCTACAAGCCTGTCTATATTTCTAGGACATAGGGCTAGTGCAAAGATGCAAGATTTAACATGTTAGGGGCACTTCACAAATAGCAGGAGAAAGCAACTAACCCACTAAAAGCACCAAATACAAGTATACATCAGCTTATGTAATTTTTCAAAACTATGGTACATAGTCTCGGCAGTATTCCGAACCCATGGGGAAATACAATTATACATATGCCAAATATACTGCAATCTATTAATATTGATACAACTGACAACTCGCAGCACAAGCAATTTTATAAAAGAAAAATCAGCACTAAACAACCACTCCAAGCAACACATACTCACACAATAGAAGTCCTCAACAAATATAAATAAAAATCACTTCTTATGACCAAGCAACAAGTTTGTATTTAACCGCACCTTCAAAGATAATAGTATACTTAACCAGAACGACATCACACGAAAACACTATCAAGGACACTACGAACTATTTCAGATATCACAATTCACACACTATTTGTTTTTGGATAGTCACAGTTGATCAGTCAAGATATAAGCACATCAATTCAAGATCGACGACATCTAGACATTCTTAATACAACATATTAGTATGCATTTCCAACCGCTACATTTTATAATACAAATCATCATCGGCACATATGCAATACAAGGCAAAATCAACATCCTAAACAAACAATTCTCATAATCTAGTATCCAAGTATTGACGAAGCTAAACTTGAACACAAAACAGCATAGTTCCATCATCATCCACTCAATAAAAATATCACTCAAAACATGAAAATCCAAAATAACATACTACTGAAAAAACGAACATTTTAGCACTACGCCCTAGAAGAGTAGGCAAACAAGTAGAGAAGACTTGCCTTTAATACTTGTGAGTGCGTGCAGAAAAATTCATGTAATAATCATCCTCATTTCTTCTTCTTGGGTGATGATATGCCATAGAGAATTCAAGGCACTTGAGCTTTCCAAATTGGGTATATATATCATGGGTCCTAATTCTGGGTTGGTCCAACTCTCTTGAAAATTGAAATTGTTTAATGTGGCCCAGTAAAACCTCTAAAATACAGGATTTTACAAAGGGGATGGTTATATGAACTCCACTTTATAGTGACTCCAAAGTTACTCCACTCCTAAAAGTGGACTTACAAGATTAATTGAGGACTAATTTTTTGTAGAGATATACATCACATAATGAAAAACACCCCCACAAAAAATCAACTCAATTGAATATATTTAACCTCTTGTATCGAAATTAAAAAAATATGGGCTGTTGGATAATCCCATAACATTATAAATGATTTTTGACGAGGTTGTACATCTTCAAATGAGCTGATTTTTTGCTAGAATGATCTCTATTGGGTGGAGAACATCTCCACCAAAAATCAACTTCTAATTCATTATATTTAGTGGTGGAGTTTTTATGGAGTCACTTGAAGTGGAGTTCATATAACCATCCCCTTTTACAAAACTGAACTTTGGAAACATATATATAACCTATTTTAATTTTATTGTTTTGGGAATTATAGACTTAGGGGCCATTTGTTTTTGCCTCTTATAAGACTTCAAGGTCAAAGGTCTTATAACCTCTTATAAGATGTGGCCCAAATTTTTTGTTTTGTTTTTCATTCTTATAAGAGGTATTCTACTAAAATGTCTTATAAGAGGCTCCAATTCTATAAGTCTCCAAAATTAGATCTACTTCAATTCTATAAGTCTTATAACTCAAAAATGACTCAAACACTCTCCATCCATATACCCCTAACCTCATTTATCTCTTCTTTCTTTTCATTATCTTCTTCTCCAAATAACTCCATCGCTTCTACCACCACCACCACCACCACCACCACCACCACCACCACCACCACCACCACCACCACCATCATCACCTCCACCACCACTATCACCAGTTATTATTAAGACTATCACCACCACCACCATCGTCTTTATTAAAACCCACCACCACCACCACTATCACTACCAATCGGACCAATATCATCACCTCCACTACCACTACCATCACCACCACTACCACCGTACTATTAAGACTATCACCACCACCACCACTATGTTATTAAGATATCCACCACTTCTACTACTACTACTACCACTACCACCACCATGTTATTAAGACCAATATCATCACTTCCATTACTACCACCACCGTGCTATTAAGACTACTACCACTACTGCCATTTAAAGTAGTTTCCTAAAATCGATATTCTAATTATTAAAATTGATTTGAAATCGAAAATCAAACTATATCTTTGTTTCAAATTAATCTATTCATGTTAAATGTGATGTAAAGTAGGATTATATTTGTCAAATAACCATCTATAAGATGTTATGTATTTGTTTTTTCTATTTTTACAAGTGCTTATAAGAGAAACTTAAAATAAAAAACAAACCACTTTATAAGACCCTCTTATAACACATGGTCTTATAAGACCCTCTTATAACTTAACCCAAAAAAACAAATAGCCCCTTAATCTCTTTGCATATCTACTATTTATTTCTATTATCACCTCTCTATATTAATTGTTCTGCCATGTGGATCGGTAGAGACGTATGACCAATAGGAAACAAATTAATGTTTTTGCATAGAAAGATGTGACTTTTGCATAGACATATGACCAATAGGAAACAAATTAATGTTTTGGCATATAGAGACGTATGACCAATATGAAACAAATTAATGTTTTTGCACAGAGGACGCATGATCAATATGAAACAAATTCTATTCGAATAGATCCCAATTCTATTAGCAATAAAATAGATCAAATTAATGTCTTTTTCTTTTCTTTTTTCTATATATAATGCCCCGAGCAGGTCAGATTAGTGTGCAATAAACCTCTGAAGATAGTCTGTGGTATAGCTACCTTCCTCCACCTAGGTCTTTTGGCGTTGATTCTGAGAATATTAAGGTATGTATCAGGTAAATTAGATGGGCCTTTCTCCTCCTTGAGATAACAGAAGTACAGAAAACTCAATGCCTTAGATTTTTTGTTATAAAGTTCCATTGTATTTTTCAAAAAGGATTTTCAACCTTGCAGCTCAGAAAAGAGCAAGGAGAATGGGCTCAATATCATCAGACAAGATTCCAGCTATAGTTTTCTACAGAAAAGACTTGAGACCGGGAACACCTTCTTGGTGCTTGGTCAGAGATGAGATCCGCCAGGCACTTGAATTATATGGATGCTTTGAAGCAGCGTTCGGCGGTACTCAGCTTCACCCAGAAATGCTAGGTGAACTGGAAAAGTTGTTTGGTCTCCCTTCGGAGACCAAGAATAAATGCACTCTCAATGACGTCTTCGAAGGTTATAATGGCTCCTATTCTAATATGCCTCTGTTGGAAAGCATTAGTTTTGATGATGTACCGGTTATTGAGCGACTTCAGAGCTTCACTGATCTCATGTGGCCTGAGGGCAATTCTAATTTCTGGTATAACACAATTTTAATCCTCACATTTTTGCCTTTTTATATCTTTTCATGATTCTTTCTAAGAACCTCTTGATACTTGATAGTACTCACTACTCAGTATACTTTCAACTGTTTCAAGACGAGTTGCAAGATACCCAACTCAAATTTTATCGAGACGAATTGCAATATAATAATAAAATTTAAAGAAAATGTGCTAGGCAACCTTCCAGGCGTTCAGTCCACCTTCATTGAGTGAGTAACTCGTCAGTTATCTTGATCCGCACAGCGAGCCCGACAAATACTCAAATCGTGTGGTGCAAAATACAAACGAGTTACCTCAAAATGCAAATGGGTTTGTTCCAATTGGCCAGAGTCCCACACTCACACTCACAATGTCACATATACATAGTTATTTACTGGTACAGTAGTAGTATAACAGTACTCATAGTGTGTTATTACTTGTGATTCAACTTGGTCATATGTTTCTTGGTTCAGTGATATTCTTTGTTCCTACGTAAGACAAGTATCTGAGTTGGAGCTGATGGTGAAGAGAATGATCTTCGAGAGCTTTGGTTTAGAACGTGACTTCAATGCCACTGAAAAATCAACAAGTTACCATCTTCGAGCCATGAGATACATGGCACCAAAGACGAACGAGCCTAATTTGGGGATAGACACGCATACAGATGCAAGTTTTCTAACCATACTCAACCAAAATCAAGTCCATGGACTGGAGGTACAAACCAAGAAAGGAGAATGGATTAGTGTCAAGCCAGCGCCTTCTTCCTACGTTGTCATGATCGGTGACGCCTGCATGGTGGGGTTGCATGCCATTATATCTTTGAATCAATCAAGTTTAATTGCATATTATATATCAATTAATGTTATTGAAAATTTTAAATTATTTGATGAATCAAGATTTATATCCGCTAATAGTTGGCAATGCTGTCTCACTAGGCATGGAGCAATTGTAGATTACACAATCCTATTCACCGCGTAATGATGAGAGGGGATGCTATAAGATACTCTATAGGATTGCTTTCATACGCCAAGGGTATAACACAAACTCCAGAGGAGCTGGTTGATGAAGAACACCCCTTGCTCTTTAAGCCATTCAATCATCTTGGGTATCACCAATTCATAGTGGGAGAAGACAGAAAAGGCCTAAAACACGCTTCTGCCATGAAAGCTTACTGTGGTGTATAAAGATCACCTTTCCACCCTAGAGAACAATTTTATATCTGATTTGTGTGTGCTATGTATGCTCTGTGGAAAATAATGGTCACTATCGTGATTGTAAAACATGAATGCTGTACTTGCATCAACAATTATTTCTTCCTTTTATTTATTTTTATTTATCTATAATAAAAGGGTAAGGGTTTTATGAACTCTTCCTTCTATTCAGGATCCTGAGATAGTGAGATGTCAATACAAGTTCAGAAGCGCACCTTTCGGATATTTTTAATATTGCTAGAAAAAGAACCAAGTACACTCAAACTTATTGGCTATTTCTATTGCCAAATTGTGTAAGTGTCATTCTGATGTTTGAATAAATAAAATATAAAAAAAAAAAAAAAAAATGAATTCACAGTGATATGTGATTGAAGAATAAATAAAGTCTAATAGGCTGATAGCTAATAAAGTTATCTGATAAGTAAAAAAGGAAGAGTGGTTCAAAAATCATACTGTAAAGCCTGTGGTCGTTAAAAACTAAATTAACGGGGCGCTATAAAAAAACACTAAGAGCATCTCTAGGTAGTGGTATAGCATACTTTTCATATTTGAAGAATGCGAATGAAGAAACTGGTCGCAAATTTCGACCAACTCTAGGTGGTCGCAAATTTCATTCGCAAATTTGAAATAGGGCTACCTTGCGCGCGACATTACCAATGTCGCCCCCAAGTTGAAAAAAAAACTCACGCGATATTCCCACTGTCGCACAAAATTGAAAATGTAAAAAAAAAAAACTTCGTGACGACATTAGTAGTGGCCAGCAAGATTTCATCAAAAAGCGTGGTCTTTGGTCAAAATCAAAAAAAAATTTGGACGACATTTGCAATGGTGTGCGACATTACCAATGTCGCTCCGCATCCGCATCCAAATTGCCAAATTTGCAAACAAGAATGTTAACAAACAGGTGATGCGACCACGAATACTACCACCTAGAGATGGAATTTCGGCAAATTCCAACACATTCCTTCAAATTTGAAGGATGCGATTGAATTTACTACCACCTAGAGATGCTCTAACAATAACGACAAGATGCGTCCTCCCTTGTCTATATACTAAAGCAGATACTAGATCCAGTGGAATATTTTTTTTTTCTCTCTCTCCTATGTGGCACTCTAATATAAGAGTTAGTATTTTCTCTCTCTTATGTGACACTATAATATCAAATATAGTACTTTCTAATAACCTACAATCTCACGTACATGTAATCTCTTTGGAGAGTTTGAGTATATTTCTAATTCTTATATTTTTAGAGTTTGAGTTAATTTCCAATTCTTATATATTTGATTAAATAAAAAAAAAATTGTGAAAAAATAGGTGATTTGTAAAAAGTAATTTTCTATTACGAATCAAACACTTTTAGTGTTCCAATTCTTATATATTTGATCAAATAAAAAAAATTGCTAAAAAAATAGGTGATTTGTATAAGCTAATTCTCTATTACAAATCATACACTTTTAGTGTCTATGATAAAGCACCAACTTATTTCGAATATATCCTTAACGTGACCTCAAAAACACTACATATTCTTTAGTTAATAACTTATTATAGGGTGTAAAATCAATTTCCAATAGTTCCCCACATTCTCTAAAGATTATGTGAGATATACCGAATTATAACACTCAAAATATTATTCGCATAACTCTTTCATATACCTGGAATTTGCTGACTATAACAATCTAGATTTTGTATTCAATATCATCGGAAAACACAAATGAACTCAAAAACAAAATTGTATTTGGCACTTGGTAAACAAAATTTTAAGTATATGTACTTAACTAATTTTATTTATAAACAACTAGTTTTCGAACCCGTCCTACGAACGGGTACTGTTATATTAAATTATTTTAAAAATTATTTTTAACTATGCATAGTTATAAAATATGAATATTATATTAATCACTCATCTAAATTTCTTGCAACGTTAAAACCCACTCTCAATAAAAAAGAAAGAACCCACCCTTAATAAAACATTTTGACTTCTTTTTGTTGTTTAATAGTTGTTTAATAAGAAAAGTTTAATTAAAGTTCAATAATAATACCCAATGAAACAAAGATCATATTGAAGCTATTTGAATGGCAAATCATTCTCAATCATACGAAAATAGATATTATAAACTAAATTTTAACTGTAAAACTATACTTGTCGAGACATTCCCAATACAACTATGTTTTGAGGCTAGTTCAATGTATTTCCATATATTTTCCAATTTTATGTTAATTATTTTTTTAGGTTAGTTCAATGCATTTGTATCCAGTTTCTGATTTCCTGTTAAGTATTATTTAAGTTTGGTTCAATGCATTTGTAAATTCAGTTTCTGATCTATCGTTAATTATTTTTTGAGGTTGGTTCAATACATTTGCAAATCCAATTTTCGATTTTTCGTTAAGTTTTGTTCAATGCATTTGCAAATCCAGTTTCTGATTTCTCGATAATTATTTTTATTTGAGGTTGGTTTAATGCATTTGCAAATCCAGTTTTCGATTTTTCGTTAATTATTTTTTGAGGTTAGATATTTTAATGTATTTGCATCTAGTTTCCGACTTTCAGTTAATTATTCTTTAAGGTTAGTTCAATGTATTTGTATCCGGTTTCTGATTTCTCATTAGTTATTATTCTTTAAGGTTAGTTCAATACATTTCCATCCAGTTATCAACTTCTCGTTAATTATTCTTCTTTGATGTTATTTAGTACATTTGCATCCAGTTTTTTATTTCTCGTTAATTATTTTTTTTAGGTTAGTTTAATGCATTTGCATCCAGTTTTCGATTCCCCGTTAATTTCTTTTAAGGTTAGTTCAATACATTTGCATCTAGTTTCTGATTTCCCGTACGTTAATTATTCTTTTATATTAGTTCAATGCAATTGCATCTAGTTTCCGATTTTATACTAATTATTCTTTGAGGTTAGTTCAATACATTTGCATCTATTTTCTGATTTCTCGTTAATTATGCATTTGAACATCAAAATTTTGATTTCCAGCTATTTATTCTTTGAGGTTAGTACGATGGATTTGCATCCGATTTCTGATTTCCCATTAATCCATTATTCTTTGAGGTTAGTTCAATGCATTTGTATCCAATTTCTGATTTCCGGTTAATTATTCTTTTTTGTGGTTTACCAGTTGTTTCCAGTTTCCGATTTCTAATTTTGTGGGATCCAAAAAAATACCTTGAAATGATATAATAACATGTGATAAGTAATAGCGTCATACTCTAATTTGTGATTCTATTTCCAAATTGTGTATGTTTTATGATTTTAATTCGTGGCATTTTAGCATTTCCCAAGTCATAAACGTTTGGGTAGGAATCAACAATTTTTTAATTGATTTTACATGCATCAGGTTCAAAATTAATTAAAACAAATATTGGTAAGAAAAACTAATGACAATAATTAATAACACCACTTATGTTTTTCCTGTCGTATATATATAACATTTATTTAAAGAAATCAAAAGAAAAAACAGTGGCGAAGGTTTTGTGGGGGCAGTGGGGCCAATCTAGATATTAGGAAAGAAAAGCGAAAAAATAGAGGACGAAGGGCACAAACGGCAGCTTTTGATGCCTCTTATATAAGTAGAAAGAATTATTTGCGAATATACATGAAATGTAACCAAGGAAGCTTTGTATAAAAATAATCGATTTCAATTCTGGGTCCGATTTCGGACCAATGCTTGCTTTTACAATAATTAAGATATATGAAACAACATTTTTCTTGTTTCATTAAATCAGAACCATAAGAATAATTTCCCTCATGAAGTCTTACGGTCATGCAAAACACAGATATAAGACTATGTTAGATATTCGTTCACATAATGCAATATTGAACAGAACATATATCGAAAAAATTATTGGAAATTATTTGGCCCGGTGCGTTCCATATTGCTAATAACTTGAGCTAAGAATACTGGCTAATGATCAAGTATCAATCTAAACTCTCGAGTATTTAAAGTATCCTTGGTGCGTAGAAAATAGCACAGATAGTGCACAGCCCACAAAGTCAAAATGAAATAGAAAGTATTAGAAGAAACAATTAAGCTAACAACTAACACCTAACTTGATAAAATCAATCTTCATTTCAATACTAATGTCGTTACAACACCATACCTAATGGAAAATAAAATACTAAAAAGCTCAAAATTTTTGTCTAACAGGTCAGAAGTTTCAACACCTGACTGGTATAGATTGATGGCAAACGGAAGGGGTAGCATGCTCGTCAAATTAATTTACTTAAAATACTAAATATACTTGCAGATCGAGATTTCGAATGATAGACTCCAGTGGTTGAGTGTGGCGAATTAACAAACGATAAATTGCTTTAAGAAAGTAGAACACATTGATTAAAATCAGTGTAAAGAAAATAAACTGGTGCAGTTCTAATAATAGCTGAATCACGGTGTTCATGAAAGAAAAGATAACTTACCAGATTTCTAAGATTGAACACAATAAAATTAGTGTTGGAAACCCTTCGATTGCAGAGATCTCAAATTCTATTTCTGGAAATATATAACGAATATGAGGAACTAATCTTCACCATCAGAAATTCAGAACCAAACCCAAAAAATAAAAATCAACACTCCTAATAGAACAACTTCAAAATAATATTAATAATAAAATAGCTTGATTTTACCTCGCGATCATGGAAGTTCTGTTAAGGGTTTCTCAACATCTTGATTTGAGACGATAGAGTTCTGGGTGGGGTTTGAAGCAAAAAGATCTCACCTGAAAAAATTCCTAGCCAAACCCCAAAAGTTTAATGAGCTTGAAGAGAGAAATTAATGACTTCTCTAGGTGTCCGATTAAACTTATCACGAAGGGCCAAGCTTACAGAAGTAAGCGGCAAATATTGAGAGAGAGAGAGAGGAAAGAAATTGATTTGTAGTGTTTGGGGGAGGGGTTTAATGAAGGGTAAACTTTGATTTCTAGAGTTATTATTCATCACTAATAGATTCCAAGCTGTGAAGGTGAATAATATTTATTCTCATTGTTATTATTCATAGTATCTCCTTCTTCTGGATTGAATCCCGGATAATAGAATCGGAGGCCCGGCCAGTTATGCATCTAAATCTCTTTGGTTCTGAGACTCCTAGTATAGGTCTGACTTACCCTACCGGCCGGTGCCTTTAGGTAAGGATAGCTGAAAAAGAAAGTGATTACTATTTCAGCCTGTGGTGCCTATACTCTAAGCGTAGTGATCGGTCCTGCCCATGGTAACATGAAATCCAGAGATGACTAAGAAGCTGTACCGATGGACGTAGAAAGAACTACAGAAATCTAGTCTAGCTAAGAGCACTAAGCCCATCAAATGCGGTCCTCCCTGGCTTATGTTCATAGGTGTTGGGAACTTTACTTCCTTAAGAGGGGGGCTCATGTGACATACCGGAACATCTTTCTTTGAGTATCGAAGCCGTCCATGAGTGAAGGATCAATCTCAGGAGATCCGTATCCACGCGAACAGTTAATAGTGAGTGGTTGTTACACTAATACAGGTCTTAAGTTCAATATAGTTAAATATAATTTTGAATTAAAAGACGCTAATATCTCATGTGTTTAAACTTTAATATTATCATCAGTTGAATCATAAAAGAGAAATCAACAAAATTATTAAATAAGATACTGGAAAAGAAATTGTTTACCTTATCTATTTTGTTAACTCTTTCTGAAGCCTTGATTAAATATCTTCTATTGCATGCAATGAAAAAAAAAAAAAAAAACTTCGAGTTATATATGTAAAACTAATGTAAATCAGGACTAAAAGAAAAAAGCCGAAAGTTTACCTTTGTTTTTGTTTTGTGTTAGGAGGATCGTGGGGGTTTTTTTTTTTTTATATAGGTTTGTTTAGGTTTTATTATGTTATTAGAAGTTTAGTATTAATAGGATTCTTATTAGATATGTTTGTTTAGGAAGTTAAGTATAAATAGGATTCTTTTGGTAGAAGAAGTCGTTATGTAGTCCTGGGAATTATACCGTATACTTCGTTGCTAGTCCAGAGAGATCTTACTCAGGCAGTGAAGTTCGGGTACAATAATGAATCAAACCCAAGATGCTTCTTGAAGTAGGATCATCCCATATCAAAAGCAGGACCCTCACACCTTCCTGCGACTTGGACTTGAGAAAATCCTCTATAGTGCCATGTTTCTAATTCCGCCAATGTGAATAAGATGTCATTGCAGTTCCAACCCTCGATGAGTTGCTCTACGACATTGCCCTTTATGACCCAACTCAATCCCTACACGCTTTGGTCCCATAGTTAAGCGGTTAACAACATCATCTATGTCCGATCAAGGATAGAACCACGCCCTCTCGACTGCCACCAATGCACCTCTTGGAGTAGCTTCGCCAGTTTTGCTCTTGGAGTAGCTATCAAACTTAAATTTAACAATGCACCAAATTGAAGGACATAAATACTGTATCTTTTATCCACGCTCCATACCGAACTTTATGATCCTTGTGTGTTGTGAAGAGCATGTTATCGTAAGCTAATATGGCACGAACATAGCTAGAATTCGTTTTAAAGGTATCCCCTCTCCGCAAAAAATCCATCCGCTATTCGTGACTACTCTCTCGAACCCGTAAACACACCGCCATGCAATCTTGCAATGGAGAAAATATTTCCTTCATGACGGTGTAGTGATGCAATACATTGGTAGAGAAGAGTTGAAGAAGGTGAGGGATTAATAGGGGTGCATGCCCATGGCAACTCTTGACTCGAGGGAAATATGGGTCCGTCGGCTGAAGCCGTATAATATTTTGCGGGGACGTCGACTATTTTGAGGATCGAGTTCATATATTTCAAGCCGAGGTGATTTTTGGGAGCTCTTTTCGTCATTATTAATGAAACTTAGTAGTGTTCAATTGCCGAGAGATTTCCATGAATATAGAGGAAAACCGAGGTTGGCCTCGGTGATCACTTGGTTGAATAGTTGAGGTATATGTTGGCCATCAGATTGAAATGGTGGGTTGAATATAAAGATGTTAATTCCCATATAAGTAGAATTCGTACGTGTTAGATTGGGAATATTGAAGGCATTGAAGGCTCTGAATAAATTCTGATGGTGATGATATGGGCCATTCATTAGGCAATGGAGGAATTAGAATTAAGATGGAGGTCCAAGAGCAAGAATAATATTTGACATCTTCTGCCATAATTCTGAGTCCTTGTTCTTCCTGACATACTTGGTGGAGCAGAGTCATTTGAACTGGCTGCCAAGTTTTGTTATGGGATAAACTTCGAAATAAGTACGGATAACATTGCCATGCTGCGGTGCGTGGCAGAATATCTCTAGATGACAGAAGACTATGCAGTCGGTGAATGAAGTAGCGATGAATAGCCTTTCAGGGGCAGTCTCCGTGTTGCATCTATCAGAAAGTCTCCTTCCCATGGCGGGGTAGGTGAAACTGATGTGGTCGTTGAATAGACGCCATAACGTACATAGCCTGCAAGGATAGTGAATTATGTTTGCCTAGCAGGATTGACAATAACAATGAGAAATATAAACCTATGGACAATCTATTCACCTTCACAGCTTGGTAAAGTACATCAATAAGGGTTAATAACAATATTATGAATAACAAATATTCATAATATTTGCATAAAGAAAAATATAAGCAATAGTACAATAAGAACGTTGCAAGGAAGGTAACTACTTATGGCTTGAAAAGAAAAATATCAATGTTTATTAAGGATGAAATGTTACCTATGTTGCGAACGCATGCCCAATCTAATGGTGCATACAACATCTTGGGGAGTTGGGGTTAGAACCATCCTTGGCAGTGCAAAACTTTTGGTTTGTAGTCATTCATTCGCCAATAGTTGCCCAGATCTAGTGCATTGGAAATGAAAGCATCGACTACTCACTTTTGTGATCCATACTATAATCATTATTCGCCACGCACAACTATATCCCCAAAGAAAATGATATTGAGCAAAATAATCCATTTTGTTAAACATCAAGTATCCTATTACTAACTGTTCCAAGCAAGATATTTGTCAAATTATTGGGCCAATCTTTGTTTTTTTTCGCTACCAATTATAGGGTCAATCTCAACCTTTATAGAGTTGAAAATCAAAACACATAATATTTACAATGAATCAATGTGAAAAACCTCAACTATTTAATTATTATATATAAGCTCTCATTCAATGCTAGAAACCCTTAAATAAAGGATATGGTAGTTTCTACACCAAATTAAGGTGGGCAACGTTCAAAATGTTTTGCTATATTAGCTTCATACCTAGCAAAACGTGAATGAAATAACATTAGGACAAAAGTTACTTATACTGGATAGACTTCTACGTCAGTTAAGAATGGGATTATACTTGTTGCATGTAATATTTTTGCCTCCATCGCAACTGCCCTTCCATTTTTCGGTGGAGGACCATGACGCCCACTATGACGTTGCTCTCGTAGCAACTCTAATAGAGCATGTAAGATGCTATGCTTTAATTATTAAAATCGAAGTTAAGTACTATACTAATTGTCAAGCTTTTTCCTCTCTCTAGCAATGAGTTTGGCTGCAAATCCATTGAAACTTATTTTGTAGCTATGAACCAAGGAATCTGAAAAGTTTAACCGAACTAAATAAAAACTACAGAAAAAATAATCATAGGTGATTAAATCGGGATACAAAAAAGTAGAGAAATTCCCAAGTAACGTGAAGAATTAATTAACTAATATGCAATAATTGTACCTGTTCTCAAGAACTTGTTCTAGAATGGTCTAGTGGTGTGCTAGAGGTGAATATGTGCTCTTAGTGGGAGCTCCCATATACACAATGTAAACCTTTATGAAAACAAAATTATAATTTTCATTATACATTCATACTCTATCTTATAGTATTCTTATAAACATTTACACACTCATGTACACAATATCCCCTATAAAGAAAAAAAAAAAAAAGTTAAAAGAAATAAAAAATTAGACCTATCACGTAAAACCCCTAATCACACACGGATAAGTTGTTCTTACTCCCTATCCAAAGACATAGAACCAACAACACCTAATTACTTAAGTCACGCAACTCAAGTGGGCTCTTCTTTGAACCCAATTTTTCCAAAACCTATCACACAGTTGAGAAAAGAAATATATATAAAGTAAGTACTATCAACAATGCTAACATTGCTAACGTGCCTCCACAACCGTACCACTGCTAACATAGCTCCCCCGTGGCTTCAACCGCTTGTGGTTAAGGAGTTGGCTGTAAAAACTTCGGTGTAATGAAATTCGATCCAAGTCGATGGTGAAGAGGTGTGGAGTCCATCAGCCCCTTCTTGATATCAACCCTGCAATTCTCTAATTGGGATAGCAGCCAGAATTTTTTTGATATACTCCTTGCATGATTCCTTCCCTCTACACATTACCTCTTCTCCCCCCTCCATTTTTCCCAATTCCTCCGGCTTGGCCACCGGTTGCTTTGTTCTTGGCGTTTCTTTTAGGTTGTTGGTCTGCTGACCTGCCCATTCCTCCCCCTGCAGAATCAAGCTATAGTCTTCCGATCGCACACCAGTTTTCCCTTCTAACAATTGTGTTTCAATCGGGCAGTCCTACGATGGTTGTCTCCCTATCGAATTTGAGGATGTAAGCCTGGTCGCACCCTTCATATAGCCTCTCACCCAAATTGTCAATAAAAAGGAAAAACCAAATGGCTTATTAGGGGAGGAGGGAGGACAAAGTAGAGTGTTACCTTGCGATCATCAAAGCAAAGGCGAACAATAGAAGATGCTTAAGAAGGAGATTAGAATAAAATAGTTGATGTTAACTCTCTTGATTGACTACAAATCTCTTTAATATCCATAAATAGTGGTTGAAATGACGAATGTACCTTCTGAATTTCTCGGTAGCAAGCATTATCGACCATAGCTATGAGAAGTAAAGCGGTCTGTTGTAGACACAACTCTAGCCTTGCATTGCCATATACTTGATCATCCTCCAAGGACTTGATGACTGGAATGCTCAGATCATCCTGCCCTAACGCCTCATAGCTTGACATATGTGTGTTTTTTTTTTTTGTGTATTTGAGGGGAGACCCTGCTAATTTCCCATCTAGTGGGGGCGGAATCTTAATTGGCTCATGTGTGTGTGTGTGTGTGTGTGTGTGTGTGAGTGTGTGTTAATACTACTTAACCCATAAAAAAAAGCTCCTCGTAGACATACATTCAATCCATGATCCAAAACATTCCAATTAGCACTCTTTGTAGGGCATCAATAGATTTCCATAAAATGATATTCATTGAGTAAAAACGAATGGAATTATACCCGGAATCAGTAGAGTACTCGAAAAACTTTCCTTTAGTTGAGAAAACAATCAAAGAAGAACTGAGATCTCATGAGCTTTCTTTAGTAACCCAGACCTTCTTTTTGATCGAAAACATAACTTGTCTGTTAATCTTGTTCTCAATCCTCTTCAACTGAACCCTACCTTTTCCCATACTTATTTTGTTTTTCTCTGCAAGAAATCGAGAAAGGTAGATTGATTGATTTGTAGTACGGACAATTTCCTATTATTTGGATTGGAAAATAAATTTCAAACACACAGCAAGTTGAAAATTGGATTTACAATAGATTTCAGGTTGTAATATAAAAATCACTTCTAATGAAACAATGAAATGGCTAGAGGTATAACAATCACATATTGTGGATAGTCATAAATACTAATATCTATGGAGCTGATAAATTACACCATGAGAAAAATAACGTGAATTTGGTAGGCACTTTACCTTGGTTATTTAAGTGGATTTACAATAGATTTCAGGATGTAACACAAAACTACTTCTCATGAAACAAAGACAATGGCTGATGGTATAACAATCACGAATCTGGATAATCCAACCACATTAATATCTAACGGCCTGAAAATAAGTTACGTCGGAGATAAAGAACATGAATTTGGTAGGCACTTTAATTACCTTGGTTATCTTGCATGTTGAGCTCTAATGGACGCCTCTCGATCCATTGTTTACCTCGATTATATTTATATCACACGACGGACTCCCCGTGGACATCTCGACCCATTGTTAAATCACGCATATCGATAAATATTAAATAATCTCGACAGGAAATATTTATTGCATGAAAATGCCGTTCAGGTTGGATTTATTTAGACTAATTAATTCCGAAGGTTTACTATTATGTTGAATTACCAAACAAATAAATATATTCATATGCACATATGGAATTTCTGATAAACTAAAAAGGTATATCATTCATGTACTAAGTGAGGAAAGATTTAACATGGTGTGGCAGAACCATTTGAGTAAATGGGTGAAGGAGGGTGTCCTCTTGGTAATGGTATCTGCCGAGATTTTAGAGCAAATTCTAAAGTGAACCATTGAGCATGTTAGGTACGCTGAAGTTTTTGCAAGCTCAATAGTGTGTATGAACTCTGGAGTAGTGATAGATGCACTATATTCAGTGTAATGTGTTTTATCACCAACAATGAAGTTATGAACCACCTCATCATCCACCTCAACAAAACAACACCCCGGGGAATTCTTAACTCCTCTCTTCTTCATGGTTTTTCTCAATGTCTTGGTATCTTCCCATCGTCTGGCTATGTACCTTCGGTGGTAGGAGCACTATTTGCAAGCCTAAACTAAGAGTCATATATAGCTCATGTTTCCTACTGAAAATTTTTCTTACTAAAAGAAATTTTGATATACATAAAAACTATCATAAATGCCGCAATAAACAATTAACTAAACCATCTAACTATGAAAGGAGAAGAAAACACAGTAAAAATGCCTCACCTATGTTAATTGAAAAGATAAAAGCATATGCAGCCACCAAAGAGGAGTGACGTAATCATTCCGTGGACGCATAATTTGTCAATTTCGACATTCTTAACCTTGCAAGTTGCTGCATACGAACACGAAATAAGAAATTAAAATTACAAAAACCCAAGTCCTACCAACATGTTCTGTTATTTCTATATTTATGAATTTTGTTAAATGAATTATAACAACATATGTTTTTAATAAATCAATGTCTCAAATTAAATCCATAATGGAAATAATTATTTAAATGTAAAATCTAAACAACCACTGATAAATAATTATCCAGAAGATACTGAAGTTTTAAACGTATTTAGTGGCACACCACTTCTCACCAAGAAGAACAGGGGCATCTAGCATTTGAGCTGTTTTCATCTAGTGCTGTGTTGGGTTGCACATTAAAGAAGAGAAGAGCATTCCCTTTAAGTGGTTTGACGGCATAACCTGTCCTTGCACACTCGACCATGTATCTTCCTTCGGTTGGTGTTTGTAGGTGGCAAAGAATATACTGATTGTGTCATTCAGAAATTATAATTGGAATAATAGCTAATAAGTAAATAGTAGTGTTGAGGAATATCCTTCCAATCACATACCTCTGATTTACGGAAGAAAGTCTTGCCACCATGAGAGACATTTGATAGATACAAAGATTATCATTGCCATCAATGACTTGTCAAATCCCAGTCTAGCTATATCGCCATAGTAATCAAGATGCTCTCTAGTATCTTCATGAACATAATGCATAATTTGCACAGGCTCACTATTCTCTGTAAAGTATACGAACATCTTTTCATATGTACATGTACACGATCAAAGGCAACAACAATATAACAAAATGAAATTGAGGCCTAGAATCTAAAGAGAGAGACAGAAGCAATAATACCCTTAGGAAGAAAAAGTCCACCCCTGAAATACGGTCCTCAATCCTCAAAACACAATATCATCCTTGACAACAAAATAAAATTAAATAGTCTATCAATTAAAAATGTGATACTGAAAACGCAAGAGTGTATAAGAACTTGATAATCCAAGAAGCAAACACTACGTTTAAAAACACAAAATCAATGGAAATATAAGTTCGAACGAATAAGATGTCAAATTGTCTTATACCATAGTAATTGGCTGTTTCTCTTTACTTTGTTCGTCTATTTTTCAGTATAAGAAGACAAAGTATATTTTTTTAGTATTGATTAAAAACGACTAAATAAAGGACCAATCGGCCTATAACACATAGGAGGGAAGATACCAAAATGAAGGTCGATCAAACAATCGCTAATTCACTATAGTCCAAGTGAAGTTCTTACAGATAGATATTCATTTGATTACTTCGTGCAAGAGGTGAAAAACTAAATACAGGTAAGCAAGTTCAATTCTCTTGGAATCCAAAGTAGAATTTTAGAATCTAAAATATGAATCCATTATAACAGATACTACATCGTAATAGGCAGTTAAGACATGACATACCTAGAACTTTTGAAGTAGTGAGACGTTGGGCGGGATTAGTACAGAGCATTCCAGTGATCAAGTCCTTGGCAGATGCAAATATGTGATCCCAAGAATCAGATGGAAACTGCAAATTGGCAGCCCTGACAGAATTGAAAATCCTCAACTTAGTCTTCCCCCAAAATGGTGGCATCCCACTGAGAAGAATGTAAAGAATAACCCCAAACTCCATATCACCCGGCTTGGTTGTAGCCCCCAGCTAATACCTCAGGGGCTATATAAAATGGACTTCCAACTGTCCCCTGTAGACTTTGCCATGTTCATAAAAAAACCAAATTGTTTACACCCCCACTATGCCCATTATAAGTTCGGGTTGATTCGATTCCCCCGCTTGCCAAGTCTTCTTCAAATCCTACTTCGTCTCTATTTAAATATTTTCTTCCATCTTTTTGGTAGAATCCGATTGTTCAGTGGTATTAGAATGATAGGCGAGCTCGGTATTGAAAAAGAATTCAAAGAAAAGAGGAATCCGGCCTAATCACATATATAACGGTCACCTTAAGTTTAGGCAAGGGAGAAAGACGGACAAAAGGGATAGGTTCTCTATCAGAAGGGAGATAGGTTATGCGATCCTATGAAGGGCTTCATGCCAAAAGTTTAGAAAAACATTGAGTTATTAGTTAAGTCTCGGAGATCTATTGATGGCCTTAGTTTCCTTGTAGATAGTGAGTAGTATTCCAAAAGAAATATTGTAAAAAAACATTATCCTAAAAGTAGATATATACTATAAAGATCAAAAGCAAAGTAGCCTATCAAAAAAAAAAAATCTTCAAATCAAAGGTTGACAATGTACAAAAATTTAATAGTTTTAGTAATTTGAAAGCCGAGAAATGGAACCAACATCATGTCGTAAGCCAAGGAATCAGTAATGCTAGAATATTTGACTGCTCACGTGGAATATTTTTGTTCAAAATCTTTAAGAACTTACATTAAGAATATTCATTGCTATCTGTTATTTGACCTGTATAGAAAAAAAAAAAAAAAAAAAAAAAAAAATTGATCAAAAAGCAAACTTGTATACTGGAATTGATTAAGGGTCAACTTAGATGATAAAATTATGACACACATTTTAAAATTTTAGAACATGTTTTCTAATCACTAAAATAGGTATAATTTTAAATTTGAACCATTGGAATCCATGATCAATATTAGAGCTTCTTGGGAGCAGAAACTCTGCAAGTACGCTATGAAGGGGTTACACACTATCAAGAATAAAAAGAGAGGAGAGTGTAACTACCTTAGCTATGAGTACATCAAAGTAAGTTTTCTTCATTAATCTCAAATTATGTGCAATCCAATTCAATAGTGATTCACAAACCATTACTTTTGTTACTACGAACCTAAAGTTGTTGCAAAAAGTTGTTGCAAATGTTGTGAAGGATCACCATCACCAGCCCTACATAAAAGTGACTGTGAGACATTTTAACAAACGCTTTGACCAATTCCATTCAACACATGCCATACCTATTTATTATTAAAAATTACAAATTTGAAACTAAGATTTGGTTTGTTCTTGGTAAAGTAATCAAGAGGCTGAATTTGAAAAAGAGAGAAACTTAACATTTAGATTTAAGTGCCAGCGTGGCACTAATTATCCATTGAACATATATAATGGAGTAAATAATGGGCACATTTCCAAATACATTTCCATGGAATGAAATTCAAGCGAGTAGAAATGAAAATTGAAGGGAGTAAAAAATAATGGAATGATACCCGGAATCAACAGAGTACTCGAAAAGTTTTTCTTCCTTTGGTAGAGATAACAATCAAAGCGACATCCGCATTACAAAGAACTGAAAAGCTTTCTTCAGTAACCTAGACATTGAAAAAAATGTAACCTATCAGTAAATTTCCATTGATAAATTTGAATTCATAAAAAATAATTACTTCAAAAACAAATAATCAAATTAGTTCAAATAACAAAACAACATACATGATACATTCAAAAGTCAAAACCCATTATTCTGAACAGAGTCAGTACCTTAACTCAGGCAATTTTATCAAGTCGCTATATATTTGAACGTCAAATACATAAGCCACATAGTATTGAACAACATACCTGGAATCAACAGAGTACTCGAAAAGCTTATTCTAATATACGATTGGATATGGACAATGAGATCAGACGCTCAATTTGGTTCAAGTATATCTACATCCGACTCAAATTCTATTAGTACCATAATCCTCAAGACCTCAACGATGTTCTTTCTAAGATCGACATCATAATCCTATTGGTATCACAATCTCCAACATATCTGCCTTTCATTCTAATTTAATCCCAAGATCTCTTGTGAAAAAAGTGGACTTTATAAACATCTACACTTCGGTTCTGATCCATTAAGACCAAGGTGATGACTTAATTAATGAATTATACATCGAATAAGCTTTCATAATATACTCATCATTTCTAATTAGCATGTATTAACATAAGTGCAAAAAAAAAAAAAATTGCATTAAACTGTATTTCCCTTCAATGTGTAAAAGATGCAAACAAGATTAGGTAGGAAGGAATTACATTCCTTTGAGATGCTAATTGATGCCATACATGAACATTTATATTTTTTTGAACCACAATTAAAAGTGAGTTCTTTTTATCGAATAACTTCTTTTCACTTATACTTGAATGTAAAATCCACACCCCCTACTATGTTTGATATGTCCATGATCATAAAGAAGATAAAAGTTTAAACAAAATTTATATATGCTACGGGTTACAATTAATTACTGATTCCTGTTCTTTCATTTGTTGACTTTTTTTTTTTTTTTTTATGTTTTCTTCCTTTGTTAGTGATAATTAAAAAAGAAAAAAGAAAGAAGCCAAGCAAATACAAAACTTTTACTTTAAATTTGGTGGAGTTGTTTGTTGTAAGATGAGACTCACATATATCAATTCATTCCATGCATCGAACACTGAACACACCAATGACTCGCAAATATTGCCTTGTAGAAACCTTCCGTCCATCAGTCACATTTTTTGCCGTAGATTGATGGGTGCCCATCCTTACGGAAGTTTGTTAATCTTGTCACATTCAACAAGTATCACCGGGTACCTTCATTTTATGAATAACAACCTCGTCATCCCTACTCAAGCTCCTCTTCCTCTGATATGCAGGGCTTCGGCTCCTAAAAGGACTGCCACTCCTGAACATGGAGAACTTTCGAAAAAGGTTTTGGGTTTTTGAGTGCTGGGAATTTTTTTTTAGGGTCGGCGGAAGAGAAAAGAAGAAAGGTTTTGGTTTTTTAAATCGCGGGGTTGTTTTTTTTTTTTGGTTTAGTTTTCTATTTTGAGCCAGTTTCTCGGGCAGTTTTTTTTTCCCCTTTCTTGTAATCGCGGGGTATAATTCCTTTTTTATTTTTTCCTCTCCTGATTTAGCGTGAGTAAAGTGGGTACTTAAAATTTGCCTAGTGGACACCCTCAGAGAGCAGAAAAAGGGACTGCTATTATATATATATAAAGATACATTTAGAACGACATGATCTTCTCTGTTATTCATGTTGGAATTGAATAAGTATATTTTGCATGTATACAAACAATCATATAGAAAAAGAGATAATACTTGGAGGAGTATTCTAAGTAGGTGAACGCATTTTCTTGAAAAAAAAAATTGTATTCATCAATTCATCGTAGAACACGTTTATGTGATAAATCTTTACAAGTGGAAATAGTGTATTCTTTGAGGATATGATAAAACAATCAATCTGTTTTAGTGATTTGATAGATATTTTAGTGATTTGTACAAATTTGTACGTAAGCCGAGCGGTGATGATTTATCACTAAATCACCATAAACATAAAAAAAAAAAAACTATTATACAAGCTAGATCGAGTTTAAGATAATTCAATTTGAAAATTATGGATTAATATCCTAAACCACAAAGTGAATAAGCTATCTCATTTTGATCCCTTAGTTTCTAAGTACTTATGCACCATAATCGCTGTTCATTAACATATTTCGATTTATTTTAAATAAAAATATATTATGATTCGAAAATTTGTGAGACATTTTGTAAAGCCTTTTCGGCACACAAAATATTTAATAGATCCCGGGCGTATGCCCGAGTCCAAAATCTAGTATATAATTATATAGTAGAGAAGTAAGGACAACAACTATTGAAGCGATCACACTAGATTCTTTAGTTATACCTATTTTGTTATTTTTTGTGCAAAACTCCTTGACCCTTTCAACCCCTTCAAATTTCATTTTTAAATAGACCTTCTCTTTTTCCTCTACCATTTCAAGTGTCTACATAACAACAACAAGCGAATATGAATTGAAGCAAAATCAAAAGCAACAAACAAGCCTAATCTTTAAGCATTCCAACTTACTATACATTACCTTCTCAAGCTTTTCAAGGGAGATGTCGTCCCCTGGTGACTGCCACCCCTTGCCACCCCAATGCTCAAAGAATATGCAGGATTTCTATTACCACCCACTTTGAGTACTTTTTGTTTTGCCAATAATAGCTTTTTTGGCTTTTCCACTGTGAGTTCTTCTTGTTTTATTTGCTAGTAATAGCTTTTCCACTGCGAGTTATTCTTCTTTTGCTAATAATGGGACTTCCACTGTGAGTTCTTCTTCTTTTGTCAATAATTGCTCTTCCACTGTGAGTTCTTCTTCTTTTGCCAATAATAGCTTTTGAGCTCTAGTTTCCTTGTCTGTGCATCCTGGTCCAATCCATTTCATACCTCCGGTTCGGTTTTCCTGCAAAAGAAAATTTTATTACTTGTTTTAAGAACCAGGAGTAGGTTCTCAAGTATTATATTTTCAGGAATTAAAAAAAAATGATTTCTATTCTAACAGCCACGCGGAAATAAAGTTAAACGGAGAAAGACTTACCCTTGTTGTTTTTGCTTTGTGCCATTCCGACGTCATCCGAGTAGTAGCAGGAGAGGAGATGATCATCCTAATTTTAGTTCTAGCTATAACGACATCCAATGGTGGTAACTGTCTGCCGCCAAACCCTAAAATGGCAAGAACGAAATAACAACACATTTATTTTATGTTATCTGAACAAATAATGATGGTAAAATGGACATGTTCAGAAAAAGGAAAATTTTGATAGTGAGAAAACAAGAGTGTTTTATAAGCCGGGGCGACTCAAGGTAATCGGGGTCCTAAGCAAAGTTTCAATAAAATTGTTACATCTTATAGATCGATATGATTTGTTTACATTATTTCATATGAATGCAAATGCTTAGTTTATTTAACAAAATATTTAGAAGATAACAATTATTGTAAAAATTGATCCTAATATTTTATTTTTTCTTTCTTGAATAGTCTCCCCCACAAACATTTTTTTTTATAACAAAAAATTTAGAAGATAACAATTATTGTAAAAATTGATCCTAACATTTTATTTTTCTTTCTTGAATAGTCTCCCCCCACAAACATTTTTTTTTTATAACAAAAAATTTATAAGATAACAATTATTGTAAAAATTGATCCTAACAATTTTTTTTTCTTTTTTGAATAGTCTCCCACACAAATATTTTTTTTTATAACAAAAAATTTAGAAGATAACAATTATTGTAAAAATTGATCATAACATTTTTTTTTTCTTTCTTGAATAGTCTCCCCCACAAACATTTTTTTTTTATAACAAAAAATTTAGAAGATAACAATTATTGCCAAAATTGATCCTAACATTTTTTTTTCTTGAATAGTCTCCCCCACAAACATTTTTTTTTTATAACAAAAAATTTAGAAGATAACAATTATTGTCAAAATTGATCCTAACATTTTCTTTATTATTTCTTGAATAGTCTCTCCACAAACTTTTTTTTAAAAATTGAATTTTATTAATAAAAAGAATATAAATACAAAGTGAAGTAGAAAAGGAGTGTTGTGAGGGAGATCCATACATACAGAGAGATCTGTGACAAAACACCATAAATACATGAGGAAGAGTGGAAGAATAAAAAAATATCCTATACCTATAACATCGTAGCAGATCATGGCCAAACAACAATGTCACAAACTTAAAATTTCAATAGATTTATTTAACAAAGAATTACACAAGAGAGATAATTCTATACCAAATTAAACAATATAATAAAACCAAATAAGACCCTTCTGGCATATTGGTCAGGGACATGAGATAAAGGTGTTTAAAGACCCTTGGTTACAAATTAATGGGAAAGTCATAGTGCTTGAGGACCATTTGGTTGTACCAATGGGCATGGAGAATCTGATGGTTGCTGACATTATTCTTGAGGGAGGACATAATCGGGATATCCCAAAAATGCAAGATTGTTTACCTGAGCATGTTATTTCTTTGATTGAAACCATTCATATTAGGCCAGAGGTGTATGACAATGAACTTATTTGGTATCCTGCCTCTAATGGCAAATTTTCAATCAAAGCTGCATATAACTTCCTCTGTGGTGAGAAGTGGAGTGAAAACTCCTCTTCTTTTCATAAGAAAACTGTATGCCAGATTTGGAAATTGAAACTAGCAGGTTAGTGGCAGCATTTCATGTGGAGGCTGTATATGCAAGCTCTGCCAACTAGGGACTTATTGGAAGCCAGACAGGTTACTGGTTTTTTAAGTTGTCCTTGGTGCGAAGAATGTATTGAAACTCCAATGCATTTGTTTGTTAAGTGTGCATTGGTTAGACATATGTGGTTCTCAAGTCCTATGAATCTTAGGATGGATAACTATAACTCCTGGTCTATGAGAGAATGGTTGGATCGGATGAAGTGATCAATTGGTCTAAGAGTAGCATAGAGGAAGTTGCTGGTAAAGGACTTCTTGTATACTTTGCGCTTCAGAGCCTATGGGAAGCAAGAAATGCTTACAAATTTGATAAAAAGGTTTTTAACAGGAGCAGACATCATTGGAGAAGCAGTAGCAATGTGGAGAAAGAGCATGTCATCATACGAGAATGGAGATAGAGAGGAAGCCTCTCAAAATTATGAACTCATCCCTCATTCTATTAATATGCTAGATAACTTGCCTATTGTGAATGAAGATTGCATTAACTTAAGGTTTGATGCTTCATATGATAGGTTTGGAGGGAGGGGAGCTGGAGCTGCTGGTGTCATTGCTTGGGATCAATCAGGAAAAGCAGTAGCAGTGGTGTACATAATTTTCAAAGCCAAAGATGCAGAGGAAGCTGAACTAGTAGCGGCTGAAACTGTCATTAGTGTTGCAGCCTCACTTCAAGCAAGTTGTTTCTTAATTGAAGGGGATTGTCAAACAGTGATCCAGAACTACTCAAATCCAACACAAGATGTTGAACTGAATTGGAGAATGACTTCAATAGTAGCAGCTTATCAAAATGGGCTATGAAGAATCTGGATCGTGAGTCTCTTCCGAATTGTATTGTTAATCTAGAGTGTGATATTCTCCAGGTTTATTATTATTAGGGTGGAGAATAGTAGAATACAATGTTTCTATCCTCTATCACCTATCCTCTTTGACCTAACAGAGGATGTCCTCAGCAGGGCACTTCACTGGATGTATACAAATGGGCATGTGGACTATATGGCTTTCTCTTCTGGGCCATCCCATTTGCTCTTTGCAGATGACATTTTTATCTTTGCAAATGGAGGCATAAAAGGTCTTAGGAGACTGGAGATT